>NW_005871056.1:13008684-13094873 GCF_000147115.1 Myotis lucifugus
CCCCCCACCTCAGGACTTGTGTTTTCCCATCTGCACAGGCAGTGAATGTTCTAGCCTTTGCCCATTTTCTTCACCAGGAGAGGGCACTGCCAGTCTGCTCACAGGAATCCCCAGTCCCTTGAGTGCCCACCCCCCTCCACCTGCTGTCTGCCCAGCCTCACCCTTCCCAGTAACATCAGGTTGGTCCACATGGCTGAGCCCTGAGTCAGCCTCACCAATGCAGGTGGAAGGAGGACTTGGGAGACGCCCCACCTACTCCCTGCCCAGAGCTTAGCACAGCCAAGGGTGGTGCAACGTCCCCACATCACTTCCCCCTGGAGACAGAGGGCATGGCCATGGCCCGGGGACGGGCCTCTTGGGGGTGGTTGCCCCATCTGCTGCTCCTGGGGTGTCATAGGGAAGAGACAGATCAGTCAGGAAGGCCTGGGGCTGATAGCACTGGCAGGAAGGAATGCCACTTCGCTGAGTGAGTGTGGCCCAGGGACACGTCACGCCCCGCCCCCTGCCTGTCATGGGGGTGTGGCGGGGCCTCTCCAGCCGTCCTTTTCCCCTGCCCAGCCTGGCATCAGCACAGTCCACACACAGCTCACCTTGTACCTGACAGGCCTCGGGACAGCAGGTAATGGGACATGGGGCAGGGTGAGGGGTTATATTCTAATTGGCTCTTCGACACGGCAGTTGTTTTGTGGTTTCTAGGTGGACCTGGATTTGAATTTCAGCTCTGTGTCTTCCTAGCTGGGTGAGCACCTCAGCTTCCATCTCTGGGAAAATCAGGGGAAGATGACAAATATTCACCCCACCCCCACCCCCCGCCCCAGGTCACTTTGAGGCTTCAGCCGGGCATAGCAGATGGCCAATTCCTGATTCTGTCACTAACTTGCTCCTGGACCTTCAGAAAACCCCTTGATCTCTCTGAGCCTGTTTCCCCAGTTGTGGAATGAAGGGACTGACTAGATACCTCTGCCCTGCGGGGCCAAATAGCTTCGGAGGGTGAGGTCATGTCCCCTCAAACCTCCCAGCCTCTGTGCTTTGACCAACAAGGGAAGGACAGGACACCCTCCTGTCCCAGCGCCACCCTCCCTGTTGCCCCCAGGCTGTCATCCCAAATCAGGGGAGCCACCTCTGCTCAGAGCATCCCAGCTTCTCCCCTCAGAGGCAGCATTTGGGACTCAAGTCAGTATATTTTTCTTTCAAGGGGGGACAAGAAAGATGATATATGGTCTCTCATGCCTGTCATTTTATTGTTTTGTTTAGAAACTGCGAGAAAAGTTGAGTCAGGAAGGCGTGTTGGGGGAGCTGTATTGAGTGAAGTGTGGCGTGTCCTATTTGGGATCCAAACCCAGCAGATCAGTAAATAACGAGACTCCCTCCTGGCTCTGAAATTCCTAGAATTCAGGCTAGTGTAGCCATCTGAGACTCTAGCCTGCGCCTCGCAGCCCTCGAAAAGCCACCACACTGCTCCACATCAGGGACCATGCTGGGCACTGCCCTGCCAGAGGCCCTGTTTTACTTTCACAACAATCTTGTGTGTGAAGCCCTCTTTAAAAAAAAAAAAAAAGAATAAAAACTTTATTGAGCTATCATTCACATGCCATAAAATTCACTTTAAGTGTACAATTCTGTGATTTTTAGTATATTCACAAAGTAGTGCAACCATCACTACCATCCAGCTTAGAACATTTTGTCACCCCCAAATCACCCCAGACCCTTTGGCAGTCACTCCTCATTCCCCTTTGCCCCGGCAAGCACTAATCTGCTCTCTTTATGGATTCGCTTATTCTAGACATTTCATGTAAATGGAATCATACAGTAGATGATCCTTTCTGACTGGCTTCTTTCACTGAGCATAATGTTTTCAAGGTTTATACATGTTGTAGCATGTGTCAGCACTTCTTCCTCTTTATGGCTGGATAGTATTGTATTGTACGATCATATCGCATTTTGTTTATCCGTTCCTCAGCTGATGGACACTTGGGTTGTTTCCACCTTTTGGCTGTTGTGAATAATGCTTCTGTGAATATTCATGTACAGATCTTTGTGTGGACACGTTCTCAGTCTCCTTGGGTGTATATCTAGGAGTAGAATTGCTTGGTCATATGATAAATCGATGTTTAACATTTTGAGAAGCTGTCACATTGTTTTCCAAAGCGGGCTGTACTATTTTACAATCCCGCCAACCGTGCATAAAGGCTCCGATGTTCCACACCTTCGCCAGCACTTACGTTTCTTACCTCAGCCATCCTAACGAGCATGTAGTGGTATCTCATCGTGGTTTGGATTGGCATTGCCCTAGTGACTAGTGGTGTCCGGCATCTTTCCATGTGCTATTGACTATCTATCTTTTTCAGAAAAATATCTAGTCGAACCGTTTGACTCTTTTAAAATTGAGTTCTTTTTATGGTTGAGTAGCAGTCACGCTCATGTTTCCAGAGGATTCTGAGGCTCTGAGAAGGGATGTGACTTCCTGAGGTCTTCACCGTCAGTGATGGGTCGAGGTGGGAACTGAATCCAGGTCTGCCTGACATTCAAGAGCCAGCAAGCTCTTTCTGTGCACCGAATACCTCCCTCTGGTTTTCGTTGTTGCCAATTGTGTGTGTGTGTGTGTGTGTGTGTGAGAGAGAGAGAGAGAGAGAGAGAGAGAGAGAGAGAGAGAGAGAGAGGTGGTGGGAGTGAAGAAGAGAGAGAGGAAACAGAAAGACAGAGAAACTTAGATGAGAGGATGAGAAAGAAGAAACTGGACTGGCTCCCCCCTTGGGGAGTCAGAGCCAGGGAAAACCTTTTAAGACTGTTTCTTCCGATTAATTGTCAAACATCTGGGGAGGCCTCACAGTTGTCACACTTTCTGACTGTGAAAAATGCTTTAGGAACCCCAATCCTATATAATAAAAGGCTAGTATGCAAATCAATCGAATGGCTGTGACTGGTCGCTATGAGGCACACTGCAGTGTTCAACCACCATCCGGCCCCGCCCCCCCAGGCTGAGGCCGCTCCAGTGGGCGAGCTGCGCCCACATCTACAGCGCCCTGGACCAGACAGCCCACAAGATCAACCTGGCCAAGATCACCCATGGCAAGTGCTCCACCCCCTTGGTGACTGACCTGGCGG
The DNA here is from genome assembly GCF_000147115.1 of Myotis lucifugus. Classification (NCBI taxonomy): domain Eukaryota; kingdom Metazoa; phylum Chordata; class Mammalia; order Chiroptera; family Vespertilionidae; genus Myotis; species Myotis lucifugus. The sequence goes on from NW_005871056.1 coordinate 13,011,790, forward strand.
CCGGGGGCCTGGACATCCCACTGCTGGACAACGCCATCAACTTCAGCTTCCCGGCCAAGGGCAAGCTCTTCCTGCCGCGTGGGTGGTGTGGCCTGAGCTGGCACAAGTGGCACAGCCTACTCCTTGGTGGCCCCAGATGAGGTCCTCTACCTGCTGGACCTGCACCTGTTCCTGGACTGTGCGCTCACCCTCTCCCGCCCCCACGAGGAGCCCTCAGATGCTGGGCCGGGTGCACAGAGCGTGGTGGACGCTAAGGACTGCGGCCTGCGGAACACTCTGGAGGCATCGCTGGAGCAGCGGGACCTGGGCCACGTAGCCGACAGCGCCCAGCAGCAGTATGCGCGCTTGTGACCGGCGCCCTCGCCAGAGTCCATCAAATGAGCCAAGGAGCTGGACCTCCAGAGGCTGGGCCTGCACCCCCTCTTCAGCTGAGCTTCGAGGAGGAGGAGCTGCAGCGGCTGAGGCTGGTGGACAGCATCAAGCAGTACTGCTCGCGGGCAACCATCTTTGAGATCAACGCCTCCAGCCGGGACCTGAGCAGCCAGGTGATGCGGGGCAAATGGCAGAAGGACTGCAAGGCCATCGCCAGCTTCCAGCAGGGCGGCAGGAGCGGCAGGAGGGCCTGGCTGGCCCAGCCCGGAGCTGCCCAGCTCGGCAGGCGGAGCATCCTGGGAAAGAGGAGGAGGAGGAGGGGGAGGAGAAAGAGGAGGAGGAGGAAGAGGAGGAGGAGGAGGAGGAGGAGGAGGAGGAGGAGGAGGAGGAGGAAGAGGAGGAGGAGGAGGAGGAGGAGGAGGAGGAGGAGGAGGAGGAGGAGTGGGAGGAGGAGGAGGAGGAGGAGTGGGAGGAGGAGTGGGAGGAGGAGGAGGAGGAGGAGGGAGAGAGTGTGGAGGACGTTTTCACAGAGGTCTGGGCCCAAAACGGCAGCAGCCAGGACCTGAGCGGGGAGCCAGAGGTGGGAGGAGGAGGCCCGGCCGCTGGACCAGGATTTCTATGTCCTCGATCCGCCCAAGGACTTGGACAGTGAACGGGGCCTGAGTGTTGGTGGGGAACAGGGGCACCTTTGAGCAGCAGGTGGCTGGGCTGTCCTGGACTTGATGGGGGATGAGGCCCAGATCCTGACCAGGGGCTGGCAGCAGCCCAAGTGGGACCAGAAGAAGAAGCAGTTTGTGGGACAGTCAGGACAGGAGGACAAGAAGAAGATTAAGACAGAAAGTGGTTGCTACATCAGCAGCTCCTACAAGCGGGACCTCTACCACAAGTGGAAGCAGAAACAGAAAATCGCCATACGCTCAACGCCTGAGCATCAGCGGGCCGCCAGCCGACCGCTGGGTGCTGTTTCGCCCGATCCGGTGGGGGCATGTGCAGGAGGCAACCAATTGATGTGTCTTTCTCATATCCATGTTTCTCTCTCTGTCTCTCACCTTCCCTTCTACTCTAAAAATCAATGAAAAATGTCCTCAGGTGAGGATTAACAACAACAAAAAAGTATGCATACATACACACACATACAAAAATACATGAATATTGGGGGTCTGGGGGACAGGGCCCCACAGGTGCAGGAATTTTGTGCACCGGGCCTCTAGTAGATACATATTTATAGATTTAGAAATTATGTACAAGTACTGTGGACCATTAGCTAACGTCCCAATATACACTTATAGTGAATTTTCTCAGTGATGATAGTGATGGACGTTCACGTCTCAAATAGTTTTTTCTTATTATTATTTCAGTAAGCAAGTATACGTGAGAGAGATCCCATTCATCATTGTTTTCAATGTGATAATGTGGCTGATGAAGGACTTGAACTGGGGAGGGGGGTGGGTCTGTCTCCCACATTTCCTGCTGCTGCTTGTACTTCCTAGATTAGCGTTATCTCCACTCCAGATTCCTTTGCAGGGACTCTTTGAAGCCACTTGTTCATGCTGTGGGGGCTGAGTCAGTCAAAGTTATATTGTTTGATCCTCAAAGCCACCCAACCCAGCACTAGTACACCAAAATATGTCAAAACAGGCTGAATGTAGAAAGTGGAAAATGTGTCCTGTATTGTTGAGCTCCCCGCTGGCCTCTGGGGACATGACATTTGATGTCTGACATATGGCAGAGGGTGCACATCAGAGCTGAATGATGTACTATTCACTAGTTTTAGTTAAAAGTTAAGTAGAGATAGATGAACTAATATTTTCCTCCTGTACTTTGGAAATTATTATTTTAGAGAGTAATAGGTTCTGAGCGAAGGACATCTAAGCCAACCTCTGCCATTCCTCAGCTTGCCACATCTCATGGTTGGGTGCTCATGACCACCCCAAATTAGATGTCATTTTAAGAAAATTCTTTTTGTATATCGAGCTGGCACTTGTCCCGCTGGCTCCCCAAGGTCCTGACCCCTCCCTCTGGGCTCACAACCCCACCTGTCCCCCTGTCCTGAAGGAGTCCTGCAGAGAGTTGGGGATAGTGACCAGGTCTGTCCATGCAGTGCTCATCCCTAGATCCTGCTCCACCAGCCACATCCCTTGGGTGTTGTCTCCATACCCCCCACATCCTCTGGATTCTCTCTGTCTAGATCTTATTTCATGCACATCCCGGGATTGAACTCAGGATGGGGGTTAGTGGGATGTGGGTCACCTTCTTTACTGTAGACTCTATGCTTCTATTAATATGACCTAAGGCTGTATTAGCTTTGCTTTGTAGCTCTATCACCTTGTTATCTTATACTGCACTTTAATAAACATTGGTGGTGTACCTACTATGTGCTAAATACTAAGTTAGATGTTTGCGTTAAAATTTACTTACCTTTCAGAGTGTCTTTTAACACTCCCAGGTCTTTCTGTGTGAACAACCTCCAAACTGGGCCCACCCATCCTCTTTCTGCACAAACTTGACTTTGTCCCTTTGCACTGTTTTGTTTCACTCCTCAGGGGCAACCTAAGGCTCTGGCTGCATCCTTGGATGTTCTGTGGCTACAAGGTTCACCCAGAGTCATGACGGGTCCATCTGGCTTACGGTCAGCTGGGCAGTGTGGGTTGTTTTCTCACTACTAAACTGCCTGGACAAACTTGGGACAAATGGCCGAGGAAGTGGAAACTGTGGCATCTTCCTTCTTTCCCTCATGCGTGGACTTCAGCCTTAGATCTGAGTTTATATCCAGACTCCTTGCTGTGTGGTCTTGGGCAAGTCTCTCTTCCTTTCTGGGGCTCAGCTTTGATCTCCTGGCTGCAACTCTGTAGAATTCTAGCTTGGAGAAGAGAGACTGCCAAACCTGGAGAGCTGGGGGAGGGAGGCGGGGGGGCGATACAGTGAGTCTGGGACAGGAACGGGGAGGGTGCTGAAGAAGAAGGGCTGTGAACAAATGGAAGATTTTCTAAAGAGAAGAGGGAGATGCTAAAGAAACTTTGCCAGCCTAACATTATTTTTCTTTCTTTTTGAAATGGTTGGGGGGTTTTGTGTGTGTGGTTTTTTTTTTAATTTTTTAAATTAACCCTCACCAGAGGATATTTTTCCATTGATTTTCAGAGAGACTGGAAGGGAGGGGGAGAGACAGAGAGAAACAGCGATGTGAGAGAGACCCATTGATTGGTTGCCTTCAGCACACACCCTGACCAAGGCCAGGGATCGAGCCTGTAACCCAGGTATGTGCCCTTGACTGGAATCGAACCCGGAACCCTCAGTCTTCGGGCCAATGCTCTATCCACTGAGCCAAACCGGCCAGGGCCTAACATTATTTGTCTAAGCTCTTAAATTCAGTATTTTATGACTATTTTTTAAATTAAAAATTGTTAATTTCACATTGTTTTTGTTTTTTATTTTTCAATACACTTGATATTCAATATTATATGAGTTTCAGGTGTACAGTACAAAGTGATTCCGCCATAAGTCTAGTATAGCTATTACAATATTATTGACTATATTCCCTATGCTGTACTTCATATCCCTATGACTATTTTGTAACTGCCAATTTGTATTTCTTAATCCTTTCCCCTTTTTTACCCATCCCCCTAATCCCCTTCCATCTGGAAACCATCAGTTTGTTCTCTGTATCCATCACTCTGTTTTTGTTTTTGTTTGTTCATTTATTTTGTTTTTCAGATTTCACATATAAGTGAAATCATAGAGTATTTGTCTTTCTCTGTCTGACGTATTTCACTTAGCATAATATCCTCTAAGTCCATCCATGGTGTTGCAAATGGTAACATTTCACTCTTTTTATGACCAAGTAATATTCCATCAAATATATTACCACATCTTCTTTATCTAATCATCTATTGATGGACACTTAAATTGCTTCTATATCTTGGCTATTGTATATAAAATGTTCTTCTTTGTCTCTTGTTATAGCCTTTGTTTTAAAGTCTATTTTGTCTGATATAAGTATTGTTACCCCAGCTTTTTTTTCATTATCATTAAGTATTTTTCAATCCCTTTGCTTTTAGTTATTTATATTTTCAATTACAGTTTACTTTGTTGTTGTTGTTAATTATCACCTGAGGATATTTTTTCCATTGCTTTTTAGAGAGAGTGGGAAGGAGGGAGAGAGGGAGAGAAAAAGAGAGAAAAACATTGATGTGGGTGGGGAGCAAACCGGCAACCCAGGTACGTGCCCTTGACTGGGAATCAAATCTGAGACCCTACTGTGCACAGGCCAATGCTCTACCACTGAGCTACACTGGCCTGGGCTACAGTTTACTTTCAATATTATTTTGTGTTGGTTTCAGGTGTACAGAATAGTAGTTAGATAATCATAAACTTTATAAAGTGTTCCACCTGATATTTTCAGTACCCACTTGGGCCATACATAGTTATTGTAATGTTCTTAACTATATTCCCTAGCCTGTATTTTACATTCCCATGACTATTTTGTAACTTCCAATTTGCCCACCTTTTTACTTTTAGTCCATGTGTCTTTCGATCTGAAGTGGGTCACTCATAGGCAATATATACATATATGGATCTTGTTTTCTTCCCCATTCAGCCACCCTATTTCTTTTTATTGGAGCATTTAATCCATTTACATTTAAAGTAATTATTGATAGGTATGTAGTTGTTACCATTTTATTCATATTTTTTTGTCTTTTTTTTCCTTCTTTGTCCTAAAGAAATCCCTTTAACATTTCCTGTAATGCTGGTGTGGTTGAATACCTTTAGCTTTTTCTTGTCTGGGAAGATCTTTATCTGTCCTTGGACTCCAAAGGCTAGTCTTGCTGGGTAGAGTAATCTTGATTGTAGGTCTTTGCTTTTCATCACTTTGAATATTTTGGGCCAATCCCTGCTGGTCTGCAAAGTTTCTATTGAGAAATTGGCTGGCAGTCTATGGGAGTGCCCTTGTATGTAACTAACTGCTCTCTCTTGCTTTTTTCATGATTCTCTCTTTGTCTTTAACCTTTGGTATTTTAGTTATGATGTGTCTTGGGGTGGGCCTCTGGGTTCATCTTGTTTTGGAGTTTCTGCACTTCATGGACTTGTATGTCTATTTCTTTCACCAGGCTAAAAAGTTTTCAGACATTATTTCTTCAAATAGGTTTTCAATCCCTTGCTCTCTGTCTTCTCCTCTGGTAATCCCTTGATGCAAATATTATGCTTGATGTTTTCCCAGAGGTCCCTAAAACTATCCTCATTTGGGGAGTTCTTTTTCTTTTTGCTGTTCCAATTGGGTGTTTTCAACTACCTGTCTTCCAAATCTCTGATTCAGTTCTCTGCTTTATCTAATCTGCTCTTGAGTCCCTCTAATGCAGTCTTCATTCCAGTTATTATATTCTTCATTTCTGACTGGTTCTTTTTTATGCTTTCTATCTCTTTATGTAAGTTCTCACTGAGGTCAGAGTGTGCCATGGGAGAACTTGACCTGACATCATTGACTTTGAAGATGGAAGAAGGGGCCACAAGCCAAAGGATGTGGGTGGCATCTAGAAGCTGGAAAGGGCAAGGAAAATGAAGGATAAGAGGGGGGAGGCAGAGGAGAAAAGGAAGGAGAAGAAATAAAACAGAAGCAAGGAAACGGGTTTTCCCTCAGAGCCTCTAGAAAGGAAGGCAGCCCTGCCAACACCTTGGACTCCAAAGTCTAGCCTTGCTTAGAGTAATCTTGATTGTAGGTCTTCTAACCTACAGAACTGTGGACTTCTAACCTACAGAACTGTGAGACACTAAATTTGTGTTGTTGTTTTAAGCCTCTAAGTTTGTGGGAATTTGTTACAGAAACAATAGAAAACTCTGTGGGGAAGCTGAACCAGCTCTAAGATGGCCTTTGTTCTCAGCAAAGGTACAAGTCTCTAGGGCAAGATCTTCTGGACAACTGCTGCTTGGGCGGTTCCAGGGAAGGGGATGATAGGACAGTGGAAGTCCTCAATCCAGCCTGGAGCTGAAACGCAAAATGGAGGATCTCGGGGGCTCTGCCCAAGTCTTGCCCTGGAGGCTGGAGTGAAATCTGTGGACCCCTCTGCCCCCAGACCTGCTTTGCTCTGTCTAGAATCTCAGAGCCTTCCCCACATATTTGTCTCAACTAACATGCTTTGGTTGCAAGTAACAGAAACCACCTCAAGCTAACAAAAAAGGACTTTCTTGGAAGGATATGGGGTCTCGCAGAAGAGAGGGAATTGCTAAGGAACCAAAGTGCAGAGCAGACAGTGGCCAGGAACTGAAATGAGAGGAACAGCCTCTTCAGGGATCTGTGTGAGGGCAGACCAAAGCCAGCTGACCTTGGGTTTTGTGTCACACATGTCACAAGTCAGATTCCTGGGAGGGAGAGGCTGATGATCTAACCTGGGTGAAGGGCAGGGACCCCTCCAGAATTTCCATATCCAAGGAGCATGGGAAGGGGACACAATCCATTTGGGGGGTGCTGGTCCTGGATCTGTGTCTGCCTGACCAGTCTATGTTTGTTTGGGAGGTGTGGGAAACTGGAGGAGATTATTGGGGCCTCTAACTTGCCTCCTTGGTGTAATCGCCAGAGGAAGGGAGCTTCGATGTCCAGTGGGCAAAACCAGCAAGCACCCCCTCTCTGTCAGCTCTGTTCCCCTCCCAGCTATTTCTGCTTCCTCTGTCCCCAACCCTAGTTCCTGCCCTGGGCTTGTTGAACTGACCTGGCCCTGCATTTGTGGCCCTTAGGAACATTCCTCACAGTTCACCTGCAGGAAGAGTTGGCCATTAGCCTGGCATTCAAGGCCCAGGACTACTTCCCCAGCCTCAGGGGATTCCTACCCTTTCAACTGCCCATTGCCACCCACCCCCACCACTGAATCTTTCTCCCACTCTGCCTTTTGCCACCTGTTGAAATCCAACTCAATCTTAGTTGCCTCAGCCCCCTCCTCCAGGGAGAGACACCAGGGAAAGATAAGCAGCCCTTGAATGAAGAGGCAGGGTTCTGGAGCCAGCCTTGCCCCTGAGTTGCTATGTGACCTTGTGCAAGTTCCTCCATTTCTAGATCGCAGTTCCCCCATTTGTAAAATAGGACAATAATCCCCACCCTTTCTGCCTCCCTCCTGATTAGTATGAGGATTGAGTGAGCTGGGCAGGAAAAGGGCTGTGAGGCTGTCTCCTACTATCCCTCCCACTCTGGGCCCAGGCCCTTATGACAGCAGGAACTTAGGAAATACTGGGCTGGATTGAAGGGGAAAATCCAGTTTAGCAAGACCTGTGGGTGCAGAGGACCTGGCACCACCAGTGACTCAGCAGGGCTGGGCTTTTGGAGAAAAGTGTTAGAAAATGAGTCTATTTCCTTGTAGGATCAGCCTCAAATGTGGGGCCACCTGAGATGCCTCTAACCAGGGCTAGGGATGGGGGTTCTCTGTCAGGGTGGGGGTCATCGGTAAGCTGGGAGACCTTGGACAAGTCACTTTGTCCATCTAAACCTAAGGTTTTCCTGCATAAAATAAATAAGACTTGCATGAATAAAATTAGATCGCAGGGGACGCGCCATGCTTCTTTTCCTCTTCCTGCTTTCTTCTTTCTTCACTTCTCTGTCAACTGTCTATGGTTGTCCTTCTTGGCTCAAAGTCACATGCACTGAACTTGAGTTTTCCGAAGCCCCTCCCAGCAATCCCTCTGCCAGCGCCTGATGTTCCACCATGAGTCCTCTGTCCTTTGTGTTAAGCATTGCCTTGCCCATTGATCCCTGAGTTTTAAATTATAAAAATTCTATGCCTTTGCCCATATGGCTCAATTGGTTGAGCGTCATCCCATGAACTAAAAGGTCACCGGGCACATACCCAGGTTGTGTATTTGGTCCCTGGCCAAAGATGTTTCTGTCTTTCTCCCCCTCTCCCTTCCTCTCTCTCTAAAACCAATAAAACATATTTAGGATTTATGTCTATAAATTCTATCTATCCTTTCTCATAGCAGAAATAAGGGTGAAGGGAAGGTGGGGCAAGGATAGCTCCTACCATTTCCCCTCTCCTGATGGATCAGTGTGCTGAAGAACTGCCCACGGAAGCGAACTTGGCTATGAGGACACTTCCACCAGAGGCTAAATATAAGCCAAGTCAGCATCACTTATATAACACTCCCATGACTGTTAGTGGCTTCTTTCCTGGTCAAATGACAGGGGCCTGGGAAGAGGTGCCAGCATTAGTCCTTCCAGCCCTCAAGATGGACCAAACAACTCCTGTTGCTCAGTCACTTACTAGCTACATGGCTCTGGGGAAGTTTCTCAGTGTCTCTGTGCCTCAATGTTCTTAACCTATAAAATGGGCACAACCATGGTGAGCCGTCCTAGGGTTGTGGTGAGGAATACAAGTTAATACATGTAGCATGCTTAGATCACGGCCTGGCAGATAGTAAGCATTTATTGTTATTGTCATCATCACCATCATCATTTCTGGTTTCTGTCAGGCCCTGTGCAGGGTTCGGTGACACATAAATAAATCAGCCTCAGTCTCTAACCCTGGCAGTGTTCATGATCCAGTAGAAGAGACACACCCTGGGTGTGTCAGACCCTCTGCTGGGCCCTGGGCACAGATCTGAAGGTGAATAGGAACGGTGGCTCCCAGAGTTTTGCAACAAGATGCCCTACCTTGAAGAAGAGTCTGGTATAAGGCAAAGTTGATTATGGCTCAAGAATGATATGCTGGAGGATTCAATGGGTCAATGGGGGTGTTCTCTGGGCCTCCTCCAAATCCCATTTTTCTTTAAAGATGCTTCCTGCCAACTGTTTCCCATGTGGTCCATGGCACCCTGCCTCTGTGCCTTTGCACATTGTTCCCTCTGGCCCTTCCAACTCACCCCCAGCTTTCCTTGACTGACTCTAATCTGATTTGGCCCCTGGGTTCCAACAGCCCCCAGGTCTACCTTGAAATTCCTTGAGGAAAGTGCTGCAACTTGTTCACCACTGTTTCCCCAGTGCTAGCTTACAGTAGGTGCTCAATTAGTGTAGGAATGTGTTTCTGTCAGAATTGTATTTAGCTACAAATAACAAAAATCCTTAATAGAGGCTTCAGCAAAATGAGGTTTATTTGTTTCAAATAACAAGAAAGCAAGCAGCTGTGAGCAAGGGCTGTTTGCTTTGGCTTTTCCTCAAGTTCACAAGATGGCCCCTGGAGCTCCTGCCATCACAGTCATGTTCAGGGATGGAAGGAGAGGCAAGACATAGCACCAGCCCTGTTGCCCTCTTTCGTAAGAGAAACTAAACCATTCCTGAACACCAACAAATTTCTGCTAACTTTTCATTAGTGAAAATTGGGTCACATGGCCAACCTCAGCTATGAGAAAGACTGGAAAAATGAATATCTAACTGGAGTTGGAAGAACAAAATTGCAGCTTTGTTAGCAAGAAGTCCAAGGGTGGTGGGGGAAGAAGGGTGAATGGAGCGGGGGTCAGAAGGGAGCGTTCTGGTCAGGCAACTAGCATGAGCCTTCATGAAGGAGGTGTTAATGGAGCTGTGCCTAGAAGGTCAGATTCAATTCTGACAATAAGAAAATGGCATAGATAGGAGTCTGGAGGCCTGAAAATGCTGTGTGTGGCCAGATGCTGCCAAGTGACAGCTAGAGCAGGAAAGAGATGGGACCAGGTTGGTGAACTTTCGGTGTATTTGGCATCAGCCAGAGCTCTCTTTCCCCCATAGGTGCTCTAAATCTCTTCCTCCACTCTACCTGAAATTCCACATTAGAGATGACCTCAGCTAATGACCATGTACTGGGCACCTGCTATGTACAAAGAGTTCTTTTCAAAACATAGATATGCCCTGGAGGTGTATGGTTATCAGTCATTCATTCCTGAATATTAATCAGTTTTATTGTCTAGTGACTTCCTAATGTTTAGCTGAATTCTGCCCTGCAAAATAAAAATGGGAATTTTTATTCTAGAAAGAGGGTAATAGCAGAAGGGAGATGGGCAGGGCTGGGGCTGGACACTGACTGTCTGAGGGTCATAAAAGGCCTGGAGAAGAGGGAACTCACATCTTCTGAGGCCTCTAAGGGCAGGCACTGGCCATCTTTCCTCCTTAAGCCTCTGCCATCAGAATGTAGAGAAGGGAACAGCTCTACCCAAGGGCACCCCATGCACAGGTGACAGAAGTGGAGTTGGACCCTGGTCAGACCGACCCCAAAGCACATGCTCTTGTCACTGTACAAATACTGTCTTTTTGCTCCCACCCAGCTCCTCCGTCTTAATAATAATCATCTCAGCTGGCGTTTATTCAACACTTGCTCTGCACCAAACATTGTTCTAAGAGCTTCACGTGTTTTAGCTCATGCTCTTTTCATAACAATACTATGAAGCAAGCACTATTATTGTCCCCATTTTATGGACGAGGAACCTGAGGCACAGCAAGAGGTTCAGGAACATGCTCAGCTCCCACAACTGGAAGTGTCAGGATTCACACCCAGCTGGTCCAGCTTTGAGACAAAGGGAAAGATATTGCCTTGCCAAGGTCTTGTGGTGGGTTAAGAGTAGATTCTCTGGCCTGGCTGGCATGGCTCAGTGGTTGAACATCGACCTATGAACAAAGGGGTCACGGTTCAATTCCATGGTCAGGGCACATGCCTGGGTTGTGGGCTCAATCCCCAGTGTGGGGCATGCAGGAGGCAGCTGATCAATGATCCTCTCTCATCATTGATGTTTCTATCTCTCTCTCCTTTCCTCTCTGAAATAAATATTTAAATTTTTTTTTAAAAAAAGAGTAGATTCTCTGCTAAAACAAAAGCAACTCAAACTCATAGACACAGAGAAAAGATAGGTGGTTGCCAGAGGTGGGGGTGGGGTGGAGGTGGGAAAAGATTTAAATATCCATTGTCTAGAAACTACAATTCAAATATGAGGACTAATTAATCCCATTTCCTACCTGACTGGTTTGTGATCAGGCTCAGATGGAATTATAGACACATAGCCCTTGGGAAAACCGTTAAGTGCTATACTAATATAAGGCAGTATGTTACATTTTTAAGTAATGAAAAATTATTGGTTATTTTATTATGACAATAGCACACTGTTAAAAATTTAGAAGACACAAAGTAAAAATAAGAAACTAAAAATATGCATGATAACGCCACCCAGAAAGAACCACGATTTATATTTTTATATCGCTCCAACAACTACTGACCGATGGTCGTGCTTGTTTATTTGGCTCCCCACCCATGCCCGCCAACTACCCAACAGGATTATTTTGAAGCCAGTCCAAGACATAATACAATTTTATTATAAATATTTCAGTATTTATCTCTAAACTTAAGGATACTTTAAATAAATATAACCTCGATATAAATATCACACCTAATGGGGAAGCTACGCATGTATGGAGATAGGAGGAATATGGGAAATCTCTGTACCTTCCACTCAATTTTACTGTGAACTTAAAACTGCTTAAATACTAAAGCCTGTTTTTTAAAAGTAAATAAGTTTTTATATTGTCAAAAGATGATCATTATCCAAATTTCCCTAATTGTATTTTGTAAGTTGTTTCTCTTATCTCTTATACCTTTTTAAATTGAGTCTTTTTCCTTTTCTTATTTATTCGCCAAGCTCTCTCTGTATTAAGGATATTAACTACTTGTTATGGATTATTAATTACAAGTGATATTAATTACTTGTTATTGCTATTCCTCCAGGGAAGGCAATGGAGACTCCAGACCACAGTCAAGTCCAAGGAAATACAGAAGATGTAGTCTGTATGTCTGCCTTCTCTGATCCTCTGGGCCAAGCCTCATGGGAGGTGGAGTTCAGCAATGAATGGGTAGAACAGAGGAAGACCCTGCTTAGCTCATGTGGTACAATGGCTCAAGTCACAGTTGAAATCTCTAAAGAAGTAGTGATTTTACACACATGCACACATACATATGTGCTTGGTCCAGTCTGTCCTCCAGCACTTTCGAGCTGTGGGAACCCTCAGCTGCTCCCCAACTCTCTAAGAGTCTCTGTGGGCTTGGGCTGGCACTAGGGAGAGCCCCAGCATAGGAGATAAGAAGACAGGGCTTAATCTGATCCCACCTGCCCTGAAATTTACAGAGAATCTTCTATTGGCAACTACTTATACAGTCTAGTGGTCTCAGAGCAGGACAGGGGCCTTCGAAGCCCTTGTCTGGGCTCCATATTTAGAGAAATTTCTGCATTGGGCCTTCTTAGGACCCTGGGGCCTCTGGGAAGAGTATCCTGGAGAAACCAGCCCCTCCTGGCTCCCCAAGTCTAGAGAGACCGCTGAGGAAGCCTTGGTGGTCCCTGGGGTGGGATGGGTGGGAAACACTCATCCTTGCCTGTGTGTTCCTCCCAGATGGAGAGACAGATTTCCACAAGCAAGACAGGGAGGCTGGACTCTTTCCTCAAAAACAGTATAAGAGAGACAAGTCTTCTTCCTCCTCCTCTTCGTCTTCCTCCTCCTCCTCTTCATCCTCGTCCTCCTCTGCTTCAGGTACAGCAAAGATTTAAATATACACACACATAATCTTATATTATTCAAGAAAACCTTTACATGGGAAAACCATGCCCCATACTCCCCCATCTTGATACTTCAATTCTATTTGTCCACATTCCCTTCCAGAGCCCGCCTATCTGTACACACAACTTGTATACAGTTATACAGAATCGTATAGACAATTTGGTTCATGGTTTAACATTGTTTGCTGTCTCCTCCTCTGCATTTTGCCCTGCTATTCTGTCATATCTTTGCAGCCATTTCTCATGCCTCCCGGATAACCCCTCAAGTGGCTGCATCTCATCTAAAGTAACATTTAGGTTTCCTAGGGACTGTCTGGTGCCAGAGTCAGTGCACCTGTCCGTCAAGCAGCCTGCCCAGGTTCAACTAACTAGCTATGTGTCCTTGAATAAATCGCTTAACCCTGTATGCCTTGAGGTCCTAATCTCTAAGATAGGGATGGCAAAAAAAGTTGTTACCTCATAGGATTCTTATGAAGATAACATTTTTCACATGTGTAACGTCTTAGCACCTAGCACATAGTAAAAGCCCAAAAAGGAACTATTATTGTTAAGATCCACCCCACCTTACCACCAACTTATCCCATTCATGAGCATCCTTGCTCAAAAGCTTTTGCTTTCATTTATTTATTTATTCATTTATTTATTTTTAAATTGAGGGTCTTTGATAATATAGTTATTTACAGTTTACATAATATATCTATTAGAAACTTTTAATATGTAGGATTAGGTTTAAGTAAATTAAAAGCTGCCGGTTTGAAATGCTTCTTTAAAATGCGTGGGCTGCCCCCCCTTCTTGTGCCTCCCTTGTAGCCCCATCTTCCCCTCACGCTGGAGTGGAAATCCCATACCCTTTTCCTCCCACAGACCACCATTGCTTTTGCTTTTTTAGTATTTCATACAAATCATGTCCTAAGTATTGCTCCCCACAAGTACTTTAGTGGGTTTAGAGAAATAAGTGTCTCTATTTGAGTCTTGATTACAAATTATCACATTATTCTCTAATAAACAGCAGAATGTTCTTTCACTTTTATTCTTTTGATTCAAAATGTAAGGCTGAATTTATAGCAGCAGCAGCAGCAGCAACATCATAGCTAACATGTGTTGATGCTACTGACCTATGTGTGGGGTACTGTTCTGAGCACTGTAATAACTCAATTAATTCTCATAGCAATCCTTTAAGGGAGGTACTGTTATTGTTACCATTTTACAGATGAGGAAACTGAGGCACAGGCTGACTGCCCTGCTGGGAGAGGACTCAGTAACCTGGGATTCCCTGGAGGTCTTTCTGGGCCCGAGGAGCCTAAGGATTAGCTCTGGTCTATTCCTCCTCAATCAGAGCTCCTGATCTGTTGTACATAGTGGGCCTGGGTCTGAGATTTTATTTGATGAAAGCAATCTGAGGCTAAATTTGTAAAAATGTTTGCAAAGCCCTGGCACCCTAGACTTATGTCCTCATGTTGCAAATGAGGAGACTGAGGCTTAAGGCCACAAAATCCATGCTTATTTCAGCAGACAGAAGAGAGACAATGGTTAGTGGGTACAGTGGGCTTGTGCATAGCCAGTCTCCTCATGGGTCTGGAAAGGAAACCACCGCCCTTATTAAACGTACACAAACCCACCCACTGAGGGCTTTAGCTCTGGAAGAAGGGCTTCCAGGTGCAGGGGAGTCTTGCCAGGGGGACTCCGTCCCTGAGTTTCTCCTTTGTGGTGGGAGGGGACATTCTGTGTTCTGATTCTGGTTGCCCCTTAGGGGGTGCTGCTCCCACACTAATGTCCCTCAAGTGTGGCCATAAAGCACTTCCCTCCTGTCTCCACAGCGCATGTGGGATTGGCTGTGGTTAGCAAAACTGAACACTAAGAGAAAGCAACAGGCAAATTAACGCAGAAGCACACAGGGACAGACTGATATTCAGGATCCTGGTGTCTGACCCACAGTGACTGGCCTGCTGCTGGGAGTCAGACCATGCCCATCCTTCAGGCTCAGATGGTGACCTCAAGGCCCCCAGCCCGATCGGCTCACTGTAGCCCCCAGTCTTCCTCCAGGCCCAGGACCCTAACTGATAGTCGTGCACCCCCCACTGTTCTCCCTACATCTTTTTGTTCTTAATATAGCCTGTTATTTTTTTAATTAAATTTTTATTGTGAAAGATTACCCATAGGCACATTTTAAAAAAAAATATTTTTATTGATTTCAGAGAGGAAGGGAGAGGGAAAGAGAGAGAGAAACATCACTGATGCGAGAGAATCACTGATTGGCTGCCTCCTGCACGCCCCACACTGGGGACCGACCCACAACCCTGACCAGGAATCGAATCGTGACCTCCTAGTTCATAGGTCAACGCTCAGCCACTGAGCCACACCAGCCGGGCACCCATAGACACGTGGTACAAAATGTGGAACATGTAAAGATATAGGAAGAAGAAGAAACAACCATCCTTTGCTCTGTCTCCCAGAAGTAATCACTAAAAACATGCTAGTCTACTTTTCCCAGACCACACTCCTCACAAAAACTAAATTCTGAGGATGAACAACAGAACAATGTATTCTAGGCTCCTTTCAGGCCGAGGTTCTCCCACAGCTTGTGTTTGTTCCCTGCAGAGAGCAGTGATGAGGACCAGCACCCCGGAAAAACCAGGAAACATCGGCAGAGTCGGGGGGCTGGACACTCCCACAGGGGCGGCTCACCGGGTAGGCAACAACAGGCCTTATCCATTTCTCCTTTCCCACTCGGCTCACTGTTGAGTTTCTCCCTGGGCCTGAGCATGTCTGTGTGAAGCTGTTCCTAGCAGCATTGTTTATGGTTGGGAAACAACCTAATGTCCTCCAGCTGCAGAGCAGGTCAGTGATGCCACACCCTGTCCCGGTTAGAGCTCTCTGTTCTATATATCGCCCTGAAGTGAAAAAGAAAGGTGTCAAATCATATCATCAGTTTGATCGCATATACACTTTGTACAATTTCACTCATATGTGGCTATTAACAAGACTGGAAGGAAAAATACCCAAATGCTAATAGTGGTTATCTCTGGGTAGTTAAATTATGGGTGATTTTTATTTTCTCTTGTTGGAACTATTCTATATTCTATAGTATAAATATTTGACAATGAGCATGTTTTATTTTTAACAACAGAAAAAAAATTGCAAAAAAAAAAGAGATAAATTTCAGCCCAAATGGATCATGGGAAGAAAAGAGCATGGGGAAAGAGCCTGGATGAATGCCTAGTACAAATCCTGGCACACATGAGGTGTCTAATAAATGCTGCCCATGAAGCTGGTGTTGAGCTCTGCATTCTGTTTCTGGAGATAAGAACGATTAGGATTGTGGGCTTTGGTGATAGGCCTGAGTTTGAATCCTGGACTTGTCACTGACCATGTGAACTTCAGGAAATACCCGTGAGCCTCAGTTTCCTATCTGTAAAAAAAAGGGACTACTACCTCCTTCACAGGATTTCCAGGAGGATCAAATGAACTATTAAATATAAAGTACTTCCTACAGTGTTGGTACATTTATTAAGTGCTCAGTAAGTAGCAACTGTTATTACAGACTTTGAACAAGGCCTCTCAGACCTCCAGTTCTTTCTTAGTAAATGAACACAGTCACCTCTGGGTGTGCTGGGGAAGTGGGGGCATACCACAGAGTAAAGGGGAAGCACTTGTTAGGCTGTCTTGCCTCTTGACTACCGCCCAGCTTACCCCCAGCACAAGACTTTTTAAGGCTTCATGCAGGTGCGAGATGGAAGTTGCCCTGGGCTGCCACTCCCGGGAAGAACTGACTAGTGGGGTTTGTCTCCACCCAGGTGCGGAGCATGGGGAGCCTGACCTTTTGAAGGATGAGCTTCAACTCTACAGAGGTAATTGATTGTCCAGTGACTTTGGAAAAAAACAGAATTAGACAAAGGACAGGAGGGCCTAGGGGTTTGTTGGGCAGAAATGAGATCATGTGTATTTCGTGAGCTAATAAGTTGTGGGCAGATGCAGAAAAGTGAGTTATAACATTGGCAGATGGAGATGGGGCAAGCATTCTGCACCATGGTGACACTATTCTGGGCTCTCTTCTGAACTATAACCTTGACTTGATTGATTTCCCAACCTTTCTGGGCCTCAGCTTCCCAACCAGCAAAACGAGACATGATCAGTACTCTCTCGTGGAACACTTGGCTGTTTACGCTGGCAAGAGAAAATTAAAAACCTGGACTCTACAAGACTCATATTATGAAATAACTGTCTTTGAGCATCATGATTATTTACAGCAAGACCTAAATATTATGGCCATTTGCTTCATAGAACTCTGATGAAATGGAGGAATTTATGGGAATGAACCAGTTCGCCAAAAAGCCTGACTAATGCACATGGCCAGATAAGAAAACCTCCTTAACTTTGTTTCATCCAACATTTCCATGATCTACTTAGTGTTCTAACTCCTGATAATGACCCAAGAAAAACATCAGGAAACACTTATGTATAGATTCGAGAAATGTAAATGAAATATTTTGATGTTCTGCAGCATGACTGCTTCTGGGTGGTAGCAATGTGTGGGCAATCTTTATGCTGTTTGTTTATCTGAATTTTTTATTTATTTTTAAACAAAAACAAGTATTATTTAGTTTTTTAAAATACTTTTGATTACCCTATTATGAAAGAAAGATTTCATTGGGTGTGAAATGAGAGAGAGAAACTGATATTTATGTATATTTTAAAATATTTTTCCTCATCATAAAAGTAATTCATATTTACTGTAGCTAATGTAGATATTGTCATGTATTTGTGAATTATTTTCTCCCTGTACTCCCACCCCAAGGCACTGGAGGTCCTCAGTATATTACACTGTTGGAGTCTCATTTCGTGGCATTCTTGGTACATTCTCTGTACCCTTGGTGCTGGTCACTCTTTGGTCACTTGTAGATGGTGTTCTCATTTGCATATTCACCCTAAGGACAGCTGAGCAAGCTGAAAGTTTATTGCCATGTGCTGAGTGCCCCCTTCTGGTGTCTGTGTCCTGGGGCTGACCTAAAAGACAGGAAGTATACAGGAGTGGGGACTCACAGTCGTGGTGGTGGGGGGGGGCGGTGGTGGTCATGGTGGTGGTAGTGGAAGTGGTTACAAGTCTTTCTCTGACTCTTAGTTTGGCGCTTTTTATCCAAGTTAACAGGAATTGCTCCTGAAGTGGAGATAGCATGGGAGGAAGAACAAGCAAAATCATCAGGGCACCAATATAGACTCCCTTTTTAGTACCTTATTAAAAGTCCTACCTGTCCTTGAGTGGGAGAAGGTGATGGGCTAGGAGAGAGGTCACCAGAAACCAGAATAGGCACCAAGAACTAAAGGCAAATGGGTGGGAAGGTCACCTCAGGCCAGATTAATGGTGAGGCTGCGACTCAGGGCAGGTATATAGGGCTCAACTCACACAGACAAGGGGCTTGATGCTCGGGGTTGGGGCGGGTGGGGGTGGAGCTGGGACTCCCATGTACAACCCAGCATAGCTCCCAGGAGTTCAGGGCCTGGTGGGGCTGGGGCCTTGTGGCTACGTGTCATCACCTAGATCTAGATAATCATGAACAGGCATAGGTTGCAAACTGGTGACTCCTGTGTGTGCAGATGTGTTTTGTTTGGCTCACAGAGTGTTTTTCTTTTTTTTCTACAAACCCTTGTGTCGAGGGCTGACTTTCATTGGTCGAAGCGAGGGAGCTGCTCTGCTATGTACAAAGCTCATAGAGTGTTTCTAAAAATTATAATTAATACATTTCATCAATTCTGCAACCCACATTTTTTCACATTTGGACATATCTGAATGCATCATAAAACCACTGGTAACTTGCAATTGTAATTAGCAGTGGTTTTCCTTACATAGTAACATAGAAAAAAATGTCATGTCTCACAAACTCTCTGATTTGCTAAAATACAAGAGTTGCCAACCTTTTTTATAATCAAGAAGTTTATGTAAAAACCTGGATTTCTGGCTTCTCCTGGGAAGGTGGAAGACCTGTAACACTGGGCAGGCATTCCTGCAGCGGCTGTAGTGGCTAGTGGGTGGTGACTGCCCCTTTAGATGGAATAGGAACCCTCTAGCTCGCTCCAGTCCCCACGTAACCCACTCAGATTGAATGGAAAGTCTCTGGATGAGCATAATGGACCTGTGATCATGGATTTTCCTTCTGTGCAGGTGCTCCTGGGGAGGTGGTGCCCTCTGGAGAATCAGGTGAGTGTCTAGTTTCCGGAGAGCGTTGGTCGGTGCTGGTGTTGAATGAGGTCTGGGCATTGCCAACTGTTATCAGGGTTCATGGCTGTGAGACAGGGACTCCAAGTCCACTTGGGGGCCTAGGGTTCTGACCGGGGCTCAGCAAGCAGCAGGGCTGGCTGTGGCATGAGGCAGGGAGCCTGTGGAGATCAGAAAGGAGGTCCCAAAGAGGCAAAGAGGTTATAACCAGCAATGGATTGATAGAAAGAGCTGCTGGGGGTGGACAGTTTGACAGGAGCATTTTCACAGGCCACCGATGGCCTTCCTTAGGGTGCAGGCCGCTGTTAGGGACCCAGGCTGGGCTGGGCACTAATGCTGAGTTTCTAACTTCCAGGACTCCGAAGAAGAGGCTCAGACCCAGCAAGTGGTAAGTACTCCAGCCCCAAGAGGAGAGCGGCAGGCGGCCTGAATCCCAGGGGGTGGGAGAGATCACAGCCATCCTGGGAAGGTGGGCCAGTCCCGGCAGGGATGCCATCACCAGCCAGGGTGTCACCCAACGATTCAGGAAGGGGACCTCCAAGCTCAGGGGACATGGAACAGAGCACAGACTCAGGCCTGTGGAGGTAGGAGGGGTCAGTGGGGGTCCCAACAACAGCCTTCCCCTCCTTCGCATCTTGGCCCTGATGGGTCCTGCAGGGAGTGTCCTCTGACTCAGGAAACAGAAGCCAGGAGAGCCCTTCTCAGTGAGGCGGGAAAGAGAAAACCCCACCTACCGTCCTGTGTCAAAGTTAAACACTGATTTCTTGTTCCTAAGGAGAAATGGAGGAGGTCTCTCAGTTAAGAAGACTGAACATAAAGAAAGATGGTAAGGAAATGAATGTTCCAAAGCTGCTTCTGCTTGTCTTGTCCGGATTTCTATGGGTAGAAAGTCAGTGGATGGCCTAGAACAATAGTAATCACAGCCCAACCCTGTCGTGTGCCCTGCAGTTTGCAAACTCCCCAGCTTCAAATCACCTTGAGAAGGGGGTACAGTGATTCCCATTTTGCAGATATGGAAACTGAGGCTCAGGAACGGGGAGTGGTCTTATAACTTGTGAGTGGAATGACCCGAGCTTTAACCCTGGATGTAAGCTGTTTCTGCTGTAAGTGGAGTTACTAGGATGACAAATGCCCTCCAGACACAGCTGGGCTGAGGAAGCTGTGAGTTTAGGTTAGACTAGCTCTAGGGAAGGGGTGATGAGGACCAGAGGGGCCTCCTCCATTCCAGGCCTGGAATCTGGGGGCGCTTCAAGGAGGAGAATAAGTGTGGGAAGGGAGACCATGATTTTTTATTAAATAAATGGCAGTTGTTCTTAGAAACATTTTGAGTTGTTGCAAAAGCCCACCTGCAGGGAGTGGAGACCTGGGTCCACGCCCCTGGCTCTGCCTTTGTCCATCGAGATGACCAGAGCGTGCCGTTTAATTTTCCCGGCTAAAAGAGGAGCCTTGTCTGGGATTCCCTAAGCACAGAGCATGTCTGAGTTGCTTCAGGACATGCATTATACCCCAAAGTGGGAAGGTGAGTCCCCTTTCCACTCTCTTCCTTAGAGTATGGTCGGAGACCCCATGCCATTCACACTGCCCTGACCCTCGTTCCTGGCACGTCAGACACACAGAGCAGTCTCTCCCTGTGAGCAGAGCCTTCTGCAGGCAGAGGGCTGGCTCGAACGTCACCGTCTTCTTTGTGTGCCGTGTGTGTGTGTGTGTGTGTGTGTGTGTGTGTGTGTGTGTGTGTTCTACACGCAGCAAAATCTGGTAGTTTGGGGCATTTTGAACTGTCTGTTCAAAGAACTGTTCCACAAAATAAAGTATTGCCATTTGTCTTATGCTTATTTTGACTTTTTTTTTGATGAAATAATAATTATTATTTAGCAAATAATTATTATTATATAGCAAATACTGCTGTTTTTGCTATTTTCTTTAGAGGAACAGAGCTATACTAGTAAGTATATTTGGTAACATTTATGTTGAATTTTAAGATGCCCCTGACTTTCTGAATGAAATTTAGGTGTTTATTTTGTTAAATTGAGATATAATTGACATACATTATATTAGTTTCAGATGTACTCCCCCCCCTCCCCCCCAAAAGGGTAAACTGACTCCAGAGCAAAGAATGTCCTAGA
This sequence comes from Myotis lucifugus, assembly GCF_000147115.1. Taxonomy (NCBI): domain Eukaryota; kingdom Metazoa; phylum Chordata; class Mammalia; order Chiroptera; family Vespertilionidae; genus Myotis; species Myotis lucifugus. The sequence goes on from NW_005871056.1 coordinate 13,032,973, forward strand.
AATATGCATTTTAATTTTTCCCCAGGAAAATAAAACCAGAAATACCCTTCTCCCCTTCCATTCATTTGCCTTCAAAATGCTCCTTGCCAGCAGTGACATGAAATAACACATTGCCTTTTACCATTTACAAACTTTCCCATGCAAGACCCCCATCTGTCCTATCAGTGACGTAGGCATTGCTCTCCTCAATATATCAGTGAGAACACTGAGGCTCAGAGAGGTCAGCACGCTTGTCCCAAGCTTCACAGCACATTCCTGGCAGCCTCAACACCCACTCAGGAAGCTGCCTCATTCCGGGCACCGTCTCTGCATTGTCTTCTCTTTTCCCTTTTCCTTTCTTTCTTCTTGAAATCTTTGTTTGCATCTCTTCTAATCACAGCCCCTGGAGTGGGCCAAAGCCCCTGTGTTCTCTCCTCTGATAATTCACACGGTGCCTGGCAAAGTGCAGGGGGGCCTCTTTCACAGACCACCCTGAATTCCTGCCAGCCTCTCAGCTCCTCTCTCTCTCTCTCCTACGTTCCCTTCCGAACATTCCAGCCTGCATTTCCATTTCTGGGCACTGGGCCCACAGAGTGCACAGCGGTTCATGGGTAGGGATGTTTGGTACAACATAGGTGGTAACAGCAAACATCTGACATCAATAACTTCATCAGTGGGGGACTAGTTAAATAAACTAGGGTAACTTCATACCATGGAACCCTATACAGCCATCAAAAAGAACAGGACAGATCTATTTATGCTCTGAGATGGAAAGATGGCCCTGATCCATCAATGAGCGGGAAAAAGCAAATTATAGAGCAGCAGGTATACAAATTGATCCTGCTTTTTTTTTTTTTTAATGTGTTTGTACATATATGTGCCTGGAAAGGTTTGGCAATCACCACTCGGTTTTAAGGAGTAGGATTAGGGAGAGAATGGGACAATGTGAAACTTTTAACGTGAAACATTTGCATATCTTTACAGTTGTATATACATTCATTCCACAAACGAAGTGTCAGCAGCTCTGCACGCCCCTGCTGCTTTGGTCAATGGGCACAATCTCCACCCACCATCCTGCGGAGGGGGACAGAGAATAAACAGGGAAATGAAAACAGAACCAGCTGAGTAGTGATAAGTGTTAGAAAAATAATAAAGTGAGATAAAGGCTGGAAAGGGTGGGGCTTGGGGTGCTGTTTTAGTGGGGCTGGTCAGGAGAAGTGTCTCTGAATGAAAGCTACACTTCAGCAGAGACAGGAATACGTTTAGTAATTAACCTAGCGGGTGTGCTCAGTGGTTAGAGCATTGGCCTGCGCACTGGAGGGTCTCTGATTCAATTCCCGGTCAAGGACGCCTACTTGGGTTGCAGGTCTGATCCCCACCCCCAATTGGGGCGTGTTCAGGAGGCAACCAACCCATGTGTCTCTCTCACATTGATGTTTCCCTTTCTCTCTCCCACCCCTCCTTTTTCCCCTCCCCCCTCCTTTCCACGCTCTGAAATCAATGGAAAAAAATATCCTCACTCCTTGGGTGAGGATTTAAAAAAAAGAAAAGAAAAGGAGGGAGGAAGAAGCAAATAGTAAATTCCCCACCTCCTGTCTTTACAGATGAGTTTTTCCACTTCGTCCTCCTCTGCTTTGCAATTGGGGCCTTGCTGGTGTGTTATCACTATTACGCAGGTGAGTGGGGGCTGTGGGAACAGTTGCTGGGGGGCTGGGGGTTCAGACCTGTAGGCTAACCATTCTCTCCCTGGCTGTCCTTGCAGACTGGTTCATGTCCCTTGGAGTTGGCCTGCTCACCTTCGCCTCCCTGGAGACCGTTGGCATCTACTTCGGTCTGGGTAAGCATCCCCTTGCCCCCCACAGATGCTTGCCAAGGGCCAGAAAGCCACGACCGAAGCACTTTTTAAAGATTTTTCTTATGCTCGTGTTTTCCTCCTGACCGCTTTCAAGGTCACTGTGAGGTCTTTGGCAAAACTCTGTGGAAAAATGGGCAGCTCTGTAAAAACGCAACAAAAACAGTTGAGAGTGGCAAACAAACAGAAATCAGGCAGATGCTGAAAACAAGTTAGTTCACGGGGTTGGGTCCTGCATTCTCCATTTCCTGGAACTGTTATTGCTGTTCGCGGCTGTTGTTTTTAATAATAACTCCAGTACTATTATCTAAGCATAACCTGCTGCCTGAAATTCCACCAGGAGAGCCTTGTTTGTGTGGCTTAAGCCTTGGTCCCCGTGTGGGCGGGAGGAGGTCTGACCCCAGGTCCCCTGAGGAGGCAGGGCGCCCAGTCACCTTTCTCCTCTTGTCTGGGCAGTGTACCGGATCCACCGAGTCCTGCAAGGCTTCATCCCCCTCTTCCAGAAGCTCAGGCTGATCGGTAACTTTTACATTCTTCCCAAGGGCACTTTCTCTCTCCCAATCAGGGTCTTCTGTTGCCAATGAGGCTTAGCATATAGGAAAGAGCACAGGGCCTGGAGTTTGGGGCCTCGGTTCAATTCCTGCCTCTTCTGATTTACCAGCTCTGTTAGCCTCGGTTTCCTCAACTGAAAAATGGGTGTAATAACACCTTCCGCACAAAGCTGAAGATCGTGTGAGGAAGGGATGCAGACGTCCCGAAGTGGGAAACACTGTAGTAAAGTGAAGGGAGTCTGGGTGTTCTGTCATAGAACATTTCCCCAAACTCTACCTTCTCCGTGGTTTTATTGGCTTTATAGCACTGGGGGTGGGGTGGGCTTTTCTTATTTTGCATTTGTCTGATGAAACTGAGGCTCAGAGAGGTAGAGTGACTTGCCCAGGGTCACACAGCTGGAGTGGCTGGGCTGGGCTAAAGGAGATCCTCTTGGATGACCAGCAGCTCTGTGTCTACTATTAAGTCTCAAAACTCAGAGGCCCGGGGGGGGGGGGGGGGGCTTGTGTGTCTCTGGGCTGAGGATTTCCATCTTCCTTAAACCACAAAGGGGAAATTCACTGCAATGGCGGTGGATCATTGAGACCCAGGGCTTCTGGGGTGACTATATTATTCCAGCTGTGATGGGTCTTAGGCATCTGGGGTGATGGTGGGAATGAGGCCTGACTGTCTTCAGAATCCCATGCCATCCTGTGGGCTTTTTCTTCCAGGGTTCAGGAGGACTGACTGAGGCCAGTGCCCGGCGGGCAGCCAGGCCCAGCCCTAGCGTGACCGGCGTGGCATCCCAAGCACAGAGCGACATTCTGGGAGACATGTGGGCAGGCCAGGCTAGAGCAATAAAGAGAGCTCTTTTCCTTCCACGCGGTCTGAACATTGGCACCAGCCCTGGCAGAGGTATCCTTTGGGCAGTGTTGGCATGCAATCCAGCTGCCAGGATGGAAGGCAGAGGGAGGGTGAGGGACCTGAGCCCTTCATGGTGCCCGGATCAGCAGGAAGGTTCTGGGACATCACTGCTCTCAGAAAGCAGTAGGAGACTCCTGGGCCCTGCCGCTATAATCTGTCTGGGCTCTGGTTTCTTTCAAACCCCCAGGCTATCCTGTGTGCTCTCAGTTCCTACAGAGCCACCCCAAGACAGACTTACAGTCCACTGTCCTGAGACATGGAACCACCATGTCAGGTCCCCTGGGTAAACCTGATGTGGGTGAGATATGGGGGACGAAACCACAGCATCTGGGCTCCATCATCACCTAGTGCCAGCTCTGCAGCCCTGGACTGCATCAAGATTTAAATAAACGTTTTCTTCCTTGTACTGAAAAGAGTCTGTGAAATATTTCGTTGGCTTTCTTGAGTTCAAGAATACATTTGGGGTCTTCTTTGACCCTGTCCTATGGAGTAAATCATAAAAGTAAAGCCTCTCATTTTAGGTCTAAGACTTCAATTGCACATAGGAGACAGGGTTGTGCAAACATTTTTATGAAAAAGATCTGGAGGCTGTTAGGCACTCTCATCTCAACAAAATCCATTGTAAATTTTGGTTGGATTAATGGAGGTACAGAGTCTAGATTGAAGGAGGTGATAGTGGGTCCTACTTTACACTGCCAGGCCACACCAAAAGCACGTGTTCAGTTCTAGATTCCTAGATTAAGAACAACAGTGACAAACTGAGAACATACAGAAGAGACCAGAGTGGAAATATAAAGATTGAAGAAACAAGAACTCTTCAGTTTGCAGAAGAGAAAAGTGGGTGCCTTCATGGAACTCATAGACTCTGGAGGACACTTTCTCAAGTGGTCATGATGTTCTAAGTACAGTCACATACATTATCTGGCTTAATTCTCACAGCAACCATGAGATGTGTGAATCATCCCCATTTTGCAGATGGGAAAACAGAGATTCAAAGAGGTTTCATAACTTGCTCAAGTTCTAGCAGGAAATAAGTGTCAGAGCTGCGAATTTTTCCCAGTGATTCCCAGACTTTGAGATTCTTAGAGTTGTAGAATTTTTTTTTAAAGTGAGAGAGGGATTTCGGGGGGGGGGGGCACAAGTGGTTTGGGAGAAGTCAATGGGGAAAAAGGCGGACATATGTAATACTTTCAACAATAAAGATTAAAAAAAAATAAAAGTGAGAGAGCTTCCAACTCTTTACCTTGCCAGTTGAGAACAATAAAAATAACCAAAAAGAAGTCAATCATCAGCATCATTTTATTAAAGAAAGGAGGGGTTTACATAAAAAGAAAAAAGCAGGGAAATGATCATCAGAAACAAAATGGCGTTTAAAATGAATAAACTAAGGTTTATGAAAATCTAACCATGAGTCCTTTTTCCTGAAATCACTGTGGTCTGGTGACAATTTTGTCTTTTGGAAACCGCGAGACTAGAGAATTCCAGCCCAGCTCTCACACCTCAAGGGATGAAAGCCTCACTACCTCCCAAAGCAACTCCTACTACAAGGATTTTTTACTCTTGTTCTGAGATACCTCTGTCAATGAAGCTTAGGGCATTCTTTCAGAAGACTAGCTGTCTGGCGCTCTGACCACCGAGAAAACCGGCCAGGGCAAGAAATGTTCTTGATAGTCATGGCTGTGCGCTCTCAACGCTCAGCTCCCACCTTGGCCCTACATCCATGCCTGTTGCACAGTCCTCCGGTTGTGTTCCTCTTCTTTAAGATTGCTTTGGCTGTTCTGGGTCCCTTGCATTGTCATACAAGTTTCAGGATCTACTTGTCAACTTCTGTGAAGAAGCTAATGAGCATGCTGATGGGATTGCATCTTTTACATTTTCATTAGAAAAAACATTGTCCCGGATCTCAGCTGTGAATCAACCACAGTTAATGTTTTGATTGTTTTCTGTGAGCCTTTTTAGTGTGTGAATTCATTTATGTTTACTTTGGGCCCTTTTTTTTCTTTCACATAGACTAGGCACTTTCCCATTACTACACACTCTCCATACACATCCTTTCCAGCCACTCTATAATTCATGCTTTACACAATAACCCTTCTATACTTAGTAAAAATATCAATGGCTAACGTTTGTTCAGTACTTCTTACATGCTGGGTATGGAGCTAAGCACTTTGCACACATCATGTCATTGAATCCTCATCGAAACCTTGTGAGGTAGCATCTGTCATGATCCCCATATTACAGAGGAGAAAGCTAAGGCAGGGGATGTCAGTTTCTGAGGTTTTGATTCCAAGCAATTGTGTATAACTTACTTTCTTCTAAAGGGAGCCTGGAATGCACAGATCAGATATTTATCAAATGCATAAATAGAATGCAAAGGTTCATAACAAAAATATGAACTTGCTGACTGAAGGACAGTGTAGTTAGCCTTCCCTGTCCTGGCCTCAGTTTCCCCGTCTGTATAGTGGGGATCACAGCAGTGCCCGATTCACAGTGCTGTGGAGAGGATTAATGAGATGATTGCAGTGTCAGTCTCTGGCACCTAGTAGATGCTCCGTAAGCAGAAGTTACTTGATTAGAGTAGGGGCACACATCGGATACCTTACAGTCAAGCAGCAAAGTCAGCCACATGTTGTATAATGGCGAGTGGAGGAGAGGGGACCAGGAGAACTGAAGTCTAACGGAAGAGGGCAGCTGTTACCCAGCTGAGTGGTACCAGCCAGAGCCATACAGGAAAACAGAACCACACCAGGTGTTTTAACAGAAAGATCTAATATAGGGAATGTGTTAAACAGGTACAGGAGGGCTGAAAGGCGAAAGGGGACCACCGAGGTTTCACAGAGCCTCACAGAAGGAAGCAGTGACCACCTAGGGCTGGGGGACAAAGGAAAGGTTAGCACCAACAAGAAGGCTATGCAGGGCTGGGACCCAGACCTCTGAGGATGGGGCACTGCCCGTGGGTGCCGGCGTCTCTGAAGGGGGCCCTGATGAGGCTGGTGCTAGGAGTGCAGGACCAATGGTGTCAGACCTTCAATTTCTCAAAAGTATAAAACCCAGATTTTTTTAAAAATCCTCACCCAAGGATATGTTTTATTGATGTTTTTGTTTGTTTGTTGTTGTTTTTTTAGAGAAAGAGAGAGAGCGAGAGAGAGAGAGAGCGATGGATTGGTTGCCTGCCATACATGCCCCAACTGCAGATTGAACCTGTGACCTAGGTAAGTGCCCTGACCAGGAACTGTACCCACAACCTTTTGGTTCACAGAATCACACTCCACTCCGCCAGGGAAAACCCATATATATATTTTTTAATGTTGGCAACTAATTTTTAAAAATTTCAAATTCTGCTATGAAAACCAGTATAGTAGTTCCTCAAAAATTAAAAATAGCATTATCAGCCCTGACTGGTTTGGCTCAGTGGATAGAGCGTCGACCTGTAGACTGAACGGTCCCGGGTTCAATTCCGGTCAAGGGCATGTGCCTTGGTTGTGGGCGCATCCCCAGTGGGGGGTGTGCAGGAGGCGGCTGATCGATGTTTCTCTCTCATCGATGTTTCTAGCTTTCTGTCCCTCTCCCTTCCTCTCTGTAAAAAATCAATAAAATATATTTTTTTAAAAAAATAGCATTATCATATGATCCAGCAAGTCTACTTCTGGATATAGACCTAGAAGAATTGAAAGCAGGAACTCAAAGGCCCTGGCTAGATAGTTCAATTGATTAGAGGATCGTCCCAATATGCCAAGGTTGAGGGTTCAATCCCCAGTCAGGGCACATATAGGAATTAACCAATAAATGCATAATAAATGAGTGGAATAACAAATCAATGTTTCTCTTTTCTCTCTCTCTCTCTCTATCCCTTCCTTTCTCTCTAAAATCAATTTTTTAAAAAGTAAAAAAAAAAAAAAAAGAAAAGGCAGGAACGTAAAGAAATGTTTGCACAGCTGTGTCCATAGCAGTGAGTGTGATTCACAATAGCCAAAACGTGAAAGCAACCCAAGTGCCCATTGATGAAGAATGTGGTCTATACACACAATTGAATATTATTCCACCACAAAAAGAAAGGAAATTCTGACACATGCTACCACAAGGATGAACCTGAGGACATTATGCTAAGTAAAATAAGCTGATCATAAAAGGACAAATATTATATGATTCCACTTATATGAGGTCCCTGGAGCAGTCAGGTTCCTAGACACAGAAAGCAGAATGGTGGTTTCCAGGGGCTGGGGGGAGAAAGGAATGGGGAGTTCATGGTAAATGGGTACAGAATTTTAGTTGGGAAGATGAAAAGGTTCTGGAGATGGATGTGGTGATGGTTGTACAGCAATGTGAAAGTACTTAATACCATTGAACTGGACGTTTAAAAACAGTTACGGTGGTCTATTTATGTTATGTGTATTTTACCACAATTTTAAAAATATTTCAGCCTTGGCCGGTGTTTATCAGTGGTTAGAGCATTGGCCCTTGCACCAAAGGGTATTGGGTTTGATTCTCAGTCAAGGGCACGTTCCTGAGTTGAGGGAGGCAACCAACTTCCAATCATATCTCTCTCTCTCTCTCTCTCTCTCTCTTTTTTTTTTTTTCTCTCTCTCTCCTCCTCTCCCTCCCTCCCTTCCACTCTCTCTAAAAAAAAATCAATGGAAAAAATATTTTCAGTGTGGATTAAATAAATAAATTAATAAATTTCAAATTATTTGTGGTCAAACAAAACCGGATCTGGCCTGCAGGCTATCAGCTTAGTGTGCATTGGGGGCCCTTTGTAGTGTTAAGTTGGAGACAGGAGCTGGAAGAGCTACTGAGAATGGGAGAGAAAACCAGAACAAAAAAAAAAGGATACAATCTTTTCTGTTCCCCTTTCCAATTCTTGGCAGCCTGACTGAACTGTGGGGACATGAGTTCAATCCCAGTTCTGCTGCTGGTAACCGGCCTCTCTGGGTCCCCGTTGTCAAAGAAGGGGTTTAAGGGGGTCACGTTGTAGGAGCCCCTTGTGCCCTGGGAGAAAGTCCCACACGCTCCAGATCTCCGCAGAGGGTCTGTCTCTGCATGGGGCCCTGTCACTGCTTCTCTGCCCAGCTAGAGCTCAAGGCCAGTGCCAGCTCAGGGTCTGGTTACATCTCAGACGTCAAGTGGATTCCTGGACATGTTGGAGCCCCAGTCCAACATATGTTCTAAAAATAAAGTGTTGAATCCTGAGCCCAGGAAGGTAGGGTTGCAAAATAGAGGGGGGAGGTGGAAAGGGCTTGGTTGGGGTGGGGGAGCTTCTATCTCTGACCTCTCTGGACTCTGCATTGGATTTCTGCTTCAATCACAGTGGAGACTGGAAGGGGGTAGGAGAGTATTTTGAGACCACGCAAAGCCAGCTTGCGCTGGGAGGAAAGGCAAGGAGCCTGAGAAGACTGTGGCAGTTGATCGTCCCGTCCTCCTGACACAGCCCCAGGAATCCTCTGTCTACGACAGAGTACCTCATCCTGGACCAGAGATAGAGCCAGGCTATGCTGCAGACAGGCCCCGGGAAGCTGGGGAAAGCATTTGACATTGAGCGAGGCTTTGGTGGGGAAATGTAGGAAGAGCTTTCCAGGTGGAGGGCACAGCGGAGGCGAAGGCATGGAGGAAGGAGAGAGGACACATGTCAATAGAGCAGCAGGCGGTCAGTCCAGTGTGGGGGGCTTATAAGCTGCACATTGGAGTGAGGATTAATGGGAAATCGAGCACACGGGTAAATTGTCCCCTTTCCTCCAGCAGAACCCTGAGAACTGGGATATGGAGCTGGGACTTTAGCCTGAAGACAGTGGGGAGCCACGGGAGGGGTTTAAGCAGAGGGGTAGCATAGTGAGATTTCATTTTAGAAAGATCACTCTTGTAGCCTGGTGGGGGCTTAAGGAGCATAAAAATGGGCCTCACTGACCTCTAACTATAAGGGATTGTCATCGACAAAGGGCTGCTGTGCTGGTGTTTGCACCGAGGCCAGGCTTCCCATGGTATGCTCCCAGTCTGACTTGGCACAAGAGGGATACTAAGGCAGGCCCAGGGAGACACAGGACTCCCCAACACCTGCCAGACCTTCCTTAGACAACCTGGCAGACTAGGTATTTCCACCCACCCTTCCTTCCCTCTCTTCTTCACCTGAGGCTAGAGTTACATCAGAGTCTGACAGCAGCATTATTCATAGTAGCTAAAACATGTAAACAACCCAAGTGTCCATCAACTGATGAATGCATCAGTCAACAAAATGTGCTCTATCCGTACAATGGAATATTATTCATCCATAAAAAGAATGAAATTCTGATGCATGCTACAACAGGGATGGAACCTTAAGGACATTATGTTAAGTGAAATAAACCAGTCATAAAAGGACACATACTGTACCATTCCACTTATCTGAGATCCTAGAATAGGTAAATTCACTGAGACAGAAGGTATAAGAGAAGTTGTCAGGGGCTGGGGAAGGGTGGCATGGAGGTTATTGCTTACGGGATACAGAGTTTCTGTTCTGAGTGCTGAGAAAGTTCTGGAAATGGATAATGGTGATGACTATAAGATGTTGTAAACTTACATAATGCCACTGAATTATATACTTAAAAATGATTAAATGATAAATGTTATGTTATGTATTTTACCACAATAAAAAAAATGCTTGGAAAACAAAACCTGTACCCAATGGATCTGGGGAGGGTTGATCCCACCTCTGCTCTAGGGTGGCTTCTGACAGGCATTCAGCATATTCCAGTCACATGATCTTGAATTTTCTTCAGTTATAGAGGACATGATTGGGACAACTGGCAAAATCTGAATAAGGTCTGCAGATAAAATATTAATGTGTCACTATTAAGCCATTATTAATGTATCAATGGTGTTTTCTTAAAATATATTTTTTATTGATTTCAGAGAGGAAGGGAGAGGGAGAGAGAGATAGAAACATCAATAATGGGAGAGAATCATTGATTGGCTGCCTCCTGCACGCCCCACACTGGGCATGTGCCCACAGCCTGGGCATGTGCCCTGATCAGGAATCGAACTGTGACCTCCTGGTTCATAGGCTGACACTCAACCGCTGAGCTACACCACTGAGCTGGGCAATTTCCCGGTTTTGATAATTGTACTGTGTCCATGTAAGAGAATGTCCTTGTTTTTAGTAAGCACTGAAAGATTTAGGGTAAAGAGCCATCATGTCTGCAACTTACTTTCAAATTCAGGGGAAAAAGGTACTTACGAAAAGGAGGATAAAATAAATGTGGCAATATGTTAACATTTGGGAATCTGGTGAGGGTTGTAGGACTTCATTTTGTTCTATTCTTACAACTTTTTAAAATAAATCTAAAATATTTTTAAATTACAGTTGACATACAATATTATATTAGTTTCAGGTGTACAACATAGTGATTAGACATTTATATAACTTATGAAGTGATCACCCCAATATCTTGCAACTTTTCTGTAAGTCTGAAATTATGTCAAATAAAAAGTTTTTTAAAAATCTGTTTGCCATAATCGCTACTGAAATCAGAGATTAGCCAAAAGCAGAAACTAGAGGTTTTTACTACAAACACAAACAACCCAAAAGAAAAGGACAACAATTTTGAATAGACACTTTGAATAAGAGGAAATCCAACTGCATTTGAAAACATGAAAATGTGCTTGACCTCATTAATTATCAGGAAATAAAAATTAAAATAGCAATGAAATACCAGATTGGTGAAAATTAGTGCCTGACAATACCAACTGTAGCTCCTTGGAGCAGTAGGAATAAATATCAGATGCTGGGTAGGAATGTACATTTAGCCCTAGCTGGTTTGGCTCGGTGGATAGAGCTTCGGCCTGCGGACTGAAGGGTCCCCGGTTTGATTCTGGTCAAGGGCACATGCCTGGGTTGCAGGCTCGATCCCCAGTGTGGGGCATGCAGGAGGCAGCCAATCAATGATTCTCTCTCAACATTGATGTTTCTATCTCTCTCTCTCCCTCTCCCTTCCTCTCTGAAATCAATAAAAATATATTTCTTTAAAAAAAGAATGTACAGCCGAAACCGGTTTGGCTCAGTGGATGGAGCGTCGGCCTGTGGACTGAAAGGTCCCAGGTTTGATTCTGGTCAAGGGCCCATGCCTGGGTTGCGGGCTCGATCCCCAGAGTGGGGCATGCAGGAGGCAGCCAATCAATGATTCTCTCTCAACATTGATGTTTCTATCTCTCTCTCTCCCTCTCCCTTCCTCTCTGAAATCAATAAAAATGTATATTTTTTTTAAAAAGGAATGTACATTTATTTGTTCAACCACTTCACAAAGTTGTTTGGCATTGTCAAGTAAAGTTAGAAATACACATTCTGTGGCCTGGCATTTTTATCCTTAGATATACAACCTGGAGAAATGCATGCAGATATGCAGCCAAACATGTACAGAAAGGTTCATAGCAGCACCGTTCAAAATAGTCCCAAGCTAGAAACCGCACAAATTTCCACCCACAGGAGGATGCATAAGCTGTGGTACAGTCATATATGGAATGTTATGGAGCAATGAAAACGAATACACTACATCTGTAGGCACCAACGTGGATGAAGCTTACAAACATGATATTGAGTAAAACCATATGGCTTTTTAAAAATATAAAGTTCCACGACAGACAAAACCAACACTATTTTTTTAAGGTTACATACACAGGTAATAAAACCATGAAGTAAAGCGATAAAGGAATAACTAAAGCGTTGCGAGAGTGTTTCTCTATAGAGCGGGAGTGTGATGGGGGGGGGGGGGGGGGAGGGTACTGGCCGTGCTCTATTTATTTACCTGGGAGGCTATTTTATAACTATTTTTCAAGCTGTATGTATATCTTGGCTATTTTTCTGTATATTATATTCCACAATAAAAAAATGATTGAAATCAAGTATTTAAAAACAAAAAGTAATCTTTGCTCTTTGCTCAACTGAAGGTGCTATTACAGGCATGGACACAAGAAGGCGCCCTAACCAATGAGCCCCGGCGAAGGTTTCCTAGCAACAGAAAAAACACCAAGGAGAAAACTTCCTGAGAGTGGTTAACTGAAGCATTCTGGCTCCTGCACCTGCCAGGTCAGCATGAGGTCAGCTTCTGGCACCTGGAGCGTTTCTTTTGGGTCTGAGAACGCCCTTGACCTTTCCTGATAAGAGGGGCTCTTCTTCCAAACGCAAGCTGAGTCTGCAGAGAGGGGGAGGCTGTACGCTGGAATCCCTGAGCTTGCTTTTCCCGCTGGTGTCAGATAATGACACCTTCAGGCTTTGATGGAAGCCCTTCTCTGCAAAACTCCAAACACGTCTACTGTTTCCTTCAAAACACGGAGGAAATTAAGAAGGGACTTTTCTCACAGCTTTCTAAGGCACCAGGTCACCCACAAAAAATAAGGCCTTCAGGAGTTGAGATGTGGAGGAAGTTTTCTGGATTGTCGACAAAACAGAACTTTAATAATAATAATAAAAACTTTTATAGGTATATTTGAGGCTAAATGGGTCCAGTAATGATAATAAATACATGCAAAATACTAGTACAGCTTTCCCAGACTTTATATCACCCAACTTCACAATTATTCTGCTATCGCTCCATTTTGCAGATGAGGAAACTGAGATGTTACATGGTGAGATGATGTTAAATGGTGAACAGTCCAGAGCTTTCCTCCCAACCCAATTTACAAAAGAATAAATATGAACTATTAATTTATTTTTAAAGGTGAGAAGCTGTTGTCTCTAATTTTTTTTAAAAAAAAGAAAATTAAAACAACAGGGAGATAACTTATTTTCTCTGTTAAGTTAGCAAAACTATGTAAAATCGTATTACCTCACACTCACAAGACTGTTTGGAAACTGGCAGTCTTGTACAATGCTAGTGGCAGCTGAAACTGGTATGGCTCTTTGGGAGAGCGGTCTGGCAATACCGAGCAGGAACCTTAAAAATATTTCTGTCCTTTGATCTAGCAACCACACTTCTGAGAACCTATCTGAAGGACATACTTTGAAATTTGAGAAAAGGTGTATGTGTAAATATTGGTGGCAGTATTATTTATAATGGCAAAAAATTGAAAACACAGGGGAACAGTTAGGTGACTAAGGAAACAATTTTTTTAAGTCTTTCTATGTGTCACACATTGATTTCTCACCAAAAAAATGATGGACATTTAGGCTGTTTTTCTATGAGGATTCTTGTAGCTAAATATTTGGTGCATTTTACGTGATGAGTTGTATGAATAATTAAGATAGTCATAATTATTAATTCCTTATCTTAATGATTAAAGCTATTAGGATTAAGGTTTCAATTCCAGAAATAAAATTGTTGGGTCAAAAGACCTGTGTGTTTTTCAAGCTTTTAATATCTCTTGTCAAATTACTACCATAGAATCTAATGTTTGCCCCATGCTATGCATATGTACTTTCTCATTTAACCTTCAAAATTTATTCATTCGTGCAGCATATATTCACCAAATGCTCCTTTGTGCCAGCTATGTTAGGGACTCAGCGATGAACAAGGTACAGCAATCCTATGGGGTATATACTGTTATCAATTCCATTGCATGGATGAGGAAACTGAGACCCGTGAGATGTCTTGCCTGTTGAGAGTAGCTGTACCTTAGAGCAGCTCCATCCTTTGCACAAGAAAGTTACTGTTAGCTCTAGGAGGCCTCATGCTCTCTTGTTCCACATGAGAAGCCATATTTTAACTTTGGGTGGCAACTCTTTCCTCTTTCTTTTTCCATCACGATCCTGGAAAAATCAAATGAGGAAACATCCTGGCATATAGCTTAGAAAATAAAGCTCATCCAAAAGCTGCCAGGAATAAAAGCTAATGAAATTTTCTCAACTGAATTTGACACCCCACTCTTAAGAAATTAGGTAGAGCTGGTCCTCTTTGGTCCCAAAGTTAGTTATTATGAAAACTTCTAGCAAAAAGCATGATAGAAGTTTGGGGACATGGAACAATTCATTCAGATCGTTTTTCACTTTCCTAAACTAGTTCCAATTACAATTATTGTTTGGATAGCTTAGTGGTTAAGTGCAAAAGCTTGTGAATCAAACAGATCTGACAAAATGAAAATTTTACAATAAATATATTATTTTAATGACTCTCTAAGCTTTGGTTTCCTCATCTGCAAAATGGGTCCAGGAATACTTTCTTCAGAGATCTCTATGTAAGATCTAAAGGATTCAGGGCTAGCAGTCACCATCTAGTCCCCCTTAAATTCACTAATCTGACGCAGGCAAAAACCAGATGGTGGACTACTCCAAACTCAACCAAATAGCAGCCCCAAGTGCAGCTGCTGCATTGGATGTGGTAGCTTTGCCGGACAGATTAAGAAAGCTTCAAGGGAATAGTATTCAACCATCGCTCCGACATACATTCTTTTCCATCTCTAATAACAACCAGAAACAGTTCACTTTTATGTGGGGCAGACAACAATACACACTTATGATCCACCTCAAAGCTATGTTAACTCTCCTGCCCTCTGTCTTCTGAATGAATTGAAACATCTAGACATTCTGCAAAACATCATATTGGTCCACTTTATTAATGAGGTAGTGTTACTAGGACTAGGACTAGAGAACAAGTCATGGTTTTGGAGAGCAGGAGATAAAACCCTACAAGAATTCAAGGGCTCCAGAGGATGGTCAATTAACCCTATTGTAAGGGGCTCACCACATTGGTGTAGTTTTTTGGAGGTGAGTGATCTGAGAATATGCTGGAACAACCCCTGCAAAGTAAAGGACATATGATTGCATCTTGTACCTCCTACCAGGGGTAGACCTCTGCAGGCTGGAGTCAGCATATTTTATACTTGGGAATACTGATCCAACCTATTTTCTGAGTGATATGGAAGGCTGCCAACTTTAAGCAGATTCTGGGCAGAAAAGAGCTCTGCAGTAGATCCAGACTGTACTGCAAACAGCTTTGCCTCTTGGGCCATCTGGCCTGGAAGGGTCTGTGGAATTAGAGGTACCTGAGGTGAGAAAAGATGCCATGCTTTTATAGAAAGCCCCAATGAGATAACTACAATCTAGAGCAAGGCTGTTCAATCTACAGCAAGGAGCTATCACCTTTTGAGAAACTCCTCCTGGGTTGGGCCTTGGTAGAGATGAAACACCGGACTATGGAACATGAAGTGACCCTATCACCAAAACAGCCCATCATAAGCTGGGATCTGGCAGATCTACCAAGTCATACAGTCAAGTGGTCTCAACAGCAATCCAAATTAAGATGGTGCATATGCCTGGCTGACATGGCTCAGTGGTTGAGCATCGACCTATGAACCAGGAGGTCACGGTTCGATTCCTGGTCAGGGCACATGCCTAGGTTGTAGGATCCATCCCTAGTATGGGGTGTGCTGGAGGCAGCCAAACAATAAGTCTCTCGTCTCTCTCATTATTAATGTCTTTCTCTCTCTCTCTCTCTCTCTCTCTCTCTCTCTCTCTCTCTCCCTCTCCCTTCCCCTCTGAAATCAGTATAAATACATATATTTTAAAAAGATGGTACATCTGGGACCAGGCACAAGTAGGGCAGAAGACACAAGTAAGCTGCACAAGCAGATGACCTAAACCCCAATGTCATCCACCAACGTTGCACTAACACCTCTCCTTCATCTCACCCCTATGGCTGCATGGGGCTTCTTTATGGCTAGCTGACTAGGATGGAAAATGCCAACCTTGATTCACAGGTGGGTCTGTTTGGTAGGTGGGCAAAAGCTGAGAATGAAATACAGCTTCACTATAGCCTCACTCAGAAGTGACCTTTAAAGACAGTAACGAGATGGAATCTTCCCACAGGGCAGGGCTTTCGGCAATGCATATAGGCATCCACTTTGTAGACAAGCGGCCTAAGATAAGAATAAGTACAGACTTATGGGTAGTGGCATCGATTGGTTGACTCCTGCATGTGCCACGACGGGGGCCGGGGATCAAATCTGCAACCCAGGTCTTGACCAGGAATAGAGCCTGCAACCCTTTGGTGCACCGGTTGACGCCCTAACCATTGAGCACACCGGCCAGGGCTGAAACATCTATTTTAGGTCTGAGTTTGCCTTTCCTGGCTACTGGAGCTCAGCCATTCTAAAGACTTGCAGAGTGTCTGCTCTGATGACATTTGGTCTCAGATAGCATCACTTTAGAGACCAAGGGGCTCATTTCATAGCAAAGGAGGTACAATAGTGGGTGCATGATCATGGGATCTACTGGACTTATGACATGCTGCATGGCATTGCTCAGAAGCTATTGGCCTTTGGAGGACTTTAAACTCTGCAGGCCTTTGGAGCTGAAACCTACATCTAAGTCAAACTGGATCCCAAAGAGAGAACAAATTTTGGGTTTCTCCCAGCCTCAGCCCAGAAGTATCATCTCAATTCTACCCCACAGACCTAAAAGAAGCAAGTACTTCATAATTCTTTAGTTCTTAATTTTTTATGACTTGTGTCTTTTCTCTCTTCCACACATACAACAAATTCTGCCTGAAAGCTATTGTACCGCGGGTACTCTTGGCCAAAAGCTGCTGCCCACAGACCTCCCGGGCCTGCCTGGAGGCTTTCTTGGTCAATGCTTGGCAGGGTTCCAGCCTTGTTGGGCCAAAGGCTCTGTCATTCCTTCCCTTTCCCAAACATCAGAGCCGATCCAAGACTCTAGCTTTCTAGAGTCACAGGCAAGGAATCCCGGTAGGAGATAGGCTCAGATTCCATTTCTGTTCTTCTCCCAGGTGGCTTTTACCTCTTGCCAATCTAACAATCTCTAGAAAACCCTATTCTATGCCCCAAAAGTGTGATCAGCAGAACACTGAAATAAATGATAAGTTTCCTCTCAGCAACAGCCACTTCCCTATTGTCTCCTGACTGTACTTGGTTTTCCCTAGAGGTGGCGATGATGACATGTAGGTGGTGCCTACTGCATTCAGGCCACCGTAGAGCAGGCTCGAAGACACCTATGCCTCTGGCTGCCCTAACTTCTCCTCTGTTAAGACCTTCTTCTCACAGGCAACAAAGGCGATTGCAGGTGAGGGAAACAGGGACCTGAAAACCTTCCCTTCCCCTTCATAACCCACCCTCGCCCTCACTGTTCTGCAGATGCTGTTATGATTGAAGTTTGTATATTAAAGAATTCTTATATTAAAAATATTTCATAGGTCTAAAAATAAAAAGCACTTTAGCTGGAAAAAAGAGATGCAACCGAGGCACCAACTGGGAAATGATAGCTGTGTGAATGAAGCTCACCTTCCAGGATGCTTCATTCCAGCACTATTCACCCTGGACCAGCAACCTTGAGTGAGTGCTGTCTACAAAAAGTAGAATACAGGATACCTCAGAGGTATTGAAGTTCTGTTCCAGACCATGGCAATAGAGTAAGTATCACAATAAATTGAGTCACAGGAGTTTTTGGTTTCGTAGTGCATGTTATGTTTACACTATATTGTAATCTGTTAAGTGTGCAACAGCATTATGTCTAAAAAAGCAATGTACATACCTTAATTAAAAATATTTCATTGTTGGCCTGGCCAGTGTGTTCAGTGGTTAGAGTATTGGCCTGCTCACCAAAGGGTAGTGAGTTCAATTCCCAGTCCAGGGCACATACCTGGGTTGCAGGTTCAATCCCTGGCCTGGTCAGGGCACGTTCAGGAGGCAACCAATTAATGTATCTCTCTTGCATTGATGCTTCTCTCTCTCTCCTTTATCTCCCTTCCTTCCACTCTATCTAAAATGAATGGGAAAATATCCTCGGATGAGGATTAACAACAACAACAACAAAATATTAATCATCATGTGAGCCTCAGCGAGTCATAATCATTTTGCTGGTGGAGAGTCTTACCTTCAATTTGTAAAAAATGCAATACGTATCTGCAAAGCGAGATTAAGAGAAGCACAATAAAACGAGGTATGCTTGGAAATGGATCTGGGAATAGCGGGTAGAAGTAAGAGTGACTCCTCTCACCATACTCCCAGTGAGCCTCTGGGAGAATTTGGGCTTCCCGCCCCCACAACGCTAGACTCTGTAGGTCTCAGAGGTCTTGGTTCACAGCAGGCAATGCTTCCACTAGGAGACACAAGAGTCCTATTATACTTTAAGCTGTTGCTGCTACCTGATCTCTTGAGGTTCCTCGTGCCAAGAGACTAGCAGGCAAAAAGAGGAGTCACCCTCCTGGCAGGTAAATTGACCATGACATCAGAGAAGGCAGGGCGGCTGTTACACAACAGGACAGGGAAGAACACATCTGACCCTGCAGGTGACCTACACCAGTGTTTCTTTGTTCTTGTCTGACCGATTTTGAGCAACCATGACTAAGACAAGCATGGTGACCAGGGTCTCAGATCCCTTAGAGATGGAGGTCTGGGCCATCTTGCTAGATAAGCCACCTAGACCAGCAGAGGTGCTAGCCGAGCAGTAGGGGTTTAGAGTGGGTAGTAGAGGAGGGAGATAATGAGTAGGCCAGCTGTAGCGTGAGAGCTGTAGCTCATTCCACTAACCTTTTAAAGTTTATGCAGAAAAAAAAAAGAAGAAATGAATCAGAATTCAGGAGGACCTGTTCTCAGATGGCATTAACTTATTTTACCAAGCAGGAGATTCAAATGCTACAGAGCTGTGGTGGATTCTGTGGTGTGTGCCCAGGTCTTCTTCGGGACTCAGGCATGCACTCCCCAGCTGCCAGGAGTCTTGCCTTCTAGTAGATGGGACTGCTTTGTCCAAGGTTCTGACCCCTCTTTTGGGGGCAGCCTCGGGCAATGACTGGCCCATAGAGGGGTACAAATGCCTGGCCCCTTTCCATCATTTCAGGACCACTCTGAAAGGCCATCCTGTTTTCAGAGCTCCGGGTGACGGAGGGCTCTGCTACGCCGTGGCAGTTCATCTTCTCCCTCTCTGAAATGCTGCTGTCCTCACTCCCTTGCAAGAGTTGCTCCTGGGAGTGCTGCCCATGAAATCTCCTGCCTGCAAACCTCCTCCTCAGAGTTTGTTTCCCAGGGAACCTCGCCCCAAAACACTGTGCACATCCTCCACCGCACTAGCGAACGTCAAAGCATTTCCCAAGAAGGCTGTACCAACTTAGACATTCCTACCAACAATGCATGAGAGCTCCATTGGCTTGACATCCTTGCCAAATCCTGGCATTGTTCGGCTTTTTATTTTTAGCCGATCTGGTGGGTGTGAAATGGAATCCCATTGTGGTTTGGGTTTACGTTTCCCTGATGACTAGTGAGGCTGAGCACCTTTTCGTGGGGGTTTCTGGCTATTTGGTGTCGCTCTTGGGGAACAGCGCAGCTCCTTTGCCAGTTCGAGTCACAGACCCACTCATTTAGGGCGGCCGAATAAGAGAGTAAGTGCAGGGTTAAGCCCAAGTAAGAATTTAAATGGCTTTCCTGAAGGCCACCAATCTCGATGAATCCTTTGGTCCTTTTCTAACTTGACCCTGGAGCAGTGTGAGATTTGGTGGACCACTCTCTCCTCCCCTTACCTCCTTTTCTTGGCTTTCTCAACAATGCACAGTCCTCTACCTCTTTAGCTGCCCTTCTCTGTCTCCTTGGCAGCCTCGACCTCCTGCAAAGGCGCAGCTGCTAAATGTTGGGCTCCTCAAGGCGTAGTCCTTGGTGTTCTTTTCATCTTACTCTGACGTTCTCTCTGGGCAAGCTCACGTGTACTCTCGACTACGGTTACCATAGTTACACACCGGGGATCCCCACATGCCTCTCCTTTGGCACGTCCACATGACGTCTCAGAGCTCCATCTCAATCCATCCAAAGTGGAAATCATGACTCTCCCTCTGCTGGGAAATTTCCCCTGAGCCGAGACACCAGGGAAAGAGGCCGACAACTCCAGTATTACATCAAGAGTTTATTAAGGGAACTATGTAACGTATGTAACGAGGCTTGTCTTGGGCAGCGGGGAGATGACACATGGCAGGTGCTGAAGGGTTATATAGGACAGGGTAGGATGGATGGGAGTACTGGGGTGTGACCCACCTCAGATGAAGGGAAAACACCTTAATACTTGCCCACAGCAGAACAGGAGCCTATTCCAGGAACCAGCAGGTCTGGGGCATAGGGGAGGTTAGTCAGACACTCTCGGAGGAAAC
This sequence comes from Myotis lucifugus, assembly GCF_000147115.1. Lineage (NCBI taxonomy): Eukaryota > Metazoa > Chordata > Mammalia > Chiroptera > Vespertilionidae > Myotis > Myotis lucifugus. Next base: position 13,053,298 of record NW_005871056.1, read on the forward strand.
TGATGGGAAGCAATCTCTGTTCTGGCTTGAATCTAGCTGGATCTAGCTCCAGGGTCTAGCATCATTGAACACATAGGTGCTATTATTGGCCTCTCTTCTGTGGGTGAGGAAACAGAGGCCCAGAGGTGATAAATGAATTACCCAAGGCCACACAGCTAGGAAGTGGCAGTGATAGGATTGAAACTCGGGTGGCCTGGTTCCCAAGTGTGACTGTAACCACTACACCATACTGCCCCTGCCAGAGACACTAAGTGCTTTCCTCTGTTTATTTTTCTCAAACTAGTGTTTGATTTCTGATAATAAAATGATACATGCTCATAAAAAAATATACAGAAAAGTTTAAAGAAGCTAATAAAAAATGTTTCAGACGTCCAGCACATTGAGTCATCTCCACAGATACACAGAAATGTATGTTATACAAAATGAGATAATTTGCATAGGTAATAAAAACCAATAGCCATGAGAGAATGGTCTAGGCCAGTGGTGGGCAAACTGCGGCTCGTGAGCCACATGCGGCTCTCTGGTCCCTTGAGTGTGGCTCTTCCACAAAATACCGACTTCTGCGCATGGGCCACAAAGTTTCAGTCGCACTGTACATGCGCGCCCGCACATGGTATTTTATGGAAGAGCCACACTCAAGGGGCCAAAGAGCCGCATGTGGCTCGAGAGCCGCAGTTTGCCGAACACTGGTCTAGGCTCACACTTGGGAGCCATTCAGTCTTTGTTCAGACCTCCTAGCTCATCCTCTGCCTGTGTGATCCTGGGCAGGTCACCTAAGTTTCAGTTTTGCCTTCTGTAAAATGGGACTGATGGTCGTCCAACCTTGTAGAACAGGCCTTAAAATTCAGTGAGAGAATACCTACAGCAGCGGTTCTCAACCTGTGGGTTGCGACCCCTTTGGAGGTCAAATGACCCTTTCACAGGGGTCGCCTAAGACCATCGGAAAACACATACATAATTACATATTGTTTTTGTGATTAATCACTATGCTTTAATTATGTTCCATTTGTAACAATGAAATTGGGGGTCACCACAACATGAGGAACTTAAAGGGTCGCGGCATTAGGAAGGTTGAGCACCACTGACCTACAGGGAAATGCGCAGTATGGTGCCTGGCATCCAGTGAGCACTCAAAATATGTTAGCCAAGATGATGATGATTCATGACTTACGCATGCACCTGAGGTCAGTGAGCCTCCAGCCCAAGGAAGATCTGAATTCTGGCCTCCAAGAGAGAAGCAAAGGGTGAAGGCTGGAAACAGTCTGAGGCCCCTTGTGTAACCCTGACTGCGGCCAGCAGTCCAGGAGCGGTTTAGAAAGTGAGGTGCACGGGGAGCCAAGATACGGACTGTGTACTGGGGTTTGGGGTAAAGGCTGGCGATGCTACTGGAGTGAAGACCAAACAGAACGGCCCTACGATGGGAAAGATTCTCTCCTGTGTGCTGAGTGTAATGTTCTGCCGGTGATGAAATTTGCCCTGCAGTCTCCTCCCGCCAAATAAATAGGTGTTGCTATTCTGAGCAAGGCCTGCGATAAAAATACTTACTTTGCTTTGGAGAGTTGTTTTTTTTTTTTTTTTTTAAGCCATGAAAATAACAGGGCAGTAGGCTGTCTATTTTAGGTTGGGGCCTCTGGCTCGCTTTCAAAGTCACGGCCCAAATGAGATCTATTTAGAAACAGGTCACTGCACACTTTGCACACGTTGATCGTCCGGTAGAACAGGCCTGGATGGATCACTCTGGGGCCTGTTCCTGAGGGGCCGCGCTGGAGGGAATTTCGGGCCATTGTTTATGCCCGAATGTAAATATGAGCCCTGGCTTCTTTCCCGGGGCCTCAGAGCAACGCCCCCCACCCCCACGCCACCCCTCCCACCTCCGCCCCCTGCTCCCGCTCCAGAGTTCTCAGGAGGCGGGGCCGCCTGTCTGGTCTCTCTCCGCTTTAAGAATCCTGGGTCAGGGTGGGGCTGGGATATGGCAAATGCTCCCCACCTTCTCTATAAATCACCAGGGCATGCTGTAGCGTCAGAACTAAGCAGGAGCTCTGGTTGGGCTGAGTTTTTCCATCCTCGGGGGACCAGAGGGTGCCTTGGGGGACTGAGAAAGACAACCGGGAGAGGATGGTCTGAGATAGAGTGGAAAGAACTTGTGCAGACTTGAGTTTGAACGTTGGCCCTGGCCCTCTCTAGCTGTGTGATCTTGGGGAGGCAACTTCACCTCTCTGATCCCTTGTTTTCTTAGTGAAATGGAGACAATAAAGCAAACCTTACAAGACTATTGGGAGGATTAAATAAGGTATTTTTTTAAAGCATCTAGCACATATAAAGTGGCCATCAGTCTGGAAGCACAGAGGAAGTTTTAGGGGGAAAAATGGTTTATTGATAATGCATAATAAAATTCTCTATATTTCCAGACTTTAGGATCACCCTGTGGTAATAATAATTGCTAGTACTTATATGGTACATACCATGTCCCAGGCACTGTTCTAAAGGTTTTACATATATCAACTCATTAATTCTTCATAACAATCCCACATCATTCCCATTTTACAGATGAGAAAACTGAGGCTCAAAAGTTAAATGACTTACCCAGGGCCACCTTAAGCTCTTAAGCGGTCACCCAGTGACTGTGGTCTTAACCGTCTGCCTTTCTCAATTAAGAATACTCCAAAAATAAATAAATAAATAAAATAAAATAATACTCCAAAAATACTTGGGGCCCTAACCAGTTTGGCTCAGTGGATAGAGCGTCGGCCTGCGGATGCAAGGGTCCCAGGTTCGATTCTGGTCAAGGGCATGTACCGTGGTTGCGGGAACGTACCCAGCGGGGTGTGTGCAGGAGGCAGCTGATCGATGTTTCTCTCTCATTGATGTTTCTAACTCTCTATCCCTCTCCCTTCCTCTCTGTAAAAAAAATCAATAAAATATATTTAAAAAAGAAATACTTGGGAGGGAGTTAGCAAATTGACTTTGTCCAATCTGATAGGTGAAAAGTGGGCTCTCAGGGTGCTTTCTCTTATTGTGATGGTGGCTATCTCTTAACATGTTTGATTTATTTGCATGTTTCTTTTTTTGTGAATTGTCTTTTCGTATCCTTTGGTTATTTTTAATTGGGCACTTGGTCTTTTCCTATTGATTTTTGGAGTGCCCTTATTATATTATAGAAACCAATTATTTGTCTGTGAATTGAACCGCAAATATTTTTTCCCAGTGTGCCACCTGACCTTGGATTTTGCTTAAGGTATTTATTACCATGCAGAAAGTTGACTTTTATGTGGTGGAATTGATCAACCTTTTTTTCTTTTACAGCTTCTGGCATTTGTATCACGCTTAGAAAAGCTTCCCCTGCACTGAAAACATTTGTTTAAACTTTCACATGTTTTCCTCTAGTGTGCATGTGGTTTCATTTTTTATGTTTAAATTTTCACTCTTTGCATTTCATTTTGGTGTAATTTGCAAATTAGATATCGAACTCCCCCCTCCCTTTTTTTTCTAGGTGCTAGGAAAACAGCACTTTGGGTCCCATTCTTCTACTTGTCTGGTACCTCCAAGTTTAGCTTGGGATAATTTCTGTCCAGTTCTCCTGGGTTCCAATTTTATTTTATTTTTTATTTATTTATTTATTTATTTATTTATTTATTTATTTATCTATCGTAATCCTCACCTGAGAATATTTTTTCCATTGTGGGGTGTTTGTGGGAGGCAACCAATAAATGTTTCTCTCTTGCACAGATGTTTCTCTCTCTCTCTATCCCTCTCTCTTCCTATCTCTCTAAAATCAATACAAACATATTTTTAAAAGTTAAAGGATAAATGATAAAGAAAATCATTAAGGGGGGAGGGAGCAGGTGGAGGTGAAAGAGGGAATGGGGGATAAATGGTGATGGAAAAAAATTAAATTTAATTAAATTTTTAAAAATAAAAGAAAAACATCAAAATACAGACAAAAGACTTCCATGGCTTAAAAACATCCAAAACTGCAACAATAACTATAACTACAAAATCACCAAAAATAAATAAAACAGTTTCAAAATAAAAAGGCAAAGGATAGGAACACACACTTGCAATCAGTATGCAAGACATTAACTGCTTTCTCATAAAAATTAATTCACACATATTGACAAGAAAAAATGCCAATACCCCAGTAGTCAAAGCTCATGCACAGATAAGTCAGAAAGTAGGGAACATATACGTGGGAAAATATTCACCCTGCACAATTAATCAAAGAGATACAACTTAAAGCAGTAATAAAGTACTTTTATTCTTTTTCTAATAATCACCAGAAAAAATTTATAATATTTTGTGCTGACAAAGGGATAGTGAAACTGGCAATCTCAAATGCCACCAGTGGCAGCACACATTTGGAAAACAAGTTGGCAATATAGAGTAAGGGCCATAAAAATGTTTATTTCAGTAAATTCAGTAATAAGCTGAAGTATTAAAGCTATTTGAAAAGATAGAGAAAGGAGACACTTATTAGATCCCTAATAGGTACCTTGCTCTTTACATATCTTATCTCCAATTCTCTCAATAATCTCATGAGGTCTATATTCTTTGCTCTATTTACAGATAAGAAAACCCAGGCTCTGTGAGGTTAGGCCTCAGTCCAAGGCCACATGGCTTATAAGTTACAGAACTGGCCTTTGACCTGAGCTGATCCGGTTCTAAAGCCGCTGGGCTCTCAGCTCCCCTTGGCTGCTGGGGAGTCAGAGCCCTGGCCCCTCCTTCAGGCCAGCTCACCCACCTGATGAATTGTGGGAGGTGGGGGCAGGAGGTCAGGAGGTGGTTTGCATGGAAAAGTCTCTAAGGTTTCTGTAAGCTCTGAGCTTTTGTGAATCTATTGCTGTAAGTAAACCTCAGGAAGGATAAACACAGAAAAAAGTAAGAATTGTGCAGAAAATATTAGACACATTTCATTTCCCCCTTCAGCTTTGTGACTTTCAGCCAAGATTAATCTTTGTTTTGGATTTTCATTTTGGGAATATTGGTGTTTTCTTAATTAAAATTAGCTACTTACTATGTTTCAGTGCCTATTTATTTATTGAACAAATATATTGTAATGGTTAAAAGTGCAGGTTCTATATATGTGAGTTCATTATTGTACTATTGCACATTTTCTCTTTGAAATTATATTAAAAATAAGTAGCTATTTTTAAAAAGTTAAGGGGGTGGGGTTGAACTGTTTGAATCGGATCCAGAGCTCAGGCATGTTAGCTGTGTGTCTTTGCCTCAGTTCCCTCATCTGTTGATGATGTTCTCTGTCTCACAGGGTTGTTATGTGAATCAACCATATGATTTACTACTTACTATTCTAGTATGCCTTATGGCATTAGGCCTGATATAGTTATTAGCTCTCAATCATTGTTAGCTATTTTTGTTAATATTAACTTTGTTACTACATTAACCAACTTGCTTTGGAGTTGTTTGGTTTCTGAAAATGTTTTCTAACAGAAAACATTGCTTTTCCTGGTAGAGCAAATGTGGACAGGACCCCAACATTATTAGAGGGAATCTGAGGAGGAAGATAAAACCTAAATTGCCCAGAACCATAATGAGGGAATGAACTAAGAGAAAACAATCTATAGAATTTTAAATGTGCAAATCATATCTGAGGCTGAGAAAAGGGCTGCACAGATTAATACTAATCTGGCGTCAGAAGCTTCTAGCTAAGGTTGACCTCTTGTATCATCTTTAAGTCTTTCCCTTCTAGAGAGGTAGGTGAAGGGGTACAAACTTAAGCTGAATCCCAGAGGATCTCGTCCACACCTACTGAACAAACAAAGCTCCTCAATTCTCACCTACTCTAAGTTATGTGGCCAATTTCTATTTGTAAAGGGTGCAAATATTGTTAATTATAAGAATACCCAAATTCTCACAACATAGTTAACCTAAGTCTGGTGAAGGTGGTCAGTTGACCTCTCCAATACCAAACTCTGTGAATCCACAGGAGCCTCAGAGGCTGGGGAGGGGAGTGGGGCTGGAAGGTGGGGGTGGGGTGGAGTGGGGTGGGGGGAGGAGCAGGCCATCCAAGGGCACAAAGCTGCAGAAGGAAGACAAAGACATTGGGAGGATGGCTCCTTGGGGCCTGGGACACTCCTTCAGGTCAAAGACACCCTCCCTCGGCAAGTGTGTGCATAGCTTCCCAGGGATTTCCATGTTCTGCAAGATCTTTCTTCAGAAGAAGGAAAAGAATGACCTTCACTTAATGTCAATATTGCCAGAGAGGACATCAACAGGTGATCACTGGAACATACATTAGGATTTATTACAAGTGATAGAAAAACTAACTCAATGGTTTTAGGTTTTAAGAAAAGGAATGTAATGCTACATGAAACAGAAAAGTCTGGGTCTGGCTGGTTGTAGGGCTGGCTGGTTGTAGGTCTGGCTGGTTGTGGGTCTGGCTGGTTGTAGGTCTGGCTGGTTTTAGTGCTCAACAGACGCCAGCAGGACCCTGCATGACTTCAGGCTCAGCAATCATTGTGTAAAGGTAGCTGAGGCGACCCCAGCCTTCCCTTCTCCCAAGGTTCAAGTTCAGGGGGAAAGTCAGAAGACATTTGGTTCAGGGGGAAAGTCAGAAGACATTTGGGGGCTTCCTCAAAAATCCTGAGATTCACTTTGATTGGATCCAGTTGGGTATGTGTTCATCCCTGAACCAATTACAGTGGCCAGGGGCATGTGCAATTTTGATTGGCCAGGCCTGAGTCACATGCTCTGTGTAACACTAAGACCTGAATTAGATTATTATGTTTGAGTTCCTTGCATATAGTTGTACTTCATTTGCCAACAAACAACCCCACACACACACATACACACACACACACACATCCACAGTGGCTAGATCAGTGCCTGGCTCCTAGCATACAGTACATACTCAGTATATGGCCATTGAAATAAACTGAATTGTAGATAATGGAGTACGAACTGGAGAACTGAGATGATTGTCCATATGACTTAGCAAAACAAAGCAACACAGGCACACCTCTGGCCCTGATTATCAGGCTTTCTTTCTCCTTTTGGAATCATCCAACCCAAGTCAATGAAGGACACGACCTATTTTAGACTCTGGATAGTGGTGACAATGAAATAACCTGATATTAAAAAGTTTTAGTCATCCAATAAGTGTTGTTTCATTAGAATTTACCTCAGAGTTAGAATCACAGTTTCTCTTCTGCCTTAGCTGATTGTGAAATAAGTATATATTAAGCACCACCTGCATGCTCAGTTCTACATGCCGGTGGATCATGGTAGTAGAATATTACAAAAATAAATCATGAGGCCCTCATTCCAGAGATTGAGGCCAGAGCCACTTCCATTTCTAAAAAAATTTTATTTATTGATTTGAGAGAGAAACATTAATTTGTTGCTTCACTCATCCATGTACCCACTGGTTGACTCTTGCATGTGCCCCTTACTGGGGATCGTACCCACAACCCTGGCAAATCGGGACATTGCTCCAACCAACTGAAACTAACAGGCCAGGGACATTCCTAGCATATTTTAATTTTATTTTTTAAAATATATTTTTTATTAATTTCAGAGAGGAAGGAAGAGGGAGAGAGATAGAAACATCAATGATGAGAGAGAATTATTATCAGCTGCCTCCTGCACAACCCACACTGGGGACCGAGCCCAAAACCTGGACATGTGCCCTTGACCAGAATCAAACCCAGGACCCTTCAGTCCACAGGCTGATGCTCTATCCACTGAAACAAACCAGCTAGGGCCTGGTATATTTTTTAAAATGTAGAATGCCAAAGCAGATAGTTAAAATGGTGATGATATATTTTAAATGCTTATATTCAACAAATTAATTCTTTTAAATCATAATCCCATTATAACCATAACAGAAATTAATGATGCTTTTTGCAAGATAATTACAGGATTTATTTTAAAACTTAATTTATAGCTGTGGCTGATTGTACTTTTCTTTTTTAAAAAATATTTTAAATTGATTTTTAGAGAGAGGAAGGGAGAGGGATAGAGAAATAGAAACATCTATGAGAGCGAAATATTGATTGGCTGCCTCCTGCACGCCCCCTACCGGGGATCAAGCCGGCAACCTGGGCATGTGCTCTGACTGGGAATCAAACCATGAACTCCTAGTTCATGGTCCAACACTCAACCAGGCTGATTGTACTTTTCAAAGATGGCTGTGACAATATGTCCCACCCATATGAGTTTCTCTAACCTTGACAGGTCCCCATCAAGAGACGAAATCTGTTTTCCCTGCCCTTGAACCTGGGTGGGCTTGTGACTGTTTCAACCAGGAGAGTATGGCACACCTTCTGCATTGTTTGCTAGTGCTCTGAGTTGCCATGTAAGAATTCTGATGACCCTGAGGCCACCATGCTGGAAAGACCAGGAGGAGGTGCTCTGTCGGATAGTCCCAGCTATTTCTCTCTCTCTCTCTCTCTCTCTCTCTCTCTCTCTCTCTCTCTCTCACACACACACACACACACACACACACACACACACACACACCTTTCAGCCACCCCCAAGGAGGTGTCAGGCATACGAGTAAAGAAACCATCTTGGCAGTGGACCCTCCAGCCCCAGCCATTGGAGTCCTTTCTCCTGAGGCCCCAGACACCCCGGGGCAAGCTGTCGCTGATAGGTCCTGTCTGCATTCCTAATCCAGACAATCTGTGAGCATCCTATATAATAAAAAACTAATATGCAAATCAACCAAATGGTGGAATGACCGGTTGCTATGATGCGCACTGACCACTGGGGGCAGAAGCTCAACGCAGGAGTGCCCCCTGGTGGTCAGTGTGCTCCCACAGTGGGGAGTACCACTCAGCCAGAAGCCAGGATCACGGCTGGCGGACATCCCTCAAGGGGTCCCAGACTGCAAGAGGGCCCAGGCCGGGCTGAGACCACCCCTCCCCCTCTCCCCCCCAGTGCATGAGTGTGGTGCACTGGGCCTCTAGTTATAAAATAGTTGATGTTTTATACCCGAGTTTGTAATGATTTGTTACGCAACAATGGGCTATTGGAGTAATGGTCTACCACAGACAGTGGGATCTGGTGACAAGGCTCCATGTTAAAACTGTATGCTGGGTGGTTTCTCCTTTTACTGGTATTCTCGTTAGTGTACCTCTGTGACCTTGTTTGGGGAGAGCTGGCAAATTTTAAGACCCTTCTGGGGCCATATAACCTTCCTGGCCTCTCTCCAGAATCAGCTCCATAATTTCTGAGCCCATTGCAAACTGAAAATGTGGGGCCCCTCGCTCACGAAGCAGGAAAAAGTGCCATCAAAAGTATTACAGCCGCCCTAACCTGTTTGGCTCAGTGGATAGAGCGTCGGCCTGCGGACTGAAAGGTCCCAGGTTCGATCCCGGTCAAGGGCATGTACCTGGGTTGCAGGCACATCCCCAGTGGGGGGTGTGCAGGAGGCAGCTGATCGCTGTTTCTCTCTCATTGATGTTTCTAACTCTCTATCCCTCTCCCTTCCTCTCTGTAAAAAACCAATAAAATATTTTAAATAATAATTTTAAAAAAGTATTACAGTGTAGAACTTTTTCCTTTCTCTTGACCTGTCACAGTGTTTTGTGTTTGCTATTTAATGTTGGGTTCCCGGAGGTGCAGGGATCTTCACAGGGTGAGTGCAGACTCCACTAAGGCCCATGTGTGCCTGCTGGCTGCAGGGTCTTTCCCAGGGCTGGCGGAGGGGGTAGAGGAAGGGAGGCTGGGCAGGACTTGGCACGCAGGTTGCAGGTAGAGGGAAGTGTCAGAAAGGAAGGGGAGTGGGGAGCTGGCTAGAACCCCTGGGAGGCAGGAAGCAGGAGGCAGGAGTCAGGAGGCAGGACCACGTGTGAGCCGAGGTTCCAAAGCCCCTATTTGCATGCTCCATTGTCCCATCCGACTTCACTTATCAAAGCACAAATTCAGAGATAAAATTATCAAGAATTTTAAGATAGAGACCACAGATCATTAAAACCCAAGCTCTGGGCCTTCAGCGTGCAGGCAGGGGTCTGCCCTGATCTCATGCTCATGAAGCCCGCTCTGCTTCTCACCAACACAAGATGCTTTAGTAAGGGTCTCAGCCTCACCAAAGCCCCGTGACACGTGTTATTACCCCCGTTTCACAGATAGGAAAACCTTCCAGACGGGTGTATTAGCTTGTTGGCCTGACCCGAGTTACACAGCTAATAGGAAGAGTAGCTGGAAATTCAGTCTGCCCTGGCCTGTATGGCTCAGTTGATTTGGCATCATCCCGGGCACCAAGGGGTTGCTAGTTTGATCCCTGGGCCTGGGTTGTGGGCTCTATCCCTGGTGGGGTGTGTGGAGGAGGCAGCCAGTCAATGTGTTGCTCTCACATTGATGTTTCTCTCTCTCTCTCTCCCCCTCTCCCTTCCTCTCTCTCTCTTAAAATTAATTAAAAAGAAATTCAATGTCTGATTCCAAAATGTGTCCTTTTCTGCCAGTGGACACGATGAGAGACAAAGAAAAGACAGCGTAATGAGGTGTGGGCTGAAGTGGGAAACTCACAAAAACTCAGAGAAAGGACAAACACTGTAGGTCGCAGCTGCCAGAGGAGGCTCCGCAGAGATGTGGTCCTAGAGCTGGGGTTGAAAGTCGGGAAGAGCGTTTTCAGCAGAGGGGAGAGTGCGAGCTGCTTTTCCAGGTGCGCTGGGCTCCGCAGGCCTGAGAGGAGAACAGGCCCCCTTCCTGGGACAGGAGGAGCCAGGCCAGTGAAACAGACCAGAACCTCAGAGGCAGGCCTTCCACAGGAAAGGGATGCCCTTTATCAAATGTCATGGAGGCGGGGAGGCCTGGGCGTGGGGAAGCCTCCTGGAGGGATGTTTCCACGAGGAGAGGCATCCAGGGGCGGCTGTGCAAGGCAGACGGCTGGGGCTTAATGGAGGGATGGGTGAGAACATCGAGCCTGAGTCCACACTATTTTTAGATCCATTTGGCCCTAAAAGGGAAGGAAGAATGAGGGTGGCAACTGAAAGGGGGAAAGACACACTTGAAAATTCTGGTGTTTTTCTTCTTCAAGACCTGGCAGACTTGTTTATTTAGGGCAGAAAGCAGTAAGTCAGGGGAGGTGTTGGCGAGGAAGGGAATGAGGAGCAAGACTCCCTGAGCACCTGCTGCGTGCCGGGCCGGTACTTCTCTGTTTCCTTTCTTCCCAATAACCCGGAAGGCAGGTGTTCCTACTCCGACATCCCCTGAGGGAGAGGCCAGGCATCACAGCCAGGAGGGCCCAGCTGGCACTTGATCTCCTGCTGGTCTGACTTCAGAGCCCATGCCTGCTACTCTGCAGAGGAGAGGAGGGATGGTAGCCACCCCTGGATGCCTCTCCTCACCAAAACATGCTTCAGGAGGCTTTCCCGCCCAGGCCACTCCGCCTCCATGACATTTGGTAAAGGGCATCCCTTTCCTGTGGAAGGCCTGCCTCTGAGGTTCTGGTCTGTTTCACTGGCCTGACGCCTCCTGTCCCAGGAAAGGTGCCTGTTCTGTTCTCAGGCTTGCAGCACCCAGCAAACCTGGAGAAGCAGCTCACACTATCCCCTCTGCTGAAAATGCTCTTCCCGACTTTCAACCCCAGCTCAAGGACCACATCTCTGCGGAGCCTCCTCTGGCAGCTGCGACCTACGGTGTTTGTTCCTCTCAGCAGCTGCTGAATAAAGAATATGGTGGGAAGGCAGCAGCTCAGGCTCCTGTTGGAAGTGGTCTTCAGGCTTAAGGTTTGGTCTGGGGATGATGGGAGGAAGTCGGAGGAGGTGGAGCCATGGAGATGGTAGCAGAGACTGACTGAGGCTCTGTGTTAGCTACACCTCAGAGGCAGATGGACCCCATCGGTCACTGTCAGTGGGGCTGATGTGAGAGACACATCAATTTGTTGCCTCCTGCATGTGCCCAGACCAGCTAATTGAACTTGCAACCCAGGTACACGCCCTTGACCAGGAATTGAACCCGTGACCCTTTGGTCTGCGGGCTGACCCTCTAACCACTGAACCAAATGCTAAACTTTAAATTATTTACTTATTATTATTATTTTTAAAATATATTTTATTGATTTTTTACAGAGAGGAAGGGAGAGGGACAGAGAGTTAGAAACATCGATCAGCTGCCTCCTCACACTCCCCACTGGGGATGTGCCCACAACCAAGGTACATGCCCTTGACTGGAATCGAACCCGGGACCCCCCAGTCTGCAGGCCGACGCTCTATCCACTGAGCCAAACCGATCAGGGCTATTTACTTATTATTATTAACATATTTTTATTGATTTCAGAGAGGAAGGGAGAGAGATAGGAACATCAATGAAAACTTAGCTTTTTCCAAACATGTGCTAAGTCACACCTCCTATGCCTTTGCTCATACTGTTCCCACCTCTGACTCTGCTCTCCCTCTCTTCTCAGTCTGGAAAATTCTGACTCCTCCTTTAAAATTCAGTTTAAATGTTGCCTCTGCAGAGACCTCTGTGACCCTCCCTGGCAGAACTGGTAGCTCCCTCCCCTTTCTGGGTGCCCTCCCACAGAACTGGGATAGCTCGCCAGTAGAGTACATTGGGATCACCTGGTGGGGTAACTGTTTGTTTACCTGGCGCTCTCTCCAGCACTCAGTCCAGGCCAGCCCACACTTCAAACCCATCTGTGACTAAAATTAAACTCACCAGAGAGGCAGGATGGAATGGGAAGGCCACGGGACTGGGAGTCAGACCAGCTATGACTCCATCCTCTGTCCTCTTCCCACCTCCCCAGCCTCATCTCCTCCCCAGCCTTCTCTGTGCTCTGACCACACTGGCCTGCACTCCTTTCCCACTTCATGGCCCTTCAGTGCTGTTCCAACTGCTTAGAATGCTCTTCCCCTGGCTCTCCCTCATGTCTCAGTGCCCAGTTTAACTACCACCTCCTAAGAGAAGTCTATAGGCATTCCCCTTCCCCTTCTATCAGTCTCTAGTCCAGCGGTTCTCAACCTGTGGGTCGCGACCCCCTTTGGTGGTCGAACGACCCTTTCACAGGGGTCGCCTAAGACCATCCTCCATATCAGATATTTACATTACGATTCATAACAGTAGCAACATTACAGTTATGAAGTAGCAACGAAAATAATTTTATGGTTGGGTCACAACATGAGGAACTGTATTTAAAGGGCCAGAAGGTTGAGAACCACTGCTCTAGTCATCCCCTTTATTGATTTATCACAATCCTAACTCTCGTGTTGATATGTTGGTTCACTTGTTTGCTGCTTGTCTCCCTGCTAGACCTCGAGGGCAGGGACTTTGACTTGTTCAGTGCAGGGCCTGGCACATATTAAGGACAACATTAATCTTCATGAGGAATAAACAAATGAACAGGTTCAGATCCCTGTTCCACCACTTCCCAGCTTTGCCCTTGGATTAATTACCCTCTCGGAAGGCTTCCTCATTTGAAGATCAGGCCTTTCAAGTTGAGATGAGTAAGGGAGATTGTGTAAAATGTCTGATGATATGAAGAGGCTCCATGAAAGGTAACTATTATTTGCGAAGTTTTTCTTTCCTTCATCTGAAAAATGCACCCTTTTGCCAGGCTTAGAGACCTGGCGTTTTTTTCCAAAGGATTTTTTATTGAGGTGTAACAAATGTATAGAAAAGTGCACATACCAGTTACTGGTATATATGTAGATACATATACTATACACACACCCATGTAACCACCTCCTAAATTAAGGAGTAGAACATTCCAATACACAGGCAAATTTCCATAGTAGTCTCCCCAATCACTCCTCCCACCGAGGACGCCTCCTGTTCTTCCCCTCCTCTGTCTGATCCGAGGTCATGGCATGTCCAGTCTTCCTTCATGCCATTTCTGACTCATTCCTTTCCCCCTTTTCTCTCCTGAGACCTTTCCGAATAACCCTAGCTCTCCTGACCTCTCCTACCACCAGTGGATGAAAAAAAGGGGTTCTATGGGAAGTAGATGGGTGGGTAGTCATGGCCCAGGTATATAGCTTCTCTACTAAAAGGCTTATCTTTGCCTTAAGCCCTATCCTTTGTTTCTGTGAATCTAGGTTAACACACCTTTGAAATGCTCCCTTTCACAACCCACCTTTCTTTTTTTTTTTAAACATATTTTTATTGATTTCAGAGATGAAGGGAGAGGGAGAGATAGAAACATCATTGATGAGAGAGAATCATCGATTGGCTGCCTCCTGCATAGCCCCCACCGGGGATCGAGCCTGCAAGCAAGGTATGTGCTCTGACCAGGAATTGAACCAGAGACCTCCTGGTTCATAGGTCAACGCTCAACTGCTGAGCCACACCAGCCGGGCTCATACCCCTCCTTCTAATATGAGTCCCCCCTCATATGAGTTCAACAACCTTGTAATCCAATCTCTTCCTTCCTTTCTCCCTCCATGTGATCTTCCTTATGGTCTCTCCTTAATTTCAAAGGCAAAAAAGAAACTGCAAAACTGTTATTCTCTGGAGGATTTGAGACCTTGCTCCCTGGCATGCGTCACCAGTTTGGCTCAAATAAACTCTTATAAAAATTCTCTACAGGTTTGGACATTTCTTCAACCCACCAAATCAGAGGTTTCAAAGTGGGGACGTGCAACCCAGCGGAGTGCAAGATGATTCCTGCAATTCCACTCGTGGTATATGCCTGAAAAAACTGAAAACAGGTACTCCAACAAGTACATATACATGCATGCTCATAGCAATCACTATGCACAATAGCTAAGAAATGGAAACAGCCCAAATGTCCATCAACAAAGGAATGGATAAACAAAGTGGTATATACTTACCTATTTAGCTATAAAAAGGAATGAAGTAATGACAGGTGCAACCACATGGATGAAACTTCGAAAACATTATGCTAAGTGAAAGAAGCCAGACACAAAAGGTCACATACTGTATGATTCCATTTATATGAAATACCCAAAACAGATACAGCCACGGTGATAGAACACACATATTGGTGGCTGCTAGGGGCTGGGTGGGGGTGGGATAGAAGAAACTGTTTAATGGGTTTTACTTTGGAGTGATGGAAATGTTTTGGAACTAGATGGGGGTGGTGGTTGTACAACCTTGTAAATGTACTAATTGCTACTATAAAATGGTTAGTTTCATGTAATGTGAATTTTGCCTCAAAAATTTTTTTTGAAAAAAATTAAGTAGGCACTTTTTTTTTTTTTGGCACGCTTATTGATCAGCTGAGAGGTTTGAATGAGGCACAGATTCCTGAAGATTTCTAAGCTGTGAAGTGCAGGACAAATACCTGGGTCAACTGAAAGGAATGGCCTCTAGGGTTAGCAGGTGTGGCTTTGCCTCTCTGCCCTAAATAGTGATGATGATAAGAGATAGCTATAGTAATTACAGCTGACACTTTGAGTGTAAATGAGCCAGGCACTATTCTAAGTGCTTTACATCTTCAACTCACCAAAGTCGTACCATGCTATCAGGTGGGTGCTATCATGTTTTCTTTATAGATGAGGAAGCTAAGGACCTGAGGTCTAAAGGACTTTTCCAAGTCACAGTTGAAGAAGCGGCAGAGTACAAATTTGAACCTGGGCAGTTAGACTCCACAAACTGAAGTCTAAAACCCAAGGCTCTGTGCTAAGTGCTTCCTATTATTTAATCCTATGAAGTAGGTGTTGCTGTTATGTTAAAGAAAAAAAAAACACGACAGGCCCAAAATGTGCCACTCATATTAAAAGCCCATGATACCAAACCTAGACTTAATACCTGATCTAATGGCAGATTCAACCTCTCCCAGACAGTTTTCTGGTCAAGCACCGGTAAGGTAATCTGTCACACAGGCCCTTTCCACCCCCCATGGAAAGAAGAGGCAATCTGTATGGTAAAACCCTTTCCCTTCTCTTCCCCCAAAGAAAAGATGTTACTGCCCCATCCCCAATAGCTCCCTTGCCCCACCCTTCTTCCTATAAAAACCTTCCATTTCGTACCCCTAGGAGCACCTTTCTAGTTGCTGGGTAGGATGCTGCCCGATATCACTCAATAAGGTCAATTAGATCTTCAAGATTACTCAATTGAATTTTTAAAAATATATATTTTTTATTGATTTTTAGAGAGAGGGAGAGGGAGAAACATCGTCGTGAGAATGAAACATTGATAGGCTGCCTCCTGCACGCCCCCTACTGGGGATTAAGCCGGTAACCCCGGGCATTTGCCCTGACTGGGAATCCAACCCGCAACCTTTTGGTGCATGGAGGACCCCCTACACTGGGCTGAATTTTGTTTTTTTTTTAGTGATTCCTATTTTAAAAAAACAAACAAAAAACAACGCCCCTCATAGGTCCTCCACATTCAATGCCTTCATCTTTCCCCTGCACTTACTAGTATTTTCATGTTGGTCCACATACTCCAACATTATCTCATCGTGCTTCACTTTATTTTTCTTTATACTGCACATATTGCCTGAATATTATTTATAGGAAACTGGTTGCATAAACAGAGCTAGCTCCATAGTACGGAAGACCTATCATCTATCTGTTAAAAAAGAATGAGCCAGCCCTACAGTTTCCTATAAATAGTGCGAGTGTATCTCTAACGCAAACAATATGGCAATAAACATCTTTGCACATCCCTTTTTTGTGCATAGGTGTTCATATTGCTTTAGAATTCGTACCTAGAAGTGGCATTGGTGGGAGGAAGGGTATGTACATTAAACATGTCAATAGAGAATCAATTGCCCTCCCCAGACCCATTCCGGCCAGTGCTGATGGAGGGCGGGTCCACGACGGGCTTTCATCTGCTTTGGACCACACTGGATATTACCACTTTTTAACTTCTTGCCAATCTGATGGGGGGAAAGGAACCACCAATTTACAGCTGAGGAAACTGAGTTTCAGGAAAGTTTAGGGACTTTCCCACCTAACCGGTAAGTGGTGGAGTCGCGATTTGATAACCCTAGTGCCCGACTCTGGAGGGGATGCGCCCAAGCTGGACAGCCGTCGACGCCGAGCATCCTCAGGTACTTCCCGGCCTCGCGATGCTGGCAAGTTGGCCTTCCTCCCTCTGGCCTCAGACCCCTGGGAGGCGGCCAATCGCTGGCCCTTCTCAGCTGCCAACAGCCTCTCCCAAGCGCCGGCGACGATTGGCCCTACAGCCTGCCCATCTCCGAAATGGCAAACAGCTGGACGGCGAGGCCACGCCCCTTCCCAGGGAGGCGGGGCCTACATTCAGGCCAGAGCGATAGATGCCCGAGCCGAGTTTGAAGTTGCCGGCCAGGCGGGCTCGCGCAGAAGCAGAGAGACAGTGGCGCCGCAGGTCGGGAGGAGGAGCACCGAGCGGACGGCTCGCTTGCCGGGGCCGCCCGAGAGTTTCTTCATCGCGGGCGCTGGGGCCGCCATCTTAGATGGAGGGAGTAAGACGAGAAGGAGCGTGAGACGAGAAGGGTTCCCTGCCGCTCTCCTTGGGCCCCACAGAGGGCCAGCTGCCCGGGCTTTGGGGCGTGTGCCCTGAGGCGCGCAGCACGAGTGCGACGATGCGGGGGCTGCCCGGGGCCCCGTCCCCTGGGCTGGGGACGCGCCGAATGTGACCGCCTCCCGCTCCCTCACCCGGCGCGGGGAGGAGGAGCGGGCCAGACGCTGCCGCCGGACTGACGACGGGACACGGAGGCGGCCCGGCTCCTTCAGGTAGGCGGCGGGGCCGAGGCCTGGATGCCGGGGGAGACGGGCGGCGGGCCTGAAAGGGTCGCTTCCCCGTCGGCCCGGACTGGGCGGCGCTGACGGAGTGGCCCCGCGGCTGGTGGGTGGAGGGCCCCAGCCAGGCCGCTGTCACCCCGGTGGCGCTGGCGGGCGGGGACCCCGGGGCCCGGTGTCATGGCCGGCGAGCCAAGTTCCCACATCTCCGCTCTAATTTCCTTGTGTTTCGGGGGAACGTGCCGGCGCCACCCCTGTACCCCGTGCACATTCCTCACGTTTTGGTAATGGGAAAATCCGCCCGGAGCTGCCCGTATTGTGTTGTCACTCAGATGAGCTCATTCCTTTTCTTGGGGGGCGGGTGGCGCGGAGTGTGGGACCCGGGCTGGCATCTTCTCTCAGGGACCGTCACTCAAGTGACAGCCTTTTTAGGGAAGACGAGAGGAACCCGGGACCAGTGGAGGATATGATAGGTCACTCCCCCCCCCCCCCCCCGAAAGCATAGGGACTTCGCCTTGGGTTTCAGGACTCGCTGGGTTATTAACTCAGGGTTTGGGGTGCTTATGCTGAGCACTGGTCTCGGGATGCTTTGGAATGAAGGTCCAGGGCTGTCTTTTGTGTGGAGCGAGAGCCGCCAGGCCGTTTCAGTCCTGCAGCTGCATCACGGGCTCTGCAGCGCCAGGCGATGCCGGGGGGAGAGGAGTTTGGACCCCGGGGAGGCGAGGCGAGGCGGCGGTGTTCATTCATTGTTCCCCTTGCGGGGCTCTGGGTGTGCCTCTGGTGTTCCTTTTCTGGTGGGAAGAGCGATAGGCTCGCCCGTGTCTCCTGGAGACGGGGCCGGGCTCCAGAGGAGCACTCAGTCTGTGTGGGGATGAATTCGGCGCACGTCCATGGAGTATTTCTGCTGGCCTGGTCCTTTGGGGGCTGAGTGGGGGGAATCTACCCTTTGTTGCCCCCCCCCCCCCGCGGCGTGAAAACAATGCGCCGTGATGGGGACGGACTGACGGACCAAGTGCTGCGGCAGTTGGGAGCTGGTTTTTCCTTGGGGGAGTCGAGGCAGCGTGTCCACTGGAGGGGACGTTTGCACCGAGGTTTGGATGAGTAAGTGCTCGCCAGGTGAGGAGGGCAGAGCATGCTCAAGCGAAGGAACAGCTGGTGCGAAGCGCAGAGCCATGCTGGGGTTGGGATGAGTTTGGGGAGCAGCAAATAAATAGTCTGGGGTGCTGGAAGGAAGTGGTGAGAGGTGAAGGCCTAAAGGAAGAGGTGTCTAGATTGTGAAGGCTCTTTGTTGAAGATAGTGAACTAGTTTATTACATTTGGATTCTCTTAAATGTGTTGCTTGTTCTTTTTTTTCTTGCTGATGACTAATTTCCCCCCTTGATGATGTTGAAGCTGATAGTAATTGAAAAGATTTACTTTGTTAAACCCAGTTAAGAATATTTTTGGTAAGTGCTTTACACAGTGAATAAACTGAACGCATATTCCTAGGGATTCTTGCAGAAGATTCTTCTAAAGCAACGATTTTCAACCGGTGTGCCATGGCACACTGGTGTGTCTCAAGAATTTTTAAAACATGCCACACCTGCCCGGGCCGGGTAGCTCAGTTAGGACATTGTCTCCATTGGACTCAAGGTTGCTGTTCCTTCTGTCTTCCCCCTTCAGGGCACATACAGGAATCAATGCATAGATAAGTGGAACAAGTAGTCCATGTTCTCTCTCTCTCCCTCTCTTTCTCTCTCTCCCTCCCTCCCTCCCCCTAGACTCCCTCTTCTTCCCTCTCCCAGCCTCCCTTCTCTCTCTCTCTCTCTCTAAAAAAAAGCAACACTTAGATTTTTAAATAAAAAAATGGCAACAGCCAGCCAACAATAGCTGTCCTGTGTGAATGAATCAAAATTATATCCTTTTCTTGTCAGAAAGGCAAAAAATATATTTTTTTGTGTGTGCCGCATAATTTTAGTAATTAGTTTGTGTGTGCTATGAGATGAAGAAGGTTGAAAATCACTCTTTTAAAGTTATAACTTGCTCAGAAAAATATTGACTTTATAAATGTAGTACACTGTACTCGTACTGCATTTTAAATGACTACTGTCCAGTCATATAGAAATTGGCAGGTTATGTAAAACGTCTGAAAAAGTGTAGAATGCAAGTGAGTATTTTAAGTTTAGTTAATGTGTTTTGTACAGTAAACTGTATCTTTGGATTGATTCCATGGATTCCAATTCTGTTATAAAGTCTTTAGCTTTATGAACATGATTTCCCCAAAGCAGCTGTATTGTGATTAATGCTATGTTAAAGTGTTGTTTATTATCATATTAACAGACTTCAGCTAACAGTTTCTAAATCTTTCTTGAGTTGTGATGCTCTTGATGTTGATGGAAGGAGACTAGACTTTGGGTGGAATATATAGATGATGTGTTATGAAATTTTACACCTGAAACTTATATTATTAACTAATGTTATCCCCCACAACTTGTCTTAAAAAAAAAAAAGACTCTTTTGGCTTATTTTCACTCTTATCACTTAAAGGACTAAGCTGCTTAAATTGCAACAGAAGCATTTGACCCAGTTGAACACTGGATACTTGGGAAAATAAACCCGTTATAGTTTCTGTTGTAAAAGCTTATCTTTTAGGTATGTGGTGTTTATGAGCATAAATCATAGTGGAATTGCTTAGTCTTGTTAAACTCTTGTTAGTAGTTGAAAAAAAAGTGTATGCCTTCAAAGTAAAAGACTTGAGTGAAATACATTAAAATATGTTAAGGGATTTGGTTTAGCTGAAGAAAACAGTGGGAAGCAGATTAAGCTGGTCATTTATGATGAAAAGAATCTAAAACATGAAATGGAGAATGTTTAAAATCAAGTGTATTACAACTGCTCTGAAACTAGTTGCTTTTAGTTTAAAACATGGCACTTGTGAAATCACAAGTAGGTGGTTTTCTCTGAAGATTAAAAACTTCTTGGAAATTAAATTTCACTTTTCCAGAAGCACTAGATTACTTATTAAATGGAAAATATAATTAATATCTTCAAATTACTATTTTAAGTAGCCTTGTTAGTAGATGTATGATTCTGTTGCACTTTAATTTCAGATAAAACTTTGTTGATAACCTACTGCCTAAAAATAGAAAAATGTTACATGAGGGAGTGCTTTTGTTTTGCATGTTAGGAACATAATAGGCCATACATAATAATCCTGGTCTTGGGAGGAGCTTATTAGCCAAACAGCATGCCTTAATGTTGATCTGCAGAAGAGAATTTTAAATATTGCTTTTGAAAGACAGTGGACTAACGTGACAGTAGGGGGTTTATGAAACCACAAAATCATGACTTAAAAAGTTTTTTGTTTTGTTTTTAAATGGTGCAAAATCATGGAAGTCTCATTTCTTTAAAACAAATTACTGTAGTTGGAAAATTGCTCACCTTGACTAAATTAATTGGAAACTAAGGAACACTGGCCTGACTTAGGATGGGTTTGTAATATTTAGGTTGTCTTATTTTGTGTGTGTATGTGTATGGATGGAAAAGGATTCCTATTAAACAAACAGACTAGGATCAAAATGTAATACCAGATATTTGTGCTGCTAAATTCAGTTAGTATTTCATGTGTAGGGCTAAATTAACCTTGCTTATTATCTTCATGATCATAATGGCTGGGTATTTTATTCTTGCCTTAAAGTTGTGAGTAAAAATTCCTTAATAATATATTAAAGTTTTCATCTTTAATTTTACATTGGTTGAGTCATCTTTTCCTTAATTTCTCCCAGAATACTTATGTAGCTCTCAGTGATTTTAGTAGTTAACTTCAGATGTTAGCCTTTCTTCTAAAATTACTCCTAGGATCTCATTTTAACCAAGGAAAATGTCAAGTGGGTGTTGTTTCTTTGTTGCTGGTTTTGGCCCAGGCTATCTGAAGTCTCTTTGGCAAATCACTCACAAAGTGTATTAATTGCCTCACATTCCAATCAGTGTACATAGTTTTTCTTGAGAAACACTTGACACATAGTTTTATTTTTAGACCAGATTCTAAGGGATTTTATTGGGTGCGATGAACAATTCTAAAACTAGTTTAGAATTTTAAAACTTTTGTGACTAAGAGATTGTTTACCTTTTTGGTTAATGAATGAGAAGCAGCAGGCAGTGGTAATTGATGGCAATCAAAACCCAATATCTGATTGCTTATGAGGACCATGTGGACTACACCAGTGTCATTTTCTCTTTTTACTTGTTGGATTTTATTTACTGTCATTTAATAGCGAGAATTAAGTACATTGCCCTAGCCTAGCTGGTTTGGCTCAGTGGATAGAATGTCAGCCTGCGGACTGAGGGGTCCCGGGTTCGATTCCAGTCAAGGGCACATGCCTGGGTTTGGGGCTCGATCCCCGGGGGTGGGGGGTGGGGGTGTGTGTGCAGGAGGCAGCCAATTGATGATTCTCTCTCATCATTGAGGTTTCTGTCTGTCTCTCTCCCTCTCCCTTCCTCTCTGAAATCAATAAAAATATATTTAAAAAGAAAGAAAAAGAAAAACTGGTGAAAAAAATCTTTAAAAAAAGTTAAGTACACCTTTACTGTCTTAGTTAAGATGTGTGTTTTGTTTATTTTTTAATCAGTCTCTATGCAGTCTCCACTTTCTGTCATTGGTTATTAGGGTTCTCTCCAGCTAGTCTTCAGTTGATTATTCAGGGTGGCTTTTTCTGTATTTTTTAAAAATATTTTTTTATTGGTTTCAGAGAGGAAGGGAGAGGGAGAAACATCAACGAGGAGAGAAAATCATCAATCGGCTGCCTCCTGCAAACCCCACACTGGGGGTCGAGCCCACAACCTGGGCATGTGCCCTTGACTGGAATCGAATGTGGGACCCTTCCACTGAGTCAAACCAGCTAGGGGTTTTTTTTGTATTTTTGTTGTAATTTCAGTTTGGTCCTGGGAGTGAAGCATCCACTTATCCGCCGCCATTTTTAGTCTCAAGAGGTGTTTTTTTTTTTTTTCCTCCCTCTTTTTACACTCAATCTGCTATGGAAAGCAAAAGTTTTCTGATATTTTTTTGAAGCTACTTAATACTAGGCATCACATTTGGACAAAGTATTTACCTTTCTCCAAACATGTACATTTCTTTTTAAAAAATATATATTTTATTGATATTTTTACAGAGGGATAGAGGGAAGGGAGAGGGATAGAGAGTGAGAAACATCGATGAGAGAGAAACATCGATCAGCTGCCTCCTGCACACCCCCCACTGGGGATATGCCTGCAACCAAGGTACATGCCCTTGACCGGAATCGAAGCTGGGACCCTTCAGTCCACAGGCACTGAGCCAAACCGGTTAGGGCCCATGTACATTTCTAATGGAAGAGTCAGTCAGGCTAGTTAATGTTTAACTATGCTAATATGTCTTTAAATTTATGAGTTTTCATTCTTAAAATGGGTATTTTGGAGGCATCCTTTTCAGCCTTGGTTAACTTTTAACATCTTCCTAGGCTTGAGATAGATGAAATCCTGTTTTCTTTGGAAAAATGTGACTCTTCTCTTTGGCAAATCTCATTAGGAAGCTCAGAGCTTCTGGATACAGATAGATCATTCAGAAAGGAGCTCCCATTTGCTTTAAGAAAATTTGTTTACAATAAAAAAAACTGGAAAGAGTTAAAATGTTCAACAGCAATAAAATAATTATGTAAACTGTGGTATAGCCACTTGAGGCACTATGCTTTTCATTAAATATGACACGTATGAAGCATTTATGGCATGGAAAATGCTGAACACAAAATTGTGTATCTGGAATATAAAAAATTAAAACAGTGGAATATTATTTAGGAACAAATACTGATATATTCTCCAACATGTAGTGAACCTTACAAACATTATGTTGAATGAAAGAATTCAGGCAGTAAAGACCACATATTGTACGATTCCATTTATATGAAATGTTCAGAATAGCCTGATCTACAGAGACAGACAGTAGACTAGTGGTTGCCAGGGGCTGGAGGGAGTGGGGATCGGGCAATGACTGTGATAGGAGTTCTTTTTGGGGGGTGATGAAAATGTTCTAAAATTGATTGTGGAGTTGGATGCACAACTCTGTGAATATAATAAAAACCATTGAATTGTACAGTTAAAATATGTGATTTGTATGGTACGTGAATTGTATCTTAAAAACTACATATAGGGAGAAAATACATGTAGATGTTAACAATGGTTGTTAAACAGTAAACATAAGGATAATGTTCCTCTTTATACTTTCCATATTCTCTGAATATATTGTTTAAAAATAAAAAAATACATTTAATAAAATTAAATCAATACAATTTATGGTATTGATTCAGTCACTATCAGATTACATTGACAACTATATTTTTTTTGCTTCTTTCAACTACTTTCTATTTCAGATTAGTTCTAGCTTTTATTACTGTTTGCCTTTACTGTTAAGCCTCTGAACTGAACTCCTTTTTCTTTTTTTAAATTCTTACTCAAGGATATGTTTTTTTTTAAATTTGATTTTTAGAGAGAGAGGAAGGGAGAATGTGAGAGAAACATCGATCAGCTCCCTACCATACACACCCTGACTGGGAATCAAACCCACAATCTGGGTATATGCCCTGACCAGGAATTGAACCCCCAAACTTTTGGTGTACAGTACAACACTCCAGTCACTGAGCAACCTGGCCAGCGCTGAGCTCCTTTTCTTTTGTTTTTCCCCATGCCAGTGCATTATCCATTATGACTGCTAGATTCACTTTCTTAATGTGCAGATTAAAAAAAAATGAAGTTTTGCCGAAACCGGTTTGGCTCAGTGGATAGAGCGTCGGCCTGCGGACTGAAGGGTCCCAGGTTCGATTCCGGTCAAGGGCATGTACCTTGGTTGCGGGCACATCCCCAGTGGGGGATGTGCAGGAGGCAGCTGATCAATGTTTTTTTCTCATTGATGTTTCTAACTCTCTATCTCTCTTCCTTCCTCTCTGTAAAAAATCAATAAAATATATTTAAAAAAACACATTCTTTAAAAAAAATGAAGTTTTAATAATTTTTTGAATAGATAATACAGTCACATGCCACAGAATTGAAAGGATACAGGAAATTACGTTGTGCAGAGTAATGCTACCTTCCTGCTTGTTCCCCCAGTTACCCAGCTTTCTTTCATGGAGAAATCTTATATATCCTTTTTATGATGACACAAGAATATTCAAGTGTAGATGTGCTGGCCTTCTTTGTGCAAATCTTCCAAGAGTTTCCTCCATTACTTATCAGATACGCATACAGTTCTTGCTTCTGTGTCTTGCTAACATGGATTCCTCATACTATTTTTTAGAATTAAAAAACCATTTTTATTAGCACTTAAGTAGATGCAGGTTACTGTGCTTGGTGCAGGGCGAACAAGGTAAGTTCCTGCCTTCAATGACTTTAATGAAGAGAGATTGGCATGATTTTCTTATTTTTAAAAATATATATTTTATTGATTTTAGAGAGGAAGGGAGAGGGAGAGAGAGAGAGAGAGACATCAGTGATGAGAGAGAATCATTGATTGGCTGCCTCCTGCACAGCCCCTACTGGGGATTGAGCCTGCAACCCAGGCATGTGCCCTTGGCCGGAATCGAACCTGGGACCCTTCAGTCCGCAGGCGTCAGATGCTCTGTCCATTGAGTCAAACCAGCTAGGGCTGATTTCCTTACTTTTATCTGCTCCCTTTTAAGAAGCCATTTTGAATACCATCTTCTAAATATCACATCCTGATCTTTTTCTCTTCTCACTTATTATTTCCTTGAGCCCTGCCTTAAAACTCTTTGCATTTATTTTTTATGGCCTTTATCATATAGTCATTTGTGAGTTTACCATTTCCTTAGATTATAAGCTCAAATTAATGCTTCCAACTCAATGTTCAATTCCTTATTTATTGATACTTGTGAAAAAAAATTTTCCTTTGAGAGGCTGAGGGACCAGGTCTGTGTATTTTGAAAGTGTTGAATCTAAATTCCAACACTTAATAGTAGGTTTTATGAGATCTTTTATTTAAACTTAAATGGTTTGTATAAGTACTTTTTGGTACTCTGCTTTGTAGACTTTATATGTATTTATTGTGGTACATATTTTGTTAAAGTATTTGTTTACATTTCTCTTTCTTTTCATAGAGGACTGTATCTTAATCACCTTTGAATACCCAAATTTTAGCACAGTGGCTAGCCCTGATTGCAGTTCAATTTGTTGAATGTAAGGTGCTAATAATGTTTCTTGAATTGAATTTTTTGTATAGATGTCTTACATCTCTGGCTAGACTTAAGCTCCTTAAAGGTAGGTCATGTCTTACTCTTGATTATAAATCTCCAAGTCTTAAAAGTTTGTGTATACTGTATACATAAATATGGTTAATATGGTAAATTTTGTTATATATAGTTTACCCCACTTACTAAACATTTTTCTGTGTAAAATTTACCATATTAACCATATTTATGTAAAATATTCAGTGGCATTAAGTAAATTCACAACATTGTGCAACCATCACCACTATTTCTAGAACTTTTTTGTCATCCCAAACAGAACCCTGTACCCATTAAACAATAACTCCCCATTCCTCTTACCCCTAGCCCCTGGTAAACTCTTCTACAGTCTCTCTTATGAATTTGCTTCTTCCAAGTACCTCAAATAAGGGAATAACACCATATTTGTAATTTTGTGTCTGGCTTATTTCACTTAGCATGTTTTCAAGGGTCATTCATATTGTACCATGTGTCAGAATTTCATTCTTTTTTTAAAAAAATATGTTTTTAATTGATTTTTAGAGAGAGAGGAAAGGAGAGGGATAGAGAGATAGAAATATTGATGAGAGAGAAACATCAATTGGCTGCCTCCTGCACACCCCCTACTGGGGATCAAGCCCACAACTAGGGCATGTGCCCTGACTGGGAATCGAACTGGTGACTTCTTTGTTCATGGATCAATGCTCAACCACTGAGCCACACCATCTGGGCACAGAATTTCTTTTTTATGACTAAATAATATTTTGTTTATCCATTTATTTATCTGTTGATGGACTCATGTTGTTTCCACCTTTTGGCTACTGTGAATAATGCTGTTATGAACATCCTACCTAATAATCCTATCTAATAAAAGGGCAATATGCAAATTAACTGTCACTCCATCACAAAGATGGTGGTGCCCAGTCCCCTCAGCCCCGCGGAATCCCCCAGTCCTGGGTGTGTGTGTGGGGGGGGGGATGGCTGCTGAGAGTGGGCAGCATGAGTGGCCTGGCTGAATGCTTGCTTTTTTGCTGCGGCGACGAGGCAAGCATCCTGCCCAGGCCGCGGAGGGCCTCTGGGCCGCAGAGAGCCTCTGGGCCGCAGAGAGCCTCTGGGCAGTGGGTGCAGAGTGGCCAGGCCCCGCAGAGAGCAGAGAACCATGGGGAGTTGGGCCCAAGCCGTCAGGGCTCCCAGATTGGAGAGGGCTCCCCTGAGGGCTCCCAGATTGGAGAGGGTGCAGGTTGGGCTGAGGGACCTACCCCCTGTGCACAAATTTCGTGCACCAGGCCTCCAGTTGGTATATACGTGTCTGTTTTTAGTTTCTGTTTTCCTTTGAGTATATGCCTAGGAGTGATCATATGGTAGTTCTGTCTAACCCAGGGGTGGGCAAACTTTTTGACTCGAGGGCCACAATGGGTTCATAAACTGGACCGGAGGGCCGGAACAAAAGCATGGATGGAGTGTTTGTGTGAACTAATATAAATTCAAAGTAAACATCATTACATAAAAGGGTACGGTCTTTTTTTTTTTTTTTAGTTTTATTCATTTCAAATGGGCTGGATCCGGCCTGCGGGCCGTAGTTTGCCCACGGCTGGTCTAACCCTTTGAGGAACTGCTAAACTGTTTTCACAGCAGCTGCACTATTGTACATTCCCACCAGCAATGCATGGAAGTTCCAGTTTCTCCACATCCTTGCCAACATACGTTGTTTATCTTTTTCTTTTTTTTTTTTATAATAACCGTCCTAATAGATATGAAGTGGCTCTAGGCTTTTTTCTTTCTGCTAATTATATTTAATAGGCAAACCAGTAGCTTAGAAGTTAGACAGCTGTCTATATTTGCATCTGATGGACTTTTTTTCTTCCTTATAAATATATTTGTATATAATATTCTTTAAAGGGATAAATTAATTACAGACTTAACGACTCGTCTTTTTTGAAAAGAATAAAGGTTTTTGATAAGCTGATACATGTAGTTGTTGTAACCACCTTTCTTTATACCCTCATACCCTTTTTTTTTTTTTAAAGAAGTTGTTGTTTTAAATTTTCACTGAGGATATGTTTTTATTGATTTTAGAGAGAGTAGAAGGGAGATAGAGAGAGAGAAAAACATTGATGTGAGATAGAAACATTGATTGTCTCCCTTACACACCCCAGGGATCAACCAGCAACCTAGGTATGTGCCCTGGCCTGGAATCAAACCTGCAACCTTTTGGTGTACAGAAAGATGCTCCAACCAACTAACCCATCTGGCCAGGGCATATCCTTTTAATCTAAAATGTATTCAGTCAACTGGTGAAAGATGATTTCAGTTAACCCTGGGTGATAAGATACATTAAGTGAAAAAAGTAGGGCACTAAGTATAAGAAGATCCCATTTTTATAAATAAAAATATAAATATATATCTGTGCATAGAAAAGACGAGATACATATGTCCACACATATTGGCAAGAGCCATCTATAGGTTATTTATTTTTGTCTTTTTCCGACTCCCGCACCCCCATAAACAGGTATTCTGTAATCAGTCAATGTATCTTTTTAAAGATTAATAGATTTGGAAATATAAATTACTTCTAAAAACTTTATATGTATGTATGGTATTATAAGCATAGAGAAAATTACCAAAGAATGTTAGGCTGTTAATATAAGTTACTTAGTGGAGTTAGACAGGAGAAGAAAGGGAAGGGGTAAGGCAAAGAAGGGGTTAAAAAAAAAGACCCCTAATTTATATATCGTTTAGGTGCTATAGAAAAAAATAAAGCAGAGCAAAAGTTTTATAGGGAACTGAGGATGGGGACATTATGCTATATATAGTGGGTGTTTTTGTAAAGTTATTATATTTAAATATTTAAAATAAAAGGAAAATGAAGTTGCATAAAAAATAAAAATGGCTATACTCTTCATCATTAGGTTCGTTTCCATCTAAACTTTCCCCCCATTCTCATTCCCTGTAAAACAATGACTGATTTGGAGATGAAAAGTAAAACTTGGGTTAAAAAGGGTTCAGACAAAGTGACTTAAAATAATGAAAAACTAATTTGTTGCAAGAGTTAAAAATGAAATTGGCTGAAGACATATTTCACTGTGGAGCTGATTAACATAATTATTTTTGAACTAGCTGATTTTTAACTTGTATTTTAAAAATACCTTTTTTTAACAGAATCTTCAAAACTTGGGCAGTCCCTGATTGTTAATTTTGAGAAGGGTAGAGTGTCCTATTTTTCTATGTGCGTTTATGCTGGCAAGTCATCTGATGAAGGTATCAGTTTGTGGTCAGAAATTGAGAAAGAGGAGTGAGAAAACTAAAAATATTGACACACACACCCCACCTTGCAGTGTATCAGAGTGTCCTTTTGGACTGGTTGGGAAACTATAGCTTAATCCAAATAGCCTTTTCCAAAGTAGACATATTGTTTCCTAGCTTGGATGAGATGACATTTGATTTTTAAGGGTGTATTCTTTTGTTTAAAGAAACACTTTTAAAAAAAATGATCCGTAAAGATAATAGCTTACCTTCATTGACTGACTACACTTAAGATTTTTTCTTAATTCCCTTAATCTTCCCAACAACCTGGTGATGTGCTCATATACATTATCCTATTTTAAAGAGGAAGAAATGTTCTGCAGAGGATCTCAGGGAATATGGATACAGTTTGCAAAGAGCAAATGAATAGATAGTGCCAGTCTTAATCCCCTAAGTAACGTGAGAGCTAAATAAGGTCTTTCAAAGTTGGTCTGTACTTTGGAACCTGGAACTTAAGTTTTGGAATACAATAGCATAGTGATTAAGAGCTTTAGGCTTTGAACTCAGAAAAAGCCAGGCTGGAGGTTTAAGGTCCATCTTGAAGAGTTCCTGATTATTGTAACCAATAGAACCATCATTGATTGTATAACACATGATAATAGGTAGCATTTACTATCTCAGGTTAACACTATGTACTTCCCATATATTATTTAATCCTCACATGTTATAAAACATGCCAAGTAGAGAAGAAAGAAATGTGTCTTAAATTTAGATGTCAGTAAATAAAATACTATTTAAAAATACAGGCATTTACTGTATTCAGGCCATTTATGCCAGACATAGACTTTTAAAGCTCTTCGCTACTAGTTCCTCCTCCTCTATGCTTGTGAAGGAGAAACTCAGGGCAGCTAGATAATATATTACAATAGAATTTTAACTGGAGGGCAGTGCCTAGGTTATTTTGATGTGTAGGAATTCTTTTGTATTGGCTAATATTCAGAATTAGTGAGTCATGGTTTTTAAGTTCAGAAGTCTTCTAATTTATCTAATCTGGGGAAAATTTTTTTGGAATGAGGATAAAAAGGAATGGCTTAAAAATTTATGGAGTCTTCATTGTATTTGTCTTAAATTGTATCCATTTACTGCAGATTATAAGAATTAACTTTCTGAATAAGAGATTGTCTTTTTGATACACCCTCTGTTCTATATTACTTAGTAGATAAGAAGTAAGAAAGGCCAAGTTAGAAAAAACATTAGGAATGCTAGGATAATGAATTTAAACTAAATCATTTATTATTTAGAAATGGTATAAATGTTCCTTTCCTCTACATACAGGTCTGATGCATTACTTATAAACTCTTTAAAAGTACTACAATAGTAACATCACATAATTAAATCAGTGTGTTATAGAGCTGCAATTTAATGAAGATCTGAATTTATTTGTTTCGTTTCTCTTAAATTTTCACTAAAGCTTTTTTTTGTTGTTGTTAATCCTCACCTGAGGATATTTTTCCATTGATTTTTAGAGAGAGTGGAAGGGAGAGGGAGAGATGGAGAGAAACATCAATGTGAGAGAGACACATCTATTGGTTGCCTCTCACACGTGCCTGACTAGGGCCGGGATCCAGCCTGCAACTGAGGTACGTGCCCTTGACTGGAATCAAACCCAGGACCCTTCAGTCCTTGGGCCGACGCTCTTATCCACTGATCCAAGCCCACTAGGGCATCACTACATTTTCTTTATCTAAAAAAGAAGTAGGAATACTACCTCCTTTACCCAGCTTAACAGTCCCCTGAGGTAGTGGTGAGGAGAGTTGAATAAACTGTAAAGTTCTGTAGAATTATCAGGTCTATTGATTGAAATAAACTTTCTGGAATCAGTCTTAACCACACAGAAGGTATTGCTGCATTCTCAGAAACTAGGTTTTAGGTAGAGTCTCTTAAAATCGCATTTAAACATCAAAGTGCTTGGCTACCTTAGATATTTTTGTTCTGCCACTTAATATAAGTGAAATATAAGATAATATTTGAAGAAAAACTAAAAAGTAAGGTTTTTCAGAAAAATTATAATTATAAACTCTGATTTACAACGCATTTTTGAGGAAAATTGAAAATGCCTGTGTGTTATTTACATTATTCGGTGTATGTGTGTTTCCCTAGTAACATGTATGTGGCTGCTTAACCTGGCTGAGGTAGGGAGAGGGTAAAACAAAGTCAACTTTAACCCTAAATTTGCCAATTTCTTCTTGATTCTTTTAGGCAGAAGTTTTGGGATGTTTTAGTTCTTGTACATTTGAACCCCTAAAAAGCTTTGTGGATTAATCAGGATTGCTATAATTGTGGGTTTTAAATATATATATATATTTTCATTGATTTCAGAGAGGAAGGGAGAGGGAGAGGGAGAGAGAGATAGAATCATCAATGATGAGAGAGAGTCATCGATCAGCTGCCTCCTGCACACCCCACCTTGGGTATCTTGCCCTGCAACCCAGGCATATGCCCTGACTGGGAATTGAACCTATTCATAGGTCGACACTCAACCACTGAGCCATGCTGGCCGGGCTGGTTTGTTTTTTTAACCAAAAGATGGGGCCACCTTTTAGGAGAGGAGCTGTGTGACAAGAGAATAAATGAGAAATGTTGAGTGAGTGCTCTAGTGTGGTTTATATCCCCAGAAGTCGGTAGGGTAGAATTTCCAGGCACTTATGCCTCAGATTAGGTTTTAAAGTGGGAGATGGACTTTAAAGCATAGGACTCAAATCACTTAAAATTATACCCTAAGTACTGCTAGTTACATTTACATAATTGTAGTCTTAACAGATTTGACTTGTCCTGAGGCTACTTAACAGTATTTTGTATGTGTGCTGCACCCTAGTAATATTGCACCTTAAACATAATCCTGCTTTTAAAACATTTTTTATAGCATTTGATAAACTCAAGCAAAGACAATGAAACCCTCCCAAAGTTTTGGAAAAGTTTATTTTGTTTTCTAACTTACATTTCATTAATCTAGCACTAGTAATTCATTTTTAGAAATGCCTCTGAAATTATTACTAGAACTGGGCCGCAGTGTGAGCAGGCTGAAATGAATGTGTTGAGTTTAAAATGTTTTTACCACAACTCAGTGTTTTCCTGGATTATGAGCAGAATAAATTATACAAATGTCTTTTATAAAATCACTTTGAACAATTTATTGGGAATTGTACTAGGAAATAACTTGATTTCTTTAAAAAATTTTAACAAGTCACTTTCACAAACATACTGTGGCCCCTATATTTACTACCTTCTTACTTTGTTTGATATATGAAATGTTTGCTTACTTGAGTGTTCTTACCTGCTATAATCAGTTTCTCATGGTACTTTGTGTAGATTGGGGTATGCAGATTGTGGCAACAGTTTTCAGAACTCTGCAGACTCTGGAAATACAGTACAGCTTTTTGCCTTAGCCAACAGAATGTTTGTGACTTCTCTGCTGAGGCTTGGGGGTTGAGTGGTTGGTACTGTGCTCTTACTGGCCATTTGATTTGTTGCCTGAGGATGGAAGTGCAATATTATGGGAGGACTTGTACCTTGCCTTTCCAGTGTTTAGACTTAAAAAGATAATCATTTTTTTATTTTTAAAATATATTTTTATTGACTTCAGAGAGGAAGGGAGAGGGAGAGAGAGAGAGAGAAATATCAATGATGAGAGAGAATCATTGACCGCTGCCTTCTGCACAGCCCCCACTGGGGATCGAGCCTGAAACCCCGGGCATGTGTCCTGACTGGGAATTAAATCGTGACCTCCTGCTTCATAGATTAATGCTCAACCATCGAGCCATGCCAGCTGTGCAAACTCCTTCTTGAATAATTCAGAAATATAGAAATGTTCAGAAACACTCAACTTTTACTGTAAATCAGATTTTTTAAAACCAGGAATACATTTCTTGAGGGTTTCCATGAACAGCATGCACCAGTACAGCCAGTGAATTTTCTGCTATACGTTTAGCGGAAAGCTCTGAAGCAGGAGGCCAGTGATTTTCATTGCTTTACTTTCAAGAAATAAGATTAGCCCGACCATCATGGCTCAGTGGTTCAGCGTTGACCTATGAACCAGGAAGTCACAGTTCCATTCGTGGTCAGGGCATATGCTGGAGTTGTGGGCCGGATCCCCAGTGTAGGGCATGCAAGAGGCAGCTGATGGATGATTCTCTCTCATCATTGATGTTTCTATCTATCTCCTTCTCCCTTCTTCTCTGACATCAATAAAAATATATTTAAAAAAATAGTTCTAAAAAAGAAAGGAGTTTGAGAAGTTTATATTGCACCATAGAAATCAGCTAATTTGCTGTGGCTTATAAAACTTGTTGACATTCAGCAGTTCTTATTTATTTATTAAGAAATTGGCTTCATTCTTTTACTAAAATGGAGAATTATTCTTAGGGGTTCAATATTATGGCCTGTGGTGTTTGGCCCATAACAAATATAGAGAAAGTAGTGATTACCATTATAGTCATTTGCAAACATAATGTGAACATGTAGCAGTTCTCTCATTTAGCTTTTGCTAGTTTTGGAAATCCTGGAAGCATTAACAAAATTTTAAGCTTGTTTTACTGAATTACTCTTGTTTATTGTTTACTTCTTAATTTTACTGTATTACTCTTTATTTATTAATATTACTCCTTAATTGTTTACTCTTTAATTCTTAATTTTACTGAATGTCTGGTTGGTTTCATGGTGGGCAATTTATATACATGAAGAATATATATATTTTTTGTTTTTAATTTTTATTTACTTATTTGGTAAAAAAGAATATTTGAGTATTTATAACAAACATAAAAATAAACAAAAATAAAAGAAATGAAAGAATATATATATATATATATATATATATATAGAGTCGGGTGCACAAAAGTTTGTGCACTGGGGGGGGGGGGGCGGAACCCTCAGCCCGGCCTGTGCCCTCTCGCAGTCTGGGACCCCCTCAGGGAATGACCACCTGGTGGCTTAAGCCTGCATCCCGGGGGATTGGGCCTAAGCTGGCAGTCAGGCATCCCTCTTGTAGCCCGGCAGCCCTCAGGGGATGTCCACTTGCCAGCGGGAGCAGGCCTAAGCTGCAGTCAGACATCCTTAGCGCTGCTGAGGAGGCAGGAGAGGCTCCCACCACCACCGCTGTACTGGCAGCCATCAGCCTGGCTTGTGGCTGAGCAGAGCTCCCCCATGTGGGAGCTCACTGACCACCAGAGGGCAGCTCCTGCATTGAGCGTCTGCCCCCTGGTGGTCAGTGTATGTCATAGTGACCAGTCATTCCCAGTCGTTCTGCTGTTAGGGTCAGTTTGCACATTACCCTTTTACTATATAGGATAGAGGCCTGGTGCAGGGGTGGGGGGCTGGCTGGTTTGCCCTGAAGGGTGTCCCGGGATCAGGGTGAGGGTCCCGCTGGGGTGCCTGGCCAGCCTGGGTGAGGGGCTGATGGGTGTTTTCAGGCTGGTCACACCCCCTTCAGGGTGGGGGTCCCCACTGGTTGCCTGGCCAGTCTGGGTGAGGGGCTGAGGGCCATTTTCAGGCTGGCCAGCGACTGAAGCTCCCAGTCTCTCCTTTTTTTCTTTTTTTTCTGAGATTTATTTACCTTCTATAATTGAAACATTGTTGCCGTCACTGGCTCTCCCAGCTCTGAGGCCGCAGCCAGCTGAAAGCAGGTATCTGGGATTTGTTTAGCTTATATAATTGAAACATTGTTGCTTTCGGGCTCAGAGCTGGGCCGCGGCAGGAGGGGAACCTTGGCTTCCTCCATCACTGGAGCAAGCAAGCCTCATGTTCACTTCAGCTGCATGGCTGCCGGCCGCTATCTTTGTTGGCAGTTAATTTGCATATTGCCCTGATTAGCCAATGGGAAGCATAGCAGAGGTACGGTTAATTACCCTTTTTGTCTTTTATTAGATAGGATACACACACACACACACACACACAGACCCCGAGTCCTCCATCCTAGGTGTTTTTGTTGTTGTTGTTGTTTTTTACATGCAGTAAACATTAATATTTCAAGAAAAACTATTTTAGATATAATGTTACATGCAATAAACATTAATATTTCAAGAAAAAAAGATTTTAAAATAAATATTAGCAAAACAGTACAGTGTAATATCACATAAGTTGTAAGAAATATTAAAAATCTGCAAATAACAATTCTATTATATTCTAAAATATTTTTTCTCTGGCTCTATTTTTGTTCATCAGTTTATGTTCATTATATTCCACAAATGAGTAAGATCATGTGATATTTATCTTTCTCCGACTGGCTTGCTTAGTATAATGCTCTCAGGTCCATCCTACATGAAGAATATTTTAAATTTATACCCAAGATTCTAAACTATAACTAGCATAATGCTTAAAACATTCTTGTTTTTTTGAAACATGTACCCAAAATACTTGGGAATTATTGTATATCTTTTAAACTGAACAATCCCCTCTAAAGAATGCTTCTCTTTCTACACATTCTTTTGGATTGCACATGACCTTATGCATGTTTAAAAACACATTTCTACTTTCTTTAGTAGGGTTACTGTGGTTTAAAACCACTTTTTATTTTTAGCATTGTATATTTAGGACAGATTGAATATGTATGTGTGTAGGTGGAAAATGTTTACAATTTCGTGTGACAGAGCCAGGTGAACAGAAGTGGTGCTTAGTTTTATTGAAACACACACACACACACACACACACACACACACACACACACACTATGGGGGGAAATGCCAAACAATACTAGTAAATCAAACTTTGGAAATAATGTCAGTATAGTAATTCTATAATGGCTTCAGTTGGGTATTATCAGCTGGTTTTTGCCTGGGATCTGTCTGATGAGTTGTTATAAGACTATTTAGCCGACTGCCAGTCAACAGTTGTATTGTGCTGTTTGTACAGTTGTAGAATTCTGCAGTTGTTAGTGTTCTGATTCTAGAGTGTAGTCCCTTAGCATAGTGTGGTTCCTAATGACTGCACTGAAAATTTCTGTTAGAACGCAGCATTCATTGGACCCAGATGACAGTATTTTGTTATTCATTCCGGAAATATCTCAAGGACCTACTGTGTGCTAGACATTGTTAAGGCAAAGGGGTTATAAGGGTGAAATGAACTTAGCTTCTTGGAGCATATTGTCTAGTGGGGTAGGGGACAGTAAACACTGAGTAGGCAGATATCTAATACAACTTCAAAGAATTATGAAAACCATAAAGCTGAGTAAAGAGAAAAGAATGATGGGTAGGGGCAGGATGGTCAAGGAGGTCCTCCTTGAGGAGTGACTTTTGAGTGTATGATTGATAAGAAGTGAGCTAGCAGCAAGAAGGTCAGTATGACAGAAATAAAGTGAGCGTGAGAGAGGGGTAGGAGATAAGGTGGAAAAGGGAGATAGAGGCCAGGTCATTGTGTAAGGCCTTGTAGGTCATAGTTAAAGAATTGGGGTTTTATTTTGAGTGTGATGGGGAACCTATGGAGGATTTTAGGAGAGGAAAAATAGCAGGTTTGTGTTTTTAGATGCCTAGAGAGTAGATTTAGAGAGATTGGGAGTGGAACATAGTGGAATAGATGGAATAGGCAAGAGATGATGATGATTGGCTGGGATTTGGTTAAAATGGTTGGATCAAAAAAATTTTTTTAATATGTTTTTATTGATTTCAGAGAGAGGAAGGGAGAGGAAGAGCGATATAGAAACATCGATTGGCTGCTTCCTGCATGTCCCCTAACTGGGGATTGAGCCTGCAACCCGGGTTTGACCAGGAATTGAACCAGCGACCTCCTGGTGTATGGGACTATGCTCAACCAAACTGAGCCACATGGGAAGGGCTAAAGTGGTTGAATTTTGAAGGAGGAACTTGACAGGACAGGATGAATGATTCAATGTGGTGGGTGAGGAAAATAAAGGAATCAAGGTTACTTTTTTGTGCTAAGCACTGTTATATTATCATCAATAATAGTAATATAGTTATCATGTAGTAATAGCTATCATGGATTAAGTGCCCACTATGTATCAGACATTGAGTTTTGCACTCTTTGTAGTTTTTCGTTTACTTCTCACAACAACCTCTTAAATATAGTTGTGCTCATTTTACAGATTAAATTCAGCCTTAGGTGTGATTTGCCCAGGTCCACACAGCCAAGTTTATTCAGGTTCAGGTGTTTTTTGTATTTCTAAGCACATGCTCAGTTCATTTAGTCATTCAACAACTACTTGCCAAGTATTCTAGGAGTTAAGTTTACAAAGGTTAACAAGGCTGAGTCACTGTTCTCATGGAGTTAAAACATTTATATTTTATGTGGGGGGCAGGTGGGAAATTCTTACCCTGGCCAGGTTGGTTCCATTGGTTGGAACGTCATTATTGTACACCAAAAGGTGGGTTTGATTCCCACTTAGGACACATACCTAAGTTGTGGGTTCAATCCCCAGTTGGGGTGTGTGCAGGAGGCAACTGATCAATGTTTCTCTCTCTTCTCCCCTCTTCCCAACCCCCTTTCTTTTCTCTCTCCAGAATCAATAAAAACATGTAAACCCCCCCCCCCCCGAAGAAACCCAATAGCCATAACCCTCCAAACTTCCTCATCCCCCCAGCCATAGACAAACATTAATCTACTTTCTATCTCTATGGACTTGTCTATTATGGACTTTTTAATGAATGGACTCATGTAATGTGTAAACTTTTGTCGCTGGTTTCTCTCATTTAGCATAAAGTTTTCAAGGTTCAACCATGTTGTAGAATATATCAGTACTTCATTTCTTTTTATGACCAAGTAATATTCCCTTGTTTGGACATACCATGTTTTGTTTATTTGTTCATCAGTTGATGGGCTGTTGAGCTGTTTCCACCTTTTAGTTATTAGGAATAATGCTGCTACGAACATACTGAGGTCTTAAGGTTTTAATAACCTGCAAGCCCACCCTGGAGTCCTATAATTCTAGTCTGTAGGAAAGAGAGAACCCCGATTTTAAAAATATTTTTTATTGCTCTGGGCAGGCTTTTGGAAGGTAAAAGAATACTTTTATTAGGTTTTATTTGGAAATGTTGAAAGTAACCAGAGGATTTTTTAAAATTACATTTGAAGTCCATAGGGGTCCAGAGACACTAATCTGGGAAGAGGACTGATCTAGTTCTACCCACCTTGTTTTTAAGATGAAGCCACAAAATTAATGGACACTGATAATAGTGTGGTGATTGTGGCAGGGGAGGGGGGAGTGATGGTGCAGGGGGAAGAGAGATATAGAGGGGATAAATGATGATGGAAAAAATAAGAGTAAAAAAATTAAAAAGATGAAGCCATAAGATCCAGGGAGTTGCACAAGCTTTCCAGTGCCTCCAAATTTAGTATCAGTGACTTCATAGTGTTTTGACCTATAATGGTCAACATGCTATCTTTATTTTTTAATGACATGGTAGGATTAGGCAATTGTAAACATTTTTTTTTTTTAATCCTCACTGGAGGATATTTTTCCCATTGATTTTTAGAGTGAGTGGAGGGGAAAGTGGGAGGGGGAGAGAGAGAGAAACATCCACGTGAGAGAGATACATTGATCAATCAGTTGCCTCCCACATGCGCCCTGACCTGGACTGTAATCAAACCCGTGACCCTTCGGTTTATGGGCTGACGCTCTAACCACTGAGCAACTGGCCAGGGCACAACTAAACTTCCTTTAAAAAATGTATTGTGGTAAAATATACATAACATAAATTTACTATCTTAACCAAATATAAATTTACCATCTTAACCATTTTAAGCGTACAATTCAATAGCATTAAGTACATTCACACACTGTTGTAACCATTACAACCATCTGTCTCCACAACCTTTTCATAAATCCAGACTAAAACTCTGTACCCATTAAACTACTCCTATCTCTGGCAACTCTACCATTCTACTTTATGTGTATGAATTTGAATACTCTAGGTGTGTCATAAGTGGAATCATACAATATTTCTCCTTTTATGACGGGCTTATTTCACATAACACAATGTCCTTAAGGTTCATCTATGTTGTAGCATGTATCAGAATTTCCTTGCTTTTTAAAGATGAATAATATTCCTTTGTATGTGTATAGCACATTTTGTTATCAATTCATTGGTCATTGGACACTTGGTTTTTTTCCACCTTTTGGCTATTGTGAACTGTAATGCTGTTATGAACATGGGTGTGCAAATATTTCTTTGAGTAAATGCTTTAGTTTTTTTGGGTCTATATCTAGAAGTGGACTTGCAGGATCATGTAGTAATTCTATTTCCAATTTTTTGAGTAACTGCCATATTGTTTTTCATAGCAGCTGCACCATTTTACATTCTCACCAGCAATGCACAAGAGTTCCAATTGCTCCACATTCTTGCCAACACTTTTTTTTATAACAGTAATCCTAATGGGTGTGAAGTGGTATCATTGTGGTTTTGATTTTCATTTCCCTAATGATTAGTGATATTGAGCACTTTTTCATGTTGTTATTACCTGTTCCTGTTTCTCCTTTGGAAAAATGTCTATTCAAAATCCTTTGCCTATTTTTAAATTCGGTTGTCTTTTTACTTTTTAAAAAAAATATATTTTTATTGATTTTAGAAAGGAAGGGAGAGGGAGAGAGATAGTAACATCAATGATGAGAGAGAATCATTGATTGGCTATCTCCTGCACGTCCCCCACGGGGGATCAAGCCTGCAACCCTCGCATGTGCCTGACTGGCATCGAACCATGACATCCAGGTTCATAGGTTGATGCTCAATCACTGAGCCACACCAGCTGGGCTGTTTTTACTTTCTTGATGGTGTTCTTAAAGCACAAAAGTTTTTTTTATTTTGATGAATGTATCTGGTTTTTGTTGTTGTTGCTTATACTTTTTGGGGGGGGGGGGGTTTCCAATTTGTTTATTTTTAAACAAAATCTCCAAAACAATAAATGTTGTCAATTGCTTCTCCCCCCCTCCAGTGATGGCGTTACTAAAAAGCCACTGCCAGATTCAAGATCATGATGATTTATTTACTCCCATGTTTTATTTTTCTCTTTTTTTTAAAAAAATATATTCTTATTGATTTCAGAGAGGAAAGGAGAGAGAGATAGAAACATCAATGATGAGAGAGAATCATTGATTGGCTGCCTCCTGCGTGCCCCTCACTGGGACCAAGTCCACAATCTGGGCATATGCCCTTGACTGGAATCAAACCCAGGACCCTTGGGTCCACAGGCCGATGCTCTATCCACTGGGCCAAATTGGCTAGGGCTCCTATGTTTTCTTTTAAGTGTTAGAATTTTTAGTTTTAGCTCTTACAAAAGAATCTTGATCTTTTGGGTTAATATTTGTACATGCTGTGAAGTAGGGGTTCAGTTTTATTCTTTTGCATGTAGATAATCCAGTTGTATCAGCACCATTTGTGCTGGGGCCATTGTTTGGCACCCTTCTCATTTCTGTTCCATTGATCTGTATGTCTGTCCCTATGCCAGTACCACACTGTCTTGAATAAGTTTGAAATTGGGAAGTGTGAATCCTCCAACTTTGTTCTTTTTCAAAATTCTTTGGCTATATACTGAGTCCTTTGAGTTTACATATAAATTTTAGGGTCAACTTATCAGTTTCTACAGATAAGCCAGCAAAGAAGCCTATTCTGATAGGGATTGTGTTGAAACTATAGATCAGTTTGGAGAATATTGCCATCTTAACAGCAAAATTGCTTTTCCTGCTTTTGGGCCCACCTTCTCCTCTTATAACTTCTGAGTTTACATGTTTCAGTTCATAGAACCATTCTATCTAGTCTCTATTTCAAATCAAGTTGCCCAGCTTGGATCTTTGTTCCATTCCATTATAGTGGGGCCTAGAGGGTAGGATCATGAATATAAACATATAAACATCGCTGCTTGGGGCTTATTCCTATGGTGAGGGAAGAAAGTTCTCAAAAGAGGAGTGTGAGTTTGTGATATTCTCTGTTCGTCGTGGAACTGCCAAGCAGCTCTTTGTTGTTTAGTTGAGAGCTGTTCATCAGGCACTGTCATTGTGGCAGTTGGTTCCAGCAGCTCTGCAGGTGGCTCCAAAGACAGTTCTGGAGGAAAAGAGGCTACCTACTCATGGGTATGGTGGCTGCCTCCTTGTATTCCTTAGGTAGCATGCTCCTGTATAAACCATTTCCATTTTATTATGGAACTCTTCTGGGTACTGCCTTTCTCATTAGAGTGTTTCTTCAACATCACCCAAGACATTATGGGTATCTCAGGTTTCATGATTGTTTTATGTCCTTCAGTCATTGAGGCAGTCTTAATGCTCAGGCAGGCTAATAATTGTCTCTCAAATGAGAGGCACTCGTGGGCTTTTGCCATAAGTTTTAATCTGCATGAGAAGGGGTGGCAGACACTTCCAACATCATAAATGAGTGGCGATCAGAAGGGTCCAAAGGTGTTGAGAGAGCTACACAGCCTATTGTAATTCAGCCTGCTTTTGTTAGGGTACCCACCCAAATATATCGTTCTTTTGGGTAGTCTTTTTTTATTTTTTAAATCTTTATTGTTCAGATTACATTTGTCCTCTTCC
>NW_005871056.1:13095007-13112839 GCF_000147115.1 Myotis lucifugus
AGTCCATTCCCTTTCTATGTCCCTGATTCATTATAATCACCAGTTCATTCTGTACATCAGATTATTTATTCACTTGATTCTTAGATTCACTTGTTGATAGATGCATGTTTGTTGTTCACAATTTGTATCTTTACCTTTTTCTTCTTCCTCTTCTTAAAGGCTACCTTTCAGCATTTCGTATAATACTGGTTCAGTGGTGATGAACTCCTTTAGCTTTTCCTTATCTGTGAAGCTCTTTATCTGACCTTCAATTCTGAATGATAGCTTTGCTGGATAAAGTAATCTTGGTTGTAGGTTCTTGGTATTCATCACTTTGAATATTTCTTGCCATTCTTTTGGGTAGTCTTATAGATGGGAGCTCACAGTACTCCCAAATGTGATACATGCATTCTCTAAAATCCAAATGAACCAATCAAACGCTGGTCTTCTGGTTTGGGCCTAGGGGTGGGTAGCAGTAGTAGTTTACTTTTAGTCTATTGTGGAATATCCCTGGTGGCTCCTGCTTAGGTTATTCCTGAGAATTTCACTGTTTGGGCAGGCCCTCAGATCTTTGCTAGATTTATTAACTAGCCCTGGTTGGTCATGTGCAGTACCATTGCATTCATATCAGTCTTAGCCTGCTCTTTAGTTTCCGATATTGTCATAATGTCATCAATATAATGTATTATTATACTGGAGACCTGCATCAAGTCCAAATCCTTTCTGACCAAATTATAACAATAAACCAGGGAGTTCAAGTAACATAGCAAAAATAAATTGTGATTCTTTCCATGTGAAGGCAAATTGCGGTTGGCTCTTCTCTGGAGAAGTATTTGCAAGGTCAGTCATTGAGTACCTGCCTCCTTTAGCTTGATGTACTAGGTGTACCGGTTAATAATGGCAGATTTTGTAATCAAGTAAAACAAGATAATTTCAAGAGAAACATCAAAAGTGCTTTATTCAAAGTAATGTCCACCGCTAGCTACACATTTCCCCCATCTTTCAGGTAATTTGTGGATAGCGTCTCAATAGAACTTTTCTTGTTTTGAGGCAAACCATTCAGAGACCCAATTTTCCACTTCTTCGTACGTTTTGAAGTGCTGCTCAGAAAGTGCGTGTGCCATCGATCAGAACAAGTGGTAATATGAAGGAGCAAGGTCTGGTGAATACGGCGGATGGGTTAATACTTCCCAGGCAAGATCTTGTAACATGTCTTTAACTGGTTTTGAAGTGTGTGATGGTGCGTTATCATGAAGCAAAATTACTTTGCCGTGTCTCCTGGAACATTCTGGTCGTTTCACGATCAAAACGTGGTTCAAATTGATTATTTGTTGTCAGTAGCGATCAGTATTAACGGTTTCACCTGTTTTAAAAGCTCATAATACACCACACCTTCCTGATCCCACCAAACACAGAGCATTGTCTTCTTTCCAAAGCAATTTGGCCTTGCAGTCGATGTTGATGGTTGACCTGGATCAACCCATGATTTTGTGCATTTGGGATTCTCAAAATAAATCCACTTTTCATCGCCAGTCACAATTTGATGCAAAAAAGACTTTCTTTCATGCCGTTGAAGCAACATTTTACT
This sequence comes from Myotis lucifugus, assembly GCF_000147115.1. Classification (NCBI taxonomy): domain Eukaryota; kingdom Metazoa; phylum Chordata; class Mammalia; order Chiroptera; family Vespertilionidae; genus Myotis; species Myotis lucifugus. The sequence continues at coordinate 13,096,575 of NW_005871056.1, forward strand.
GATGACTTTTCGGTTTTCCATTTGTTTTTCGTTCAGTTGATGTGGCACCCATTTTCCTTCCTTTAAAATCTTTCCCATTGCCCTGGCCGGTTTGGCTCAGTGGATAGAGCGTCAGTCTGCGGACTGTAGGGTCCCAGGTTCGATTTCGGTCAAGGGCATGTACCTTGGTTGTGGGCACATCCCCAATAGGGGGGGTGCAGGAGGCAGCTGATGGATGTTTCTCTCTCACCGTTGTTTCTAACTCTCTATCCCTCTCCCTTCCTCTCTGTAAAAAAAATCAATAAAATATATTTTAAAAAATAAAATAAAATCTTTCCCATTGTTTGTAAACGATCGGAAATTATTTGCTGAGCAACGTTTAATCTTTCTGCAAGTTGTTTTTGAGTTTGACACGCATCTTCATCCAATAATGCTTGTAATTGTTGGTCTTCAAACTTTTTCGGTTGACCTGGACGTTCTTTGTCTTTCACATCGAAAGCATCACTTTTAAAGCGTTTAAACCAGTGTTTACAAGTATCTTGAGATGGAGCATGTTCGCCATAAGCTTCCCGAAGTATAAGGTAACTTTTTCTTCAAAATAAAGCAATGATTAAAACTTCCCGCAAATGCTGTTTTTAGGCACAAAATTCAACATTTTTAAGCGTAAAAATATCTATGATTTTAACACCTTCAGCAAATTTGACATATGAAGTTTTGAAGCTTGCTGTCAATACAACAAAATAGCATACATATCAAATTGCATATATATAACAACATATGTGTAACTCCATCTATTGAAGAAAATCTGCATTATTAACTGGTACACCTAGTAATTTCTGTATAGTTGAGACCATGTGCAGAACTGCTGAGGCTATGGGCAGTGTAACTTTATTTAAGCCTCAATTGTCTACTGTTAGTCTCCATGAGCCATCTACCTTTTTTACAGGCCACACAGGGCTATTTACAGCCAATTCACTGATACCAGCACTCCAGCTTCTGGCATGTCATTAAAGTGATACTCTTTTTTTGCCCACCAGGTATTCTGTATTGCTTTACGTTAACCACCTGTGTGGTCTGGGGCAGTTTCAGTGGTTCCCATTTAGCATGCCCAATGAATACTGGCCCCCAAGGACGGATTTATATGCTTTCTATTTTACAGTATTATATTAGGCAGGGGAAGCAATCCCCAGTCAGACATAATATCCATCCCAGTAATACAAGCATGTCAAACTCGAGGCCCAGCTAATATAATGGCACATAAGAAACGTTTTAATAAAAATTTCAGAACTTAATTCTTACAATATCCTGTTATACATAATTATTAATAATGAACTACAAGTTCACTAATGGCTGATTACTATAATCGTGTTGCATTCATTTCCCTTATGTGCCTTATGCCCAAGTGCACCATTTCTCTCCACTAATACTAGCAGCGAATATTTTAGCAGTCGTTTGCCGTGTTATTAGTCTTGTACTGACTTGTTTGGCGTGCGCAACAGGAAATATTTTACTTTCGGAGAACAAGAAAAATAGGTTTATTTGCGTTACATTTATTAATTTGTGCAGTTATTCAGTATCTGGTAAGTTAATCAAGAAAAAATATTAATTTTTATTAAAATGTTCTATTATTTTATGTTAACAGTTACTCATTTATTTCAGCCCTTTGTATTCAGCATGTCTCTATCGAAATAAACCTACATTTCTATGAAAATTGAAGCTTTTGTTTTTTTTGCAGCCCACATAAACTTAAATCTTGTTTATTTGGCCCGTGTTAGCCTTTGAGTTTGACATGCTTGACCTAGAATATCAAGATCCAGAATAGGTCCCCTCTCTTCAAGGAATAGTATACTTAAAGTGAGGGGGTATAGGATCATGTTAAACTTCTTAAATGTGAACTGTTTTCTTCCCTCCTTTCTGTCCCCTCCCTTCATTCCCTCCCTCCCATTTGTCCCCTCCATCTCTCCCTCCCCAAAAAGAAAAAGACATTATGTAGGTGAGTATTGTTGGTAGTAGTTGAGGTTGCTAGAAAGAGTCACATCATTAGGGATTTTTGTTCCTGATGCACATTTGTTATCCAAGGATTTTCCTTCTTTGTTCTCTAGGGGATTTCATTCGCTTCTTTTTTGTTAATGCCCTAGTTTCTCTATCCCAAGTCTTTCTCTTTCTTGATTTACTCTTATTCAAGTAACAAATTCCTTGAGAAAGAAATCATGAAGGGTAAAATTTCTGTAACTATGAATGTCAGAAAACACTACTTACCTACTACCCTTCATTGATAGTTTTGCTGATTATTCGAAGTTTGAGGTAACTTTCCATCAGAATTTAGAAGGCTTTGCTCTATTTTAACTTTCAGTATTGAGAAATTTGAAGCCTTTCTGGTTTCTGGTCCTTTGTATTTTTTTCTCTAGAAGTATATAGAATCTTTTTGTCCTCCATTATAAAATTTGAGGTACTAGGCATTCATTCGATGGGCTCTTTTCTGGTTGTTTTTTCCCCTTGTGTGTTTTGATCTTTATCATCCATCTTAGAGGCTCTCCTAAAATGTCTGGTAATTCTGGGCAGTCTGCTTATTTTTAAAAGGATAGGATTAAACAGCTGATTGGAATCTTTGAGTGCTTAGCTTAGTCTTGTTTTTGAGCTTCATTTTAAGGGAGGGGAACTCGTGTCAGTTTCTTTGAGTCTGGTTGCCTAGCTATGGAACGGGTTGTTGGTCTCCGCATTTGAGCACTTAGCATAGTTTTTAGAATGGAATCTATGCTCTAAACTGTACACCAGTCTAGAGATCTTTTATTTGACCTTTTCCAGGAATAAAAGGTATTGGGCCTTCTTATTTAGAAGCATTTCAAGCCCTGGCCAGTGTGGCTCAGTTGGCTGGAACATCATCCTATACACCAAAAGGTCATGGGTTTGATTCCCGGATTAAAATAATAAAAATAAAATTTTTTTTAAAAAAAGAAGCATTTCAGAGAGCTCCTGGGAATTAGGCTGCTGAGTTATACTTATCTTTGAAGGAGTATGAAGTGCACAAAATAATCTCATTTACCCTGCTGATGAAACGCTGACCTGATAGGAAATTCTTATAAAAGTTACACCCACTGGTGTTGCCTTTATCAATCTGTATCTTTACCCTTTTCTACACTTTTAGAACTCTGTCTTCTAAGAAGATGAAGTAGTAGCACAACCTGCCCTTTCCGGGTTAAACCTCCCCTCCACCACCTCCCAAAAAAGATCAGAGAAAATAGATAGCAACCAATAGCTTTTAGAAAACAAGCTTACTTTAAAAACAAAAATTCACCCAAGTCCAGTTTTAAAGTATTAAAAACATGACAGTAGCAGCACTCGTACATAATTCTTAACCTTTTAACCCAGTAATCCCAAGCCTAGGATGTTAAGCACAATGTCTATATTCCTGTTTTTATTTCAGGTTCTCTGTTAGGATAAATAAGGTGATTTCAGAAATTTTAAAATTTGAAAAAATACAAAAATATGTGGTAATAGGTAAGCATAGGTAATAATAAATTACATCCAACACAACAGAGTATGATTAGGCAAACAATTGTCAAATATTTAAAATTATATAGGACGAATAATGGAGCATAGGATTTGGATTGGGAATGCAATTGTGCATACATATGGACAAGGATTAATGTGACACTAACCCCAAAAGCACCATTGCCAAATAGTGAAAAGAAAGATCCATGGCTCAGCTAGCAGGACTGCCCACTTCATGTGAATTAGGAGAAAGCCTTTCCTCCAGGCTAATGGTGTCTGTGTATTGGGTACATGGCTGAATTTCTACCCTGTTTCATTTTCTATACTGGGAATCCTTGTGTAGCTCAGAAGTTATAACAATACCAGAGGCCTGATGCATGAGATTTGTGCAAGGGGCTTGGCCCTCGCAGCCCCACGGCCCCGCCCACGGTAGGTCTTCCGGGAGGTCAAACCCCCCCCCCCATCCAGTCTAATTAGCATATTAGCTCTTTATTATATAGGATCATTTTCTATGTGTTAGGCACAGCGCTAAGTGCCTTACAAACATTTTTGAACAACTTTCATAACTCAGTGAGGTATTATCCCTTTTTTTACACTTAATTCTTCAACCCGGAATTCTATATCTATTGTCTATGTGGTTTATTTGCAAAAAGCAGCTGGAGGAATCCTCGTCTGCTCTGCTCAAAACCTTTCCATGGCTTTTTTGTTTCACTCAGTAAAAGGCAAAGTCCTTACAGTGCAGTATGTTATCTGCATTGTCTCCCCTGCCCCCAACTGTACTCTCAGTTCACTGAACTCCATGATCTCTTTGGTATTCCTTGTACACAGGACACTCCTGCTCTAGGGTTTTCACTGGCTGTTCTCCCAGATATCTGCAAGTTGAACTCCCTGACTTCTAAGTCTTGGCTCAACTGTTGCCTCCTTACTGAGGCCTACTCTGACCTCACTATATAAATTGCAACCTGCCTCTCTTTCTTCAGTACTTATTACACACTATTGTATTATATATCTTACTTTATTGTGTGTCTCTCCACTAGAAGATATGCTTCTCCTGAAATTAGGGATCTTTGTCTCTATTTCAGTGAGGTACCCGAAGCATCTAGAACAGTGTCTGGTGCATAGTAGGTACTTGATAATGTTTATTGCATGAATGAATGATCGAGTGAGAATATTTTTGTGATGGAAGTCAAGCAATTAAGCAAAGGCCACACAGCTAATAAAAGTTGGAGGTAGGTTTTGAACTGATATGCATGTATTGTGCTTCTAATATTAGAAAATGATATTTAAAAAATATTAGGTTAGGGATGAGTAAGATTATAGGTAACATTTTTCCTTTATTTTTCTCCCCAAACTTAATTCTTATATCATATTCTAAATAAAAGTATAATTTTTAAAAAGTTACCAGAGTGGAAGGAAAGAGCAACTATCAGGAAGCAGGCAGCCACAACGTTGAAATCTGGCACCTCATCTGAGCAACAGCTTGTCTCACAAATGCACCGATCTTATCTCCCCTTAGAATAAAGATGGTTTGATAAAACCTTAGTAAAACTTGTGAGTGCTTTTGACCTTAGATATTCTCTCAGTAATCTTGATTGTTCCCTATCTTACTATGTAATCTTGGATAATTTTATTTAACCTTTTTGGTCCTTAGTTTCCTAATCGCCAAAATCAGAATACAGTAATAATCTTTGGGAACAGAGTTGGGAATATTAAATGAGATATTGTATGTAAAGAACAAACTTCTTATGTAAAAAACCTCAATATTATCATTAATGTTGCTGCTTAGTTGGTACAGAATTTGAAGAAAAAAATTTAGCGGATATATCTTGTTGCATAGTGAGTTGGCAGGTATTAAAATAGAGAGCAAACCAGTATTGTTATTGACTGTTTAGATAGCCAAACAGTCTTTCTTAAATATTTGTGTTTTTTAATGGATGCTTGCTTGTGGTTATAATTTTCTATTACAGGGTTTCATGATGGCAGCAGAGTAGGTGGATCTTTTTTGCACTTCCTCCCAGAACCAAACTGGAAATAAAACTAAATTGGGAGCCTGTTTGGTGTGGCTCAGTGGTTGAGTGTCAACCTATGAACCAGAAGGTCATGGTTTGATTCCCAGTCAGGGCACATGCTCGATCCCCAGTAGGAGGCATGCAGGAGGCAGCCGATCAGTGATTCTCTCGCATCATTGATGTTTCTATTTCTCTCTCCCTCTCTGAAATCAATAAAAAATATATTTAAAAAAAACTAAATTGGGTAACATTCACCTTGAATTACCAACTGAAGACTAGCTGAAGAGGAGACTTTTAAAAAACAAGGAAGGGCAGAAACCATCTTGAGACTGCACCTGCACAGCAGTTCTCATGATTGGTCGGGGCTGAGCCTCACAGTCAGCCAGCTTGAGGGGAGAATCCCACCCACGAACGGGACAACAACATTTAGGACCCAATTACAACAGGAGAGCCCAAATAACCCACACAAGGGACATTCCTAGAGCAGCCAGCTCAGGAGATCAAAGAGACTGCATCACTGAGTCACTTAGGGCACTTACTACATGAGGCCACCCCACAAAGAATGGGAGTCATAGCAGTTTCTATCTAATACAGTGGCCGGCAAACTGTGGCTCGCGAGCCACATGCGGCTCTTTGGCCCCTTGAGTGTGGCTCTTCCACAGAATACCATGTGTGGGCGCGCATGTACAGTGCGAAGTTGACTTAAAACTTTAAAGTTTATTAAGTTAATTTTAGGGAACGTTGTGGAGTGAAAGAAGATGTAGTGTCGAGGATTGAGAAAGGTATGTTGAGATGGTTTGGACATATAGAGAGGATGAGCGAAAGGAGATAGACGAAACAAGTATACAAGACGAGTGTGGATGGGAGAGTTGGAAGGGGTTGACCTCAGCAAACGTACCTCAATCAGATTGAGCACGTTTTTAGCAAAGGCCAGCTTGGGAGTACCCTAATTAAGTTAATAACAATGTACCTACCTATATAGTTTAAGTTTAAAAAATTTGGCTCTCAAAAGAAATTTCAATCGTCGTACTGTTGATATTTGGCTCTGTTGACTAATGAGTTTGCCGACCACTGATCTAATACATAGAAATAAACACAAAGAGACAGCTAAAATTGGGAGACAAAGAAACAGCCCAAAAATGAAAGAAAAGTAGGAATCTCCAGAAAAACTGCTAAATGAATTGGAGGCAAGCTATTTATCAGACACAGAGTTCAGAGCAATGTTTATAAGGATGCCCAAGGAACTTAGTGGGAACTACATCAGCATGAAAAAGGACATAGAAACCAGGAATAAGAAACCAGGAAGAATTCCATATCTGATATCAAAAATACACAGGATGGGAGTAAAAGTAGGCTGAATGAAGCAGAGGGTAGAATCAGCCATTTGGAAGGCAAGGTAGAAAAAATACCCCCCGCACGGCTCCCCTCCCCCCCCCCCCCAACAAAGAAAAAATACCCAATCAGTGCAACAAGAAGAAAAACTATTTTAAAAAACAAAGACGAGGATAGTTTAAGGGAAGTTTGGCACAATATGAAATGTAACAATATCTACATCATAGGGTACCAGAAGGATAAGAAAGTGAGCAAGGGATAGAAAACCTGTTTGAAGAAATAATGACAGAAAACTTCCCTAATCTGGTGAAGGGAAAAGTTATACAAGTTCAGGAAGCACATAGAGTCCCAATCAAGATGAATCCAAAGAGACCCACACCAAGACACATCATAATTAAAATGTCAAAGGTTAAAGACAAAGATAGAATCTTAAAGGCAATAAGAGAGAAACAGTTAGTTACAAGGGAGTTCCCACATGGCTGTCAGCTGGTTTTTCAACAGAAACACTTCAAGCCAGAAGGGATTGGCAATGAAGTATTGAAAGTAATGAAAAGCAAGGACTTGAAGCCAAGAGTACTCTATCTAGCAAGGCTAGCATTTAAAATTGAAGATGAAATACATAAAGAGCTTCCCAGACAAAAAAGGCTAAAGGAGTTCATTACCACCGAGCCAGCATTGCAAGAAATGTTAAAGGGACTGTTTTAAGAAGAAAAAGAAAGAGTGAGGGAGGGAGGAACATAGGTATAAAGAAAAAAAATGACAATAAATAAGTGCCTATCACTAATAACCTTAAATGTAAATGGATTAAATGCTCCAATCAAAATATATAGGGTAGCTGAATGGATAAGAAAACATGACCCATATGCATGCTGCCTACAAGAGAACCACCTCAGAACAAAAGATTTACACAGACTGAAAGTGAAGGGATGGAAAAAAATATTCCATGCAAATGGAAACGAAAAAGAAAAGCTGGGGTAGCAATACTCATATCTGACAAAATAGACTTCAAAACAAAGGCCACAAGAAGAGACTAAGAAGGTCACTTCATAATACCAAAGGGAGCAATCCAACAAGAGGTCATAACTCTTGTAAATATACATGCACCCAATATAGGAGCACCTAAGTATATAAAAAACTCATGGTGGACTTTAAGGGGAGATATTGACAGCAGTCTATATCTATATCTATATCTATATCTATATAAAACCCTAATATGCAAATAGACTGAATGGCCGAACAACCAGTCTCTATGATGTGCGCTGACCACCAGAGGGAACGCGCAGAACATGGTGGGCGTCGGCGGCAGAGCGCGGAACATGGCAGGCATCAGCCGCGACGGGATGGTGGAGCAGGTGAACGGGGGTGCCAGACCAAGGCGGGGTGCTGGTTGCTGTCATCAGGGCAAGTCTCTGGTGGTTATTGAAAATTCTTCGCTCCTGTGTGCCATAGTCCTGCCTGGCGCTCGCACTTGCTGCCGACGCCGACCCTGCTTGCACCTGCTGCCAGCACCAGCCCAAATTGCTTGGCACCATCAGTGGGTGCGAGTGACGGCTGCTGGCCCCGATCACCCCGCAGGGCTTCTCTACCTCCCACTGCTCCTGAAGGGTGATCGGGGCCGGCAGCCGCCTCTCACACCCACTGCCAGTGCCAGCCCTGCTTGCACCTGGAGCCACCGCTTGCACCCGCTGCTGGCGCTGGTGCCAGCCCGATCGCTCAGCGCTGTCAGCGGGTGCGAGCGACGGCTGCTGGCCCCTTTTCACCCCTGAGGGCTTCTCCACCTCCCTCTGCTCCTGAGGGGCGATCGGAGCAGCAGTCGCTGCTCGCACCCGCTGCTGGTGCCGGCCCCAATCACTCCGCACCGTCAGCAGGTGTGAGCTGCAGCGGGAGCGGGGCTGCCAGCAGACGGGAGGGACTGGGGGCTGTGGCAGGAGGGACTGGGTGGGGCGTGGAGGATGGGCCGAGATTCGCCCCTATGCCCACTGCAGCCTCGCAGCCCACAGTTCCTTTCAAGGTGCATGAATTCGTGCACTGGGCCCCTAGCCTATATGTATAAAAGCCTAAGCAACCGAACGACTGGTCGACTGGTCACTGTGACGTGCACTGACCACCAAAGTACAGATGCTCAACGCAAAGGATTGGGCTCCCTCCTGTCTGGATCGGGCCTGCGGGGATCGGGTCGAAACCGGCTATCTGACATCCCCTGAGGGGTTCCAGGTTGCAAGAGGGTGCAGGCCAGGCCGAGGGACCGCACCGGTGCACGAATCCGTGCACTGGGCCTCTAGTATAATTATAGTAGGGAACTTTAACACCCCACTAACATCACTGGATAGATCTTCCAGACAAAAAAATCAATGAGGAAACACACTAGATCAGATAGATTTAATTGATATTTACAGAACATTTCATCCCAAAGTGGCAGAATATATATCTTCTCAAGTGTGCACAGAACATTCTCAAAGATAGATCACATGTTAGGACACAAAATAAGTCTTAATAAATTTAAGAAGATTGAAATACCAAGCATCTTGGATTGCAGTGGCATGAAACTAGAAATCAACTACAGTAAAAAAAATAACTGGAGGCTAAATAGCATGTTATTAAACAGTGAATGGGTTACCAAGGAGATCAAAGAAGAAATAAAAAAATTACCTGGAATTAAATGAAAATGACACACAACAACCCCAAATCTATGGGACACAGTGAAAGCAGTCCTGAGAAGGAAGTTTATAGCATTATAAGTCTACCTCAAGAAGCAAGAAAAATCTCAAATATAATTTTACATCTTAAAATTAGCCATTTTACTTAATAATTTACATTAATGTTAATATATTGTGGATTCTACAATTACCATCCCATTGGTTTTGAAGTCTTGGCTGAATAATGCCTATGAGTCAGGTGTCATGCCAAGTTCTGGAAGAACAAAGAACGTATGTATTCCATCCTCAAAGAACTTACAATAGGTGGGGAAGCAGGCATGTAAATAAATAAATTACAGTACAGGGTGGGAAGTGCTATTAATATACATGTAGATAATATAAATATGAAAAAGAGAGTAATAAATTCCTTATGAATAGCAAACAAAGAAGGGAAGCTTTATCATGGGGAATTTTAGATGCTTTACCTGAAGAATCTCACAGAGGATCCAAAGCCTCAATAGAGGCTTACAGAATTTTACTGAGGGGCTGCCCTCAAAGAAAGACTTCCAGAAAACCATTTTGTACATTTTCAGGATTTTGTACGGTATAGAGTCTGGATCTCTCTCTCTCTTTTTTTTTTTTTTAATATATTTTATTGATTTTTTACAGAGAGGAAGGGAGAGAGATAGAGAGTTAGAAACATCGATGAGAAAGAAACATCGATCAGCTGCCTCCTGCACATCTCCCACTCGGGATGTGCTCGCAACCCAGGTACATGCCCTTGACCGGAATCCAACCTGGGACCTTTCAGTCTGCAGGCCGACGCTCTATCCACTGAGCCAAACCGGTTCCGGCTGAGCCTGGATCTCTTAAGCCATCTAGAGAGAAGGTAAAAAATTGCTAGACATGCCGAAACCGGTTTGGCTCGGTGGATGGAGCATCGGCCTGCGGACTGAAGGGTCCCAGGTTCGATTCCGGTCAAGGGCATGTACCTGGGTTGCGGGCACATCCCCAGTGGGGGGCGTGCAGGAGGCAGCTGATCGATGTTTCTCTCTCATCGATGTTTCTAACTATCTCTCTCCCTTCCTCTCTGTAAAAAATCAATAAAATATATTTTAAAAAAAATTGCTAGACTAAATGAGTGCTGAATCTTTGTTGTGTGCACTTTGGAGGATTTAAATTGGGGAGGGAATCTACTTTAAGTTCAGTGAAATAGAGTTAATACCACCCTCTCATTTGGTGTTTTATTTGAAAGCAGAAAAGAAAATCCTCTCAGCAGGCAGGAAACAGAAGGCCCTGCAGCAAAAACGATCATTTTAAGAAATGATAAATGAGAAAGTAAAGGAAGGTCTAACATTGAGAGACAGATAATATTAGAACTCCACATAGGGCAAAATAATTTAGTAAATGAGATTCTATATATATATTACAAAAACCATGGGGGCCAGCTTGGCTCAGTGGATAGAGCGTCAGCATGCGGACTGAAGGGTCGCGGGTTTGATTCCGGTCAAGGGCATATGCCTGGGTTGCAGGCTTGATCCCCAGTGTGGGGTGTGCAGGAGGCAGTGGATCAATGATTCTCTCTCATCATTGATGTTTCTATCTCTTTCTCCCTCTCCCTTCCTCTCTGAAATCAATAAAAATATATTTTTTAAAAAAACAAAAAACCCATGGGTATGTAAGTTCCATGCCTTAAAATGTCATATTGTTTAAGTTAGTGAACAGTGTGACCTAATCTGTATTGGAGAATGGTCTCAGGTTACTGTCGGTGTATTCATTAAAGTAGATATCTTCACAGTAAATTTGAGTAATAAATAAGGTCACAGAATAACTAATGTACCTGAGGAAAAGAATGAAAACTTAATATATTGAGTTTGTTTCTTTTTAGTCCAGATAGCAATGAAATACACAAAACTGGAAGAATTACATGAAGTAGGGGAAATGACTTTTTTAAAAATATATAACATAAAGCGGAATTAGCATACATATGGAGAAAGTTCATTGGTAGGACTAATAAAGATACTTTAAGACTAGATGGATCTATAAAAATGGTTATTCAAGTGCAGGAATAATGTATTTTGTGTGGATAAATAAATGCCTTTGGAGAAGGTGATGCCAACTCTCCTTGGGATTCTAGGCCTCAGAATTAACATCAGTAACTTTCAAATTTAATAGTGATTCGCACTAAGAAAAACATTTTATAATGTGTGTGTACCTAAACAAAGACTTTTCAAAATAGTACTTGTCCTATGCGAGATACATTCTGCCCTAATCCTATATAAAAAAGCCTAATATGCTAAGTGTCTAGTCGTCCTGTTGGCTGTTCAACCACTCAAAGTGTAATATGCTAATGATATGCTAAGGCTGCTCAAACGCTCGCTGTGATGTGCACTGACTACCAGGGGGCAGATGCTCTGACCCATAGGTTAGCTTGCTGCTGGGGACCGGCCAATCGGGACTGAGCAATATGGGCCAGACACACCCTGGAGCCCTCCCGCAGTCCCTCCCTGGCCCCGGTTGACACTGGTGGGGTCTCGGCTTGGCCTGTGCCCTCTCGCAATCCGGGACCCCTTGGGGGATGTCAGAGAGCTGGTTTTGGCCCGATTCCTCAGGCCAGGCCGAGGGACCCCATTGGTGCATGAACTAGGCCTCTAGTTTTAAGAGAAAGCTGGTCATGACTCACCAAAATGATTTCCTGAGCAGTTATGGGTCATCATACCCCACTGTTTGAAATAGAGACTTGAGTATTTTCAGTCTCTCCCCTGAAGAAGCAGTGTATTATAAGAAGACTAGAGGCCCGATGCACAAAAGTCATGCAAGAGTAGGCCTTTCTTCCCCCAGCTGCCAGCACCGGCTTCCTTCTGGCACCCGGGACCCGCACTTCCCTTATAGTCCCAGCTTCGTCTGGAAGGTCATCTGGAAGGACATCCAGTCTAATTAGCATTTTATACTTTTATTATTATAGATACCTAGCCCTGGCTGGTTTGGCTCAGTGGTTAAAGCGTCACCCTTGGATCGAAGGGTCCCGGGGTTGATTCCTGGTTATGGGCACACACCTGGGTTGCAGGTTCAATCCTGGTCTAGGTTGGGGTGTGTGCAGGAGGCAACCAGTTGTTGTGTGTGTCTCACATCGATGTTCCTCTCTGACTCACTCACTCACTCTCTCTCTGTTCCTCTCTCTCTCTCTGTTCCTCTCGCTCTGTTCCTCTCTCTCTCTCTCTCTCCCCCCCCCCCTCCTCCCTCCCCTTCTCCCTGCCTTCCACTCTCTCTCTAAAAAAGATTAATGGAAAAAATATCCTTGGGTAAGGATGAAAAAAAAAAGAACATATCTAATCTCTCTGTTTGAAACCATATTGGGTGCTATTTTAGTTATAAACAAAAAGGGCTCAAAGAAGGCAGCTGAAATGGATCTCAAGATGGAGCCTATCAGATTATTGAGGGGCTTGGCCTTTGACTCTGTTGAGTCCCTTGCTGCATTATTCAGGACTGTGTGTCTTTATACTATATTTATTTTGCTTGCTCCTAAACTCAGTAGTACTTTAGAAGTTACAAACCATCTTTTAACTTAGATATAGAAACTAGGATATAGCTCTAACTTTCAAAGGAATATTCATGCAGAGGATAAATGAGGTTGAGTGATTATGACAAGTGAACTGTGATAATAAAAATGGACATTTTGTGTGTGTTAATCCTCACCCAAGGATATTTTTTCCATAGAGCTTAGAAGGGAGGGAGGGAGGGAGGGCAAGACAGAGAGAAACATTGATGTGAGAGACACATTGATTGGTTTCCTCCCACATGCGGGGATGGAACCTGCAACCCAGTATGTGCTCTTGACTGGGAATCGAACCCATGACCCTAAGTGCACAGGCCAATGCTCTAACTACTGAGCAACATCAGCCAGGGCAAAAACGGATATCTGTATAGAAAGATAAAGCTTTGAAAAAGAGTTTAGGCTATAAAAATCTTGAGTTATGTGACTAAAGTGAACATATCTTTAGGATGAGAGAATGGAGCATGATGGGAGAATGAAGCATGAAGCCAATTAAAGGCAAACTTTGGTGAACCTATGGTACCTACCACCCTCAGAAATAATGTAGGCTAGAAATAATAGATTCAGAGAAATTTAGAGAAACTTATGATTGACAAGTATAAAGTGGGTGACTACAGAAAGCAAAGATATCTAGCAGTTAATGAGTTCTCTCCATTTTCTTTCATAAAATATCCTTACTCTAGTGTCTTCCAGAGACTGGTTTTGGGAGTAGGCTCATTGTGTCAATTCTTTAATGGAATAGTAGCCAACATAGAGGAAGCAGTTAGGATCTAGGCTTTTAATTTCTGAGGTGTTCTTTGATGCTGTGGGTGGGTGAGGAGGGAAGGGGGTCTGGAATGCAGAAGAAAGCAGCTTAGAACCAGTTGAACCTGAAATCTAAAATAAGCTAGAAAAATTCATATTAAATAAATTGTAAGCTTCCTAAGTAATTTATGGAATGTAGCTATCACAATAAATAAAACTATGAGTGTGCTATGTGTTTTCTGGTGAAAGATAAATGTTTAGATTTTAGAATACAGAATCTCAGACTGTTTCAACAAATATTTAAGGTCAAGGAACTTTTGCAATAATAAAGGTACTGTTTTATCGGGGGGTTGTTATTTATTTTGGATTTTACTTATTTTTCCCCTTTTTTATTGAATTTTGGGGTGACAAAATTTATCTGGTTAACAAAAATTATACAGATTTCAGGTGCCTAAACTCAACAGCAATAAAGTTACTGTTTTGTATATGTAAAGAGAATGTTTGACTAACTTTTGATACTACATAACACATGTAGTCCTTTAAAGTATTTTTAAATGTATTGGTAACAGATGACATTGGTCCCATTCTTACATTATGAAAAGTAATTTACAATTTTAGCAGTGACATCCAATAGTTTTGCTACTTAAATATAAAAGTATAAAATAATCACTATTTAAAGCAAATTTTCTTTTTAAAAAGTTTACTCTGGCAAAATGAAAGTAGGGTTTTTTATAACTTTAGATACTGTTTTTTTCCAGACAAAAAATCTAGCTAAATATTCTTTAAATTAAACCTTTAGCCAGTGTGTTGAAGCAGCATCCTTTCCTGGGAAGTGTTTTTGTAAACCAGTCTTGCTTTAAATTGTTCCTAGTTTAGTTCCACAGTTTTGGCTCTGAAGTAGTTTCCAGTTTATTGATATTGCAAACAATGCTGCAGTAACTATCCCTGTGTGTTTTTGCAGTCCTGTGTTCAGGTCCTCTCCCCTCCTGCCACCCCAGGATAGATTGTCAAATGGTAGGTGGATTTAAATCTTTAGTAATAGACACTATTCGATTGTTGTGGTTTATACTATTACCAGTATAATGACAGGTAATTTTCCTCAAATGCTTGTGATGGATGTCTTCAGTCTTTTAAATTTTATAAATCTGATATTAAAAGTAGTACTTTATTTTAAAATTTCGCATCTTTCTAATATATATACACACATATGTTTATGTTCTTTGTGTTTCTAGTCTGAATTTGATTCCGTTTTGTGTGTGTGTGTGTCATTTTTAAAAATCTTTTTCTTATTACTTTTCAGGAGTTTGTGTATTAGGAATAGCAATCCCTTATAGGGTGATATATATGTCTTTTAAAATTTTATTTTTATTTTAAAATATATTTTTATTGATTTCAAAGAGGAAGGGAAAGGGAGAGATAGAAACATCACTGATGAGAGAGAATCATTGATTGGCTGCCTCCTGCAAGGCTCCTGCTGGGGATCGAGCCTGCAACCTGGGCATGTGCCCTTGAGTAGAATCGAACCCGGGACCCTTCAGTCTGCAGGCTGACACTCTATCCACTGAGACAAACTGGCTAGGGCTATAGTTTGTTGTTGTTGCTTTTTAATATATTTCTATTAATTTCAGAGAGGGAGGGGGAAAGAGAGAGAGGGGGAGGAGAAGGAGGGAGGGAGGACCTCTAGTCTGCACTAATAAAAGACAAACATGCAAATTGACCATACCTCTGCTATGCCTTAAGCTACACCCACCAGCCAATCAGAGCAACTATATGCAAATTAACCCAACCAAGATGGCGGCTGGCAGCCACGGAGCTGGAGCAAGCAGGAGGCTTGGTTGCCCCAATGATGGAGGAAGCCAAGCTTCCCGCCTGCTGGGGGATGGCTCTGAGCTCCACTCAAAGCAACAAAGTTTCAATTATAGAAGGTAAATAAACCCCAGATACCTGCTTTCAGCCAGCCGTGGCCACGGAGCTGGAGTGAGCAGGAGGCTTCCCTCCTGCCCGCCCTGGCCGGCTCTGATTTCCTCTCAAGGCTACAAAGTTTCAATTATAGAAGGTAAATAAATCCCAGAATAAAAAAAAAAAAAGAAAAAAAGGAGAGGCTGGGACCTTCCGTCGCCGGGGGCTTGGCCAGCCTGAAAATGGCCCTCAGGCCCTCACCCAGACTGGCCAGGCACCCCAGTGGGGACCCCCCCCCCCACCCTAAAGGGGGCTTGGCCAGCCTGAAAACAACCACCAGCCCCTCATCCAGGCTGGCCAGGCATCCCAGTGGGGACCCCCACCCTGAAGGGGGTGTGACCAGCTGCAAACAGCCATCAGCCCCTCACCCAGGATGGCCAGGCACCCCAGTGGGGACCCCCACCCTGAAGGGGGTGTGACCAGCCTGAAAACACCCATCAGCCCCTCACCTAGGCTGGCCAGGCACCGCAGCGGGACCCCCACCCTGATCCGGGACACCCTTCAGGGCAAACCAGCCAGCCCCCACCCATGCACAGGCTCTATCCTATATAGTAAAGGGTA
>NW_005871056.1:13112939-13162275 GCF_000147115.1 Myotis lucifugus
CACTATGACATACACTGACCACCAGGGGGCAGACGCTCAATGCAGGAGCTGCCCTCTGGTGGTCAGTGCGCTCCCACATGGGGGAGTTCTGCTCAGCCACAAGCCAGGCTGATGGCTGCCAGTACAGTGGTGGTGGTGGGAGCCTCTCCTGCCTCCTCAGCAGCGTTAAGGATGTCTGACTGCAGCTTAGGCCTGCTCCCTGCTGGCAAATGGACATCCCCCGAGGGCTCCCGGGCTGCCAGAGGGATGTCTGACTGTCAGCTTGGGTCCGATCCTCCGGGGAGCGGGCCTAAGCCAGCAGGTGGACATCCTCCGAGGGGTCCCAGACTGCAAGAGGGCATAGGGCAGGCTGAGGGACCCTCCCGAGTGCACAAATTTTTGTGCACCGGGCCTCTAGTCTACTTATATAAAAACCATAGGTGGTGTTCATCATGACCTGAACTGCCGCAACCAAGCGGAAGGAAGTCAGTCCTGCAGGGGTTGTCTTGGCAACAGCTGCGCCCTCCTCCGAGCTGTTTTCCGGAGCTGTTTCCTGTAAGGTCAGGGTTTGAGGCAGGAACCCGCCCTGGGAGCGTGGAGACAGATCTTTATATAAAGTGTGCCGTACCAGTACAGCCAAGGGTGAACCTGAGTGGGGGCGGCTGAAAGGCTTAGAAAAGACAGACAAGAAAATGAAAGCCAGGTCTTGGCGGGACACTGCTTCTCTGAGAGACAGCAACCATGCCCACAGCCATGATTTTATTTTATAGCTGATGATACGAGGCAAAGTAAGGGCGTGACCAAGATGTTTACAACATTCTCCTGTGTTTCAGTCCTACTCAACTACATGCACCTGAACTCTATCAAGCCCACATTACTCAGGCACGTGGGACCACGTGTTCGGACCATAGGTCCAGGCTTATAACTACAGCTGTTGGCTATAATTGTGCTGCCCTCCATCGCTAGCTACACATTTCCCCCATCTTTCAGGTAATTTGTGGATAGCGTCTCAATAGAACTTTTCTTGTTTTGAGGCAAACCATTCAGAGACCCAATTTTCCACTTCTTCGTACGTTTTGAAGTGCTGCTCAGAAAGTGCGCGTGCCATCGATCAGAACAAGTGGTAATCTGAAGGAGCAAGGTCTGGTGAATACGGCGGATGGGTTAATACTTCCCAGGCAAGATCTTGTAACATGTCTTTAACTGGTTTTGAAGTGTGTGATGGTGCGTTATCGTGAAGCAAAATTACTTTGCCGTGTCTCCTGGAACATTCTGGTCGTTTCACGATCAAAACGTGGTTCAAATTGATTATTTGTTGTCAGTAGCGATCAGTATTAACGGTTTCACCTGTTTTAAAAGCTCATAATACACCACACCTTCCTGATCCCACCAAACACAGAGCATTGTCTTCTTTCCAAAGCAATTTGGCCTTGCAGTCGATGTTGATGGTTGACCTGGATCAACCCATGATTTTGTGCATTTGGGATTCTCAAAATAAATCCACTTTTCATCGCCAGTCACAATTTGATGCAAAAAAGACTTTCTTTCGTGCCGTTGAAGCAACATTTTACTGATGACTTTTCGGTTTTCCATTTGTCTTTTGTTCAGTTGGTGTGGCACCCATTTTCCTTCCTTTAAAATCTTTCCCATTGCTTGTAAACAATCGGAAATTGTTTGCTGAGCAACGTTTAATCTTTCTGTAAGTTGTTTTTGAGTTTGACACGCATCTTCATTCAATAATGCTTATAATTGTTGGTCTTCAAACTTTTTTGGTTGACCTGGACGTTCTTTGTCTTTCACATCGAAATCCTCACTTTTAAAGTGTTTAAACCAGTGTTCACAAGTATCTTGAGATGGAGCATGTTCACCATAAGCTTCCCAAAGTATAAGATAACTTTTTCTTCAAAATAAAGTAATGAATTAAATCTCTAAGACATACGCCAGGGACCGCACGTTTTTGGGCAAACTGCACGTTATTTAAATCATCATAATGCACTTTAGGTGTTGTTTTTCAATAATTATAACATTTTTATTTACAAAAACAATTAAACAATTAAAGTTCCTAGTGCCTAGTGCTTTTTAACATATGGTACTGCATAAAACATTTTCCTCTATGAAGAGGGACCAAACAAAATTTACATAAGTATCTAGATTCGCTCTTTTTTCCATGGGCGTGAAAAACGAGAACACTCGTGAGCGGTCCTTTAACAGATGGCGCGAGAAACACGAGAAAACGCCTGAGGGTATGAAATGTGTTAAAAATCTTTGGGTTTCTTAAATAAGATAATCTATATATAAAAGGCTAAGTGTCGGTCCATCCGACTAGTAGCTATGACACACACTGACCACGATGGAGCAGACGCTCAACACAGGAGCTGCCTGTGACACGCACTGGCCATTTAAAAATAAACGGCACCCACGGACCTGGCGCCGACAAACCAGCACTCGGGCCCCGCCACCATCCCGGAGCAACACCCCACCAAATCTCAGCCAACACTGCCAAGAACCCATGGTGCAAAATGCTGCCCACAGCCCAGCCCAGCCCAGAAACGGTCTCTGTGGGCACTGGGTAATGATATCACGTAGCAACACACGGCTTCCTATCCCTAGTGACTAGCATACTTGGAATTTCTTCAGCTCAGGAACCCGACTTGCTTTATAGCCAGGTGCAAACATTTTAAAGTTTAACCAAATGTTTGTGAAGCGTTTTCCCGTGCCTCATCTCATTTGATCCCCACAGAAGTCCTAGAGTAGGTAGATAGGAGACTCAGTAGAATCCTATTTTCTTTTCATTAGCAAGACGCAAATAGCGATATTAAAATATTTTTTCTAATTAATTTTCAAGACGCAAATAGCGATATGAAAATATTTTTTCTAATTAATTTTCTTTTAATGTGCATAAATCCATGCACCGGGACACTAGTTTAAGGTAGAAAATTCTGGCTCACACTTTAAAAATAATTTCTCTTATTACTAACGTATTACTCATATTCAAGTGTACACATACTTAATATACAATAACTAAAGAAGAGAAATGTAATGGTAAAAGTATTAGACTAAAAGTCAAGAGATCTTGGCTCATGTTCCCTGGTGGTATAAACTTCGATGAATCTTCTTTTTTAAATTGATCTTTATTGTTGAAAGTATTACAGATGTCCCCCTTTTTCCCCCATTGACACCCCCCTCCACATCCCACCTCTCAGGCCTTTACCACACTATTGTCTGTGTCCATGGGTTATGCATATATGCATGTAAATTCTTTGGTTAATCTCTCCCCACCTACCTCTGCCTTCCCTCTGAGATTCCTCAGTCTATTCCATGCTTCTATATCTCTGGATCTATGTTGTTCATTAGTTTATTTTGTTCATTTGATTCCACATATGAGTGAGATCATGTGATACTTGTCTTTCTCTGAATGGTTTATTTCACTTAGCATAATACTCTCTAGGTCCCTCCATGCTGTCTCAAAGGGTAGGAGATCCTTCACCCTTGATGAATCTTTTGATTCCCACTTTGCTAATTTTTTGAGTTATCTATGAAATATTTTATAGGCCCTGGTTTAACATATGGTACTGCAGTTTTGCTCAGTGTTTTGAGCATTGGCCTGAGTACTGAAGGGTCCTGGGTTTGATTTTGGTCACGGGCACGTACCTTGGTTGCAGGCTGATCCCCAGCCCTGGTCAGGGCTGGTGCTGGAGGCAACCAATCGATATGTCTCTCACACATCCATGTTTCTCTCCCTCTATCTCCCCCTCGCTTCCACTCTCTCTAAAAAAGTATCCTTGGGTGAGGATTAACAGAAATATTTTATAGGAATATACTAATATAGAAGCTTTCTGATTATTTAAGCAGAAGGCATCTATATATATAAAAGCCTAATATGCAAAGTGTCCCCTCGGGAGTTTGATCGCTCACTATGACCAGGGGGCGGCGTGGAATGAAGGGAGGCCCTGGCTGGCAGCCGGCAGCCGCTAGGGACCCTACCCGTGCATGAATTTTGTGCACTGGGCCTCTAGTCACTTATAAGAAAACTCTAAAATAGTCAAATTTATAGAATCAGAATGGAATGGTGTTTGCCCGAGGCTGGGGAAGGGGTGAATGGAGTGTTGCTAATCAAAGGCAAAAGTTTTACTTAAGCAAGATGATGAATAAGATGTAGAGATGTATACAGCACTGTCCCTATTGTGCACTTAACCTGGCCAAGAGCATCTCATACTGTGTTCTCACCACAAAAAGACAACAATAAGTAAATGAAGTACTTAAAAAAGATAGCCCACAGACCATGATTTTCACAACTTATATATTGTTGTTGAGTTAATTGCTTATGTTTTAGAATTATAATTTAATAAAATAATTAAAAATAATATGTTGTTGTTTTCTTATAACCAGGTTTAAGTGTTGTGTAAGCTGCATCAATGGAGCACATACAGGGGGCCTGGAAGACGATCAGCAATGGTTTTGGATTCAAAGATGCAGTGTTTGATGGCCCCAGCTGCATTTCCCCCACAATAGTTCAGCAGTTTGGCTATCAGCGCCGAGCATCAGATGATGGCAAACTTATGGACTCTTCTAAGACAAGCAATACTATCCGTGTTTTCTTGCCAAACAAGCAAAGAACAGTGGTACGTGAACATTCCTCTGAGAAAATTTAGTTGTCCATCTGCCTAAAGGGAACATTATGGATCATGTCGCCCATCTTATAATCAGGCAAAATCTTCACTGTTGCTTAGGGTCTTCATTAATTGGCTTTCCAGCTGCAGATTTTATATGGCTGTGTTCCTCCCACACCTCCTATTTTTCCCAACCCTTGGCCTTTCTTCTATTATAATTCTTGCCTAGTATATCTGCTTTTCTGCACCTCATTTAAACAAATAGTACATTCTTTTTTGTTAATCCTCAACTGAGGATATTTTTTCCATTGCTTTTTAAAGAGAGTGGAAGGGAGGGGAAGAAAGAGAGAAACATGATGTGAGACACACATTGATTGATTGCCTCTCATACACACCCTGACCAGGGCTGGGGATTGAACCTGTAACCCAGGGATGTGCCCTTGACTGGGAATTGAACCCAACACTCTAACCACCAGCCAGGGCAAATAGTATGTTCTTATTTTATTTTATTTTATTTTTTTAAATATATTTTATTGATTTTTTACAGAGAGGAAGGAAGTCATTAATAATTAAAAATTATTTTCTTCTTAATATTAAAGCAAAATGTTCACTTATATATATTTTTGGGGATGTGCCCGCAACCCAGGTACACGCCCCCGACCGGAATCGAACCTGGGACCTTTCAGTCCGCAGGCCGACGCTCTATCCACTGAGCCAAACCGGTTTCGGCAGCAAATAGTATGTTCTTATGGGGATATATTTTAAAGACTCTCAAAGCTCCCTTAGACCTTTCTAGCTAATTTTTAAAAGTCATTAATAATTAAAAATTATTTTCTTCTTAATATTAAAGCAAAATGTTCACTTATATATATTTTTGGATATTATAATTAAGTATTTAGAAGAAAATAAAATTACCTAGAAAAATTCATTTTGTTAAAGTTCACAGGCCCCAGGACAAAGCTGGAGGTTGCTTAGAAATCAGAGTATCTTCTTCTTTTCCAGAGCACTGGCACTAGCCAGTTGATGCTGCAAAGCTTATTTTTGTAGTATCAGTGACAGATTTCTGTTAGCATCTAGCATGACAGACACTGCCACTCAGTTTTTTGACCAAAAAAAAACAACCCTCAACTTAAAAAAAAAAAAATGTTCAAAAAAGTTTTCTACTATCCTAACACCTCCGCATTGAAACAGAAAAATGAAGTTGTGCTCGTTTTGCTTGATGGGACATTTGAAAACCTTAATTCAAACTTCCATGCCTTCTCCTTTCCCACTCTTCATTCTTTATGTAAAATCATTGCATTGTGTTTACTCTTTGTACTTAGGGTGAGGCAGGATTCTGAGGTTGGGAGGTCAGGACAGAGTTTTCTCAGTTCTAACAGTTCCACTCTCCCCAGTTTACTAATAAATTACTTTATACTTCTTTTGTGAACCTAAGGAGTCTCCCAGTTATAGTATTGCATTAAGGTACATTTGAACTCAAAAGGCATTTAAAGTTGATTTATTTTTGTTTCCTAAAAATGAAAGTTTAATGTCTAGCAAAATAAATAGTAACAATCCCCTTATATTTCAACAGTAGTCTTGCATTTGCAAAGTGATTTTTACCTACTATTTCAATTTTCTAACTTTAAATGGAGAGCCCAGGTGGAAGTATGAATGTGATGGGAAGCTGAAGATCACCTGTTGCGGCTTCTGGGCGTTATTGCAGTTATCTTCTCTATCCCCTTCTACTGTTAGTTTGCCTGGAAGGCTGGGAAACTTAGTTTGGCATAATGATTAAGTGTATGGACCTTTAAGAAAGCAGGCCCAAACTTAAATCCCTGTGTTGCCTTTTATTAGCTGTGTCATTTAGACAGGTTACATAATATTTTGAGGCTCTGTTTCCTGACCTTTATGAAATGAGGCATGCTGAATACAGTGGCTAATTCATAAGTAAAATGGTAGCTATGATTATTTCTTGAGTTTTTTTCTACATCTGTGTAGTGCTTGGCAGCCTTCATTTGAACACAACTGGTAGTTGGGAACCAGTGATTTGGAAACTTGATTTCTCCTACAGCTCAAGAGAAGGTTCAGTAGAGAAAGTTAGTTTCTCCTATTTCTTTGACTCGAGATGGACCCTCTATCTCTGGAAGAACCAGCTTCTTTCACCAGGCTCCCAGCTTAGGGGAACGCTGAAGAAGAAAGGAGTTGCTTGCTGGCCAACACCATCAGTCAGCTGTTTCTAATTAGCCCCAGGTTGCTTCACTGCTGGAACCCGAAACAACTCTCATCATTACTTAGTGGGCTCCAGAAATTAGTCAGTTGTAACCAGTTTCAACATGTATCTAAGGGGAGTTGTAGAGAGAATGATAGAGAAGATGTGTATCTGATTTAAATAATTTTAGAAGTAATAAAGTAGTAGTTGCTTATGTTCTGAAGTTTTTTTTTGTCATTTGTTTTGTAAACATGTCTCTCTCTGACAACTGCTGCGGCTGCTTATTGTTGGATGAGTAATTGGCCCATAGCGAGGACTGTTATTTACAGTTAGAATCACCTGACAAAGCAGGTTAAAATAGAGATTCCTGGGCTTCATTCAAGATTAATTGAATCACAATCCTTGTGTTTGGAAGGGGAGAGGCTAGGAATCTATATTTCACAAGCCCCTTGTATGATTCCAGTGGCAGCTACATTTGAGAACCCCACTGGATTAGAAGATATTTAAAGAACTGTCTAACTCTTGGAGACTGTTAATTTTAATGAAGATTAATGATATAATACAGGTATCACTTTACAGCTTTCAAAGCACTGCTCCACAGTGTTTGATACAGGTCATGTATGATACTCTTAGGATGTGTTTATCACTCTTTGTTGTCCTCATTCTTGCTGTTCTTATCTTCATAGTTCAGCTCATTATATTTATTTTATTATTTTGTCCTCTCCCCCCCCCCCCCCTTCAATCCTCACCAGAGGACATGCTTTAATGAATGAGAGAGAGGTGGGGGAGGAGGGGGGGAGGGAGGGAGAGAGAGAAAAAGAGAGGGAGAGATATGAGAGTAAAACATCGATTGGTCACCTCCTATACATTCCCTCCTACTGGGGATCGAACCCACAACCTGGGTATGTGCTGTGAATGGGAATTGAACCCTCAACCTTTCGTTTGTACAGGACTATGCTCCAACCGACTGAACCACAGTGGTCAGGGCTCAGCTCATTATTATTTCACTTGTTTGGGTTTTTTTTCCTGAAAAGCTGGAAGTTAGTGTGATCTTTTTAAGAGTATCACTGCTTCAAGAAACCTTTAAAATAAACTTGTTATGTAACATTTTAAATGAATGTTTTAAAATATTTTAAACCTTTATAATAGATACAAAATACACTCACGTTCCTCTGGGAAGGGGCTGGGTCAGCCACTGGCATCTGTTACTATTTCACCTAGTCGGGGAGCTCCACTGTGGGCAGTTCACAAATACTGCTATTACATTCTGCTCTCCTTACTGGCCATACTGACTCTAGTTGCCTTACGTTGTGTCAACTTTATTGGCTTTAAAAATAAAGTATATAGCTTGTATAAAAACCCTTTAAGATTTTAGTTGAAATTTTTATATAGCTGCCCTTATTAGCACCGTGGACATTCACACATTCTACTAGGCCTCTGAGTGCCTAACTTTTAAGGATTGGGAACAGGGGACTGTGGAGAGGCATAAATGCTGAGGCTACGTGGAATGTTGTGCACATTTATTTAAACTAGCTGTGGCGTTTGTCCTTACAGCAGGGCAGAATCTATCCCTTTTATTTCCTGCTTGCCCTCACTAGTGTGAAGTGCAAATGAGATGGGAATTTTTTTGAAAATCCTCATCCAAAAATATGTTTTAATTTACTTGAAAGAGAGAGAGAGAGAGAGAGAGAGAGAGAGAGAGAGAGAGAAACATTGATGTGAGAACCATCAATTGGTTGCCTCCCCTACGTGACCAGGAATTGAACCTGCAACCTAGATCTGTGCCCCAGTCGGAAATCGAACCTGCAACCCCTTGGTGCACAGGATGACGCTCCAACCAACTGAGCCACCTCACCAGGGCAAGATGGAAATTTTTTTTTTACGAAGATCAACTATTTGGTTGAAAATAGTTTGAAATACAAATTTTTGATCAGGAAGATTCGTTTGTTTATAGATCAGATTGGCTTATTTTTCTTTCTGGTGGATGTTTATGCTTACATGTACATTTCAGTGAGTCAGACAAATTAGATATGTGTAAAGGGAAAGTTTATTATTTTATCCTTTCCAACCACTCACTCTCGATCTTAACAGCTAGGTGTATATCTTTTCACACAGATATATATATATGTTCTCCACCCTTTAAATACCTTACTCTTTGTATTATTCACAAAAACATTTCCCCCCCAGTTAACATATCATGGACACCCCTCCCTCCAGGTCATTATGAGCAATGTAGTAGGGGCATAATGTGACATACACAGATGTTCTGTATTTTATTCAAGTGCTCACCTATTGCTAGACATTCTGTGTGTGTGTGTGTACACCATTATAAGCAATGCTGCTATAAATATCTTTCTACATGCACCCTTACAGACTGGTGCATTTATTTCTGTGCTCGTTTTTCCAAGGGTGTGCAGCCTGTGTTGGTCCTAAAGATGGTCCTTTGTTTGTAGGTCAATGTACGAAATGGAATGAGCTTGCATGACTGCCTTATGAAAGCACTCAAGGTGAGGGGCCTGCAACCAGAGTGCTGCGCAGTGTTCAGACTTCTCCACGAACACAAAGGGTAAGAACTCAAAATTAGCTCCCTTCTTCATGCTAGTAAGGATCTTCAAATAATAACTGTTTTCCATTTTTAAAACAATATACTAGCTTCCTGTAAAATATTGTATATTTGTATATCCTTGTTTATAAAGAGACAATTCAGAAAAATAAAATACTAAGAGCTTGAAATTATTGCTTAAAAACATTGCGTTGAGCCCTAGCTGGTTTGGCTCAGTGGATAGAGCATCAGCCTGTGGACTGAAGGGTCCCAGGTTCGATTCTGATCGAAGCATCCCCTCCGAGGCTAGGGATACTACACATGGCCGGGTTGCGGGCTTGATCCCCAGTAGGGGGTGTGCAGGAGGCAGCCAGTCAATGATTCTCTCTCATCATTGATGTTTTTCTCTCCCTCTCCCTTCCTCTCTGAAATCAATAAAAATATATTTAAAAAAGAACACACATTGCATTGAAAAATAAAATGCATGTTTGATGCTTCCATAGATGGAAACAGTAATGTCAGATTTTTTGAGAGCAAAGTTTTTTTGTGTTTGCAGTAATGCACTGCACACATTAGGTACTCACAAAGTGTTGCATTATTGTTTATAGATAAAGAATGCTATTCCCAAGAGATTGACTCTCTTGTAATTCACTCATTTATTTTTATTCAGTTAAGTTTACTGAATCCCTATAGTTTGATACAGGGCTAAAAGATGCAGAAGAATTTCTGCTTCAAGGAAGATTCAGTGGCACAAAAGAAGCAACCCTTCTGAGGCTAGGAATAATATACCAGCATATCAGAGCCACTTATAATCACCCATTATCTGTTACCGTACCCCAAAAATGTGGATAAATAACCTTATCTTTACCTTATTGCAAAGTCCTAGTTCTGTTATTGAGCTTCGGTTAACATTTGTAATATTTGAGGGAGTTCCCCAGTTTGAGAGTATGGCCCAGAAATGAGTCTACTCAAAGAGGTGAGCATAAATTCCTCTATTTATGCTATTTCTCTTAGCTTAGGAGGTGGTGCAAATCTTCAAAGCAGATGTCATCTTTATTTGGGTGTAGCCCAGGTTGGTCCCCAAGCCAATCTATAGTGCTCCTTAAAGACTAGAGATTCTACCTGTGTGAGGATACAGTGCAAAGGCAGCTACCTTCAAGCCAGGAAGAGGGCTCTTACCAGAACCTAACCTTTCTGGCACCCTGATCTTAAGACTTCTAGCCTCCAAAACTGTGAGAAATAAACCTGTCATATAAGAAAAAAGGTTAGAGAGATTCTGAGATAAGGAGGAGCTTGGTCCATTCCAGTCCCATCTGAGGCTGCATTGATTTAGAACTACCCTACATTATTTCTTGGATAGACAGCACCTGAAGACTGATTGGAAAATAGGGCTGCCCTCTTTTTTCTTTAGGGCAAAACAGGAGTTCCCAGACCTTGTATAAGGAATTATATTAAGGGATTGATGATTTACTATTGGAAACAAAAACAAAGAAAAAAAGCTGGAATAGTCTTCTGGTAAACAAAGGTTTGAATGGTGGTGTTCTCTCCCTACCTGAGAGTATTCATCATTCAGGATGATGGGCCTAATTAACTAGACAAGACATGAGAAAGGAGCTGGGCATTACATTTTACTTCAGTGTATCGATTTTTCTGTCTTGTATACTCTAGGCACCGAAAGAGTGGTCTCAGAATAAATATTAAGACAGTCAAGTCAGCTGTCAGCTTATATTTATAGAGTCTTCAAACTACAGACTTGAGCCTATTGTTTATTAATAGAAAAGTGCATTTCATTTGTGATTCCTTTCTATTTATCTTCTAGATTGAAGTAAGCAAGTGAAGATTAAATATTACCACTGTAGCAGTATTTATAACCTGTTTTATAGGTTCTTTAGGATTTTTAATAGGATTTAATATCACAAAGTCCAATTTATTGCATATTTACATTATGAGATTGCTATATTTCTTTTTTTTTTTTTTAATATATTTTATTGATTTTTTACAGAGAGGAAGGGAGAGAGATAGAGAGTTAGAAACATCGATGGGAGAGAAACATCGATCAGCCGCCTCCTGCACATCTCCTACTGGGGATGTGCCCGCAACCCAGGTACATGCCCTTGACCGGAATCGAACCTGGGACCTTTCAGTCCGCAGGCTGACGCTCTATCCACTGAGCCAAACCGGTTTTGGCTAGAGATTGCTGTATTTCATTGTGTGAACCAACCAACCTGGATTCCAATAATAATAGAGCTCTCACCTTGTTTAAATATTTTCCTTTTGTATGGTTTTTTTAAATCCTCTTTAGTAAAAAAGCACGTTTAGATTGGAATACTGATGCTGCCTCCTTGATTGGAGAAGAACTTCAAGTAGACTTCCTGGATCATGTTCCTCTCACAACACACAACTTTGTAAGTTGCCGATCTCTTCTCTCTTTGTGGCATATTGAGTGTTTTGGCTAGCGGGAATTTCTCCAAGGTAATAAGCATATATCTAAAGCTTTAATTATGCCATTGTTTTACATTAAGGCAGTTTAGGCTTCATTAGTCACAGATATACTTTAATTTCTAGGTATGAATATTACAAATGTTGGAAGTACGATTCTTTATTTATGAAATCTCTTGGGGGTCAAGAAAGAAATTATTTTGTCTTTTGTCACCTTTCATTTATTCAGCATAATTTACACGTGTTCTTGTCGCTCCAGGCTCGGAAGACCTTCCTGAAGCTTGCCTTCTGTGACATGTGTCAGAAGTTTTTGCTAAATGGATTTCGATGTCAGACTTGTGGCTACAAATTTCACGAGCATTGTAGCACCAAAGTACCTACTATGTGTGTGGACTGGAGTAATGTCAGACAACTCTTGTAAGGCATTATTCTTTATTAACATAATATAAGAGAGTGGGGATGTATAACATCACTTGAGGATGCTAATTGTATATTTGACTGACAAGTCAGGGATTTGGACTTGGTAAATGAATTATCGTGATCTGGAAACCATCTACTTTAGAAACATGACATATCTGAAACCAGTGAGTTTTAGTGCAGCGTAACTCTCTAAAATGAGCAGGTAGGGCTGTTAATCCGTCATAGAGAGATTGAGATACCATGATTCAGTAATGCAAAGAACAAAGGGATACAGGAACCAAAACGACAGTGTCACCTAGTAGTTCACTAATAGACACCATCTTCACCTCAAACTGGAGAAACAGTTTTGAAATTATTTGAATCTAAAACCTTAAAAGACATTTGTATCCCTCAGGAGATAAACCAGTTATCAAAATGTATATCATATGGAAGAAGTATCTTTTAGTAAGGTTTAAGTTAAAGGTACATATTCCAAAGTGCTTTTTAAAACTGTTAATATAGGAATATGAAAAGTCAAAGTCTTATCCTTTTTTGAGGGATAAACTAAGGGAGTGTTATCATTAAACCATAATGGGAACATCTTTTTTACTTTTGTGGTAGTGACATGTTGCTTTTACAGAGACCTTGTATAGGATAAATGGCACAAGCTTTGGAGTCCAGCAGACATGGGTCAAAATTTTGATGTTGTCAATAACTATAACCACCTCTGAGCCCCTTGATTCACTTATCTGGGGGGGGGGGGGGAGGTTATTACCTTCCTGGCAGTGTTCTTGTGAGGATTACCTGAGGTAATGTGAAATTGCTGAGCATAAGTGCTCATCTCACTACCACTTCTCTTATTTATGACTTTTGGTGCTGAATGTGACTTACTCTTTATATTTCAGTCTTTTCATCTATGTGTTTCTGAGACAGAATGTTTCCAGAAAAGCTCTACATGATTTATGTTATAATGTGCCTTACTGGAGCACATAGTTGGACATTGGGCCAGTATTTCCTAGAAACACGTAGAGCCTGCATGTTCATTGGCAGGTCAATATTGTTCACAATTTGTGGTTATTCAAACCCAATCATTTGGGTTGATGGTCTCTTTACTCTGGGTAGCCTAAAATGATCAAAGAAAATGTGAATAGGAAAAGTTCAGTTTGAGGAGCTTTAATTTGCAAGGAAGTCAGGCTGACTATAAAATAACTGCAAGTCTATAAACTAGTCTTTCTCTGATTTCATTTAGATTGTTTCCAAATTCCACTCTTGGTGATAGTGGGGTCCCAGCACTGCCTTCTTTGACAATGCGTCGGATGCGAGAGTCTGTTTCCCGGATGCCTGTTAGGTAAATTTTTTTTACTATAGCTTTTTTTTTTTAAGTTATAATGGGGACTTGAGAGGTGGGATTGCATCCTGAATATAAAAGAAAAGGTTTTTTGGGGGCTTTTTTGCATTCTCTCCTCTCTCTATAAACCCTTTGCTGTTTTATTGGTGTTAGAGAAAAATGTAGAACTTTCTTTTTGTGGTCCTGTGGTTCTTACATTCTGGAAAGTGACTCTTACTAGAGGTTTCTTCTGTTATCATGTATGCCCCTTAATATCTCATCATATTTTAAAAACCTTGAGATTTTTGCTGCCTTCAGTATGTAGTGAGGTGAGCCTCAGGGGGAGGGTCCCAAAACTATGTAAAATGATGTAATAAAAACAAAACTTTTTTAAAAGCTTTTTTCTTATTTTAATATATTTTTATTGATTTCAGAGAGGAAGGAAGAGGGAGATAGAAACATCAATGATGAGAGAGAATCATTGATCGGCTGCCTCCTGCACACCCCCTACTGGGGATTGAGTCTGCAACTTGGGCATGGGCCCTTACCAGGAATCGAACTGTGACCGTCTGGTTCATAGCTCAGTGCTCAATTACTGAACTTATTATGGCCTTGCATTGCTAAGACCATGGTATTTAATAGACTGCTATCTTTAAAAAGAATCTAATTACATATATATTTTTTGAGTCTTCAGTTTTATTACAAAAATGTAGATGATCAGTTTGATCAAAATGAAAGCTTGTTCACAAATTTGCATGAATATTGTAAATACAAAGACTCCTGAAACAACATACTTTTGATACAATTTTCATTTTTTAAAGGGATGCTAACATTAAATTTTCTGCTTTGTAATCTCAGTGCCAAGACATTCTACTTTAATAGTGTTTCTTTTCTGCAGTTAAATTGAAATTCACAGGGATAATTGAAACATGCAGACAAAACCTTGTCAGCAAAGGTTAAAAATCCACTTTTTGGTGGTATTTTTATGTAAATACCCTTTGTTATGTACCTGTGATTTTGAACATACTTTTTCTTTACTGTTTTCCACCTTTAAAATGAGCGTTTGTTGACTTTACATCTTGCTTAGTGTTGTGAATTTGAAACCTAAAGTAATAGCTTCCTCTTTGTAAAAAGTCTGACTTTAATGTGTATATGATCGTATAATATTTAATGGCCTTTATGAAACCACCATAGAATTGTTAAAAGTAGCATATCTTAGAACAAGAGATTTGTATCGAAATAGTGTCTGGATATATATTTGTGTATGATTTTGTTTTTCTTGATAATTTGAAAAGCAAGTCTGTCCAAAAAAACTGTACTTGCTTCTGAAGATTTCACAGAAGAAACCAGGCCTCTGAGGTTATAAACATTGAATTACCTTCGAAGGCAATTTTTCAAGGCAATAGAACAATTTCCACTAGAAAAACTAGCCTTTTATCCCTTGAATTCATGCATGGGGTTATTTGAATCTGAACAAAACATCTTTAGAGCAAATAGTGAAAATGTTATATTTAATGTGTGTTTCCAGTCTGGCTGGTGGGGGAGTAGCATTGGCTGCAAGAGGCCAGTGATCAATTCATAGATATTGCAACCTAAAAATGGAATTCACGCCCTAGTTGGTTTGGCTCAGTAGGTAGAGTGTCGGCCTGTGGACCAAAGCTCCCGGTTTCAATTCTGGTCAGGGGTATGTACCTCGATTGCAGGTCCTCCCTGGTCGGGGCTTGTGCAGGAGGCAGCCAATCGATGTGTTTCTCTCACATCAATATTTCTTTCTATCTTTTCCTCTCTCTTCCCCTCTCTAAAAATCAATGGGAAAATATCCTCAGGTGAGGATAAAAAATAAATAAATAAAAAATGGAACTCATATTAACAGACTTTGTGAGTTGGTTATGGAAGGAGAGGATACACAGTAGATAAAATGCTGGCCTTTTTGTAGATGTGCTCAGCAGGTCTAACCATTAAATAATTTTCCTTAAAATTCTCTGATTTAGTTTCTAAATTAAACTGGGCAAGTTCTAGCTAGCTTAGGTTGGCAATGCTAATCTGCTCTTTTCCAGAGATGGTCTACAAATTTGGAGTATTCTCTAGATCAGCGGTTCTCAACCTGTGGGTCGCGACCCCTTTGGGGGTCAAACGACCCTTTCACAGGGTCGCCTAAGACCATCGGAAAACACATATGTAATTACATATTGTTTTTGTGATTAATCACTATGCTTTAATTATGTTCAATTTGTAACAATGAAATTGGGGGTCACCACAACATACCCTTGTATTAAAGGGTTGCGACATTAGGAAGGTTGAGAACCACTGCTCTAGATGTTGTTCTTTTCACATGAATTCCAAGAGCATGTATTACTTCCTTTTCAAAAATTTGCATGCAAAAGCATCTACACAGAGGAAAAATTTTAAATGATGCATATTCAAAGAAAAGAACATTTTGTAAAAGGTTGTAATGTAGTACAAGTAGGGTTTACCACAGAGTATCTTTTTTCCTTTTTCTTTTTTTAAATAATGTGTATTGATTTTTTAGAGAGAGGAAGGGAGAGGGAGATAGAGAGGAACTTACCAATGTGAGAGCACAACATTGATCAACTGCCTCCTGCACCCTCCTCCCTACTGAGGATTGAGCCCACAACTCAGGCATCAAGCCTGCAACTCTGTCAAGTGCCGACAGGGATTGAACAGACAACCTTTCAGTGCACGGGATGATGCCCAACCAATGAGCTACACCTGCTAGGGTGTCCCAAGGATCTTAATAAAGTAGGTAGTTGAATGACTTTTCCAGTGGGGAGGCATGCATGTCAATCATGGAATTGTCTTTCTTCTCCTCACCTAGTTCCCAGCATAGATACTCCACGCCCCACGCCTTTACATTCAACACCTCCAGCCCCTCCTCTGAAGGTTCCCTCTCGCAGAGGCAGAGGTCGACATCCACACCTAATGTCCACATGGTCAGCACTACCCTACCTGTGGACAGCAGGATGATTGAGGTAATAATAGGGCCCTGTGGGCGGTGATGGGAATCAGTCAGTTCGGGTGGGGTTGACTGTTGTGCCAGAGAGTTGGGTTTCAAATCTGATAAGCACTTTCTCAGATCTTTGAACTTTTTAAATTTCTTTTTTATCCACTACATCTTTAGATTGGCTGAGTAATTTGGATGGTATATCATTCAAGTGGAGAACTAAAATTTCCTGAAGAAATGTTAACACTTGAATTCGTTTTTTCCATGTTAGATTTGAATAGGATTTCAGTGAGCTAGTGAATAAGCTACATAAGTAGTTTCATTTTGGTGTGGGAAAGAAAATAATAGTGATGGAGAACTACAAACTCTGAAAGACTTTAAATGTTTTAATTTAGAAATCAAAGGGTGGTCAGGATTTTAATAAGCAGGTATTTAGGGAGATGTAAAAGTGCCCAGCTAGTGCTTTCAAACTGCCTTTTCTTTTCTTGGCTTTTGGTATGTTCTATTTGTTTGGTTTGCTTTCTAGTTCATCTTTAATAACAACTGAATACACTTAAAACTACTTCCTTTGTTCTTCATTCTTCTTTATTTCTCATTGCTTTGGACTAGAATAACAGCCTGAATGCTTCTCCCAGGGCGTGGTCCAGAGGATTTTGTTTGAGGGGAAGAGTAGGTATTCTTCTTTATGCCTTTGCTTTCTTGTCAATTAACAGGATTGCTAAGACTGTCAAGACAGTAGACTGTCAGAAAGAAAACAATCACTAAGTTAAATTTTATATTTATTGTCAGACTTGCTTTCATGTTCTTTTTCTTTTTTTGGAAATAGAGCACATACGAGTAAAAAAAATACTGTCTGTGGTATTGCTGACAGGTGAAATTAGTTTCTCAAGTGTGATTTTGAAGCTGAGGGCATTAAAATTTTTTTAAATCATTTCCAATCCAAGACCAATGCTAGCTAGATTTATTTGGTTGGTACAGCACCACTATTCTATTTATACCTTGTTTAAAAACCAAATGTGTCAGTTTGGTTGATATGCCTTGAAAATCCTTTGTTAAAACTTATCAGAGATAACTATGCTCTCTCTACATCATGATTTGTTCCTTGAAGAACCTCAGGGATACCTGCCACTTCAGGCGCAGCTTACCTCACTCAGCCCTCAAATCACGTGTCCTACCAATCAGAGGTGGCAGGAACTCAACAAAAAACTTGGCTTCTGATATGGGGTCTATAGTTGTCATTTGTCAGGAGGGACACACTTCGAGTATTACAGGATTATTGTGAGGAGGTCATGTGTATAGAAGCTATGAATTTTATTTCTATTTCTTATCATAATTAGCCCTGTTAATCATATGGTAATATATCAGTTACTTATTTTTTCTATATGACTTGTTCCTGTGTAAATACTCTATTTAAAGGAAACATTAAAAGTGAAAATTTTTTAATTTTTACTATAAAATAACCAGCACTGCCATTGTGCTTAATCCTCTCTGTACTTTATTTATTTAATCCTCACCTGAGGATATGTTTTTATTGATTTTAGAGAGAGAGGAAGGGAGAGGGAGAGAGAAACATGAGACAGCAAATTTTAATTTGTTTTTATCACATATGATTCAGCATTCTTAAAGTATACATTCTTGCTTTAATATTTAGATTCCAAGATGTTTGAAAGGTCCCTTTTAGGATAAATCAATCCAACTGTAGATATTAGTACAGAATAAAATAAAATAGAATAGATATAAGGAAGAAAATTACTGTGACATTAAGAAAAAATCCTAGTGCATGGGAATATAATCCTGGTCAATAAAATACATTGTGCCATGCTTTAACTAAAAACAAGTAATAGATTAGTTGGATAATAAAGCTGTAGCTGCTGCGTATTTAATAAAATTCAGGTTTATTTTTGGCCAATATTTTTCCCTCCTGGCAGCCATCCTGTTGTACTTAAAACCACACAAATTCCTGGACTTCCCACCTGCTCTCCCAAACATGCTTACTCAGTCCTAGTGGGCATGGGAATCTGTGACATTAAACACCTCTCTAGGTGATTCTTGAAGACTTGCCAGGTGTGGGACCCCAGATCCAGGCTTTATTGGTGAACTGTGAAGATGCTTTGGTGGGGCTGCCAAAGGCCAGGAAGGGCAACTTGGTTTATAATTTTTCTTTAAATGTTGTGAAGATGTTACGGAGTGGCAGCATTCCAGTAATAGTTGTGTGAAAAAAAGTATCTTACCTTAACTATGGTGACACAGAGAAAACAAAGAGGATAGGATTTCCCAGAAAAACACCCTTTTTCAGGATGTGGGGGCCAAGTGGTTTTATATTGTTACTATTTATATACTCTTAAGTGAGGATATATAAATTGAGTACTTAGGTCTTGTGGAGGGCCTTGTGATTTAACTTTCACCCAGTTTGTGATAAATTCTACAGATAGCATTTGACGTCTTACCCACATAGAGAGTAACTAATTTCAGAGCTTGCCCATAGAGTCTGAAGAGCATTTTGTGGTGAATGAGCTGAGATCCCTCGTGAAGGTTTCTTGTTTTAGTTCTGCCACCTACTGGCAGTGTGACCCTGGCCAGGTCTTTTGACCTGTTACACTGTTTTCTTTCTTTTTTTTTTAAATTAAATCTTTATTGTTCAGATTATTACATTTGTTCCTCTTTTTCCCCCCATAACTCCCCTCCTCTCTACACTGTTTTCTTATATGTAAAATGTAAGTATTGGACTAGGAGATTATGATCCTTTCATCTTTCCATGATTTTTAGGCTTGGATAAAGTGATAAAGTCATGGCTCACTCATATCAAATCCAGCTTCTGGCCAATGTGCCCTAATGAACTCCTAGAGGAGTAAGAGTGAGCTTGCCACTGACTCCCCACTGTTTTTGTTGCCTTACGGGAGCAAGATCCCCAAGCATTGGAAAGATCTTAGCTGATAGTACCTTTGCTAGCCTTCCTTAAAGTGTATGTTTGCTGTGTGCATTGCCTTCTTCTGAGATAATTTGGTTTTCATCATATATGAAAAATTAGCATCAGTCCTCCTAATATTTGATAACAATCTCAGAAGTATTAGCCAGTGACATTTGGTGAATTTAATTGAAGGAAAGTGTATAATTAGACTGTATTTTAGAGATTTTGTCCTCTACTTTGTTCTTGCAAATCCTCCCCTCCGTCTTCCCCAGAGAACATCTTTTCTAGTGCAGAAATTGACCAGCTTTCCTTTTCTGTTTCAGGATGCAATCCGAAGTCACAGTGAATCAGGTACTTGTCCAAAGTCTTAGCAAATAGTAATGGGTTTTTGCTCTTAATGTTGTGTATCTTCTTTTGGCTTATCCATGTGTGGATTCTGTTTATCTTGTCTATTAAGCCTCACCTTCAGCCTTGTCCAGCAGCCCCAACAATCTGAGCCCAACGGGCTGGTCACAGCCCAAAACCCCTGTGCCAGCACAGAGAGAGCGGGCACCAGGATCTGGGACCCAGGAGAAAAACAAAATTGTGAGTATGGCCAAAGTATCTCCTGCAGGTTAGGGTTCAGTAAGAAAAACTTAGAAATGAGAATGCTTTTAATTTTGGGAGGCAGGGGACTCTAAAAAAAAACATTTGATGAATTCTTTTATAAATGTCAGTGCCATTTTTGGTATGCTTGCATTAGGAAAACTTACTGGTTTGTTGTAAGGGAGGGTGCAACTAAGATGGTATTTTCTGAAAAATAAAAATTGGAATTATAGTTAATATGTTTATCTTTAAAACGTATGAGAATAGATGGAGTTGATCTTTTCTTTGAAACCCTTGTTAAATAGACCTTTACCATTCCATGGAATGTATTTAATATCTGATTGTTTCAGAGGCCTCGTGGACAGAGAGATTCAAGTTATTACTGGGAAATAGAAGCCAGTGAAGTGATGCTCTCCACTCGGATTGGATCAGGCTCCTTTGGAACTGTTTATAAGGGCAAGTGGCATGGTAAGTTTGGGGCCTTTACTTCAAGGGGTGAAGTCAAGTTTCAGTACAGAGAGCATAGGAGGGGGATAGGATTCAGCAAGCTCTGTAGCTCACAGCAGCGCTCTCTAGGAGCAGTGGTTCTCAACCTTCCTAATGCCGCGACCCTTTAATACAGTTCCTCATGTTGTGGTGACTCCCAACCATAAAATTATTTTTGTTCCTACTTCATAACTAATTTTGCTACTGTTGTGAATCGTAATGTAAATATCTGATATGCTATATGTGTTTTCCGATGGTCGCGACCCACAGGTTGAGAACCGCTGCCTAGGGATACTGGATTACATCTGAAGATTGAGTTTAATATTTCAGTGATATTTCATAGCATTCATTTTAGACTCCACAATGCTGTAATTGGTATAAAGTTGTCAGGATAATTAGAAATTGGTGAACAAGAGGTGAGCCCTAAACGTCAGGGAATCTTCTTATAAACTGACTAGAGGCCTAGTGCATGAAATTCGTGCACAGGTAGGGTCCCTAGGCCTGTGTGGCGATCAGGGCCAATCTGTAGGGCGACCGGTCGAGCGATCGAGGGGCCCCCACTGGCACCCGCCTTGGCAGGCCTGGGGCCTGTGGGCAGGAGGCAGCTCCTGCATTGGGCATCTACCCCCCTGGTGGTCAGTGCGTGTCATAGCAACTGGTCATTCTGCTGTTTGGTCAATTTGCATATTAGGCTTTTATTACATGGGATTAAATACAGGCTGCATGAGGGACATGCTTTGAAGCTTCTTAAATGAGTAAGAATCTGCTGCTATGAGGGGAGCATGTATTCTAGAAACTTAAAGCTGGAAAGCACCTTAGAGATTTTACATGTAAGAAAACAGGTCCTGAGAGCGGAACCATCATGCCCCTGGTCAAACAGCTGGGCACAGGAGAGCCAGGAGCCTCCTGCAACAGCTTCTCTTTGCTCTGCCCTAGGATTGGCTGTGGGAATCCCAATCAAATAGGGAAGCTTTCAAAGGCTTACTTCTTGAATCTGTGGAGTTGTTAGTATTCTTATTCTAATGGAAACACTTTTTTCTCTTGGAAGGAAATGTACTATTGCAATGTCTGTAGCCACAGCTTGTGTATTTGGCAACTAAATACTTGGCATTTTCTGTTAGGTTTTTAATGACTCTGGCTTTAGGATGTTAACATCATAAGAAGTATTGCCTTTTAAAACGCTACTAAATAGACATCTCTTATAAATTCAGATTTTTAAAAAGAAAAAAAAACCAAAGCAAGCAAACAAAAAGTAAAAACACCTAAAGTGCCTACATGCCTATATTTCTACTTTGGATGCTCCCATATTATCTTTATTTGTAAATGGGCAAAGATTGAGAGAGGTTAAGAGCATCACGTGAATGGAGCATTAAAATTCAAGGTTTTGAAAACCAAGAAACACCTCCAATATTACTTGAACCTTAAGTTCACGAATATGAGTTTGCCACTTGTAACTAATCATCTGACAGATTTCTCCTTTAAGGGACTGGCACAGGAGTGAACGTTTGTAAATTACATGTAGGATGATTCCTTTTCCTTGGAAAATTCTGTGTAATATACTAGTGGCCTGCCTGTGGGTCTCTGAGAAATTACACTCTGGCAGAATATTATCCAGATGGATGTCCCAAATGTCTAAGTGACCCCTTAGGAAAGGAGAGAGGTGCTTGTACCTGAGACAAGGCTGAGAGTAATTGCAGGAGTTAGAGCAGTGACTATTGCTTTAATGCTTCCATTAGGAGCATTGAATCATTTTTATGCCACATTTTTTTAAAGCATCTGCTAAAAGCCAATAGATGCAGTGTAAATTGTGCCCCAATTTAAGTGTCCTGATTGAGCACATAATTTTTAAAGATTAGTTAGATTTGCCACAGTACTGCTTATGAGCTTGTGTTTTTTCTCAATCATGTGAGCTTTTAGACTGTGATAAGATGTATTTGTTATAGTGTTACTGCCATAAAGTCTGTTAGAAGGTAGATAATGTCTAATGCTTTTAAGATTCTAGTTGTATTTTTTATTATTTTTTAAATTTCTTTATTAAGGTATTACGTCCTCATCCCCCCATTACCCTCCCCAAACCCCCCACTCATGCCCTCACCCCCCTATTGTCTGTGTCCAGTGGTTAGGCCTATATGCATGCATACAAGTCCTTTGGTTGATCTCTCCCCCTTACCCCCACCCTCCCCTACCTTCCCTCTGAGGTTTGACAGTCTGATCGATAAAATTCTAGTTTTTTAAAGTCTGAAAAGTCAGCCTCTCAAAAATCGAGCCATGATCTCTGAATAAAGAAGAAAAATGGATCAAGGAAACCATAATTTCTAGATTGAGTGTTTTGTGCTGTACTCTCCCTGCCACTCCCTTTGTTACTGTTTTCCTAGTTCCTGTATACATTATTTTATTCAATTTATTAGTGAGAGCTATTTTGATGATTTTTGAAAATTTTTTATTCTGCCTAGCAGGTGTGAAAGTAAACAGAAGGGTCTCAAAGCAGCTGAGATGGAGACCTCGGATCCATGAACTAAAAGTTCACTTACTTTATGTAAAGAGGCCCTGGGGTTCAAGTACAGAGCCTCCTCTTAAGCATAAGTTCGGGGTCTGATTTGTTAGTCTCTGCTCAATACAAACAACACATTTAAGGGAATGAAGATAGCAATAGAGGCTGTAGACTGATGGCAGGGACCATCACTGACAGCATGAGAAGAAGGCAGCAAAACCCTCAAGTAGATCTCTCAACTGGAGAACCGTCTTAGGCCACTTAGTGTGAGGCAAGCAGTCTGGTATAACCCTTGTCTGGGGATCCCCATCTCAGCCTAACGCTGAAGTTTATAACTTTCACTGAGTCAATAAGAAGAGGAGGAATGGTGTTGGTTCTATTCTGTTCTAGAAATCAGGGAGTGTGTATAAGTTTTAGACAATCCCAATGGGGAAATGAATTGGTGTTTAAAAAGGTTAAAAACATTCCAAATTTACCAATGATAACAGCTCTTCTTCTCCAATGACGAATGAGATATCAACATCCCATTAAAAACACAACCTATAGAAACAGGTCTTAACTTATTTGTACTATATTTGCTTCTGACTTTACTATTAAGGGAAAGTAAGAAGTTCTGGTTAACTACTTCATATAGCTAACCTCCATAAAAAGGCTGACTACCTTTGTCATTCATATTACTTGCTAATGTGATAAAGTACCATCCTTTAGATGTTGGAAGATTGCCAGCTGTAAAGGTATTTGGATAGTTTGGAGAGCAGTCTATTTGAGCCGGGACCTAATTCTACAGACTTGGGGCCAGGCAAGGCCTAGGGGCCTTAGGCTGGGCACTGAGTCCTGACTTACCTGCCAGAAACTGATTCTGAACCTGGGCTGCGAACAGCTAAGTCCTCAGTATACCCACCAGAGGCTGTCCCCACTTCCACTCCAGAGCCTCAGCCAGACAGCTTACAGTTGCATCTTAGAATTCATTCCTTTGCAATGCTTCCTGAGCATTCTTCTAATACCAAGCATTCTTCTAGGGGCTTAGGAATGAAGCAGTGAACAAAACAGATAAAAATTCTTTCTCTTAATGGAGTTTATATTCTGATGAGGACAATAACCAAGAAAAGTATATAGTGTATTATAAGTGCTAAGCAGAAAAATGGAGGAAAGCATGTATGGAGTGGCAGGCCCAGTTCAGTTTTTGTAGATTGGTAGGGAAGGAGTCTGCTGAGGAAATGGCATTTGTATGAAGCCTGAGGGTGGTGCAGGTACCTGGGAAAGCAGCAGCAGCAGGTGCAAAGTGGGCCACTCACCTGGCCTTGATGGCTTCAGTAGAGTAAATGAGGGGAAAGGCTAATAGGAGTGGGGTCTGAGGATGGAGGTTGTAGAATCCCATGAGAAATCATTCCAACTCTAGGCAGTTCCTACCAAGTGGAAAACTGTTTTGTTTTTTTCTTTTTTAAAAAAATATATTTTATTGATTCTTTACAGAGAGGAAGGGAGAGGGACAGAGAGTCAGAAACATCGATGAGAGAGAAACATCGATCAGCTGCCTCCTGCACGCCCCCCACTGGGGATGTGCCCACAGCCAACGTACATGCCCTTGACCGGAATCGAACCCAGGACCCTTGAGTCTGCAGGCCGACGCTCTATCCACTGAGCCAAACCGGTTAGGGCTGGAAAACTGTTCTTTATATGAGTTGAACTCCGTTTTCCTATGCTTGTCCATTGTCCCTAGCAGACTGACTGCCTATCATGGAAATTCTTAGAATATTTACACGTAAATGAAGTGGGGTCATATAGAGTCTCGTTATTGTAACTGTTCACTGTAAGCTGGCCGGCAGATGCATCCCTGTGGGGGCCATAGGACTGTCTTTGACCCTGTTTGATGACTTGCATGAAGACTCAGGTATTGTGGGTCTCACACAGAGTTGTGATGTATCTTTGGATAATAGAATTTAGAGAGATGGGTGGATTTGAATGGGCTGTGATGATGGAACAAAGAAAATAAGAACTTTTAATTATCCCTGTTAACTCTTCCAAAAAATGGAGGCTAGAGGTGAAGGATGATCAGCTGACTACCAGGAAAGTGAGTCACTGTGAGCAAGCTTTGGCTCCCAGTGAATCCTCTGAGCTCTAAGGTTGCATTACAGATTAGGTCTAAAATTGGTGCCACTGGGGATGAGTTTAGTGGCAACTGGAGCATGTCTGGAGGAAAGCTGTAAAAAAGGGAAGGGCTCATGAACTAGGGAAGTCCTGAGGAACAATACAGCATCTCCCCAAGCCTTCTTCCTGCACCCCACCCTGGCCTGTCCCTTTAAAGCTCTGCCCAGTGCCTGGGCCAGCAGCACTGCCATCTCCTAGCCCTGCCACTCAGTTGGCTGCCACATGGATCATTTTACCTTCATAGGGCTTCTTGCCTCCACCCCCTCCTTTCTATTCCCATGCCACTACTGTGCCTGCATCTTACCTGGGCTCTTGTAGCAGACTCCTTCCTGGCTTCTCTCCTATCCTGCAGGTGCCCAAATCCCATGCTAGAGTTTTCTGAACACAGCTCATATTTCTCTCACCCCTCCCCTCCTTACCTTACCTGTTCCTCACACCTTTCTTGGCTCAAATGCTCCAAGATGAGCAGTTATGCTAATCCTACTCAGTCATAAGGAACTTGAGGTTGGGGCTTCCTGGTTTACTAGCTCCATCTTCCTAGATAGAAGGCAGCTCTGAATATAGTGTGCACCTCCCATCCCAGGTCAGCAGCAACTTCACAGGCAGCCCCGGCCCCTTGGGAAACACTTGTGCCAGTGAATTGGATGAAAGCCTGTGTGGAGGCTGTTGTTAAGTGGGGACTTTAGTTGATAAAACCAGAGATCACAGTGCAACAGTTGGGACCTGTCGCAAGAACTATCTACCAGTTGGTGCTCCCCAAAAGTGAAGTAAGGAATGCTCCAACAGAGGTTGCAAGGATATGATGTGCTTGATAAGTGGAGGAACTATCACTTCCAAGGTGCCATTCAACTGACTCCTATTTTATTCGATCACCAGAAGGCTGTGTTAGTAAATTCATTTGCCATGAAAATCCGAGGTCCTAATAGGGCTTCAAGTAACTTAGTATAATTTCTATGATAAATATAACATAAAAGCATTTTTGAAATTGGCTTCTAAATTGGTAGCACATATAAAGTAGAAATAATCCATGGATATTTCTAAGGTAATAGAAAGAGGCTCACAGTGATTGATAATGATTAACAGTAACTTGATAGTATTATAGTTAGAAGTAGCCATTGGAGTCGGACTGGGAGTTCTATCTTATCTTGATTCCAGCACTTTGATTAGTGGCTATAAACTTTTTCTGTAAAATGAGGATAACAGTATGTATGTCATAAGGCAACTGTGAGGATTAAATGAAATAATGCCTGCGAAAACACACACCGTGCCAGGAAGGATATAGTAAGCAATCGCTATTAATCGTTAGGAATGCTGTTTAATGGTATTGAAAGCAAAGGAGCTTAATTTCAATATATATCTTTGAATTTGTACAATGGACCATCTGAGGTCTCATTGAAATGTGGCTGCTAAGTTTAACAACTGCTTGCTAAATGGCCTCCTTCCTAGCACCAGCTTCTGGCCCCAAAGATTCAGTATCTGCTGGGCCATTCATGTCCACCCACTGATATCCTCACAGGCCCAGGTTGTGTGACCTGTCACACATGCCCTTACCTCAGGAAGCCAGGCTTCCTAGGAATAGTTTAAACCAAGTCTGTTCAACCCTGTGGGGTGGTATGTATGTATGTATGAATATATTTTTATTGATTTCAGAGAGGAAGGGAGAGAGAAACATCAATGACGAAAGAGAATCATTGATCGGCTGCCTCCTGCAGGCTCCCCACTGGGGATTGAGCCTGCAACCTGGGCATGTGTCCTTGACCAGAATTGATCCCAGGACCCTTCAGTCTGCAGGCCAATGCTCTATCCACTGAGCCAAATCGGCCAGGGCTTGTGGGGGTGGTATTTAAAGGATAGTAGCCCAGTGTAACCTATGTAACTTTTTTTTCAGCCACTTGAATAATTTAGAATTTTGCATATTCCATCTTTCTAGGTATATGATTTTTGAATAAGTGATTCACTGTATCTCAAAACTAGGGTCTATGAAAAATACAGTAAGATCATTCAACTGATTATACTGACTACAAACTAATTTGCAGGAGACGTTGCAGTAAAGATCCTAAAGGTTGTTGACCCCACACCAGAGCAGTTTCAGGCCTTCAGGAATGAGGTGGCTGTCCTGCGGTGAGTAGAAAGCTGGCCTGTCTGGCCCCCCTGGAGTGGCAAGGGTGGGGACTGGTGGTGGTACACAAACCACGGAGTAAGTGGGCCTACATAGTGTAGCCCTGTCTCTGAGGGTCTATGGCTGGGACTGGTGGTTAGTGAGAGTTCACTGTGGAGGCCTGTGGTTCAAACTCCTCCCTTTCAAGTGAAAGGGAATGGAAGGTTTCCTTCCCGCTTATGTGGTTGTCAAACCTATAGAATGAGCAGAACCCCTCCATTGCTTTAGGTCTCTGGGCACACTATACTCAGTAGCCCAGGTTCTGTTTCTTGAGTTTTGGTTTGAGGTAGGGAGAAATAGGTTCCATTTCACATTTATTTTCATGAGCTCTTTCTTATGGCCAAGTTTTCTAATTCTGGATGGCAAACCTTCAGCTTTCAAATCTCTGAGTCACTATTTAGACTTGTAGCAATAAGTTGGATGATGTTGAATTCCACCAATGAGGGCTCCTGCTTACCCCTGTGGGGAGAATCGTGAATGCACAATGATAATGTCCTTTCTACAAACAAGGCCAGCAGTGAGGTGAATCGTGAGTCTTGGTGGGCTCCTTTGACAGCTCAGAACACCAAATGGGTTGTTTGTTTTGCCAGCCACCCAGATTGTAAGTATGGGTGGTGTCAAGAACATACAGGATTTGTTGTCAGTGAGGAAGCAGAGTAGATCTGAATCTGAAACAAGGGACAGTTCATAACCTTCTCTCTTCCCTCCTTCAGCAAAACACGGCACGTGAACATTCTGCTCTTTATGGGGTACATGACGAAGGACAATCTGGCGATTGTGACC
The DNA here is from genome assembly GCF_000147115.1 of Myotis lucifugus. Taxonomy (NCBI): domain Eukaryota; kingdom Metazoa; phylum Chordata; class Mammalia; order Chiroptera; family Vespertilionidae; genus Myotis; species Myotis lucifugus. The sequence continues at coordinate 13,140,948 of NW_005871056.1, forward strand.
CAATGGTGTGAGGGTAGCAGCCTCTACAAACACCTGCATGTCCAAGAGACCAAGTTCCAGATGTTCCAGTTGATTGACATTGCCCGGCAGACGGCTCAGGGAATGGAGTGAGTAGATGGCCTGATGACTACAAAGTCTGAGGTCCAAGCATCAACTTGTCCCTACATCAGGATTAGGAAAATCCTGTTAAGTGATTTCTGTGATATTTTGGCACAGCTGAAAATAAGCCTCTGGTATGGGAATGACACTTTCATGTTCCTTGTCCAAGCTGAGGCCGCTGTGTTGGAACTCAGATTCCGTTTTCAGCCACTGCCCTCGAAGTCCAGCCACCCAGCCTTACAGCTATGGGAGTGGGCATCAGATGTCACTTTTAGGATAATGCTTAAAGGTCATGCTCAGCGCCTCCATTACATACTACCCGTTTGTGTCTCTGTGCTTGACACATTTCTTTGTGAAAGGTGTTTATTCCTTCCATTCTTGGCTAGCCCAGAGCAGTGCTTCTGAAACTTTTCCTCTGAAGTACCTTATGTGGAGGAGCGTGTACTCCTCATACCACCACACAGCTGGGAGCTTAAGCTAAGCTGTGCTTGTAAGTGCTATAGAAAAGCTCATTTTCTACCTTACATTTTAGGAAATAACTAGCACAATTACTTTTTAGGAAAAAATTAAAATTATTATTCACATATCGTCAAATTCACCCCTTTAAAGTGTACAACTCAGTATGTGTGTTTTTTAAAAAATATATTCAGAGTTGTGCAACCATCATTATTAATTTTAGAATATTTTCAAGATATAACGAGATCTTTTGTGTCTGGCTGCTTTCACTGAGCATGTTTTTGAGAGGTTCATCCATATTATAGTATATATCAGTACTTCATTCCTTTCTGTGGCTGAATAATATTCCATTATATGGATATTTGCTGCATTTTATTTGTTAACCAGTTAAGGGGCATTTTGGTTGTGAGAATTACTTTTTGGTTAAAATAGATGCTTAAAGAGTCGCTCCATTTTGCTATAGTCTTTACTTCAGGGTAAGGCACGACGTGGCCCTGCCTGACCATCGCAGGGCCATCCCCGAACGTAGCTCCCCTGGGAGCCAGGCCTTCAGGTGGTTTGCTTCTTAGTAGTAGTTGGAAGCTGCTTTCTAGCCATGCCCCTTACACTGTTTTCCCTTCACAGCTACTTGCATGCAAAGAACATCATCCACAGAGACATGAAATCCAACAGTATCCTTTGGTGGTGGTTTGACTGCTCAGTTGTCAATTTAGGAAAACAGGGAGACTCTCATTTCAAAGTTATCTCAGCAAAAAGTGACCTTGGAAAGATTTCCACAAGAGTGAGATATGTGTTTGGGTTATGCGTGAAATAGGTTTAGTTTTTTTATTATGCTGTTTATTACCAAATTTAACTTGGGGGGGGGGGGGGCTTTTTTGGTCTTGTTTCCCCCCCCCTAGTTTGTGGATAGTGTGTATCTCGTCAGAACATAAATGAAGCCAAATGTAAGATTTTCAGAATTACTACTTATAATTGTGTTTTAAATGTACAGAAATAGTTTCCTTAGAGGTTATTAGAATCAATTCTATCCTTTCTAAGGTTTAATGTGCTTTTGTAGAAATAATGAATTAAGGCATTTTTCACACTTACAGACATGAAATGTAACAATTTCACATCTCCCTCCCTCTCCCACCTTTTCTCTTGGAAAGGAGTGTGACATTACAGCTGTAGTTCTGCTTCTTGGCCATGACAGGCATGACAGTTGTGTTGAGTTTCATTATGGGACATGGCTTATTTGGGGTACATGTATGAGGCATGGAATACTTTTTAGTGGTTTTGGGGGACCAATACATTATGCCATGAAAGCAGATACCAGACCTTAAGGTGGTGTGAATTACTGGGCATCAGCAGATCACAAGGCAGCCTTAAACTGCCTGACTACCCAGAAATGAGGTGAGTTTGGTTCTGATTTTGAAGTCATCAGGTGCTACCTGTTCTAATGAGAAATGTCTTAGGACATTCAGTATTTATTGAGTGATTTGCTATATTGTTATCCACGTGCCATTTGAGGGCAGAACGCTGGGAGAAACGAATGTAACAAATCAGCAGGTCATGCACAGCTCTGAGGCGCACCTGCAGCCTTAAGTCTTGCAGTTTCAGGCACCTACATTATGTGGGAAGGTCACAGGCCAGGGACCTGGCACCTAGATGTGTAAATGGGGAGAAGCAGCAGGGGCTAAACAGCCTTGTTTTGGGCTGGAGCCAAATAATTTTGCACTCCAAGCATTCTTTGCATGCCTCTTGGAAGAAGGGGCATTTCAAAAGTACTTTTTAAAACTTTGGAAACCCTAGCAAATCCAGTGCAGAGCAGGCTTGGGGGCAGATGGGAGGTGGAGAGATGCTGTGCTAGTAAGAACTTTGGTAAGTTTTTCAAAATTAACTTGACCAGTGTTTTGAAACCAGAGTCCTTAACAAGCATTGAGATATATTTCTCCATGAAGGCCTGACGGTAAAAATTGGAGATTTTGGTTTGGCAACAGTGAAGTCGCGCTGGAGTGGTTCTCAGCAGGTTGAACAACCCACCGGCTCTATCCTGTGGATGGTGAGGAGGCATGGCTTCACTAAGAGGGTACAGGGAAGAAGGGGTGCCTTGCAGGTCTGTGTGCAAAATTTAAAGCGTTTCTCCACATTTCCCCAAAGTCCAGGCCACCTCATTGACACTTTCTGTATCAGACAAGACAGCCTGGGGTGAATTTGGGTTTCCTGGAAGAAGCTGGTGATGAGAACCATGCTGAAGCATAGAGCTTGGAGGAGTTAGGTGAAAGGAAGTGCTAGATCCCAGAGACCAGGATTTGAGCTCAAATTAGCCAGCCCCTGAGGGTGTCAGGGGGGCCCTTTAGGGAAGAGCTATAGCGGACAGAGGACAGGACTCTCATACCCAATGGAAGGGATAGTTTGGCCCCGGGTGTGCTGGGTGCAGATGGTGAGGAATCCACTTTGTCCCTGTAGGCCCCCGAGGTGATCCGAATGCAGGATAATAACCCGTTCAGCTTCCAGTCCGATGTCTACTCCTATGGCATTGTGCTGTATGAGCTCATGACAGGGGAGCTCCCTTACTCCCACATCAACAACCGAGACCAGGTACGTGCATTGCCAATAAAGGGCCCAACTTTCTGTGGAAGCTCCTGGGCCTCCTGCCAGTCTGTGCAGCTGGAGAATTGGAAGTTGCTGCTTTCAGTGTTAATCACCCATTCACTCAACTGTTTTCTTTTCCTTAGATCATCTTCATGGTGGGCCGAGGGTATGCCTCCCCAGACCTTAGTAAGCTATACAAGAACTGCCCCAAAGCAATGAAGCGGCTTGTAGCTGACTGTGTGAAGAAAGTTAAGGAAGAGAGGCCTCTATTTCCTCAGGTAAGACTCAGCTCAAAGGTGCTGGACCTGATAAAACAAGCAGTTTTTCATGATGAGGAAGTATGATGGTGGGTTGTTTTTTGAAGCCATTTGTACACCGTAAGTGTCTATAGACGCAAGCTGGTCGACCTTTTTTAATTCAAAGTATCATGGCAGTTAACTGGTTAAACAGGGAAGGGCTGGTGTTCTCCACAAGATGTTACAGGTGGGGTGATAACAGCTTGTGTCTTTGGATTCCTAATTGAAAGCTGCTGCTGTGGAAACGCCAAGGCCCACACCATTTTGTGGCTCTGTTTCAGATCCTGTCTTCCATTGAGCTGCTCCAGCACTCTCTACCGAAAATCAACAGGAGCGCTTCTGAGCCATCCCTGCATCGGGCAGCCCACACCGAGGATATCAATGCCTGCACACTGACCACGTCCCCTAGACTGCCTGTCTTCTAGCTGACTTTGCACCTATACTCAGGCCACCAGGGGAGAAAGGGAAGTCAGCAGGCACCATCTTTCTGCTCCCTTTCTATGGGAGCAGAGTTTGTTTTCAGAGAAGCTGCTGCTAAGGACCTTCTAGACTACTCACAGGGCCTTACTTCATGTTGCCTTCTTTTCTACCCTTTCTGGTCCTGGGAGAAGGAAGCCATTTACAGTGCTGGTTTCTCCTGCTCCCTGCCTGCATCCTCCATGCTCATGAGCTGAGCCTTCTCCAGATTCACCAGTGGCTGCTGATGGCAATATATGATCTGGGACCCTGGCCATCGGCTAGACAAGTACTTTTAGGGCAAGAAAAAGCACTTGGAGGGAAAATGAAGGCAGGCAAACCAGCCATCTTGGGGGGACACGTGGATTTTGAGTATCAGCTCCTATGTGGAATGCTTATCACAGGAAGGACTTTTCTTCAGAGATAGTGGTGAGTGGTGTGGCGCCAAACAGGTAGTTTTGCACATAATGAATGCACCAAACAGCCCAGGACTGTCAAGACCATGGCCGCCTAAAGGAGTCTGCTTTGGTACTATGGAACTTGAGTTTGGGGACCTTCCTTTTTCATGGAGGTCTCCAATGCATTGGGATGGTTTTCCAGAAGAGGTGCCGGCCTACCCCTTCCAAGTCTCCGCTCTCTCAGGGAGCAGTCTTCCATCATGCTGAATTTTGTCTTCCAGGAGCTGCCCCTATGGGGTGGGGCCATTGGCCAGCCTTGTCTCTCAACAGTCATGTCATGTGTATGCAAGGAAGCCAGGAATACAGGTTTTCTTGATGATTTGGGTTTTAATTTTGTTTTTATTGCGCCTGACAAAATACAGTTATCTGATGGTTCCTCAATTATGTTATTTTAATAAAATAAATTAAATGTAGGCTTACTGGCTGTTTCTTCCTTTTAGAGTAATGTTAAGCTCACAGCTTGAACTCTCCATTTGTTCATCCCTTCTGGAACAGGACTCAAGAAGCACGAAATGGGCCCAGAGCCTCTGCTAGGAATGAATTTAATTCAGCCTTTGCCTGTGTTGTCACTAAAGAGTTAACTATAAAAATTATGATAAAGCACTCTAAACTCAGGTAAGAATAGACCTTTTTTTTTCTACCCACACTTTAATACATTTTACAAAATATTTGATATCTATAACTTTATAAAAATAGGTAAATTCAGGCTTAGAGTGAGTTTGTTCTGATTCACAAGATTATGCTCCTTCAATTTAAAATCACAACTGATGATAAAAAGACATGCTTAGGACCACTGATGGGTCTGGACCAGTTTTTTTACAGGTAAGACTGACAGGTTGGGCAGGCGGCACATAAAAAAGCACATGTGTACCACGCCCACAGGGGAGAGCTAAGGACATGTTTCCCTGGAGGCACATGTGCAAGGTTTCCTCCAATTGTGGCCACAACACTAACCAGAAATGAGGGGCTGTACTCCTGATCTATCACCTCGTACTTCCTGCTACTTCAAGAGCCCCCATTACAAGGAAGAAGGTTTATACTTTGCTTACTGACTATATAACAGTGAGACGCCTGCTCTGATCTGGGGGACTAAGGCGTGCAGTGCCCATTTTTTGTTTCTGGAAAAGCCCTGTATAGATCAGGTTTTGACCACACACTAAAGTACTATGGAAATTCACTATAAGGAATCATTTTTAGGGATGAAGAATCCTTTGGTAAGAAAAAGAAATCTGCATTAGGGGCAACTGCAAGTTGATGTAGTTTCTAGGGAGCTAAAGCTCATGAAGGATAGGAGCCAAGTTTGTTTTAAAAGCAATCAATCAAAACTCAGTCTGGCTGTTTAGCTGGTCCCCCCGAGGAGCTTGAGATGTAACTAAGATATCAGCTATAAAAGTAGTGATTCCATATACTTGTTAGGTTAACTTTACATCCTTCACTCTTCTCATGGCTGTAATAATAGAGAATGGATGAGAGCCCAGGTTAAATACAACCCCACTCAAATCCAAGCAACACACTACCTGGGGCTGCAGTAAAGGAAGCTCTGCACACCCTACTTGGGAAAGGCTCTGCTGGCGGAGCCCAAGATGCAGGGGCAACCATCTATCTTCAGGGTTCTGACGACTCCACTCCAGACAGGTGCATGAAGAGGTCCCCAAGCTCTGTCATGTCAACATCTTCAGTGTTGGGGACATGCTGGCTTTCTCGGTTCTCGATGAAATCCCAGAGGCGCACTGAATTGAAGAACTGCAAAAATTGCCAGAAAATATGCCTGGTTACTAAAAATGACAATATGGAGGCTGAATAGCTTATTTTTCTTTTGTCTATTTCTGGTTGCCCTAACTATTAGAGAAAAACTCAGGAGCAGTATCTAGAAATGCCCATAGTAAGTGTGCCTGACTAGAGATGGCAAAGTCCTTACCCTCACGGTGCCTTCAGAACTGAGCTGTTTCCGAGGTTTCTCAGGCTCTGCTAGCCGCCCATCAGGGTAAGCGTGGCGGTAAAGACATTTGCTTCCAAATGGGCAGGTCCCCTTGCCTTGCTCAAAGTACTTACACGCTTTTTTTCTGAAAAACAGAAGAAAAAATTCCAAGATGGTGAGAGAATCTAGGGCCTACAATGCTAGGATTGAGTCAACCTCATGTTACAGGGAGGGAAGCTGAAGTTCAGAGAGGTTGGGATGCTGATTTCCAAGCTGGATAATACTGGTATTCCCACTGTGACATACACCCTCAATACAGAACTTAACCTGCATGGGTACCCCACTGTTTTGTGCCTGCAGTGCTCCAAAAAGGCCACAGGAAATACAGACTTTATTATTCATTCCTCTGGACCAACTGTCATGGGCTCCAAGGTGCTGAGGCTGGGCTACCTGCCTCAGTTTAAGTCCCCAACAGGAGATCCACCCAGGGAACTTTGCTGTCCTCTGGGCCAGCAATGATAGGAGTCGTGTGTGTGTGTGTGTGTGTGTGTGTGTGTGTGTGTAAGGGAAGGAGTGAATTTTAGCAGCTGCCTAAAGTTACAGGTCTCATTACAATTTTCCTTGGTCCCCACCCTCTAGTGTTCTTTAAAATACACAAAATACAGGTATCAAAAGTTAATTTTTTTCCCTATCTTTGCCACAGACCCCTATGTTAAAACATTGCAGATGGATCATGGGAATGCTCGTGTTTTCTGTTCTAAGCCTTGTGGCCAATCACGAGAATTCTTTAAAAAGATATTAGCTTATAAGAACATGTAATAAGTAACGTCAAAATGCAATGGGTATTTAATTTTAAAGCGTGCCTTTAACATTCATGTGAAACGTTTTTTGTACTCGTTCAATAGAAGCTTATCTGGCCACTGGGTAAAGCTAGCAATAAAACGACTGGTCCGCAATGTGTTAAGAACCCCTGCTCCTGAGGGAAACCGCAATCAGAGAATTCCCATTTCTTGTTGCTCAAATGAAATTCTCACAATGATCCTAAGTTAAAGAAGAGGAAGAGAGCCCAATAACCCAGAGGGCTATATGGGGGTGCTGAGGAAGAGAACTTGCAGAATAAAGCCAAATCAGCGCAGAAAGTGTGGGCTGCTGCCAGGGGGCAGCCAGGGTATGTAATGGTGGCAGATGACAAGGGGGACTCCCTGACTCGTGTTTCTCAGCGCAAGACCAGTGGTGAAGGGCCCTTAGACCCTAACACCTCTTCACAGAGGGGAGGGAACTACCTTGCTTGCCTGGGCGCTACTCCCACCAGGCCTGATCCCAGGATAGGCGGCAGGGGAGTCGATTCAAGCAGAGGTGTGTGATGAACCAGACACCTTCCTTGGTCCCCTGCCCCTGAGGTTCTGAGATCTTGAAATGACTGCTCAAGCAGTGTGTTCTTACCAGAGTTAGTTGGACACAGGCTTTAATAAACTCATCTAATTCAAAACTATTCTCTAGTTCCTATTCACAAAATAACTGCTTTTCTTTCTCCAGCCTTTTCTGGTCACCAAGGACAAAAGCCTCCAGATCACTCTCACTCCCTTTGTTCTCAGCACTCATATTCAACTATTACTTCTGCTTAGAGAGCAACTCCCCAATATACCTGTCCTTTCAGTTCCCACACTGTTGAAGCCCTTAGGGGTGCCATCCTCTGGTATCTTCCTGTCAGTCAGTCATTTCTTAACTGGCCTCCCCTCCCACCAGGTTCCAACCTCTACCACAGAGGAGCATCTCCAAATAGTAGGTCACCTGTTTTTCCCCCCTTAGACTTGACTCTAGTCTAGTCTGTCCCCTATTAACCCTGTGGTAGTAGGTCCTCCCAAATCCTTCTACATACCTCTTTCAACCTCAGTGATTACTTCCACTGCTCCCCATCCTGCACCCATGTCATTCTGTGCACCCACCCCCAACCTTCTAACACAAACGGAGAGGCTATTCATACTTCAGGTGTCTCTGACACTCCTCTCCAGGTGCATCCTCTTGTGACATATGGCTTGGGCCTCTCATGAAGAATTTATCACCAGAAAACCTGTATCATAGTTGCCCTTTTGCAATTTTCCATGACATTATATTTACTAACCTATTCCATAGCCCCCACTGGTGTTACCTTGAAGGTGCCTGGTATGTAGTGGGTACTCAGTGTTTGTGGAATGCATAAAAACACTGATATCAATGGAAACTGAGGCCAGGAAAGATCCAAACAACAATAATGAGAATTTCTGAACAATTCCAGCAGACCTCCTTCCTACCCTCTGCCTTGCCACTCCTGCCCTCTGGTGGACACATGATAACATCACATGAGGAAAAAACCAAGCCTTTAGTAATTAATGTACAACTTAAAAAGGAACCTTTAGCCCTGGCCGGTTAGGCTCAGTGGACAGACCTGCGGACCCCAAAGGATCCTGGGTTCGATTCTAGTCACGGGCACATGCCTGGGTCCCAGGCTCGATCCCCACTAGGAGGCGTGCAGGAGGCAGCCGATCCATGATTCTCTCTCATTGATGTTTCTATCTCCCTCTCTCTTCCGCTCTGAAATCAATAAAAACATTAAAAAAAAAAAAAAAAGGAACCTATAGGTAACATAGTTTTGCTTTTAGTAAGCTTCTAGACCTGGCCCTCTTGCAGATATCTAGAAACAAACATTTTTAAAAACCCTGAAAGTACTGGAGGATGAACAGCAGCAGGAGGATTCTCTAAGAGATTAGACACCAAGAAGAAGGGCAAAGAGGTGAGTTATCTTTATAGAAAAAATAGCTTTTAGCCAAGAGCAGGCCACAATTGGGTGTGTCTATGAAGGGTGGCTAAAACTGCCATGGAAAAATCCAGTCCTTCTGGCCTGAAGAAACAAAAGATAACTGGAAGAAACCAGAAACAAAAAAATAAGGTAGAGAAAATATTTAGTAGCCAAACTTTTCTAAATTTGGTGAATGACAAAAACGTATAGATTCAGAGAACAACGAGCAGCATAATATGAAGAAAAGGACTCCTACATAAAATATATAACTGCTGAAACCCAGGGGAAAACATTGAAAGAAATCCTAGAGAAATAATATGATCTGAATTACCACTGACTTAGAAACTACAGGGGGCAATAAGCTCCTGAACACTGGTCTTGCCAGTAATCTTTTTGGATTTGGTACCAAAAGCAAAGGCAACAAAAGCAAAAAATAAACAAGTGGGGTTACCTCAAACTAAAAGCTTCTGCACAGCAAAGGAAACCAACAAAATGAAAAGGCAATATTTATAAATCATATCTGCTAAGGGTTATATCCAGAATATATAAAGAACAAATATAACTCAGCAGCAACAAGAACAATCCATTTAAAAATGGGCATAAAGGGGGGAAGGGATGAACCAAAGAACTTACATGCATATATGCATAACCCATGGATACAGACAATACAGTGTGGTGAAGGCCTGAGGGTGGAGGGAGGTGTATAGGAGCGGGATGGAGGGGACCAATGAGGACCAGCCAATCTGTGGTTCTCTCCCTTTCTAAAATTAAACAATAAATAAATAAAAAGTATTGTTTGTTTTAAAAAGAGAGAGATAGGAACATCAATGATGAGAGAGAACATTGATTGGCTGCCTCCTTCATGCCTATTTAGCCCCACACTGGGGATTGAGCCAGCAACCCACGCATGGACTCTGACCAGGAATCGAACTGTGACCTCCTGGTTCATAGGTAGATGCTCAACCACTGAGCCATACCGGCCAGGCTGTAATACTTTCAACAATAAAGACAAAACATTCTTGTTACTACTTAAAGTACTAGTCTAATTATGACTTTTTAAAAAATATATATTTTTTATTGATTTTTTACAGAGAGGAAGGGAGAGGGGCAGAGAGAAACATCGATGAGAGAGAAACATCGATCAGCTGCCTCCTGCACACCTCCTACTGGGAATGTGCCCGCAACCAAGGTACATGCCCTTGACCGAAATCGAACCTGGGACCCTTCAGTCCACAGGCTGACGCTCTATCCACTGAACCAAACCGGCTAGGGCTAATTATGACTTTTTAAAGATAGATAGATTTTTATAAGTGCTTTGCTCTTGGGGAGAGAAAAGCAATGTCCTATGTACTTTATTTTTTTATGAAGCCATTTCATTTATTAATGAAGTTAGATCAGAACATACAAGTGAAAATAAATATCTAATAAACATAGTTATATCTGACTTCATGAGGATATCATGAGTGAAATAAAGATTTTGGAGTCAACATGTAACTATGTACTTCTTTTTTGAAACTGCAACTAAAGTCATATTAACTTGGGGGAAAAAATAAAAATGGGCAGAGGAGCTAAATAGACATTTCCCCAAAGAAGACATACAAATGGCCAACAGGTCCATGAACAGATGCTTGCACATTGCTAATCAGCAAAATACAAATCAAAATCACAATAAGATATCACCTCACACCTGTTAGAAGAGACATCGGCCCTGGCAGGCATGGCTTAGTGGTCAGAGCATCAGCCTGCGGACTGAAGGATTGTGGGTTCGATTTCTGGTCAAGGGCCTATACCTGGGTTGCAGGTTTGTTTCCCAGCCCCAGTTGCATGTGTGTGGAAGGCAGCCAATCAATGTGTCTCTCTCACATCAATGTTTCACCCACCCCCACTTTACTCCCTCCCTTCAACTCTATTAAAAAAAAAATCAATGGAAAAAAATATGCTCCGGTGATATAATCACAAATAAAAAGTCAACCTCAGCTTAAAAACAAGTCCACTGCATCATGGCTTTGCTCATCTCTGCATCTGCAAAGCCTAGCATGATGCCTGAGAGAAGGAAGAGATTCTGAGTGGCCGCAGGCTCCCAAGACCACATTCTCAGGGGGAAAGGGGAGGCTCTGCAGGCGATGGCAAAGACCAAAACAAGAACCAAGGCAGACATCAGGATCATGCCCAAACCCAAAGCACTTACCCCATTCCTTGTTTGAAAGCTTCAATCAATTCGTTCTTCTTATTCTGATCTTCTACCCAATACACACTTGGAATGACAAACTCTGATATCACCCGGCATTCTGGACAAGATCTGAAATAAGAATCAGTTTAGTATGGAACAGATTAGGTTACAAATCCTGTGTACACTACACTCTAACCCCTTGCTCAAATGCATGACCATTCCAGATGTTTCCTAACCAACATATTTACTATTAAAAACATGTTTTTCTCAACAATGAAAAGACCAATTTTAAAGTGGGCAAAGGATTTGAGTAAGCATTTTGGAGAAATGCTGAGAAAGCAGAGAAAAAGATGCACAATATCCTTAGTTATCAGGGAAATGTAAAAGCCACAATAAAATTACTTCACACCTACTAGAATAGCTAAAATCAGAAATAAAGACAATAACAAGTATTAATGAGTATGTGGAGAAACTGGAATTCTCGTACATTGCTGGTAGAATGTAAAATGGGTCAGCCACTTTGGAAAATAGTCTGGCAGTTCTGAAAATGTTAAATATAGTTACCATATGACCCAACTACTCTACTAGGTATCTACCCAAGAAAAATGCTAAATATAGTTACCATATGACCCAACTACTCTACTAGGTATCTACCCAAGAAAAATGTTAAATATAGTTACCATATTACCCAACTACTTTACTTCTAGGTATCTACCCAAGAAAAATGAAAACATGTATCCATAAAAAAACTTGTATACAAATATTCATAGCAGCACCACTCACAATAACAAGAAGATGGAAACAACCCAATGCCCATCAACTGATGAATAGATAAACAAAATGTGGATATCCATACAAAGAGATATTTGGCCATAAAAAGGAATGAAGCACTGATACATGCTATAACATGGTTAAACTCTAAAAACACCATGCTAAGTGTAAGAGTTAGCCAGATACAAAAAGGCTAAATAGTAGAAGACTCCATTTATTTGAAATGTCTAGGATAGTTCCACAAGACAGAAAGTAAAGTAGTGGTTGCCAGGGCCTGGGAGTAGGGAGGGGATGGGCAATGACTACAAATAGAGGTTTCTTTTTGAGATAGTAAAATATTCTAAAACTAGATTGTAGTAATTAATGATTGTACAAACTCTGTGAATATACTATAAACACTAAGTTGTATACTTTGTCTCAATAAAGCTATTATTTTACCACACAAATGTGTGTAAATTTAGGCAAGTTATTTGAGCTCATACCTGTTTGCTCATCTGTAAAATGAGGAATATTGTAGGGTCTCTGAGAGAAGTATAAGTTAGTGTGTGAAGAATTTTTAAAACAGTCCACAGCATGCAGTGACTTCTCAATGAGTTAGCTCTCCCCCGCACCACTGTAGAATGTAAGAATCCTGTGTTGTTATATGTCAACTAGAGGCCCGGTGCACAAAAATTTGTGTACTCAGGGGGTCCCTCAGCCCGGCCTATGCCCTCTTGCAGTGTGGGACCCCTCGGAGGATGTCCACCCCAGTGGGGACCCTCACCCCATGGAGGTTTGGCCAGTCTGGGTGAGGGGCTGATGGCTGTTTTCAGGCTGGCCACCCCCCCGATTAGGGTGGGGGGCTCCCCACTGGGGTGCATGGCCAGTCTGGGTGAGGGGCTGAGGGCCATTTTCAGGCTGGCCAAGCACCCTGGCGACGTAAGCTCCCAGCCTCTCCTTTTTTTCTTTTATTTTTTTTATTCTGGGATTTATTTACCTTCTATAATTGCAACTTTGTTGCCTTTAGCGGAGGCTTGCGGAAAGCTTGGCTTCCTCCATCGCCAGGGGCAACCCACTCCTGCTCGCTCCAGCTCCGTGGCCACAGCTGGCTGAAAGCAGGTATCTGGGGTTTGTTTACCTTCTATAATTGAAACTTTGTTGCTTTGAGTGGAGCTCAGAGCCGGGCTGCAGTAGGCGGGGAACCTTGGCTTTCTCCATCACTAGAGCAAGCAAGCTTCCTGCTCACTCCAGCTCCGTGGCTGCCGGCCGCCATCTTGGTTGGGTTAATTTGCATATAGTCGCTCTGATTGGCTGGTGGAATGGCTTAAGGCATAGCGAAAGTACGGTCAACTTGCATGTTTGTCTTTTATTAGTATAGTATTATAGCTCAATACTGGCTTCATGGAGCACGTCATGTTTGTCAGACATGTTTTACATGCATTATTCCATTTAATCATCAAATAACCCTATTCTACAGATGGAAAAAATGAAGCTTAAAAAAGGCAATTGGGGGAAAAAAAAGGCAATTGGCCTAAGGGCAGCCCCCTGTAACTGTTAGTGCTGAGCTCAAACAGGCATTGCCATTAACCTCACACAGATGATCCCTGCTGCGTGTCCCTCCAATGCCCTGAAGCTTGGTGGGAATTGTTACCACATATCAAAGGAAAAGGCACGTGGGCTCAGGAAGGGTAGTGATGTGCCCAAGTTCACACACCCGGGGCCAGCACTCACAATTTATCCTCTGCATTGAAATGCCTTTGGAAGACATAGGAGGGCTTAAGAGTGGATGGAAGAAGATTCCAGATCAAACCCCCCCTGCTCCCCCCCCCCCCCCATTTCTACAGCTGAGACTCATTACTGTACTTACTTAATGATTGGGTTCTCGAACTGCTTGGCACACCTCCACTGTCGGATACAGGACAAGCAGTACGTGTGATTGCAGTTGGAGAGAATCCCAAATCTCCTCTCAGAGGCAGACGCCTTCTCGAGGATCACTTCCATGCAGATACTGCACATTTTGTCCTGACTTGCCTGGAAGGCGAAGGCCTTTTCCATCTCGTGTTCAAATGTTGACATGCAGATCTGAAGTACAGAGAGAGGAGGGAAACCTTAGGTTCTGGGCTGCTGAGTAGCGGGGAGAGCCAGGGGGCAGCTGCCAGCCACACCGCCACAATTGAGACCAGGAAGGAACACAGACTGGCTGTTTTATGCAGGGTACAGCAATCCCTGGATTCAGGATACAGCACTCTCAGAACACAAAAAGGACTTCAAGCTATCACTGGCCCAGCCCCTTGCTTTCCTAGCATGATATGGTCACTTCCAATTTAGAGCTGAGGCCATGGATGTCCCAAAGGTTAGAGCACCAGTGTGGGACCACAGAGTTCACAAGAACCGGGACCCTGGTCTCCTTGCTCCTCTGAACCAGCCTTCCCCACACCAATACCAGAAACGCTAAATAATCCTTAACTTGAAATATCAGGCTGGCAGTACAGAGTCAGAGGTAAGCAGCACCACTTCTCAAGAGAATAAATTACTTAATGAATTCATTTATTCAGTAAGCAGGTGACTTACAGTACTGTGTATCAGGCATTACAGTCTGAAAAGAGTACAAAGACCGAGGCTCTGCCCTTCGGTGCTCACAGTGGACACAGATGTGAGATAAATCAACGTGCACAGCACAAAGACCTCAGCACACCTGGGGAAGCTCTAATTCTGCACTCATTTGAACACCTCTGGGAAGACAATGGAGAGTGGCAGACACAACCTCCACATACAGGGAGCTCCTACTCAGGGGTTCTACACCACAGCTGTGGGCTCCTCCCCTTCTCTCTCACCCATCTTCAGAGCCCTGAACCAAGCACAGGGCACACTGTGAGGCAGTGCCTCCTACACTGGCACCTAATGACCCTTCCAACACTTGGCTCCTCAAATTCTATGATTTGGGCTCCTCAAATTTTTCAGAATTCAGCCTGGCTAGATTGTAGCCACAATGCTATGTAAACCTAGGGAGGAAGAGTGTGTATGTGTTATGTGTGTGACAGACACACACTAGGCTCCTGAGGCTAGATTTATTTTTCTGAACTTTGCATAGCTTTATGCTTCTGAGGTTTCTCCTTTTCCCTTTATTCTAAATAATCAAGAATTGTCAATTGACAATAGAAAAAGGACTTGAAAATAGGGTGTAAACATGCCAGGTACAAAATACAGGTATTATTGGCAGTCAGATGCTTGCAGAAATACCAACAATTTTGTCACATAGTGCATTTCAAATTTCTTAAAATGAGTTCATACAGTCTTGTAACTTTACCTTCTCATGAGCTTTCCTTTGCTCTGGGTCGAAGGGATGCAGGACTTGCAGCCTACAGATTTCACACATTTCCCCATGCAGGTAGACACAAGCATCCCCAAAGCGGCACTCCCCGGCGGCTGCATAGGGGCATAGCTGCTCCTCGCTGCTGTAGGAGCTGCTGGCTTCTAAGTAATCAAGGCCACTCCTTATTGCATCAAGGTAGGAATTCGGCTTCATCTCTGGGCTACTCTGGGCATCACTGCCTCCTGGATTACTCACCACACTTGGGCAAGCCTTTTCTTCATCCATGCCAGAGAGATCTTAATACAAAACACACAGCATACATATAAATGAAAACTGGCCCAGCCATTCTGGTAAGCAGCTAGTCAAAACCTAACAGATTAAACAACTCTGACCTTGGGAATTTCACTCTTGGAACATATAGGAAAAAACAGGCCAAGAGGGAAAAAATAAAAGGAACAGCATAAAATGTTCATAGTGACATTAACTTAAAAGCATAGTTAGCAACACAGGGAAACAGACCATGATGTATTTATACAAAAGAACACTAAAGTTGCTATTTAAAAATAGCAAGTATAGAAATGTCAACATTTGGACCAGTTAATATGAAAATATATGTATCAATGTGTGTGTGTGTGTCTCAAAAGGAATTTAGAATGTGGTCAATAGAATACAGTGTTTTCCTTTATACCAGTCAAGTTATGTATCATTTTAAAGTGAATTAGAAGTAATGAAAACCTGGAGTGAGTCTTAGGGTCCTGGGGTCAATGTGAAATTTGTCCTATGGCCTCCCCCTCTCACACCTGGAGCCCTTCCCTTCCCCTTACACACACTCTTGCCTTTTTAGAGGGGACATATTGAACTGGATCACTTATTTGTTTGCTTAGGATGGAATCTGCCTATCTTAAAATCACACAATTCTGAGATCTAGAAATCCCTTCACCAGATGAGGACCAGCCAACAAAAACAACTTTTATGATTTTTAGCTTTCTTCCTGCCCAAATCCTGTTCCAGGGTACAGACCACTCCCCAAATCCCAACATACTATTCTTATTACTAAAAGTGCAACCTAAAATGGCAAACACTGGCTCAGCATAAAAACTATGTACTGACCTAGAGGTAAAATAGTGATACATGCTCTTTATCAAAACATGTAGCTTTGAAATGAACAGTTTGGTGCTCCTCAGAACTGGGCAACAACCCTATGCAGACGGTAGTTACAACCTGACAAAAAAGTCACTGTTTATATTTTGCCAAACTCAGGGCCCAGCCCAGCCTTGGGCACAAGGCCAAATGCACCATCTGAATATTCTGCAGCCAAATGAAGCCCGTTCTCAGGACAGATCTGGTGACTGCATTCAGACAGTTGGAGGGGTATTAGGTTAGCAACTCTCTTGTCAAGAGAAGACCAGAAAGGAATATGAAAAACAAGACAAGACTGCTTTTCAAAAAGAGACAACAAAAGGATTCTGCTCACTCACTTCGGTCTCTAAGTACCAATGTTCTTTTCTCACGTTTCCCAGGCTCATGTAAGTTAGTTTTCACAATAGGTGCAGTGAGGTCGGAAGGAGGGTGAGGACTGTGGAAGCCCGGGGAGGGCACACTGTGGGGCATGGAGCCCACAGCACCACCAGCTGCAGCAGAGGGCCTTGTGTGATCATATCTAAACAAAACACACAGCAGATGCATTACAGACACACTACAAGCACATGTCTCCCACACTGCCCAGACGTAGAATGTCCTTCCTTCTGCTCCATTTGCAGAGGTGGAGAATGAAACAATCTCTCCCCATATTTTAACTGATAAAAGGATTATCAATTTAAAAAACTGCCTGGCAGTTCAGAGTGAGTAGAAAGTTCACTTGTGTCTTTGTAGGACATGAGTGGGGCAGACATATTGCCTCAGACCACAAAAAGAAACCCTGAAAATTCCAGACAGATGTTGAACTGAAATTTCCAATCCAGTGTTCTTTTGGGCAGGAGTCCCCACAATGTTAATAATGGCCAGTGTAACAGCTGGAGACCAGCCTTCCTGACTGTCTCTCTGGGGCACCACTGGCAGGGGTAGGGTAAGGTGGGCCAACTTCCATTATCACATAGGCAGCCAGAAGAAGGACTCAAGGGAGCTTTGCAACCCGGGAAAAAACAGAGCAGCTCTTCATTAGGAAAGGACAGGAACAGGTTTTTGGAGTATTTCCTCGTTTAAAAGTTACAAAGTTGCCTACATATGTCAGTGGTAAAAAGAAAACTCTATGCACATAATTGTTCATAGCAAAAAACTGGAAGCCATTTAAATTTCTAATGGAGTCACAGTTAATAAAATGGTCTGTTAACATTATGTAACATTATAAAATAGCAGCACAGAAAAATGCTTATGACATGTTAAGTAGGGGGGAAAAGCAAGATATAAAATTTTATATATACCATCAGTGCAATTTTGTAACTAGAGACTTATAAAAATAAGGCCTGAAAAGTGATTCTGAAAAAATTAATTCTGGGGTACTGAAATTGAGGTTTCAAAACTACTTGCCATACTTTTTGTAAAGTTGTCATATTACTTTTAAATTTAAAATTTCCCCTCAAGATCCATGTTCCAAATGAAGGATCTGAATCCCAGATAATATTTAACTCAGTATAACAATTGGGGTAGTGGCGGGGTTCTTGCCTGCAACGAGTTCCATAGGCACAGTAGCCCTTCTGATAGTACTTGCAGATGGTGGATGGCTTGCTGTTTGCCAAGTCATGTGAGAACAGGCATTGGTTTCCTTCCCGACACACACCATGCATAAAATACCTGAAGAGACAAGCAGAGGCATAAAACTTTTAGAAGCATACTTTGCAGTATAAAATCACCATATTTTATAACCTAGCATACAAATAACTCTTGTGCATATATTATGTTATCAAGACTATATTTGGCACTGGAGATATATTTCCTTGTTCCTAAGACATAGTGATTTTTAGATGTACCACAAGTAATTAAAGGAAGAAAAATGACCCCATAATTTTCCCTTTTTTTAAATATATTTTTTATTGATTTCAGAGAGGAAGGAAGAGGGAGAGATAGAAACATTAATGATGAGAGAGAATCATTGATTGGCTGCCTCCTGCAAGCCCCCCCACTGGGGATTGAGCCCACAATCCAGGCGTGTCCTTGACCAGAATCGAATCTGGGACCTTTCAGTTTGCAGGCCGATACTCTATCCACTGAGCCAAACCGGCTAGGGCCATAATTTTCTATTTTAAGATATATCTTCTTGATTTGAGTTACATGTGTAAAATATGCACCTCATACTTGAGGAAATACGGCTCCTTCTTTCTCATGGAGCTTACAGGGTATGGTTATAATGGAGTCAAAGAGACCTGGGCCCAAGATCCAGCCTGCCACCTATAAGCAAGTCACAAAATCAGCTTCCCTGGGCCTTGCTATCTTTATCTATAAAATGAAAGTCATACTACCCACTTTACTGGGTTGTGGTGAGCATCAAAAGATATATATATCCTATCCTACATAATAAAAGCCTAATATGCAAACTGACCAAACAACCAGTGGAACAACCAGTCGCTATGACGTGCACTGACCACCAAGGGGCAGACGCTCAATGCAGGACTGCCCGCAGCCCACAGACCCCAGGCCAGCCAAGGTGGGTGCCAGCGGGGGCCCCCTGATCACCCCGCCGGTCGCCCCACAGATGGGCCCTGATTGTCGGCCAGACCTAGGGACCCAACCCATGCCCAAATTTCATGCATCAGGCCTCTAGTATATATAATGCCTTCAGGGCCAGAATTAGACATCACAGTGGAATATATATGAATGTTCCACTGTGATATCTAATTCTGGCCCTGAAGGCATTTGTATTCTCTCCAGCCAGAGCAGAGAAACATGACTGAATACTCAGAGTGAACAGTAAAGAGACCCCAGAGAGGCACACCTGATATTAAGGTTAATAAGTCCTAAAGTAAAGACTATTTTAGATATACCCTATATAGGAAATAACTTTGTCAGCCAAAACACACATTAATACTCTTTGAAAGAAGACAAAATCCAAATGCTCAAAAACACAAATATTTGGCATCCAATCAAAAATTGACATGCCAAAAAGCAGGCAAAAATGCAACCCAAAACTAGGAGAAAAATTAGTCAGTAATAGGAATGACAGATGATGGAATCAGAGGACAAAGATTTTTTTTTATGAACAGCTATTATAAATATGCTCAATATGCTGAAGGATCCAAAGGAAAACATGACCGCTCAGTGGGGGGCGGGGCCTACGAGTGGGTGGCGCCAGGCCAGCCAAGTGAATGCCAGCAGGCAGAGGGAGGGGATGACAATCAGGGCGGTGGTGGCAACCGGTAGCTGCAGAGGGGCGATGGGGGGCGGGGCCAGAGCTGCCCCCTGGTGGTCAGTGCACTCCCACAGGGGGAGCGTCACTCAGCCACAAGGCGGGCTGACGGCTGGCCAGCAACAGTGGCAGTGGCGGAGCCTCTCCCGCCTCCGCAGCAATGCTAAGAACGTCCAACTGATGGCTTAGGTCCACTTCCCATGGGCCTAAGCCACAGTCGAACATGCCCCAAGGGCTCTTGGACTGCGAGAGGGCGCAGGCCAGGCTGAGGGACGCCCCCTACCCCCAAGTGTGCACCGGGCCTCTAGTATAATATAAAGAGAAATACATCAAAGAGCTGCTTTCAGACATGGACAAAAGGCAACATAATACTGGACCTTGAGAGAAGGGACACAGGGGAGGTGAGCCCGTTCAGTGTGGCTTACTGCCTGGAGGCATATTCTGGACCTTGGTGCAGGGAGGGGAACCCCAAGTAAAGCACAGCAATCTTGCCAAGGGGAAAAGACAGAGTTTGGAGTTCAAGGAAGGTGACCGAAGCTTTCTGAAGAGCCCATTAATCAGAATCATGCGTACATGATTAACTGACTCCTGATAGAGACTTACCAATAAACCAAAAGTTTCAGGCAAGAAACCGTATGAATGTAAGCAGTGTGGTAAAACTTTCAGTTCTCATCTAGGTTTCCAATCACATGAAAGAACTCACACTGGAGAGAAACCCTATGAATGTAAACAATGTGGTAAAACCTACAGAGAACAGTTACTTAAAAACACATAAAATAATTTATACTGGAGAGAAAACCTTAGAACGTAAAGAATGTGGGAAAGGCTTCAGATATTATCAAAGTTTTCCAACATATGAATCACAGTGGAGAGAAGCCATATAAATAAAAAATGTAATGAAGCATTTAGGTATCCCAGTGATCTTCAAAAACATAAAAGAAATCTCACTGGAGAGAAAACCTTTGAATATAAAAAAAGTGGTAAAGCCTACAGAGATCCCAGCTCCTTACAAACACATGAAATAACCCATATTGGAGAGAAACCCTATGAATGTAAGGAATGTGGGAAAACTTTCATTTATCACACAACTTTTCGAAGATATGTAACAATGCACATATAAAATTGCAGAATTGGGGAAAGGCTTTGGTTATCCCAGTTTCTTTTGAACACATGAAAGGACTTACTGCATAAAACCTCTTGAATATGAACTAGAATTGGCTCACACCATTACATGTGAAGACTCCCATGGAAAAGAAAGAGAAATGTAAGTAATATGAGAATGCCTAGTAGAAATTAATTCATGTATATACAGGGTCTGGCAAAAGTAGGTTTACAGTTGTTCATATGGAAAATAAAACAATAACTAATAAATAATAACAATAAACTGTTTCAAGTACTCACAACTGTAAACCTACTTCTGCCCCATCCTGTATATCACGCACTAGGAATATAAAAGACTACCAAAAAGGTCACTAGGAAAATCCAAATACCAAACTCTCCTTTTAAAATGGCCCCTTAACACAAAACAAATAAAACATTATAAAAAGATATTCAACCTAACTTCATATAAAAAATATACTTCAGTTCACCCATATACCTAACAGGCATCTAAATGGAGAGAAAATATTATTAAACACTTGAGGCCCGGTGCACAAATTTTGTGCACCAGGGGTGGGGTGGGGGGTACCCTCAGCCCCAGCCTGCACCCTCTCCAATCTGGACC
>NW_005871056.1:13162441-13189578 GCF_000147115.1 Myotis lucifugus
CAACTGCCCCCCCTGCCGGCCTGGTCGCCCCATGCAGCCTGCTGTTCAGTCGTCTGGTTGTCCCTCACTAACCCCCCTGCCAGCCTGGTCATAGGCAGCCATCTTGTGAGGGCTGAGAGTTAATTTGCATATTACCTCTTTATTATATAGGATTTTAAGGAAAAAATCCACTATTAATCTTATGTACTGCTATTGAGAGACAATTCTCAGAATTATCTCACATGAACATTCACTTTTAAAAGTAATTAGTAGAAATCCACAGTCCAATGATATAATATAAACAGAGTTCAATAAATACAATATATTTACAACATTAATAAGAACTCTTTCAGGCTGTACGTTTTCTGGTATATTACAGTATAAGAGCATGTTAACAGTAGCAATCCTTGATGGTAAGGTTTATGGTATTTTCATTTTCTTATTTTTGCTGATCTGTACCTCCTAACATTCTCACCATGAATATATACTGATTTTATAATAATAAATGGTTGCTTTAGATTTTAAAAATTATAAATGCCATCCAATACTGGCAAGGGTATGGTTAAAGAAATACATAAAATGCTCAGTACAGTACCTATCACACAGTAGGTCCCCCAAAAGTCCAGCTCTTATTAAAGTCTAGTAAAGAACACTGACAATTAGACAGTTGTCACATGTATGCAGAATGCTGTGGGACAACAGGGTGCAATGTCCCAGTGGAGGTCATGCCCAAGCTGAGTCTACAAAATGGAGGGCATGCCAGTGGGTGAGAGGAGTATGTAACAAAAGAGAGGACAGCAAGAAAAAAGGCGGAGAAGGAGTGAGAACAGGCCTGTTGAGAGATGAGACTGAAGCATCATTACCCTAATTGTGCTTCAAGATACCTTAGTAGCAGCTGTAATATTATGAATGCATACTCAAAACAAGCGATTAAGGGCCCACAGTCAAGTCAGCTTCGGAAACCATAGTCTCATCTTAGAGATTTACAACAGACAGTAGCAGAGGAAAAGTTATGAGTGTTCTGTCATAAAAGCAAACTGTTTACTCTTATTAAACACACACCTTCCCAGGCTTTTTTCAGAAAAAGCCACTTGAGTTACATGTGTAAAATAGATTAGAGAGGGCTGAAGGTGAGGAGCCTATTAGGAGATTGCTTTGTAAAGAAGCTTTATCCATGAACTGTTTTAACTTATTTTAATTAAAAACTTCAAACATACAAAAGTAAACAGAATGGTAGAATGAACCCTCAAGATGTACCAGCACACTTTCACATTATCAACTTACAACCAATCTTGCTTGATCCCATCCCCCTGCTCTGCTCCTTATGATTTTGACAATTTACCTTTTTAAGAGGGATAACTCACATATCCCTTGAATGAAGATTTTTAAGCAAGATGTCCTTTCACCACTGTCACCAAACAAGTACATTATGAGACATATATAAAATGAGAAAAAATACAAAAGATCTGATAAGCAGTACTATCAATACTCAAGCACAGTGGTTCTCAACCTGTGGGTCGTGACCACTTTGGGGGTCGAATGACCCTTTCACAGGGGTTGCCTAAGACCATCGGAAAACACATATATAATTACATATTGTTTTTGTGATTAATCACTATGCTTTAATTATGTCCAATTTGTAACAATGAAAATACATCCTGCATATCAGATATTTACATGACGATTCATAACAGTAGCAAAATTACAGTTATGAAGTAGCAACGAAAATAATTTTATGGTTGGGGGGGTCACCACAACAAGAGGAACTGTATTAAAGGGTCGCGGCATTAGGAAGGTTGAGAACCACTGCTCTAGCACTTTCACTTATTTATCTCATTTAATCCTAACAATACCAAGGAGTATTATTACTATACCCATATGCAAATAGAAAAACTGAGGTTCAGCCCAAGCCAGTTTGGCTCAGTGGATAGAGCGTTGGCCTGCAGACTCAAGGGTCCTGGGTTTGATTCTCAAAGGTAAACAATAAAAGCAATGGATTAGTGAACTATAAAGCTAGTACAAAGGTTAAAAAGCAAAAGTAGAAAAATCATGTGAAATTAAAATAAATTAAGAGATACACACAAACACATGCACAAAAGAATTAAAAAATAATGACAACAACATAAACATTTTGGGTGAACAAAAACTGTAGTGATTTTAGGATGTGTTTGAGCTTAAGTGACCATGAACTTAAAATAGACGGTTATAAACATAACTAGATATATATGAAACACATGGTAACCACAAACCAAAAATCTACAGGAAATGTACAAAATACAAAGAGAAAGGAATCCAAACATAATACTCTACAGAGTCATCAACACACGAGAGCAAGAAAATAAAAAGCAGAGAACTAAAAAAAAAAATTAGAAAAATAATAAGATGGCAATAGCCATATACCCATCAATAATTACTTTAAATGTAAATGCTCTAAAGCAGTGGTTCTCAACCTTCCTAATGCCGCGAAGTTCCTCATGTTGTGGTGACCCCCAATTTCATTGTTACAAATTGAACATAATTAAAGCATAGGGATTAATCACAAAAACAATATGTAATTATATATGTGTTTTCCGATGGTCTTAGGCGACCCCTGTGAAAGGGTCTTTCGACCCCCAAAGGGGTCGCAACCCACAGGTTGAGAACCGCTGCTCTAAAGGCTCTAATCACCTTAAGACACAGAGTGGCTAACATCCTACTAAACTAAACAATGAATGAATGGGTTAACAATGTAATCAGGGAATAAATCAAAAGATACCTTGAGAAAATGAAAACACAACAACCCCAAATCTATGGGACACAGCAAAAGCAGCCCTAAGAGGAAATTCATAGTATTACAGGCCTACCTCAAGAAACAGACAAAAATTCTCAAATAAATAATCTAACCTTACACCTAAGTGAACTAGAAAAAAAACAAAGCCCAAAGTGAGCAGAAGAAACGAAATAAAGATCAGAGCAGAAATAAATTAAACAAGAGTCTAAAAAAACAATGGAACCAACAGCTGGTTCTCTAGAAAGATAAACAAATTCGATAAACCTTTAAGTAGACTCATCAAGGAAAAAAAGAGAGAAGGCCCAAATAAATTCGGAAGTGAAAAGGAGACAACAACCCAGAAATACAAAGGATAAGAAAATACTAGAACAATTATATGTGAACAAATTGGACAACCTGAAAGAATTGCATAAATTCCTAGAAATACACAATCATCCAAGACTAGATCAGGAAGAAACAGAAAATCTGAACAGACCAATAGCTATCAACAAAATCAAATCAATGATCAAAAAACTCCCAACAAACAAAAATCCTGGACCACATGATTTCACAGATGCACTTTACCAAACAGTCCAAGAATCATTAATATCTATCCTCCTTAACCTATTCCAAAATATTGAAGAGAAGGCTCTCATATGTATTTTACAAGGCCAGTATTACTCTGATATCAAAACTAGACAGACACTAAAAAGAGAGAGAGAAAATTATAGATCAATATATCTCCAATGAGTAATAAATATAAAAAGCCTCAACAAAATATAAAACTAATTCAGCAATACATTAAAAAGATCATACACCATGATTAAGTAGAATTTATTCCTGGATGCAAAATTAGTTCAATATCTGCAAGTCAATGTGATACAGCATATAAATAAAATCATTGATCATGTTGATATAGAAAAAGCATTTGACAAAATCAAATATACATTTATGATAAAAAAAATCTCAGCCAAGTGGAGATAAAAGGAACATTCTTCCAATATTATAAAGGCCATATATGACAAACCCATAGCTAACATCATACTCAATGAAAAGCTGAAAGCTTTTTCTTTAGAATCAGGAGCAAGACAAGGATGTCCATTTTTACCACTCTTATTGAACACTAGATGCCCGTTGCAGGAAGATTCCTGCAAGAATAGGGTTTCCTGAGAACGGAGCGTAGCGAAGCAGAGAAGGTAGCGAAGCCCACCTAGGCGAGCTTCACTAACTTCTCCGCTGCCTCGCTCCCTCCCTTCACTGCTTAGCCCTAGGTTCCCTCCCTTCTCTGCCACCTGGGCTCTCTCCCTTCTCTGCCACTTTGCTCCCTCGCCAGGTCATGGATCCGGGCCCCGGTCCCGCAGGCAGCCTCGCACGCTGCCGGCCCCGCCTCCCAGGTCACGGATCTGGGCCCCGGTCCCGCGGGCAGCCTCGTGCGCTGCCGGCCCTGCCTCGCCGGGTCAGGGATCGGCCCGGGTCACTGCCGGCCCTGCCTGCAGTATGCAAATTAGCCGCCATCTTTGTTGGCGGTTAATTTGCATATCACGGTTAGCCAATGGGAGGCATAGCGAAGGTATGGTCAATGACCATGTTTGTCTATTATTAGATAGGATAGCCACAGAAATCAGACAAAAACAAAACAAATAAATAAAAGGCATCCAACTCAGAAAGAAAGAAGTAAAACTGTTATTATTTGCAAACTTGAGGCCTGGTGCATGAAATTCGTGCACTCGGGGGGGGGGGGTCCCCTCAGCCCTGCCTGTGCCCTCTTGCAGTCAGGAGCCCTCAGGGGATGTCTGACTGATGGCTTAGGCCCAATCCGTCAGTTGGACATCCTTAGTGCTGCCACAGAGCCTGGCTTGTGGCTGAGCAGTGCTCTCCATGGGAGTGCACTGACTACCAGGGGATAGATAGCTCCTGCGTTGAGCGGTATCGGGCCAAAACATCCCCTGAAGGGTCCCAGATTGCGAGAGGGCGCAGGCCAGGCCAAGGAACCCCACCGGTGCACAATCAGGGCCAGGGAGGGACACATGAGGTTGGCCAGCGGGGGAGGGACCATGGGAGGGCTCTAGGGTGTGTTCCGCCCATCTCACTCAGTCCTGATCAGCCAGACCCCAGCAGCAAGCTAACCTACCAGTTGGAGCATCAGCCCCCTGGTGGTCAGTGCACATCATAGCAACTGGTCAACTGTCTCCCCCCTTGGTGGTCAGTGCATGTCATAGCAAGCGGTTGAGCAGCCTTAGCATACCATTAGCATATTACACTTTGACTGGTTGAATGGAAGACCGGATACTTAGCATTTTAGGCTTTTATTATATAGGATAGCCAAGATATGGGAGCAACCTAAGTGCCCATCAATGGGCGAATGAATAAAGAAGACTGGTACATATATATATAATGGAATATTACACAGCTATAAAAAAAGAAATCTTGTCATTTGCGACAACTTAGATGAATGTAGAGAGTATTATGCTAAGTGAAATAAACCAGAGAACGACAAATTTCATATGATTTCATATATGGAGCATAAAAAATAAACAAATAAAACTCATGGATACAGAAAACAAATTGATGGTCGCCAGATGGAAGGGGTTGGGGGGGATGAGTAAAAAAGATGAAGGAATTAAGAGTTACAAAAAAGCAATTATTAAAAATAATCACAGGGATGGTAAAGTACAGTGTAGGGAATATAGTCGAGGCCCGGTGCACGAAATTCTAAGCCCAGCCTGCACCCTCTCCAATCTGGGACCCCTCGGGGGCTGTCTGACTGACATCCCTCTCACAATCCAGGACAACTGGCTTCTAACCACTCACCTGCCTGCCTGCCTGACTGCCCCTAACCACTCTGCCTGATTGACGCCTAACTGCTCCCCTGCCGGCCTGATCACCTCCAACTGCCCTCCCCTGCCGGCCCGATCACCCTCAACTGCCTTCGGCTGAGGGGGCTGGGAAACTCCAGCTGGATGAGGCAGGGGCTGAGGGGACTGGGCACCACCATCTATGTGAGGGTGTGACAGTCAATTAGCATATTCCCTTTTTTATTGACTGTGGGTGCCATCATCTTGTGAGGGCATGATGGTCAATTAGCATATTCCCTCTTTATTAGATAATACTGTAATAACTATATGTGGTGTCAGATGGGTACTAGACTTATCAGGTGGATCACTCTGTAAGTTACATAAATATCTAATCGCTATGGTGTACTCCTGAAACTAATATAATATTGTAAATTAACTGTTACTTGAAAGATAAAAAAATTTAAAAAGAAACTTAACAGGAGCTTTATTTAAAAAGGCTTATACCAAAGAGATCTTGTTATTCACAATACTGACTTTAAGTGTGCAGAAAAGAGTTAACAGAGCAAGTCTGAGCCTGCTATCCTTAGAGAGGCATGCTTAAAAGGCTGACCCCTGCCTAGAATCTGGAATGAGGCTGGTAAACAGTTCTCTACAGTGATATAACATTTCCCTAAGTGATAAGACTGTTCACTGTGTCTTAACTGTACAATGTGGTTTATGCTGAACATCTGCTTTCCTTCTGGGAGTCTAGAATTTTGGTAGATGATAAATAGAGGGTGATTAGTTTGGACAATGAATCCCTAATGGGTTTCCCAGGACATATGTTGCAGCATTTTTATTGCTGGGGAAAAAGTATGCTGTGTGACCTGTCATGGAAGAGAGAGAAGGTAGGAAGTGTGCACATGGGTTCCTCCAGATGCTGCCTGTGTCTTTTCCCCTTGTGATCCAGCTGTGATTCCTTACTACATCACTGTAATAAGTCTTAGCCCTGAGTACAACTATATGCTGAGTATTGTGGGTCTTTCTAGCCTACCTCCAGATGTAGGGGTTGTCTTGAAAATCCTGGACACACAAGTGCATTACACTTCTAAATAGTTTGATAATTCTTTCTGAAAAAAATGCTATTCAAAATCAAGACTGAAATACTATTTCAAGATCTTTGATCTTTGGAGGTATAAAAGTTAAACAAATCAGTGTCAAGAGCCAAGTCTCAATCACAAAGAATTATCAGGATTAGTAAACTCAAATAATGGAAGAAAACAGGCTCAAAGTGGCTATCCAAACAGTTGCACAAAAGCAAGGTCTAACAAATACTTCATTAATGGTTTCTTTTGGATAAACTAGACAAGAGTATTTCCTGAAAACAAAGAAATAAACAAAACAAAAAAAGAGTAGGAGATGGCCAGAAGTCCTCTACCAGATACTATTTGTTAAACAGGCATGTAAGAGGAAAGATTTTTTGCATTGGTTGTACAAGGATGCCTTTTATAATTCTACCACCACATCCCATCCTATCCTATATAATAAAAGAGTAATATGCAAATTAACTCTAACGGCAGAATGATGGGGGAAGACCGGTTGCTATGATGTGCACTGACCACCAGGGGGCAGATGCTCAACACAGGAGCTGCCCCCTGGTGGTCAGTGCACTTCCACAGGGGGAGCGCCGTTCAGCCAGAAGCCAGCTCATGGCTGGCCAGCACAGCAGCAGAGGCAGGAGCCTCTCCTGCCTCCGCAGCAGCGCTAAGGATGTCCGACTGACGGCTTATGCCTGCTCCCCCTAAGCCGTCAGTTGGACATCCCCCAAAGGCTCCTGAACTGTGAGAGGGCTCAGGCTGGCCTGAGGGGAACCCCCACCTCCACCCAGAGTGCACTTTTTTCGTGCACCGGGCCTCTAGTAAGTCATATTCAGAAAATCTGCCTTCCAAATTGCATTCACTAATTATCTTTGCCATTAAGAAAACAAATATTTAACCACCAACCAGAGCTTTTAGTTAGTTTTGCCACTTATAAGCTGGTGACTCTGCGCAGCCATTTCACTTCAGTTAAGTGAATGAGCTCAAATTTAAAGAGATTCAAAAATAACTTCCAGACCACCATCACTGCCTTCAAGAAAGGTGAGTGTGAAACGAGTGTTATGTAAGAGGCGAAGCCAGCCCAGTCTTATTTTTGTAGCATGTCTCCATTTCCATTCCCCAGTAACAAACACAAACTACCTTGAATACATTCTGCCTGACCTCTGGGGCATCCTTGTCAACCACTTATAGCCATTCCTCCCATCTGTTATACTAAACTTAATCCAGGACTCTCATACCTTGTAGTGAATTTCCAACTGTTCACCCTTCCTGATGGCTAAACCATCCATCCCTTATACCTTCTTAGAGACATGAATTGGGGCAGAGAATGTAGGGGGGGGGGAATGAGTGTACAAGGGCTGGGAAGTACATAGCTGGATACTTTAAAAAAAGTAGGGAGATTTTTTCTGGGGAACACTCCAAAGGCGTCTGCTATTCTGGGTGACTCCAAGACTGTTTCAGACAGTAAGGCTATTACTGGTATATGTTGCAAAGTATATCAGCTCACTCTTAGCCACAGAACCACCAATAGTTCTAGCTGTTGCTGAAAAAACGGAATCAATCTGGTTTCTTGAAGGCCTTTCAATGCTGCTTGTCTGGAGCAGAACACTTTTGCAAATCATCTCCAAGTATATGGGTAATTTATATTCTCCCTGTCACCTTCCTTTATATTTTCCTACACATTTTTCCAGGCTTAAAATTCCTGGCTGTCCTACTTGTAACAACAGATCTGTCAAGGAGGAAAGAAGCTAGCTAATGCTAGGCATGGTAATAGGCTTGAAATAAATGTACTGGAAGTGGGGATGAAATACAGTGTAGTGGTTAAGTGAAGACTCTGAAGTCAGACGGCTTACTATGTGACCTAGAGCAAATTATTTAAATCTCCAAGCCTCAGTTTACCCATCTGCAATCTATATATATAAAAGGTTAAGTGACCGTCCGGTACATGATACGCACTGACCACCAGGGGACAGACGCTCAACACAGGAGCTGCCGAGCTGCGGTGACTTGGCAGCGGTGGTTCTCAGGTGACAACCCTGGAACCAGAGGGGAGGGAGCCTGATTCCTCACTGGGCCGTGTGATTCCACCTTCGGTCGTGGGTTACGTTGTTTTTATATCATGTTTTTAAATCATGTTTTTGTTGTTTTTATATCGTGTCTTTGTTGTTATAGCATGTTGTTGTTTGTTTATTAATCAACTTATATATTATTTTCATATCAATTTTTTTTCTTTTTTCTTTTTTAAATACATTTTATTGATTTTTTACAGAGAGGAAGGGAGAGAGATAGAGAGCCAGAAACATCAATGAGAGAGAAACATCAATCAGCTGCCTCCTGCACATCTCCCACTGGGGATGTGCCCACAACCCAGGCACATGCCCTTGACCGGAATCGAACCCGGGACCCCTCAGTCCGCAGGCCGACGCTCTACCCACTGAGCCAAACCCGTTTCGGCTTTCATATAAATTTTACTAATTTTCTTTCATCTCTTACACTTCTATTATAGAGAAAGGGTGAATAGAGATATTATAATATTTCTTCTAATTACTTTCCTTTCAATGTGCACGAATCCATGCACTGGGCAACTAGTATGATTATAATAATTGTACTTCATAGACTGCTGTTATAGACTACTGTGAGATTTAGCTAAGACAATGCATGTAATTGCTTATCCTAACACATCATAAATGCTCCAAGATGGTTTGTTGTTATTATTTAGTATTTTAACCAACTCTGCTGGCTAGGCATTACTATTCCCATTTTACAGATGAGGAAACTGTGGCACAAGTGGTATCAGGATCAGAATCCAGAACTACCCCAATTCTGGAGCTCACGTTCTTCCTATCACTTACTGGACAGTTTTGTGACTTTCAAAGAATGAAAAACTCTAGGTTTGACTCTCTCAGGAAACTGAAATTTCTAGATTGTTCATTAGTAATAAGACAGAGGGACTTGAGGAGGACAAAAAAACTGGTTACCAAGCTATAATAAAGGCCTGCACCAGTACTTTGAAAACAGATTGGAAGACACAGGAGATGGTTAGGAAGGAGAGTTGACTAACAAAACTGTATCAGCTGCCATTCTTGTCATTTCAGACAATAAACATTTAGTCTTCGTCATTAAATTTGGGAATCCAAGGACTTCATATCCATCTCTTGGAGAGATATAATACCTACTAGAATGGAAGCAAAATTAACCCTTTGTCCTGCTGCCATCCAGAAGAAGCATGTACATCACATTCCAGTCAGGAAAACAAACCACAAAAATACTTTGCACCCTAAGACAAACCCAAGAAACCTGTTTAAGTCTGCCCTCCAAATAAATCATACCTTGAACATTTCCTATAAGTTACAAATGTCTGGAGATAAGACTTTAGTGATTAAGGCCCTGATCAGGTAGTTTAGTTGGTTAGAGAGTCATCCTGATACACCAAGGTTGCGGGTTTGATCCGCTATCAGAGCACACACAGGAATCAACCAATTAATGCATAAATAAGTGGAACAACAAATCGATGTTTCTCTCTCTCAACTAAAAAAAAAAAAAAACTTTAGTGAATAGATAATAAAGCGAGAAAAGCTTTTCCACCATGAACACACTAATGTAAACTTGGAACTCTTGGTAATACTGCAGTTTTTTCCATTTAAATATGTGTTCAGTCCTTATGAGGGCTGATTCCTTCACCCCCTTTGGCAAGTGAACTTTCTATAGGTTTTTGCCTATGTTTTCCTTTCATATGAACATATTAAAAGCTTTGAAAAGTCCTGCAGGAAAGAAACTTTCATTTAGCATTTCTAAGACTTACTTGGAGGCCATATAGTCTACAAGAACATGGACTCTGATGCCACAGCTCTGCCACTTGGAAGCTGAATGATATTGGGTAATCACTTCAACGTTGAGGCTAAGATTCACGATCTATGGAATAGTCCTGGTTGCTAGGCTATAGCAATATGGCTGGTAGAGCACCCAGCATGTTGTAAGCCCCCCAACAGAATCGGATTGTATTTAAACAGAAGTGATCCCTTCTCAACATTCCAACTCACTCTCAGTTTACAAGCAACATCCTGCAGGACACCCCTGTTTGGGAAACAAAGACTAAAGCTTTCAGGTCAGGCCATCTTCTGGTACAGAAAATAACTAAGATGATGCTGATTTAAGTTCTTATTCCTTCAACTAGATGTGAAGTTTGCGGCAAGTCTCAAGTCTTTCTGAGGATAAGATTTCGGTATCTGTAAAATTAGATACTGCCCAGAGTTGAGATTCGATTATAAAACCTTGTATAACTGTGCACTTTTTTGTGAACCCATCTTAGAAGCAGTAGCCAGAATCTGGTATAGTCCACAATGACTAAGAAATTGCTCCAACAGGGATGTAAAAATATAAAGAGTCACATTAAAGAGAGCTGGAGCTGCCAGCCCACAGGAAGGCCTTGCACACCTTATGCCTCAAGCCTTTGTTATGTTAAAACAGGGCAAAATAACCTTTTCTGGGCCTAAAGCAGCATTGTGCCCCAAAGAACCCTTTGCAAGAAAAACAAGAAAGCAGCTATGACTAAGGACTTAACATTAAAAACACTATCTAGAATTAGCATCACAATGTTAGCTTACCTGCATCAACAGAATGCCTTCCTTCTAGATGTCATTGTTCCCCTTCACCTCCTCCTAAATACCCCTTTTCTTTGTTTCCTAACTAAAACACTACGTGGGTTTCTGCCTGAATCGGTGATTCCAGAAGAGCCATTCTTCTTTTTTTTGAAATCTCAAATAAATGTGTATTGCTGCTCACTCTGAAAAGGCCTTTTAATTTTAGGTTCACTGGGGAAACTTTATACAAATAAAAATAAACACACACGTCTTCACAGAAGACTTTCTAGTACAAATAACCTAGTGCAAGTCTTTCCTAGAAACACTACGTGCAAATCTCTGACAACTGCTCAACATAAATCAGCTGGGCCTTGGTTACACTGATTGAACAGCTAATTATATACGAATGCTAAAAGGAAAATGTTTTCAGTCACTTCTCAATTATTCACACTGGAGAAGAGAAATAACAATATAAATGATCAACAGTTTATTACATAATCAAACTAACATTCTTTTCAGCAATGCTTCCCAAACAGGTTTAATTGGAAACAGTTTATTAAAATAAAATGTGTACTTTCCAAGTATCAGTTCAGCAAGAGTAGGATCCCAATCCCGGTAACGCACAAGCTGACCAAGAAATCACGGTGTTACACAACCACATTATCTCTATGTCACCCGGTCCTGACTTTTCTGCAGCCATTCATCCATCGCCGCTGTATTTCCCCACGTAAACGGGTTGTCTCCTAAGACTGAGTAGCACTTACCCTCTCTCAGTCTGGTTCCTGCACTGCAAAATGGAAATTCTATTGGCCTAACAGCGTTATTGTGAAGTCTAAAGACAATGAATACGAAGGACTTGGCAATTTGAGGAGCACCGAAACTTTCCAAACATCCTGCCTACGGTTGCTATCTTTGCGAACAGCAGTGCTTACTTGCTTCTTTTCTGCAAGTTTAGGTCGGGGGTCTTCGAATTCGCAGAGAACCAAGGCCGCTTTCGGGCCTCGGCTCCTCGGAGGCCCTCATCGTCGATTAACAAGCCCCTCCTGTGTCGCCTCCCCGCCCGCAAACGGCCCTTCCGCGCACCCTCACTCCAACCCGCGTCTCCGCGTCCGGCTCGACTCTGGTCCCAGAGCCCTCCTCCCGGGCCCCGCACCCGCACGGCCTGGCTCGCACGTCCTTCCAGCCACAGGGGCCACGCTTCCGACCAGCACAGCCCCGCGCTGGCCTCGCCCTGGGGCTCGGTCACGAAACACGGCCACACACCGCCGGGTCCCCACCCTGGGCCCAAAACGCCGGAGGGTGAACACCTGAGCAACCTTCCACGAATCCGCTCCAGCCTCAGTTTCCCCGGCGGCAGCACCAGCGCGCACTCGTCGCCCAGGGCCCCGGGGGAGAGGCCCCAGACGGCCCGGCGCTCCGGGACCCCGCAGAGTCGCAAACTAACCTGCAGGTGACCTGTTTGGTGCTCATGGTGGTCGGGACAGAGGGCCGTGGTCGTGTTGCCGCCTCTCAGTCTGGCCGCCGCCGTCGCTGCTTCGGCCCTGCCCCTCCCGTGCGGCCGCGTCACGACGGCGCACGCCGCCCCCCCGCCCGTGTGCGCCTTTATAGTGCCGGCCGGAAACCTCGCCGCCGTCACAATTGGTTCCGCCCCGGGGTGGAGGCGGGGCCGATCCTCAGTCCCCGTATTCCTCCTCTTCCCGCCATTTCCAAGCCTCCTGGGCGGGCCATGGCAAGTCCTATCCCGTGTGCTGACTCTTAGTTCCTACGGGGCTGCCCCATCTCCAAGCGCATTCCTTAGCGACTCTCGCGTCCCTAGAATCACCTCGCCCCGCTGGAGGCATCTTAATCCCAGACACCCCGACCTACATGTCAGTTTACACTCCCGGACCCCGTTCTCAGGTCCTGCCTCAACTGTTCCGCCAGACCGCGCCTCCCAAGTAAGGAGTCCCTTAGACCCCGCCCAAGTGCTCCTTTAAAAATCTCTACTCGCATCCCAAACTTTAGTCATGTTCTTTCCAGGCATTCCTCTGCTATTTGTCTTCCATTTCCTATGGTGGAAACCCAGAAAGATCATTCTTTTAAAAAATATATATATATTATTGATTTTTTACAGAAAGGGAAGGAGAGGGATAGAGAGACAGAAACATCGATGAGAGAGAAACATCGATCAGCTGCCTCCAGCACACCCCCCACTGCGGATGTGCCCGAAACCGAGGTACATGCCCTTGACCGGAATCGAACCTGGGACCTCTCAGTCTGCAGGCTGACGCTCTATCCACTGAGCCAAACCTGTCAGGGCCAGAAAGATAATTCTTGATATGTCCCTCTGGTTCTCTATATCCTGCAGATCCTGCTCTCCAATGAATCCTCTTGTCTCCATTTCTACTTTCATGGTTCTAGTCTAAGCAACCCTCACTCCTCACCCGGGCCCATGCAATGGCCTCTTAACTGCTCTTCTGGCTTCTGCTCCTGCCCTCTTCTAGTCTGTTGTTACACAAAACCTTTTTTTTTTTTTTAAGTAAATCGGATCATGTCATTAAACTCTTTTATCCATTTCAATGATTTCCTATTGCCTTTAAAAAATTTTTAAACATTGAAATATAACAGACAAAATACATATGCCCCATGAATTTTACATATGAATACACTGATGAAACCACCACCCAGATAAAAGAACATTATCAATACCCGGCTTCCTTATGCCCCTTCCCAATCAATAGCTCCCAAAGATAAGTGTAATTCTCACCTCTATCATCACAAATTAGATTGTTCTTGACCTTGATATAAATGAAATAATTCAGTATGTACTCTTTGTCTTCTTTTGACCAACATTATACAGGTGAGACCTATATGTGTTATAAGAACAACATATAGCTGTCAGTGTTGATCTATACATACTATAAGAACAACATATAACTGTATGTAGTTCTTTTACTTTGCTTTTGTAAAAATATTGTCTTCCAATGAATGAGCACAGTATATACTTCCAATTAGAACTTTTGAAATTTCTCTCAGAAATTTAGGAACTACATTGGGAAATTTGTCGTTTTCAGTGTATAGGTCTATGCCAACTTTTATTAGATGCATTCCTAGGTATCTAGATGGGTTTTTGGATGCTATTTTAAATGATATTTTTAAAAATGTCCTAATTGTTGTTGCTTGTTCCATGCTATATTTATATATTTTCTTTTTTAAAAAATTTATTTATTGATCTTGGAAAGAGAGTGGAGAGAGAGAGAGAGAGAGAAATTTGTTGTTCCACTTATTTATGTATCCATTGGCTGATTCTTTTGTGCCCTGATCAGGATTAAACCCACAACCGTGATGTATCAGGACAATGCTTGAACCAACTGAGCTATCCTTTATTTCTTTTCCTTGACTTACTGCTGAGAACCCTCAGTGTAACCTTAAATAAAAGTGGTAAAAAATAAAAATAAATAAAATAAAATAAAATAAAAGTGGTAACAGTGGACAACCTTGTCTTGTTCCTGAATTCAGGGAAATTATTTAGTATTTCACCACTAATTAAAATGTTAGCTCTAGGGTTTTTGAAGCTATTTATTATCAAATTAAAGAAGTTTCTTTTTCTTTCAAGTTTTCTTAGAGTTTTTATCATGAACATGTCTTTTTTTAAAAATCAAATCCTTTCCCATCTATCGAGAAAGCCATATTGTTTTATTCTTTATTCTGTTACATTTTCTTCCTATAAATCATTCGATTCTCTTGGTTAATATTGTGTTTAGCATTTCTTTATCCTTGTTCATGAGAGGTAGTGGTCTGTAGTGTTCCTTCCTCCGAATGTCCATGTCAAGTTTTAGTATCTGAGCTATGCATGAGTTTGGAAGTATTCCTTCTTTTCAATTCTCTGAAAAATGTCTGTGTAATGTAGGTATTCATGTTTTCTTAAATGTTCAGAATAATTTACCATGGGAGCCATCTCATCCTGCAGTTTACTTTAGCTTTGTTCATTTTCTGTATTGTACGTGTGATTTTTACTTCAGATTTCTGTTCTAATCTTTATTATCTTTCCTTTTCTATATTTTTAAGTTCAAATTGTTCTTGTTTTCTAGCTGCTTATTCTTTAAGTATTTAGAGCTATAATTTTCCCTCTCAGCCCCTTTTAGTTATATTTCACAAGTTTTAATGTCATTACAATTAGATTAGAAATATTTTCTAATTTCCATTGTTATTTATTCTTTGACCCATAAGTTATTTAGCAGTATGCTGCTTAATTTCTAAACTACTGGGAATTTTCTAGTTAGCCTTTTCTTATTGATTTCTTTTTATTTCTAGTATAATCCCACTGTGGAATTGTCTGTTATCCTTTTAGTTTGGTTAACTAGGGTAACCTCTATCTTTATTTTTACTGTGCTGTTAATTTTTTTATGAGCAAGATTACTTCTACAATATAAAGCATCAAAGGAGAGTAACCTCAAAGTAAGGTTACTTATTCAAAACCAAAACGATATAAACTTTGCTAGAAACACAAAAACAAGTGAGGCTGCCTAATTCCGAGAGGCGCATAGACTTATGACTAATTAAAGGGCAGTGCTCAGGTGGAAACATGAATCCAGGGCCGCAGGGCACGGGAACGCCGGAGGAAGCGGAGAAAGTTCTACAGAAACCTAGGGCTTTACAGAATGAGTCGGAGCTGGCTGCCAACAGTTGCAAAATGTATGAAGGCTGGAAAAACAGTCTGGTAAGCAGGCACAAATGGAAAGGAAAATGAAAGCTCTTTAGGACGCTGGTTTTAGGGGCGGCCTGGTGACTGTCCTGGTTAATTCTACCCGGTTTGGCTCTGAGGCCGTCAATCAGAATGACGTCATTGCCGATCAGGTTCCTCGCGCTGCGGGAATTTGCTACCTGTGCCATCAGGAAAAGGAAGTCTGGGGACACCGCCCCGGCTGCCCAGGACGGGAGAGCCATGCAGAGCGCAGCGGCCGGAAAGCCTTTAATTAAGTTCAACCATTGCAGGAAACACATCTACAGCTTCGGTGTGCCGCGGTGCTGCCCCCTCTGCCGGCGGGATGTGGGCTCCAGGAAGCTGGAGGAAGCACCTGTTAGCATCTCCAATCCGTTCGCCAATGGGCATCAAGAAAAGTGTTCATTCCTCCTCAGGCCAACTCAAGGGACGTTTCTTAGGTAACGTCAGTGTTTTTTAAGTGTTACATTGAATTGTGCAAATTTTCCTTCTGTGTTGTAGTCACTAAAACCTTCTTTTACAGTGTGAGTGAAGTGTGGTGGATAATTCTTTCCAGTTTTTTTTTTGGCATTTAATTCTAAAATGTAGGCCTATTTGTTTTATAGAAATAGACGGTGTGCATACTTTCCTGGAGCGAAAAGTGCAAGAATATATGAAGGTCAAACCTACTTATACAATTTTAAGAGAGAAAAAGCCATAGTCTGGAGACCTACTTAACCATAGATTTTGAGCTAAGAGGCTAATTGGAAAAAATGACCCAGCAGCCAAGCTTACCAAAATACCTTTATTGTGAGTTAGTTTGTAATCTCTCTGACAAGCAGGGTCAATGTACGGAGCCTGAAGACTCTTTTGCATGGAGGTGAATTAAAGTGGAGAGTGGAGCTGGTTTATTTCTATTGCAGACACCACCTGACTTTCAGATTTCAGAAATCAAAAGAAAGGATTGTGCCTCCTGAGAGTCCTGGTGGAGTTTACAAATGGACAAGCCTGGTTGCAAGAGAGCAGGGATGCTACTGAATGATGCACATGCTTTAGGAA
This sequence comes from Myotis lucifugus, assembly GCF_000147115.1. Lineage (NCBI taxonomy): Eukaryota > Metazoa > Chordata > Mammalia > Chiroptera > Vespertilionidae > Myotis > Myotis lucifugus. The sequence continues at coordinate 13,179,361 of NW_005871056.1, forward strand.
GCGTGTCCATGCACATCATCCCGATCTAATGCTCCCAACTCTCTCATGCCCTCAGGAGTTCTTGGGATGAGAACATCAGAGTTGACTATTCACTTCCCGGCTAACTACCATATGTCACTAGCCCTTCACTTCAAAATATGACAAATACCTGACTGTACAGGCTCATAGTTGACACCCAATAAACGTGTTGCAAGACTGAGAAATAACTGAAGGAAAGAAGGGAACGAGGGAGGACATGCTAGGATTTAGGCAGGAAACCAAGGGCAGTGATGTGCTCAGGGTATGAGCTTGGGGTAGAAAATTCGGTGGGTGTCACGCTGTCATCAGCCACCCATGACTATTCCTGTTTTTCTCCGCTTCATTTTCATTTCATTTCTTTTTAAAAATATTTTTATTGATTTCAGAGAGGAAGGGAGAGGGAGAGATAGAAACATCAGTGATGAGAAAGAATCATTGATTGGCTGCCTCCTACACATCCTACACTGGGGATCGAGCCTGCAACCAGGGCATGTGCCTGACCAGGATTTGAACCGTGACCTCCTGGTTCATAGGTAAACGCTCAACCACCGAGCCACACCTCATGTTCAACCTCTGGAAGCCCCAGGGTCTCAAAAAAAACTCAAAGTGGCTCCAACAAGATGACCTGGAGGAGACTGCTCTAAGGAGATGGGGCAGCCATGTGTGTCCTTGGTCATTTTAAAACCTGCAACTGCTTGCTTTAATGAGGAACCAAATATTCAGACCTGTGGTCTGATAAAGGAGCTTTATTATTTAAAAATAACCTGTGTGGCAGGCACTCAATAGATATTTTATTCTTACAACCAGCTCACTATTCCCAGTTTATAGTGAAGGAAATAGATTAGAGAGAGTAAATGACTTGCCCAATGTCCCAGGGCTAGTAAGTGATGGCCTGGGTCTGTATACGAAGGTTTAATTATACGGACTTATACATCTATTGTCCAGTCTCAGGTAAATAATAATTCCAAGAAACAAGGGCTGTCCAAGAGAAGTGGGTGTGGCCACAGGCTACAAGACCAAAATGGGCCATATCAGTTTGGGAGGCAGAATCCACTGAGGCATCAGGAGCCTCTCACCCATGTTTGCCTGAGGAACGGGCTGTCACCTCACAGAAAAAGGAGGAGAGAATAAGGTGCTCCTTCAACAATTCACCTCTGGGTGGGCTCCTCTGCCAGGTGTAATGCTGACTTTTTGCTCTAGCAGGACTGGCCTTCTAGCACACTCACCTTTAGCATTGGGGACGGGGCAACAAAATAGATGGGGACAGGGGGAAATTTTAGATCTCAAATGTAGAATTGGCCTAACCAGCTTTGAAACAGGGCTTTCACTAACCTGGACACTATTGGCAATCTGGCACCAGGCAAGCGAGGAGGACCATCACTCCCCCACTCTAAGTACCAACTCTTTGTGCCAGACATTTGCAAATGAGGAAAAAATATTTGTTTCTTTCAGGGACTATGATGGAAGGTCTGATCTTCATGTTGGAATAACTAACACAAATGGTGAGTGCATGTTCATATTTTTTTAAAGCTTAAAAAGTCCCCAAAGTATCCAGACGAGAGTGGCATTTCTAAAGAAAAGTGATGGTGCAACATTTAACTAGGAATTCCTCTGGTCCCTGGGTTCTCTTGCTGGACCATGAGGGGAGTGATGCTACTATTCCCCCAAATGAGAAACACTCGACTGTACAGCAAAGTGTTACTAACAATACTAAATATTTGGAAAAAGGTCATTAATGTTTTCTCAGCCAAGAGTGACAGAAACCTTTTAGTTTTTTGTTGGTGTTTAAACAAGGAAAAAACAGAATTCTGGAGAGATTGAGTTGCCCAACACCTTATCGGGTGTGGGAACCAGAATCCGGACCCAGGCCCTCTGCTCCCCAATCCTGTACTCACTCAGCCCACTGCTACTGGGTCTTCACACTCCAGGGTCTCCAGGAATTAGGCAGAAACCTCTGGATAAGTCAGGGGATATAACACCTGAGCAGGTGGGGGAGCCTGCAGCAGTTTTCTGTAAAAAAACAAAAACACAGCAGCAGCATGTTTAAATAAAACAGTCCTTTTGGCCAGATTTAGCTCTGAGGTCTGCAACCCCTGAACCGAGGACATCCTTGTCTGCAGGAAAAGGGCCTGGTGAGCCACTTGTAGGAGTTGCAGGCCTGGGAATGGAGAGCAAGCCAGCCAGGTGAGCCAATGTCCACCTCCTTGAGGCAGGAGAAACTGATACTGTGAACAGAAACCTAGGACTGGGTTTTTGAACTCAGAGTTACCCATGTGAACAGTAAACTTTATCACCAGTCTGACCACTAGAAATTTATTGCTGATTGAAGGAAAGCCAGGCCCATTTGTAAACAGAGAACTTCAACAAAAATATTTGGAGATGATGATCCCGGTGCCTATGATTGTCTCTGTTTCCTGGGGGTGACTCTAGAGGGCTGAAGAGCAGGTGGAGCAAGAACTGGGTTTCCCTGAAGGAACTGCTTTGCAGAAAGCAGGGGAGGCAGGGGCACCGTAGCCTCTCCTTAACTCCAGGCAAGACCTTCTCTAAATCTCCGAGGCGAGTGGCTGCCTCCTGAACTTGATGATCCTGGAGGAAGGAGGTCCCAGAGCCTCTCGGGGCCCATTGCTAATTGGCAGGAATCAGAAAGTGCAACCTGGGCCTCCGATACGTCAGGTTACTGTGGGGCTGCTGTCATTTTCTGACAGCACCCTTTCACAGAGGTGCACGTCCCTCAAGCTTCTGCGTGACCCTGGCTTTGGTTGCAGGAGTCGTCTATAATTACACTATGCACGGTGTCCAGCGAGATGAAGCAGGCTGGGAGCAGAGTGTAAGTGTCCCATTATTGCAGCCTGGCATGTTTGGACTGATGGACCAGTGGGACAAGTACCTGGAAGACTTCTCCACCACGGGGGCCTGGCTGCCTCACAGGTACGGAGCTGCTGAGACCACCTGCTCCCTGGCCCGCATTTGCCACACAAATGTGATCAACTCACAGAGGACACTGAGCGGCGTTTAGTAGTAGCACCTGTAACAGAATTTAAGCAGGGGTTTCTTCAGAGGTGAGCCAGCATATATTACATATAATAAAAAGGAAATATGCAAATTGACCCTAATGCTAAACAATCGGGAACGACCAGTCACTATAACATGCACTGACCACCAGGGGGCAGATGCTCAATGCAGGAGCTGCCCCCTGGTGGTCAGTGCGCTCCCACAGGGGGAGCTCCGCTCAGTCACAAACCCTGCTGACGACTGCAAGCGCAGTGGTGGTGGCAGGAGGCTCCTGGACTGCGAGAGGGCGCAGGCCAGGCTGAGGGCCCCCCACCAAGTGCACAAATTTTCATACACCGGGCATCTAGTATTACATAATAGAATCAGAGCATTTTAAAAGTTGAAAGGACCAAAATTAGAACTCTCATTATTTGAATAGGTATTTTTACATACTTAACACTCAATAGTAATATGTACAGCAAAAGCTGTGATATTATGTTCCATAAAACAAAAAATTTAAATGATATTCAAAATTTATAAATATTTTAAGGTTCTATTTTTTGGTTTTAGCAATCTTGAAATTAATTTCTCAATTTCTTGCTCCCTTAACACTTTGGATATATAGCATACTTGTCCATTTAAATTGTTTTCAGGCTACCCTTGAAATGTAGGCTATCCTAAAATTTAAGAAATGAAATTCTGCTTCTAGAATCTAGAATTTCAGTGAAATTAAGTTCCCCAAGGTGGGGTTTATGTGCACCTTCACTCACCACTTTGAACATTCAGTTCAGTCTCTTCTGTACTTAAGCTGCAATCTGCACTAGCCCAGGAGGCCAAGCGTCCCTGCCCAGGCTGGGGCCCAGCTCGCCGAGTGAGCCCGATTTCAGTTGTGGAAGGCCCTGAGCAGCTTTCAAAGCTAAGCCTTCTCTTCCCCACGTCCTTGTTTTGCAGGTACGAAGAAGAACACCACAACTGCTACACTTATACCCTCACATTCATTAACTGCGTTCTGGCCACAGAAGGCAGGGAGCAACTGGACAAGAATGAGTTCACGGAGAAATTTGTGGTCCCCAGGACCAGGAAGGCTTCCAAGTACATCACGCTGTACCGGGCGGTAGAGGAGCATGGCTTCTACGTGATCGACCACCCGGATCAAGAGCCAAGTCCTCCTCCGGGGAGTGGTCTGTGCTGAGTGCGCTGTGTAAAAGCAGAGGGACAGGATATTTGGGGGTGACTACTTTTAATAGATCATAGAGCTTTCTAAATACAGTAACCTGTGGTTAATTAAAAAAAAAAAGTTATAGGGCTTCCCTCTAAGCATACTTCAGTTTACTGCAGTATAAGAATTTACAAAATTAATAAAAATTGCCCCGGGTTTTCAAAATTCTTTTCATAGAATTTGTTTTCAAACTGAGAATTCATGTTAAAGCATAAAGTGGCAGCATATTTTATTCCCAGAACAACAAAAACTCTTCCTAGAAATTAATGAGAGCTGAATAAATTCACCTTTCCATGTGAATCCAGAAGGTGGGGGCATTTGTAAGAAGGGAGCAAGACATCTACAATTTATGAAATAATGAGTATTTTCACCTCAATGTTTTTCTTTGAAATGCATAGTGTTACCTCTTGATGGTCAACAATAGGGAAAAAAAGGAAAAAAAAGAAAAGGCCTCAGAATCTAAGTGAGGCAATGGGCACCCCTGAATTAGCCTTTCTAATCCACACGCACAAACTGGACTGGCAATTCCTCAGAAGCTGAACACCAGTTGGTTTCCTTCTCATTTTGCCTGACCTGACAGGAGGTCAGCGGCTGGGTTTACTACATACAGCACCTTCTCTTCCCACTTTAAGTGCCACTTCAGAAAGGACTCAGTGAAGGGATGTCTTGTTTTTCTAATGCTCAGAAGAAAGGGGAAAGCTGGGATAAGCAACTAAAAAGAAACGAGGTGATTTTAACAAGCTTGTTAGAATTTGTATACCCAAATAATCATGACACTTTACACAGCCAATCAGCAAAACATTTCAAAATTCCTCTTTGGAACCTGCTGCCAGAAACCACTTTGTTTTTGGCCAAATGTGATCGACTCCACCACATCTTCTTCTCCAGCCCTGGGCACCAAGTGATGTCTCACTTCTGAAAACCAAACCCATCCTCAAGGTACTCAACTTCAAAGCACCAACCCATCTTCAATGTACCCACCATCACAGTACCAATAATTACTTAGTAATATAGATATTCAGGAAACTTGCTGCAGATCCGTAAAGCCTGCTTCCAAAGAGGTGTCTGGTCAACGTTTCAGCAGTGGCAACTTCAGTGGGAAAAAACGCAGGCACACCAATGTTTGTACGTGTAAGTGCTGGTACTTTACTACACTTGATCTTAGCCAAAAGGCTGAGAAGCGGTAAGTTCTGGTACTTTAGAGAAAAACAAAACTTCCCACCCAGAGCATGACACCATTTTATTTTTTAAAAATATCTATTTTTATTGATTTCAGAGAGAAGGGAGAGATAGATAGAAACATCAATGATGAGAGAGAATCATTGATTATCTGCGACCTCCTAGTTCATAGGTCGACACTCAACCACTGAGCCAAGCCAGCTGGGCGAACATGATACCACTTTAAACAGGACAGCTATTCTGACTGCTATTCTGTGTTGTTCAAGAATTTGTAAAGATCTCAGTGGGTAAATATAAAAATGTGTTGAGTTTGGGGAATAGTATTCCAATTTGCCCTTGATCTTAACATGCTTAGTATTCCCCTTCTCTCGTCCCATTCTTTACCTGATTATTGGTAATCATGGCAGCTGCAGTTAACAAGTATTCATCAAGGTCTCCACACCAGAATAAACACTTCTTATTCTTCCCTTTCACTTAAGACCACCTGTGAAGTAGGCGCTAACATTATGCTGGCATCATTTTACAGATGAAAAGGGAAACTGAGGAAACAGTGGCAAAACCAGGGTTGAAAGACGTTTGACTGCAAAGTCCATGCACTTAACTCCTGGGCCACCTGGTGACCTGGTACCCAGGATATGCAGCAACTGGGCCAGTAATTTTTGCATTCGCGAAGATAAAAGCGAAAATAAGGGTTTTGCTTTCATCAACATTCAAATTCGGAGAGGAAGTAAGTAATATGTCATAAAAAGCAATTCAGCTAAGATCAATATTAGGAATGCCAATTCATGCTACTGTCTTAGTGCTACATCCCTTTTCAAAGCTGCCACAGTCCCCATTCTCTACTTTAGAGGCTGCGCTCCCACCTGGAGGTGACTCTGGCAGTAGTCGGCCTGTTCTTCTCTTCAGCAGGCTGTAAAGTCCCTACTGGTAATGTCACAATACCACCCTCCAGTGTTTACCCCAATAAAGGAAATTAAGCATCTCATAACACCAATAGATGGCAATGTTGCTCTGTTCTTAGAATGATACACTGAGAATCTGATTGTTTCTTGATCATGCCTTGAGAAGGACGAGGAGACTCAGGGTTGGTACCAGCTCTGCTTCCCAGATGAAGTCTCAGAGTTCTCCCTGCCACCTCCCCAGGCGCACTTCATCTCAGCACTTAGCACTGACCCACGCACACACGGTCTTCCCTCAATGCTTATGGGAGGACAGACCACTGGGCTCCTTTTCACAGAGAGGTCAGAGTTTGTCTCAGTGTTACTGATTTGATGACCCACACAAAGGTATTTTTCCAAAGCCTCTACAGGTGCATACATTACTATTATAACCAAGAAAACCCAAATCAACATCACTTTGAAAAGCCCACAGAGGCCATATCTAGCTCCCTTAATTCAGGAAGTGCTTGCTACCTCACCTTCCCCCATCTTCAGAGCTGTCTTCACTTTACCTCAAACTATTTTTCTATCACCTCCTTCTCCATTGTGTTACCTACCAGGGCATAAACTAGAGAAATGGTTATGGTAATGCTTACACTTTTGGTTTATCTGAAAGGGGAAAAGGTATACCTACCATGTACTGGATCCTTTCATATGTCATCTCATTTAGTCTGCAAAACAAACTCAGGAGGTATTAGTCATCCTCATTTCACAGCTGAGGAAACCGAGACTCAGAGTGATTAGGTGATGTTTCCAAGGTGGCCACTGTTTTCCTAGGCTAGACTTAGAGTTTGGACCAAGTGTTCCCGATGCCACTGTTTCTACTCTATCAGAATGTACATTTAAGTTAGGAAGAAGATCTACCTTTGAATATTGTTTCAGAATATGTAAACATTCCAAAAAATGTAAATGCTTAAAGGTTTCCACTTAAAAGAACTTAGATTGTATTGCTTTGAAATAAAAAAATATTACCTCTTAGTTTAACCATTTCAAAAATGTGTTTTTTCATAACATGTATTTTTAAGTGAGGCATCCCTATATTTCACAAAATGGTAACAAGACTTGAAATGTTCTCAGCGTATATATAAAAAGCAAAGATTTAAGCTAAATTGATGGGTTTAAATCTCTCTCAATTTTAGAAATGGGCATCAGAGTTTTAAATAAGTTAACATTCATGGGATAATTACTTGAGTCTGTAATCAGATTTCTACAAATTCAATTTGGTTGGTAAAATCATAAATGGTAGGTGGGTGGTAGGGAGAGGCATTTCATTTCTTTTTACCCTAAGTACTCCCCCACGAGGGAAAACTTCCCCCACGAGGGAAAAGTTAAAAACCACATTCAAGTAAATGATAACATTTTTTTTAAAAAAAAAAAGAATGAAAATGCTTTAACAATAAAGGCAAAATAATTAGGAATTATTTTGTCAAAATAATTATGAAAAAAATAAAAACTAATCAGCAACTAACAAGGAATTCTCAGACTCCTATACTAGGCTCAGAATCACGGGGAAATCTAACCAACTGCAGCCTGGTAAGCCTGCCTGAAACTGTGTCCCATTCATGTAAGTTTAATCCCTACCAAGCATTACGTTTGAACCAATTACTTTACAGAAGTGAAATTCTTTAGGGAGAACTCAGGGCAGTAAAGGCACAGATGTTACCATTTCCCCTCACAGTTTGGGGATGAGGGCAGAAAACGTTAGCCTCTAAAATTGAAGCTCAGAGAATCAACATACAATAATCAGCTGCACAAGTAACTGCCTTAATAGAGGACACAATGACTCATCCCCTATCATGAATCATCACAGCTGCAAAAGACTAAAAGTACATTATTACCTGGGCACTGTGCTAATAAGCACCTTGTAAGGACCAACCCACACAATCCTCCCGTAATCCTCTGGGGTTGACAACGTTAATATTTTTTATTGAGGTGAGATTCATATTACACTAATAACTGATTATAAAGCAAAAGATTCAGTGGCATTTAGTACAATGTGCAACCCCTTCTATTGAGTTCCAAGTCATTTCATCACCTGGAAGGTGATTCTGTACCATAAGCTCCTCAGCCCTCTCCCCCCACTGCCCCTGGTCACCACCAATGTGTTCTCTCTCATGGGATTTACCTGTTTGGGGTATATAGTGGGAATCGAACAATATGTAACGTTTTGTCTGGCTTCTATCACTTGGCATGTTTTCGGGATTCATCGCCGTTGTAGCATGTCAATACTTTTTTTTGGGTGGCTGAATAGCAGTCCATTGTATGTGTACGTTGATAACACTAACTTCATCTGATAGATGAGGAAAACTGAGGTTAAGATCGTAGGGCTAGTAAGTGGATGAGTTGGGATGCAAACCTGCATCTGACTTCAGACCAAGGAGCTCATCTTAGCCATCCTGCCCTCCACCCAAGGCCAATCAGAGAGACTAAGGGATTGCTGAAACTTAATACCAAAACCAGAGCCTTAACAAATAGTTCAAAAATCCTGAAAACTGTAAGCTATGGACTCTAACTTGAGGAGGTGGTGCCTTAAAGGCAGGGTGTGTCTGGGTTACAGAACCACATACGGGTGCCCCATAGAAGCTCATAAGGGGCAAGTAATTGCCCAAGGTCACATAGCCACTGAGAGGCAGAGCTGAGGTTGAAGCGGGTCCTTTCTAGGAGGCTCATTTCACTGCCTCGCTTTCAATAAAATCATCTCCAGGGAAACGAATTAAAAGTCAGGAACCACGTATGGCTCCCACCTTGGACCCACAGATGGTTCTCACAGAATCTGTGAACCCCCTGAAGATGTATGCAGATTGACATGCATGAGCAGGTCCCTGGTGAGCGGGATCTCAGGCTGCACCCCAACCTTTGAGGTAGGGGCCCACCACCCAGTGGTGCCAGCACATACCCAGCCCTGTGTGGAGGGCATTTTTCCTTTTTAACCTCCAACCGGACAAGCCCTATTTCTGATTTCACAGGATTTTCCAGGCTGGTGTCACTTCAGTGGTGGGGATGGTGTAAAGGCACTGCATGCAGAAGCTCTCAGGCCACGTCCTCCACTTGTACTTCTGACAGTGGCCATATCTCCGAGCCTCACACCTTCCTGTGGAGGGTCCACCATCTGAACTCAAAGGCTGTTGTGGGATAAACAAGAACACAGGTGTCTGCCCTATCTCAACTCCCACTATCTGAATATATACTGTAACAATTTGCAAAAAAATGTTAGCCTGTATTAGTTATCCAAATTTAAACAACACGTGAAATAGATGAGTTTGCAGCAAAATCATTCACGTTATGTCTGGACCAGAAAGAGGACACAGCATGTGCTGCTGCCTTAGGTGACTGGTGCTTGCACTGTTTGGACACATGGTCTATTATCCCATCATTTTCCTGGCCTTATTAAGTAAAAATGTCTCCTATGGAAGTGGAAAAGCCTGTGAAGAAAGTAGGTGAGTTTTAGAGGCCTAGGAAATACTGCTGCATTCGAAAAAATAGTTGGTAGTGTATTAAAAAAAAGTGATCATATAAGATATAATCTTTATTTATTTAAGACTAGAAGCCTGGTGCACAAAAATTTGTGCACTCAGGGGGGTCCTTCAGCCCGGCCTGTGCCCTCTTGCAGTCTGGGACCCCTTGGGGGATGACCACCTGCTGGCTTAGGCCCGCTCCCCGGGGGACTGGGCCTAAGCTGGCAGTCAGACATCCCTCTGGCAGCCCAGGAGCCCTCAGAGGATGCCCACTTGCCAGCGGGGAGCAGGCCTAAGCTGCAGTCGGACATCCTTAGTGCTGCTGAGGAGGCGGGAGAGGCTCCTACCACCACCGCTGTACTGGCAGCCGTCAGCCTGGCTTGTGACTTGAGCAGAACTCCCCTGTGGGAGCGCACTG
>NW_005871056.1:13189678-13223409 GCF_000147115.1 Myotis lucifugus
GGTCAATTGCATATTACCCTTTTATTATATAAGATAGAGGCCTGGTGCACGAAGTGAGGGCTGGCTGGTTTGCCCTGAAAGGTGTCCCAGATCAGGGTGGGGGTCCCGTTGGGGTGCCTGGCCAGCCTGGGTGAAGGGCTGAGGGCTGTTTTCAGGCCTGCCCACAGCCCCTTCAGTGTGGGGCTCCCCACTGGGGTGCCTGGCCAGCCTGGGTGAGGGGCTAATGGCTGTTTGCAGGCTGGCCACATCCCCTTCAGGGTGGGGGTCCCTGCTGGGGGGCCTGGCCAGCCTGGGTGAGGGGCTGATGGCTGTTTGCAGGCTGGCCACATCCCCTTCAGGGTGGGGGTCCCCACTGGGGTGCCTGGCCAGCCTGAGTGAGGGGCTGATGGCTGCAGGCTGGCCACAGCCCCTTCAGTGTGGGGCTCCCCACTGGGGTGTCTGGCCAGCCTGGGTGAGGGGCTGAGGGCTGTTGGCAGGCTGGCCACATCCCCTTCAGGGTGGGGGTCCCTGCTGGGGGGCCTGGCCAGCCTGGGTGAGGGGCTGATGGCTGTTTGCAGGCTGGCCACAGCCCCCAGCCACCCAAGCTCCCAGTGGAGGCTGGCTGGAAGCAGGTATCTGGGATTTATTTTTCTTTTATAATTGAAACTTTGTTGCCTTCAACAGAGGCCAGAGCCAGCCAAGGCAGGCGGGAAGCTTGGCTTCCTCCATTGCCGGGGCAACCAAGCCTCCTGCTTGATCCAGCTCTGTGGCTGCTGGCCGCCATCTTGGTTGGGTTAATTTGCATATAGCCACTGATTGGCTGGTGGGCGTGGCTTGGGGCATAGCAAAGGTACAGTCAATTTGCATGTTTCTCTTTTATTAGATTAGATACTAGAGGCCCGATGCACAAAGATTTGTGCAAGAATAGGCCTTCCTTCCCCTGGCTGCTGGCACCGCCTTCGCTCCGGCCCGGAGCTGCCTCCTTTCACCTCTCGCCTTCTCGTCAATTTGCATATTCCCTCCTTATTGGCTGTGGGCGCCTCCATCTTTATCACAAAGTGACAGTTAATTTGCATAGTACTCTTTTATTAGATAGGGTAATCTTGACCAAGCAGGTGTCCACTTTTTTGTATGATTTTTGGCACTAGGTTGACAAAATACAACTTGTGAAAAATGTTGATTGCACAAAGTTTCGCAGTGTTCTTGACTGTGGTGAGCTATTTTCAGTGAAAGTGCAGTTGGTCAGCCTGATGCCACCAACATACACGCTGGCACAGTGAGTGGTTTTGAATACCTCAGGAGAATAGGAAAGTGATGGAAGAGAAAGAGGATTTGGTGAAGAATTTCAGCTTCGAGGAGTGTGGGTGAAGCAACTTCTGCTCTCAGTGAGGCTGTGGCATCTCTCCCGGTGAACTGCAGAATCTCCTGAAGGTGGTTTTATTGCAGTCAATTTCCAATCTTGAGGAACTTGAGCTTTTTTTGAAAACAAATGCCATCTGGTACATTTATTTCAGAAGGTAAGAAGAAAGTGCTAGGACTTAATACTTCCAAAGAAAAGCTAATACTGCTTTTATTTATTTTTATTTATTTGTTGTTGTTAATCCTCACCTGAGGATATTTTTTAAAAGTGATTTTTAGAGAGTGGAGGGGAGAGAGGAGGAGGAGAGAAACACTGATGTGAGAGAGACACAGTGATAGGTTGCCTCCCACAAGCACCCCGACCTGGGGGTGGGGGCAGGGATCGAGTCTGCAACCAAGGTACATGCTCTTGACCAGGAATCAAACCTGACACCCTTCAGTCTGTGGGCTGCTGCTCTAACCAGTGAGCTAAACTGGCCAGGGCTAGCTAATACTTTTACCTAGAAATTGTGAGGGTGATTTAAACTCAAATCTTTGCTGGTATACCATTCCAGAACCCCCAGGGCCCTCATGTAATGCTGAGGAGTGCATGGCCTGCTACTTCGTGTTCAAATCTATATACCATATAAAGAAGGAAATGCTCCACACAGGCTTCTTTGATTAAGGATGATGCTTTGGACATTCTTCTGGAGCGTTCAGTTACAAATATCTGTGCGGTCTTTTGGCTTCTCTACTTCCTTTTGTAGCCTTTATACCGAGGAGTCGCCACAACCTTCAATGCACATCAGCTGATGACAAAGCATCTGAGGTGGAGTGTTGACAGGAGACTGTACTTTGATGAAGGATTCATGGAAGAGTTTACCATAAAGGCATCTGCTGCACTGGTTAGACTTGGAAAGAAGTGTCACTACAAATGATAAATGAAATAGGGAAGAGATGCCTCCTGAAATTTTCTGCCAACATTAAAGGTTTTGAGGAAGTGACTATTCAAAGCAAAGTCTTTCATTTTGCTAAGGAGCCTGGAGTAAGCAAAGTGAACAGTAAAAATGTTGAAGAATTACTAGCTCACTAATGAAGAGCAAAGAACTTACTAAGAAGCTCTTTAAAATTGATGGTCGTTATTGGTCTGAGGCAGGGGAGCTCCATTATCGAATGCCAAACCTTTAAAACACAACTACAGGCAGAATCTTAGGCCGTCGGGATCTCTAAGATAAGGCATCGAGGGAATGCAAACAAGTGTTCATTTTGTGTTTTTTTGTTTTTGTTTTTTGTTTCAGCTTCCAAAGATGGTTCTTAACCATCTACTTCTGGAGTATGTAATGCCAAGGAGGGACTGTCCGCCAGTGTCTCAAATTCGGACAGTGGGTAAGTCTCTGACCATTGCTCCCTCACTCCTACACTGGCTCCCTCTTGCTCAGTCTCCCCACCCCCATGCCCTCTGTCCACTTCCCTCCTCTTGCTTCCAAATGCCACTCCTCAGGCAACTCTTCATTGGGATCTAACCAATTAAAAAAAGGCTTTGTTTACTGTGTTTACTAAATGTCAATTGCACTCAATATGTATCTTCCTTCACACATTATTTCACCACCTATTTTTATTTCAAAGAAGTGAACTGAAGCAAGGTGCAGTTTTTATCTAATACTGCATAATATTGTGTATTCTACACAAATATGCCTACCAATTAGCTCACTGACAAATAATTAGGTAATTGATGTTTTAAATGCTTTCTATGATACAAAAATCCTTGCTAAATACTAAATGGACTGTTATGTGCTTCAGTAATTGGTTGAAGTTCTTGGACAAGCAGAGACATGTAATTTTTTCCATTTAAAGTAATGGAACGTGGTGTCCTGCACCCCCAGATCTGCTTTCCAGCACTCTCTCGGGAACAGATTGGATGTGGGTAAGGAGACGCCTGTGCATGAAGTGCTGCTTTGGGAGCTGTCGAGTCCACATACTGTAACTGTTAGTGTCTAGAGGTTAGAGTAAAACAGAGGTTCCCTGTTGCCGGACTCATCTATCCAAGCTCCTCACTGAACAGACGAGGATGCAGAGTGGGGCCTGGAGGCGAGGAGCTGGGGCCAGTCGCGGTCAGTGCCGACCGAGGACAGAAGCTGATGACCGGGCACAGGGCTCTCTTCTTCTCCCCTCTGTAATTTCCTTTTTAAAACACTAATAGTTCTCTGGTTTGGGGAGCACCATGCCCTTTAAAACTTTCCAATTAATGGCCAATTACAATAAAAGGACTCTTTACCTCGCCCTGAGCTTGGCTTATTGTAGGAGACTCAATAAATATTTTTTGGCGAAATCAGAATTCTGAGGTCAAACTGTTAAAGTTCATCTTGGTCACTCCTCTCCCGTGAAGAAACCCAGCGGCTCAGAATCACTTCCTGTAACCAATCAAAACAAAAGACCAATAAATTTCAAAAACAGAAATGAAAGAACATGCTAGGCATGTGACATCACAGCTACTTTTCACAGAAAGCTATTACATAATGAGGACATATGTTCCCATTTCTTGTAACTGGACATTTGGAGGACAGTGAATGTAGCAATATAAACTTTACATGCAAGTGGTATCTACCGTAACTGTGGAAAGGTTTTGAAAGCTAAACTTGCCTCAGCTGAGGGATTCTACTAGCCCCTTCCAGGATCAGAAGTGCCAGTACAAAAGCTCCTATTTAACATCGGAACCAAGTCTACGATGGCGCTGATATATCCAGGTCAGCACTGAGAGGACAGAAATGGATCTGGACTGGCATTTTATGAAAAGTTAACCTAGTGGGGATGGCAGGACAAACTGAAGGGATGAGACGCTGGGGTCCTCGAGCAGGTCTGCAGTGGGATGGGGCAGTGAGACCCAGAGGAAGGGTGCAAGGTTAGAGAAAAACAATGAAGTACTGGATGTGGAGGAGGGTCAGACAGGGCGAGAGATGGAGATATTCAACACTGGATGACTGGACAATGAACTTGGCAGTCCTGGCAGAGAAAGCGACCAGGGGAGACTCAGCTCAACAGAGAACCCCAGAAGCCAGATGAGAAGTTCAAGGAAGGAATGTCAACAGTGACACTCCTAGCTTCTGAGAATGCGACTGAGGAGAGGTCTGGCCTGGCCAGGGGGTCCCAGGCCGCCTGGGACGGCAGTTTCAGCTGGTGGTGAGGACAGAAACCAGATCACATCGCAGGTATGGAGACAGCAGGAATTAAGGGGGAGTGAGAGTGGGTTTAGCAGGGAAGGCCCGAGAAAACCTTCTTTCCAAGGCAAGATGGGCTCATTCGTTTTCCTGGGAGCACGTGATCCAGAGGACGCGATGCAATGGACAGAATCTTTGGGATGAACTGAATGACCTCTAAGTTACACACCTGAACTTTAATTCTCTTCATGCATTCTGGGGATTCCATTTCTTTGTCAGTCATGGTAGAGGGTTTAATCAGATAACACAGCAGGAGTTCCTATTGAGAAATAAAAACATCTCCATATCCCACAAAGTAATAATACAAATCTGAGTGTGTCAGCAGGAAATGCAGTCTCCACTCCCGCTCACCATGTGCTCCTGGAAACATCACATAGCACAGCAGTGTCCTCCTGGGAGCATCATAGCTGGGCTCATACTTTAGACCAGTGGTTCTCAACCTTCTGGCCCTTTAAATACAGTTCCTCATGATGTGACCCAGCCATAAAATTATTTTCGTTGCTACTTCATAACTGTAATGTTGCTACTGTTATGAATCGTAATGTAAATATCTGATATGCAGGATGGTCTTAGGCGACCCCTGTGAAAGGGTCGTTCGACTGCCAAAGGGGTTTCGACCCACAGATTGAGAACCGCTGCTCTAAAGACCTACCATTTAGATATTGTTGACATGTCAAGAGAATGCAAATAAAGTAAATAAAGTATATATATATTGGTTATAAACATAAAATTTAATATGTTAAATGTTTGCTCAAAAAGTCTATACTGTTTTGCTAGAAACAGTATAGACTCCCATATTTCTATAGGACAAAACTACTTTTCCTAGGCTACAGCCTAAGCAACTGCCCTGGCATTGAAGACAGCTGTCACCTGGCCCCTCTGGACTCGCCAGTCTCAGCTCTCACACTCCCAGCAGCAGTGGGACAGATGGGAGGGGGCCCACAACTTGTTTCAGTTAGCAAACTACTGAATCACAGAGAACACACAGAGCGTCCAGCCTTTATAGTCCTGGTGACTTCCTCCCTATCTTGATGGCAGCAGGAAACAGAGCACAGCCGGGCAGTCAGCTGGCTCTCCGTTCGAATCCCACTTCTGCATTTGAGCTGCATGATCATGGATTTCTCACTCAACATCTCTGACACTTTGATTCCTCACTTTTAGGATGAGGATAAGAAATGGTGGTGAGAAACATGCAATGTGTTTATAGCAATAAATATTAATTCCCTCCCTGCCTTTTCAAGAGATCTGCGAACTTTGAAAAGAAACGTGTCAATGTTTGGACTCCTTTGTGAATGTGTGGGTGAATTTTTGAGCATGTGCTGGCTGTGCTTACCAAAGGCACCCCAGAGAAGAAAGGCAATGCCCACCAACATCAATCACTATGGGAAACTTCGAAGCTCAATTCCTGGAGCTTAGAACCAGGTGGTGGTGGGAGGGACATAAGGGGGAGGAGAGCTTCTAGCCCAATCTTCCAGAACTTCACTGGTACAAACACTTTGAAGTTTCTCCAAATGACTTTTCTATTTCTACTACATTTAAGAAGAAAAAAAAAATCCAACCATTTAAGTGACCGATAATGCCAGAGCTGATGTTACCTTGGAGACATTCACTGAAACTCTGCTCAAGGTAGCCAGTGACTTCCAACTGAAAGGTCTTCGAAGAGAGCCCTCAAAATGGTCATCAACTAACTCAATAATGACAGAATAACTGGAAAACACACAACGGGAGTTTTAAAAATAAAACATATGAAATCAATCCATTTAAAAAGAATATTGTTTTTCCTACCAAGAACAAAGCTACAAAAAAATGTACATCATCTGATCCTAATTTCCCTAGACTGCTGAGAAAGTACTAATGAAAAACTCACACTTCATGTTATAAAATTTTAGACTGATTTCAACACATATAGGAAAGGAACAGAAATATTTCTCCCAATATGAAAGCTGAGAATTCACTCAATGGTTTGGATACTAATACTCACTGATATTAAGATGAACAGTTACTACATAGAGTAACTCAACGTTTAATACTAAAAGACAGATTATCATAACCATTTATTATTTTATATATAGTATAACACTGTTGGTGGATAAGGCACAAACGCATAGTATTAATCCTTATCAGGCCAACAGGAACATGACTAATTGATTCTGTGGCACTAAAAATTAAAGTGGAGGCCAAAAATGTCATGTCCCTTTAAGTCGCTGACATTTAAAAAACCACTCCAGCCTGGCCGCGTGGCTCAGTGGCTGAGCATCAACCTATGAACTAAGAGGTCATGGTTCGATTCCCGGTGAGGACACATGGCCAGGTTGTGGGCTCAATCCCGTGTGAGGCCAGAGATTCTCTCTCACCATTGGTGTTTTTTTTTCTCTCTCTCTCCCTCTCCCTTCCTCTCTTAAATCAATAAAAATATATTTAAAAAAATCACTCCAAACCTTGCATGGTAAAATGGAGGTCCTTTTCGATACAGCACTGCAAAGAAAAGGAAAGAAAATGTATAACCATGTGAAATAAAAATCTTATTTTATTACTTAAGTTTTTTCCTGCTCCACAGAGATACAAACACCCAATTAGCTATATGTGGGTAATCTGCAATATGCTCTGTAGTCTATTTTTAAAATCCAAACTGTTTTTCCCCCTGGAATGAAATGCAATTAGTAAAGCAAATCTGTTGCCAAGATCCTAACACTCTCCTCCCATCCCACCCCACAAATGAATTCTAAAGTCAAGTAAAAGTAATTCTTATCTTGCTGCTTGTTTTATACTCTCTGGAGTGAGCGCTTGAAAGTGTATTAAGAATGTGAAATTTATATAAAGTAGATAAACATTTTTATTTCTTAAATATTTTGTTGATTTCAGAGAGAGAAGGGAGAGAAACATCAATGATGAGAATCATTGATCAGCTGCCTCCTGCATGCCCGCTAGTGGGGATTGAGCCCATAACTTGGATAAGTGTCCTGACTGGGAATCGAACCCTGACCTCCTGGTTCATGGGTCGATGCTCAACTACTGAGCCACACAGGCCAGGTGTGGATGAACATTTTGTTATTCGTGTCAAATCAATGTAATTCAAAGTGTCTGAGCTAATGTGGCCAGTACCGACTTAGATGTTGGTGCTAGATATGAACAAGGCTCATGCCTATTTTTAAGAAATTCAAAGTCAAGTGGGGAAAAGAAATCACAAAACCATACACACCACTCAGAGATCGGTCTGCCCTACTACAGCAGTGCCCGCTCCCATGCGTGAGGACATGTTCCAAGATGCCAGTGGACGCCTGAAACCAAGCCCCTATATATATGTTTTTTCTTACACATACATACCTGTATTAAAGTTTAATGTACAAATTAGGCGCAGTCAGAGATTAACAACAATAATTAATAATAAAATAGAACCATTATAATGGCTTTGGGCCATTATTAAGGTAAAATAAGTGTTACTTGAACACGAGCACTGTGATACCCCAACCGCTGATCTGACAGCTACTAAGTGACTAATGGGTGGGGATCATCTACAGCGTGGAGACGTGGAGACGCTGGACAAAGGGATGATTCATGTCTTGGGCGGGATGGAGCGGGACAGCAAGGGACTTCATCATGCTACTCAGAATGATGCACAATTTAAAACTTATGAATTATTTCTAGAATTTTCCATTTAATATTTTCAGACCGACATTGACCACATGTAACTGAAATTGAGAAAAGCAAAAGGTCGGGTAACAGAGGACCACTGGTAATTCAGTGTGTGGAGGTCAGGAGCTGCTGCTGAAAGCATGGGGCCAGGGACTCTGCCCCGAGGTCCTGGAACTGCGGGAGCCCTTCGGAGGGAGGCGAACACCACACCTCACCGGGTAGAAAGATTAAAGGAGACGAGAGCAGGAAAGCACCGAGGCAAGCTCTGGTCAAAGGAGCCAGCACCACGGGAGCTTCTGGGTGGGAATGTAAAGAAAGGCTCCCCCGTGGCCCCCGTGGCTTCCAGTCTCCTTTTCACCACTGGGTGAGCAAGGTCAACTAGCCGCGCAGCTGCACTTGATTTGAGATCCCTATCACTTGTTCCAAGTACTGCTCCTGGAATGAAATTTGATTGACAAGATTTATTCAAGGAAGAGTTTCCCTGATAAGATGTGAATTTCATAACGGCCCTTTGTCATGAGTCATTAGCTCTGTAAGCAGAAACAACTGTTAAAAGAATGTCCTGGGTTTAACCCGGGCTGGCAGTTCTGAGGTACATGTGATTAGGTCACTAGCCTTCAAAACTAAAATAATATTGTTAAAAACCAGGCACTGAGCAGCTGTGCCTGGAGAAGGGGTAAAGCTTAGGAAGCGTTCCTCCCATCCCAGGCTAGCACTGCTGGTGAACCCTTGCTAACGCAGGAACTGGGAAGACACCCTTCGTGTGGCTGCTGGGCCAGAGGCCTGGTCTCACATTAATTATACAAGCGGCTCCAAGTGCATGATAGGCCCCAGCTGTGGCAAAGGCCTCCGGGGAGTTGGGAAATAGCAGTTGATTTATTTCTTTTCTTTTCTTTTTAGAAAATCCGCCTGCTTGTCCGTTCTTTCATTCATCCTTATAAGGCAGTTTATTTTTAAATTAGGAAAGTTCTTGCCCGGCCGGTGTGGCCCAGTGGCTGTGTCGACCAATGAACCAGGAGGTCAAGGTTTGATTCCCAGACAGGGCACATGACCAGGTTTCAGGCTCGATCCCCAGAAGGGGGCGTGCAGGAGACAGCCAATCAAGGATTCTCTCTTATCATTGATGTTTCTATCTCTCCCTTCCTCTCTCTGAAATCAATTAAAAAAAAAAAAGATGTTGTTTTACAAAGCAGGTATTGTTACCCATGTTATATGAAGAGCAAACGAAAGCTTGGAGAGATGAAGAAACTTGCGTAGAGCCAGCTGTGACCCAAAAGAGTGCTCTTTCCATCACCCCATGCCACCTCTTAATGCATCACTGTAGCCTTATCCACTGGAAAATTCTACTCAAATTTCACCCATAAATTGAGAAAGTTGGAGAAGACCTGCCAAGCATTTGCACTGAGTGGCTATTCTTTTGTTTTTCTTTTTTTTAAATCCTCACCCAAGGATGTGTTTTTATTGATTTAAGAGAGAGAGAAAGGGACGGGGGGAGAAAGAAAAACATGGATGGGAGAGAGAAACTTCGATCAGTTGCCTCCTGTACCCACCCTGACCAGGGATCAACCCTGTGACCTTTCAGTGTATGGGATGATGCTCCAATCAACTGAGCCACACCGGCCAGGGCCTGAGTGGCTATTCTTACAGGAACATGAAAAGGAGAACAGGGCAGGAAGCCAATGAAGAAAAATGAAACGGGCACATCACTTATTTAAGCAACGTGACCTGTAGCCAACACAATGATCTGGAAACCTAGCAAACTAATCTCAAGCTCATTCTGAACATTTGTGCGGTAACTCTGAGTTAGGATATTTGTATCTGAAATCCAGGCATGGAAGAAACAAACCATTTATCTTAGCGATATGGGTGATTCCTAACCTTTATTTTAAATTGTTGGCCCCTTTGAGAATTTCATGAAAGCTACAGACTCTTGACCCAGAAAAACACACCAATCTATAAACACAATATTTTGAGTAAAATTTCAGGCGGTACCTTCCAGCCCCTGAAGACCATCGTCTGAGTCTAGGTTAAGCACACTCAACATTAGAGCACTTAAAGATTTAAAAGACTGAACTGGCTTCCTTTGGGGACTGACAAGGCTCAAAAGCATATGGGACAAGTAGCTGACAGAGCTCAAAAGGCCTCAAGGGCCAGGACTTCTGAGAAGGCCTCTCCAATATCTGGCCTATCTTCCCAATATCTCCAGGGGGCTTGCTTAATGTGTCCAAAACATTAAGCCAAATACCTAGGCATTCTCCCTGATTCCTCTCTTACCCACAAATCTCACATCCATTCCATGTGCAGGGCTGGCTGGGCTCAGCTTCCCTTACTAAGTCACTCTGCTTCATGTTTGCGCTCCTGCAGTCTTTTAGTAAGAGACGAGAAAGAGGATCCTATTATATTAAGTCACTAAATTTAAATCACTCAGTTGATCTAAATCTCCTAAGACGTCTAATCAGCAGAGTAACATCCAAAGTCTCTGCCAGGCCCTAGGGGAGCCGGCCCCAGCCTACACTCACTCTCCCCTGGACCTCTAAGTTCCAGACACAGTCTTCCTGTGGTTCCTGCCGCGGTTGTTCCTGCCTCCGGGCCTTCTCAATTGCTGTTCACTGTACCTAGCACGTTCTTCCCCAAATTCTCAAGGGAACTGCTCTCACTGTGGCCACATATTTTCAGAGTGCTTTCCTGACCCCTTTACCAGCTCCCTTGACTCTGCTCTATTTTCCTACAATACTTACAGCACCTGCAAATGCATTATGTATTTGTTTGCCTGTTTGTCTCCCCCTCCAAAAAGTAAGTTGTCCCATCAAGGCAGCTTTGTGCTTGTCTTGTTCACGTCTGTGTTCTTGGCCCACAGGAGACCTTTAGCAATTCTCTGTTGAATGAAGTGCTTACATGGCTCAGACTCCTCACTTCAAGTAAAGATCAGTGGAGGAAGAACTATGTAGAAGTTTCAGAGTCCGGGCTCCAACATTAAAAGCCCAGCTCTGTAAGTTACTGGCCCTGAACACTGTTAGGGGCAAATGACCATTCCCCCAAAACTGCAGTCTCCTTCTCAGAAAAATGAGGTTAACAGTACCCATTGCCCAGGACCGCCGTAAGCATTACATGAGCTAATGAATGCAAAACACTCACTGCAATGCTTGGCATGTACTGAATGATCAATCAGTGAGCTGTAGTTATTATTATAATGACTATTCTCATTTGCCAGATGAGGCAACTGTGGCCCAGAGGACAAGGGACTGCCCTATGTAACATGACCACATGGCTACTGGGAGGTGAGGGTAGGGAGATGGGGGTGCTGTAGGTTACAGAGCAGACAAGAGGAGAAACCTGACGTGGGTCTGCAAGCTTCTACTCCTGGGCTTTTCTCCTAGATTGTTCTTTCACTCACTCTGGACATACCCTAAACCCAATCCAAATATCCAGTATTCTTATTTAAGCCAGAAGGAAGCACCTCTTAGAAAAGATGAGCAACAGCACATATAACCAAATCTGATTTTCATCCTAGGATCTGATGCAAACCCTGGCTCTCACACCTACCAAGCCACGAATTACTTACGTAGGTCTGTTCCGTACTTAAGTCCCACTTTGGGCACCCAGCCCTTGCTCCGGAAGTAATGGTATGCCATATAGGTAGTCCTGAATGTGGGCTGAACTGCCGTGAAAACTTTCCAGAGTTTCATAATCGTTAAAGGCTCCTAAAGTTATTGAACAAAAATAGGCATTATTATGTATTTACTCACTCATCATTCATCCAGTGAATCAACATGTGTAAGTGTGAAGCTGGAGCAGTGAATAAAACAAACATGGTACCACCCTGGCCAATGTGGCCAAATGGGTAGAGCGTCAGCCCGAACACCAAAGGGTCAAGGTTCGATTCCCAGTCAAGGGCACATACCTGGGTTGCAGGTTCGTTCCCCAGTCCCAGTCGGGGGGGGAGGGGGTGTGCGAGAGGCAACCAATTGATGTGCCTCTCTCACATTGATGTCTCTCTCTCCCTCTCCCCCTACCGCTCTCGCTAAAAACCAATGGAAAAAATATCTTTTGAGGATTAACAACAAACATGGTACCCAGAACAGTACCCAGAACAGAAGGACTTAACTAGAAGAGCTAGACATGTGCTGTCCAATGAGGTACCTGAACTGTAAAATACACACAAAATTTCAAAAGCTTAGTATAAAAACAACTACCTCCATAATTTTGGACATGTTGGGTTACATAAACTATATATTATAAATTAATTTCACCTTAAAAAAACCACTTTTTAATGTGGCTACCAGAAAATTTTAGATTATATATGTGGCTCCTGTCTGAGGCTGCCCTGAAACAGTGACATCTGAGTGAAAGGGGGTGGTGGTGGCTGGGGAAGAACATTCCAGGCAGAGGAACGAGTACATTTGAACGGGGGGCTCAAATGTAACAAGTCCACAAGGCAGCATGTTCCAAAAGACCCTGAAGAGCAGCTACTATATGTCAGGCCATGCTCAGAAAAGCCACAAATAATTTTGTAAAAGCTTTAGAAGAATGCTCCATTTAGTTTTTGAAACTAGAGAATTTGTTATCTGATAGCACAAATTAATAATCCACTACTTATAAGAGAACTTTGTTTCTAATGTAGGACTTGAAGAGACTGAGAATGTTCGGTTCAGAGAACATTCTGATGTATCAATACAAAAAAAAATACAACAGTGAAAACCAGATAAGTTTGGGAAGTTTTCTGCTTCATTTCAGTGCTTAGTAAAATGGTCAATTCTTCAGTTGGTTTAAGGTTCAGTCACTCGAAAAGATTTGCTCAGTTGGCTCAGGTGAAGATTTTAATACCATAAGTATGAGTTAGAGTCGTGGTTTTTCTTTTACTTTTTTGGAGTCAGCTGTTCCTAAGGTGGAAGCTCCATATGTGTGTGGCCTTCAAATCCCACTTCGAGGAAACACTCAACCCCTCCTCTGAGAAGCAAGTCGTGTAGAGCTGAACTTCCAATTGGATAGCCCACCATGTTTCCGATGTTGAGGGTTCTATGTAGCAGTGGGAATGTTCTGACAAATTTCAGCTGAGGCCCAAGAGAGGAGGCAGGGTGGGCTAAGAATGGCCACCATCTGGGAAAATGAGTCACCCATCAGCCAGACACCCATTTTCAAACCCATGGAATACTCGTGAAAAAGATTTATATAATTAGAATCTGATGAGTGATAAAGTTATGTACTTCCAAGAACAGAATGAAATATGCCTTCTCTAGTTTATTTACTGTTCTGCTTACATTTTTCTTTTTAATTTAGATTTCATTTGAATCATTTTGAATATGTATTATAATCACATGGATCAGAATTCAAAAAGTACAAAAAGTGAACAGTGGAGCCCTGGCCAGTGTGGCTCAGTTGGTTGGGTGTTGTCGCGTGCACTGAAAGATTGATGGTTCAATTCCCATTCAGAGCACATGCCTGGGTTGCAGGTTGGTCCCCGGCAGGAGGCATGCAGGTGGCAGCTGACGGATGTTTTCTCCCACATCAATGTTTCTCTCTTTCTACCTCTCCCTCCTCTCTATAAAAATCAATAAAAAAAAAAATATTCTTGCCCTCACTGGTTTGGCTCAGTGGATAGAGCATCAGCCTGCGGACTCAAGGGTCCCAGGTTCGATTCCGGTCAAGGGCATGTACCTTGGTTGCGGGCACATCCTCAGTAGGGAGGTTGCAGGAGGTAGCTGATAGATGTTTCTCTCTCATTGATGTTTCTAACTCTCTATCCCTGTCCCTTCCTCTCTGTAAAAAATCAATAAAATATATTAAAAAAACAAACAAACGAAAAAAACAAAACTCTATTCTTAAAAAAAAAAAAAAGTGTACAGGGGAAAGTCTCTCTCCCATACGTGTACTCAGCCCTCCAATTCCTTTACTAGAAGGCAAGCAATGGCATCAACTTCTTATGGAATGACAATCTAAGGAAAGCAGGCTGCTGTACAAAATCATGTGCTTTAGAGCTACCCTGACCTTGGGTGAGTTATTTAATTTCTCTGAGCTTCAGTCACCTTATCTATAAAATTCTTACCAGATGGAAGTAAGGATTAGAAATATTGTACGTAAAGCACCTAACACACAGCCTGAAGTAGTGCTAAACACTGGTAGCTTTTGCTTTTGTTGTTAATTCTGTAGTACTGTCCTGACACAGATTTCCTGGTCATTATGTAAGATATTGCTTTTCTCCTAACCTCTGGGAATAAAATTCAATCTGAAAGGGTCAAAGCTGGCTTTTGCCAGAACAGTTCCAAATCAGGACCCAAAGCTGAACTTTGAGAAGAAGTCACTTCCTATTTTATTTAGTGAAATTACTACAACCTACTTTTAACATCAGGAAAGTTTAAAGTGGATTACATATAAATAAAACAACTTACCTTTCCAGAGTAAACACTTAGACATCCCAGAGCATAGACCAGGAAGAAGGCCTAAAACAGGGCAAGCAGAAAATGCTCATTAGAAACTATTTCACACTGCTGAGAAATTATTTTACAGATTGATTCGTTTTCACCTCAAATACAAATTAATGTTATGAATCTTCATCAAAATGGTCACATATTTTTAACAGAAATGGTTCATATAATCTTCAAATGTTAAAAAAAATCTAAGAAAATATGAATGTCCCAAACTGGTTTAAAATAAGTGAAAAATGCCCATTCTTGCCACCTTTACTCAACATCATACTAGAAGTCCTAGCCAGAGCAATTAGGCAAGAGAAAGAAATAAAAGACACCTAAATTGGGAAAGAAGAGGTAAAACTCACTACATACAGATGACATGATCTAATATATAGAAAACTCTAAAGAATCCACCAAAAAACTATTAAAACTAATAAATTCAGCAAAGTTGTAAGATATAAAATACATAGAAAGAAATCTATTGAGTTTCTATACATTAATAAAGAACTATCGGAAAGAGAAATGAAAACGAACACACAAACCAAAAACAATCCCGTTTACAATTGCATCAAAAAGAATAAAATATCTAGGAATAAATTTAACCAAGGAGGTGACTTGGTAATGGTTGATAGCTTTAATCCACATAACAATGCTTCTTGGAATTCTCATTAATTTTTAAAAGAATAAAATGGCTTGAGAACTACTACTTTAGTTTTACTCAGATCCAATCTAGAGATGCTCTGAAGATGGTGGTTTCATAGTCCCAATCATCATGGTCCACACACCACGTCCTGCCTGGACTTCTGCCAAGGCCTCTCTCTTCTTCCTTAGCACCTTACAGTCCACTCTCCACAGGAGCTAGAGCCATCTTCTCAAAACGTGAAGATTGGCCAGCCAGCGTGGCTCAGTGGTTGAGCATTGACCTATGAATCATTATGGTTTGATTCCCAGTCAGGGCACATGGTTCCAGGCTCAATCCCCGACTGGGGCGTGCAGGAAGCAGCCAATCAAGGATTTTTTCTCATCATTGATATCTCTCTCTCTCTCTCCCCCGCCCCCTTTCCCTTCCTTAAAAAACAAAAAAACAAAGCAAAACTCTTCCTTAAAAAACAAAAAGAAAAAAACAAAGCAAAACAAAAAAACGTGAAGATTCTTTCGTTTATTTGTTTGTTTTGTTAATCCTCACCCAATGATATTTTTTCCATTGATTTTTTAGAGAGTGGAAGTGGGGAGAGGAAAAGGAGGGAGACAGAGGGAGAGACATTGATGTGAGAAAGACACATCAATCGTGCACATGCCTCAACTGGGGCCCAGAACAAACCTGCAACCGAGTATGTGCGTGCTCTTGACTTTGACCGGAATTGAACCTGCGGGACAACGCTCTAACCACTGCGCAACATCAGTCAGGGCCTTTATTGCATTCCTGCTTCCCACCATCTGCAGCAGCTCTATGTCTGACCACCAGTCTCTCTAGCCGTCTTGGCTTCACTTGTCCCCTAAACACATTAAGCTCATTTCTGCCTCTGTAATTGCTATTTCCACATTTGGCATAAACTGCCCCAGACTCAAAGGTCACTTCTCAGAGGTCTTCCCCAACCACACGGTTTAAGTAACCCCCATATTGACTGTCTTCTTCAAAAGAGCACTTATTTTTGTCTGTAAATATCCTTCTTATGTGTGTCTCTACAAGTAGAATGCAAATTCTGTGAGAGCAGAAAGGTCTAGAAAGGGGTCTAGTACACTCTGGGTGCTCAATGCCTGTGCTGGAAGAATACAGAAACAGGTCCCTGGATCCTGTCCTTGGTTTAGGCCTAGAGCCACCTAGAGCAGGCCAGGCCCTCAGCTCAGTGTGGACACTGTTACAGTTCTCCTTTCAGCTACTGGTGACAGCCTTCCCAGGAGTCCTCAACCTTATTCTGATCTTTTCCCTTCCCATGGCCCCATACTTATTAATACAAAATACTTCTTTCTCTCAGATGGACACCAACAACGGCCTAAAGGTGCATGGAAAAGACCAAGTTGGTTCCTCAAACAGCCACGTCCTCCTGTCCCTTTCGTTTTCTCACTTCTTGGTTCAGATGGTGTAACAGGAAGAACGAGCTGTGAGATATGACGGATCTGGGATGGAATCTCATTAATGGCCAGGGCCTTGGAGATCTCACTTAAACTATACGACCTCACCTATAAAATAGGAATAATAATGCCTTCTTAAAGTTTTAATGAGATTAAATCTCATAAAAATTTAAAAAGCTATGCAAACACCTAACTGCTCAATTCATTTTAGTTTCCCTTCCTTTCTAAAAAATCATTCAGATATTGTAGGCTGGACAAGTTCCATCCAATTTTTGCCCAGCAGCAAACATACATTTCCCAAAGAACTGATGAAACCAATGCCTCATTTTAATCGGCCTAAAATGGCTTTCATGAATCCATGCAAACTGCTCTCAGGCACTTATAGATGGAGAGGATCTCATTTCAGTTGAGTTGGTTTTATTTAGAAGTAAGTCATCAGTACACTGGGGAGACCTGGGGAGACTGGCAATACTGTCCCTTGAGATCTCAGGGATCAGCTTTTCTTTGACAATACTAATAAGATAGAAGGATGAGTTTAACAATTATTTTAACGTTTCATATAACAGCAAAAGAGCTCTCCGCAACAGATCTCTGAGAAGCAGATCTCTAAGTCAGCTGTGGTATTACCATTCTCAATCCCTAAAAAGAACTGCTTTGTTCACCACAGCAGAGCTGTTAGTGTTCCTGACAGACATTTACGGAAATACATTAAACAGTGCAAGTGGCGTGCCAAACACGGGTGATTCTCTCTACGGCAACCTGCCAAACAGAACTGAGAAGAAGAACCAGGCTTAACTGCGTGCTCCCTGAAAACTCCCGTAACACGTTTCTGGAATGTTCTCAGGAGCCAAGCAGCTTCCAAGAATGCAGAGCAGTCTCATCGGCTATCTCCTCTTCCTCTTGCCTTTCGTCAGGGAGTGTTTGGGAGGAGGCTTTTGTCATTCAAAGCATCAACTGGTCACCCACCTGGAACAGTAAGGTTGAACCCCAGTTTCCACACCTGATGCCGCCTACCAGAGCCGAGAGGGTCTTCATGGCCTCAGCCCTCCAGTCCACGCTCCTCCTGATGCCAGCTCTGGTCCCTGCCACTCCCCTACATCCCTGCCTGTAATTCCCCGGTGCCACCACGACCAGGTCAGACCCCTACTCATAGATACGCCTACCACAATCTAGCCCTCCTGCGCTGTGCTTTCACTTCCGGGACTGAGCTGCATAAAGAGCCCGTGTCCATCTGGCAATCCCCTATTCATCCTTTAACATGTGCAGATATCACCAACTCTGTAAAATCTTTCCAGCTAGCACGTGTCCCTTTGGACTCCACCAGTTTCTGTGCAA
The DNA here is from genome assembly GCF_000147115.1 of Myotis lucifugus. Taxonomy (NCBI): domain Eukaryota; kingdom Metazoa; phylum Chordata; class Mammalia; order Chiroptera; family Vespertilionidae; genus Myotis; species Myotis lucifugus. The sequence goes on from NW_005871056.1 coordinate 13,207,659, forward strand.
ATTCCACACCTCGTACACATCCATTTAACAAATAATTATTAAGCACCTAATGGATGTCAGGCATTGGGTACAAGGACACAAGAGGAGCAACACTGGGACAATATTTACATATCACACTGTACTTATCGCATAGAATTGTAATTACCATGGAGCTACCTCTAGGACCAGAGCAATATTCTATGTACTTCTGTATTATTAGTACTAAGCCCAGTGCCTGGCACAAAGTAAATACCCAGTGAATATTTTTGTAAAATATTGATTGCACATACCTGAAACTGAAGAGAAAGAAAACACATACAGAACAAATACATACAGAACAAGTGCTATGTTATTCAGAGATCTCATTTAAAAATGAACAATTTTCTTACACATTTCCCAGATTCATATTTGTTGGATTCATACTGTTAAAAAATAAATTTTTACTAATGTGATATTGTATACCAACTATACTTAAATTAAAAAAAATACTGATTGTGCCCTGGCTCGTGAGTCTGCTGGTTGGAGTGTCATCCTGTGCACCAAAGGGTCTTGGGTTCGATCCCCAGTCAGGGCACGTACGGGAGACAACTGATCGATGTTTCTTTCTCTCTTCCTCTCTCTCTAAAACCAATAAAAACATATCCTCGGGTGAGGATTTAAAAAAAACTGATTGTGAAAGAAAGTTCCAATTAGCTACTAAATAGCTTTTACAACTAACTTAATAATGATGATAATAAGAATAGCAGGCACTAACACTTACTGAGCATTTACTATATACCAGGCACTGTGCTGAACCCATTACAGGCATAATTTAACTTCCAGACCATCTTATAAATAAGGTGTTATATAACCCTCATTTTAGAGAAGAAAGCTGAGACTCAGAGGTCAAGCACCTATCCACAGTGCTGTCCAATACAGTAGCCATTAGCCACATGTGACTGTGATTATTTTAGTTTTTCCTTTTTATGTTTTTTTATTATTTACATATTTATTTATTTTAATCCTCACCTGAGGATTTTTTCCATTGCTTTTATTTTATTTTATATATATACACACTAGAGGCCCAGTGCACGAATTCGTGCACGGGTCGGGGGGGGTCCCTTGGCCTGGCAGGCAATCCAGGCCTATTGGGGAGCCAGCTGGCCTGGGGGGATAGGCCACGGGAGGTTGGTCAGCCGGGGGGTTTGAGGGGGGAGAGGGGCCACAGAAGGTTGGTTGGCTGGGGGGAGGGGCTGTGGGAGGTTGGCTGTGGGAGCGCACTGACCACCAGGGGGCAGCTCCTGCACTGAGCGTCTGCCCCCTGGTGGTCAGTGCATGTCATAGTGACTGGTTGACCGGTCGTTTGGTTGTAACGGTTGCTTAGGCTTTTATGTATATAGATATATTTTAATTTATATTTATTGTTGAAAGTATTACAGAAGTCCCCCTTTTTTCCCCCCATTGATCCCCTCTACCCAGATCTCACTCCCTCTCCAGGTCCATTGCTTTTAGACAGAGTGGGAAGGAGAGGGAGAGGGAAAGGGAGAGGGAGAGAGAGAGGGACAGGGAGACAAAGACAGAGAGAGAGAGAGAGAGAGAGAGAGAGAGAGAGAGAGAGAGAGAGAGAAAGAGAGAGAAAACATCAATGAGAGAGAGACATACTAATTGGTTGCCTCCTGCACACGCCCTGACCAGGGTCGGGGAATGAACCTGCAACCCAGGTATGTGACCTTGACCGGGAATCAAACCTGAGACCCTTCAGTGCGCGGGCCAATGCTTTAACCACTGAGCATACTAACAGGGCTGCTGTGTTTTAAATGTAGTTGGCACAACTGAGAAACAGAATTCTGAATTGTGTTCAGTTTTAATTAGTTTAAATTAAATAGCCACACGCAGCTAGTGGCTATTGTATATTCAACAGTAGACTAAGCTGTCTCATTTGTAAAATGAGATGAAGTAAATAATTCCAAACATCCCCTCCTGCTCTGAAAGTCTGTTCTTTGTATCACTGGCTTCTCTGCAAGGGAGGACGTGCAGACCAGGAGATCAAGAGGCTACAGAGACACAATTACTTCTCTGTGCACACATCTATGAAATCACCCATGTGGATGCATTTAATAAGCACTCCTTGCCACCTAGATATACGCCAAGAACTGTGCTAGGCACTGCAGAAGCTATCCAAGACCGGCAGGAGCGCTCCTGGAGAGGAGGCACACCCATGGACATGAGACTGAGGAAGAGGTGCTACCCTGAAGGGCAGAAAGGACATGTCTGTGTACAGTACAAATGTAAGCATAAGAAGGAAGGATTGGCACTAACCGGTTTGGCTCAGTAGATAGAGTGTCAGCCTGTGGACTGAAGGGTCCCAGGTTCGATTCCGGTCAAGGGTACATGCCTGGGTTGTGGGCTCGATCCCCAGTGCAGGAGGCAGCCGATCAATGATTCTCTTTCATCACTGATGTTTCTATCTCTCTCTCCTTCTCCCTTCCTCTCTGAAATCAATAAAAATATATTTTAAAAAAAAGGAAGGACTGAATGTCATGTGAACACAGTCTAGAGGAATTCCAAATCACAGGAAAAACATGATGCAGTTGTTAGAAAGCCACTTTTTAAGTCAACTTTTGAGAAAGCAGCTATTGTCTTAAAGAGAGCACGTATTGGGAATTCGCAGAAGGGAATACCCAGAGTTACTGAATCACATGCAGAATTGCATTTGGAGGCAGACTCTATAATCTACAGCAGGGGTCCTCAAACTACGGCCCGCGGGCCACATGCGGCCTGCCGAAAACATTTATCTGGCCCGCCGGGTGTTTTTGCCGCCGCTGTGTGCATAGGAATTTGTTCATGGTTTTTTTTTAAACTATAGTCCAGCCCTCCAACAGTCTGAGGGACAGTGAACTGGGCCCTGTTTAAAAGTTTGAGGACCCCTGATCTACAGTGTTGCCCAGTCCCAGAGACCAGTAGCTGGAAAGGAAACAGGCTGGCACATACCTCCTCTAGGCTGAGCTGCAAATACTCAAAGATCCTGTATGGATTTCTTCTGCAGATTAGTCTCTTCGTTTGTGCCGACTGAAGAGAAAGATAATACATACAGAACAAATGGAAGCACTACATTTTATACGAAGGATACTGCATTTTAAAATGAACAACTTTCTTATAAATTTCCCAGATTCACAATTGTTGGATCCACACTGTTAAAATTAAGTTTTTATTACTTATGTGGAAAAGTTTTGCTTCTCTACTTTAACATTTTATTTCCTTTCTTTGTGCCTCTTGAGTATTTCCCGTAGTGATCATTTTGTTGGTTGATTTTATGTGCTTTTTTTCATCGTACCTCGTAAGCATGTGCCTAGGTTCTTAATGAGCCATAAACCTCACTCGAAAGGCTAGCTAATATTTCTTCAAGTGGGTGTTCCACATACTCCTTAACGATTAGATTGTTTCTCATGTTTGGCCATTACAGATAATTCTAGGGCAGCTCTGACAGCGTCCCCTAAGGAAGTGCCTGTTAACCTGCTTCCCGTGCTTCTCTGGTGACGGCTAACTTCCACACTTGCGACCCGCCCCTCGGCTGTACTCAAGACTATGTGCAGGCACCACTGCATTTCTCTTTCTCCCTAACAAGGGAGGATTATTGGACCTGCTTCAATTTATTAAAATGCTAAGTTATTCACAAACTTTAAGGTTTTAGTTGAAACAGCCCTCACAACTACTGATCCAACAGGGCAGGACCCAGTGCCCGCTGGCTCCGTTGGAGCGTCTGCAGTGTGGTGTCCTGACCGCCTCTCACATAAGCTGGGTGCTCAATATGGGACTGCTACCAGTTCCAAGCAAGGGACGTCCAATGAGCCAACACCTTCTATTGGCCAGAAGCAAATGGCTTTGGAAGAAGTGATTTATTCTCTTCTACTTACTTTCTCACGTGGGGCATCTTCCTTCTCGCTCACATCACACACGACTTCCTCCACCAGCACGTACTCATCACCGGGTCCGCTCGCTCTGGCACAGAGGGGACCCGCTCGCTGGCTGCTGTCCTGACTGCCACCCTGGGAGAGAACATCTTTTTGGCTACAATGGACTTGGGACAGAGGCACAGGGACCTCTAATAAGTGTTCATCCAAGCCGTTGGCAGGTAGTGGGCCATGCCCAGGGCCTTCCTGCAGGCAGTCTGATGGCTTGCTGGGATCCTCCATACCATCTGACTTTTTCAAGTCTCCATTCATCACAGAAAGTTCCTTTCTATCTGCTGTGGCTTCTATTTTGGAAACCATTTCAGAGTTCAGCTCATCATGCAATGGAACGTCTTCATTCTGTTCTATGCAAGGATGCTCAAGTGGTTTTGTGTAATCTTCAAGGATTCTGTGCACTGTACTCTCATCCTTCCCCTGTCTTCGCATGAGCTTTGTGGCCCATTCTACACTACGACGATACCTGCAAAATAGAAATAGTGTTAGCAACAACACTTTTAGAATAAAAAAAACAGACAAAAAAACCCCAAACCCACACACACAAAAAAGACAACAGAACATGTAGAAAAGATGAGAAGGTAGTAAGCCAAAATATTTACAGTGGTTTTTCTCAATGGTGGGCTATAGGTAAATGCTTTCTTTATACTTTTCTGCATCCTCTAACTGTTCTACAATGAACATGTATTACTTTTGTTTGCTTTTATTATAAAGCTTCACTTAACTTGCTGAATTAAAAAGAATTACCTCAGTTTAGCAAAGTATGACAATTTGTGTAATTTAAAACTGGTGGACCAAATGATTTTGGTAAATATAAAGAGAAAATGGCCACCCTTTGTCAGAATTTGTTCTGTATTATTTTCAATTTTCAGGTATTGCATTTTCAGATATATCTTCCATTCATAACATAAAGAGCCTTTGTCTAGTATTGGAAAGCAAAAATGAACATTTCAATATTTTTCACAGTACCTCCTAATATCTCCACTGCACATGAAAAAAAATGATTACGATTAAGTACATACAGCCAAGCATCCTAACAGAAAAGGCCCCTTCTTCCATAATAATTTTTAAACTATATTTTAATGAGAAAATACGTGCTTAGTTTCTTAAACTTGAAGGCAAGCCCTGAACACCTCCCGGTTACAGAATTTACAGCAAGACAACAGGGCTCTGCTCTGCCGACTGTCGGCACCTAACGATGCTGCTGGGATGGTGCATGGAACGTGAGGCCACGCCACGTGTGGGAAATCTGGTCTGTGGGAGGCCAAAGACTCCGTGAAACTCAAGCACTCTGGCCTCTACCTACAGCGATTAGTGTAAAAAGCACCCAAGAGGACACACGGCTTGTGAGAAGTCAGGTGTAATTTTAGTCTTCACCTTGAGTATTTTGTCTGCATAGGGATGTCTGACTCTGTCATAGCTTATAAACTGCTACATCCCACACACAGTTAAACAAGGAAGGTGGCTTCTGCAGTATTTGAAAAAGAGATCTGTGGCTGCTTAATCCTAATTCATCAGAAGAATCTCCAAACTGTCCACATCCTGTTTATTCTTCATGGGGATGAACATGCATTCCCATATATTGGGAACAGTCTCTTAGATTTAAAAATTAAAACCTGGCAAGGCTACTCTAACACTGAAAAAACAGGATGATGCAGCGATGACATGCATGGACTCTGGCTTGCACATTTTGTGGTCAGCCCTGATCCTGACACTTATAACTGTGTGACAAAGCCAATTACTTAACTTCTCTCTGTTTCAGTTTTTCCACCCATAAGATGGGGAAAATGGTACTACTGCCTCAGAAGGATCACATTATGTACTACTTTTTATACTCGGGGCAAAAAAATGTAGCTGCCCATACAACAGCGAGATGTCTTTCACCTGTATGAAAAGTATGGTCACTGGTGCATGCAGGGAAAACTTTCACCTGAGAGATCTAAAAAGAATCTCTGCTCTTCATATCACTTAAAGCATTGGTTTGATGCTTTTATGGGTCTATAAATCTTCATTTGAACACAAATTTTTGTGTCAATGTATATTTTTCTGGGGAAGGGTTCCACTTTTATCAAATTCCTTGACTCAAAATATACGAAAGAACCACAGAATGAAAGATTCAACAGTTCCCTGCTTTGAGCAGAAGATCTGGAATAGAGAGAGACAGCACACACAGGTCACTGCTCTGCTCTTTGCAAAAAAGTGGCCAAGGCAGATTGAGTGCAAACCCTCACTCCATCATGGTCTTGCACTAGTTACGTACCTTCCTAAGGTTCAGTTCTTCTGTGAACCAGGGGTAACTGTACTTCCCTCACGGGGTTGTTGCAAGGATTAAAGGAGACAAGACATGTGAAGTGCTCAGGATATAGCAAGTGCTCAATAAATATTTGTTCCTATATGATTGTGGGGTTTTAAGGGAGACTTGAAAAATAAAAATATTTTGACTCAATATGTATCACACTGAAATGCAAATGACATCTTAATGAATGGAGATGTGCACCTTAATTAACTGCTCTTCGAGGGCAGGGCAGTCACGTGGGGACAAGCATTGCACATCGCGCTCTGCAGCTGGCACTTCCGCGAATCTCAGCTAAGCCACTAGCACCTCCAGCCTCTTTTTGCTTTTCTGACAAATGCCAGAATCATGCCTGCATTTCTGTCTCAGAATGACCTGATGTTCATTTCTGAAAGCGCAAATGAGACAGTGGCTATAAAAGTAAGGAGAAGAAAGCCTCGAAGTAAGACTGATGATGAAAACAGCCAGATGCACAGATGACTAAGACATATGGCATATGGGTCATAGAACAGGTGTCCTCCAATTGGCTGGCAATGCCTTCAAAAGCCAAATCCTACTGCAATTAACCCCAAACACTGCTGGAGAAACGGCAGGAAAAGAAAAGCGAACATCAGAAAGGGGAGGGCGGCAGAAGGAAAAGGTGTCAGCGGCTCTGATTAGAAACGGTAATGAGACTGATGAAAAGCAGACCCATTTTAGGGCAGCAACACAGATGGTGCCACTTGAACACGCCTCAGCTACTCGTGTTTCTATGCCTTGAGCACACCTCTTCCATTTCCATAGAATGCCCTTCTCTACCATCTTATTGCTTAATGCCCCTTTATCACTGGGAGTTCACAGCAAACTGGTTTTGAGTCCGTCTGCTTAGGTCCAAGTACTGGCCTTAAGCAAGTTTAACCTCCTCTGGTTCTGTTTCCTCACCTGTCAGAGACAGAAAACAACAGGACCTACCTCACAGGGGGGATGGAAGGATTTATGGAGACAACGCATAAACATGTTATTAGCATGGTACCTAGCACAAGGAACATATTAAGAAATGCCAGCATACAAAACTGTATTATTCTCATTATGGTCAATTCCTTTCAGGCTCTGGAGCTGGACTTTCTGGCTTAATCTCATGTAATCTTGGGCAAGATAACTGCAGATTCCCATGCACGGGATGGGAATGACTACACCTACCTGAGGGGTTTCTTAAGAAGATGAACTGAGATGATACAGGTATACAGACCAGTAACTGGCACTGTTGGAGCAACCAGAACCCATTGGCCATAATGAGGAGGACGGTGATGTGGCCACAACCAGAAGCTAACATGAGGCGTGGGGGATCCTCCCCTCGAGCTGTCTGAGGGAGCACAGCCCTACGTGCCTTGATTTTGGATTTCTGGCCTCCAGATCTGTGAGAATAAATTTCTGTTCTTCTAAGCCACTCAAGTTGGTGGTACTTTGTTAGGGCAGCCCTAGGGAACTAATACAGGATCAATAACATTCTTGGAATATTACTCTGCAGAGGTTACAAGGGATAACCCTCAGGTAGGCGACATTCAGAAACTTACATATTCAAACTGGCTTGATGTCACATCACCTTTACTGCCAGCCCAATCAGGATACAGCTGAGGGGCAGGCTTCTCTTCTGTTTCTTGGTCTTAGTGTTGGTTGCAGCAACCTGCCTATAGGCAGCCCTCCTGGATGCGGGTTCTGCTAGGTTCTTAGCTAGCCCCTCCCACAGTCTGGGGCCCTTCCCCTACGCCCAGCCCGCAGTGTTAGCCAAAGCAGCCACTGAGATCTCCCTGGTGCCACTGCCTCCCAGACACTCATCTGGCCACGGGGTGACTGGGCATGTAAACAAAAGAGGCTATCAGATCCTGTCGAACATGCAGAAGCAAGATGAGAAATCACTGTGGGTTGTGTGGTTTTAAAGGCTTCCTAGAGGAGTTGTAACTCAAGCTCCTCCTCAGGGATGATGAGGATTTAGATCAGTGATGGCGAACCTATGACACGCGTGTCAGAGGTGACACGCGAACTCATTTTTTTGGTTGATTTTTCTTTGTTAAATGGCATTTAAATATATAAAATAAATATCAAAAATATAAGTCTTTGTTTTACTATGGTTGCAAATATCAAAAAATTTCTATATGTGACACGGCACCAGAGTTAAGTTAGGGTTTTTCAAAATGCTGACACGCCGAGCTCAAAAGGTTCGCCATCACTGATTTAGATGGACTAATGTAAGTCAACAAGATCCTAGCAAGGCAACACTAAGCGTTGGGGCTGCCAAGAGGAACCGACATGGTCCCTGCTCTCCAGGAACTGACTTTCTAAGTCTTGGTGTGCGACAAACCGTACAGTGAGGGGCCCCAAAGCAGACTCCATGGGAGCTGGAGGAATGACCCCCAACCCGGCGGAGGGAAAGGTGGTGGTGAGGAGAGGAACTCTGAGAGAGCGACCAGTAGGCCATGCGTGGAGTGTGGAGAAATAGCCAGCTGTGTGCATGGCTGCAGGGTGAGGGAGAAGTGTTCCAGGGAACAGCGTGAACAAAGCCCAGGGGAGGGGTCGCACTACGAGTGGACGAGGAAGAGCCTCGGTGAAAGCCTCTTCCTCTAACCCTGCAAGCGTAGAGCGAGGAGAGGGGTCAGGGCGGATGCCCACACAGCACAGGAAGCCAGTTGTAACGTAAGTCTAAGCACCTTAGCTCTTAAAGACACACACATTACGGGGTAGTTGTTCCTATTCTGGAAGGAATTCAACTGGCAAAGGCTTTGGTTCAGGATTATTTAAAAAAAATAAACTTCGTACATTTCAAATATTATTTGATTCACATTAAATTCAGACACATTTCAAAGACTATTCCAAAAAGAAAAAAAAAAAAAAAAAAAAGGAAAGGCATGAACTACCACATCAGAAAAGGTTTCCTAAAAATAGACCCGATTTAAGCCATAATTTTGACCAAGGCTGCAGTTGACCATGACTTACTTCTTTGATGTGATTATAGGCATATTTGTCTTCATATCTGTAACAACAAAGAAACAAAGAAGTTCTATTAATTCAGACAAATTTTCCTTAAGGAGAAAAAACACTGGAAACCTAGAAAACACTAAGAACATTCCAACATCCACAAAATCACACACCTAAAAGGCTGACTGTCCAACCAGCAATGGCAAACGTGTGCTTTATATGCCATCAATCCCTGCACTCAAACCCCTGGCAGGCGCAGCTGACCAATCAGTGCTCTTGCTGGGCTCAGATGTGACCTCGGCATCCTTCTCAACTCAACACTGCAGCTAAGCAGGATGGCATGCAGAGGAATCCTCCTGCCACCTCTGAATGCTCATGCTCTCAAGTTTCAGGTGAGAATACAGAGACCCTAAAGCTATACACTTTAGCCTCATTGCCCCGTGCTACATAAGCATCTGCGGTGAAAGCTGTGCCTGTAAGAAAGGGCTGTTAAAGTACGTTTCATGGTGGTGTTTGGGTGTGAACTTGCACATCAGGATGACTCTCTAACCAACTGAGCTACCCAGCCAGGGTTTTGGATATGGATTTGGGAGTTCTGGGCTCTATTTCTAGCTCTGGAATATATTTTATAAAACCCCTTTCTGGTTGGAGGGGTCTTTCCACCTAAAATGTTTATTGGGTCATCTAATGGTGTGGGTTTTAGACAACATGGATGGGACTAGAGGGTATTCTGCTGAGTGAAGTCAGTCAGACACAGAAAGACAAACACCATATGATTCCACTTACACGTGGAATCGAGAAAACAAAATAAATGAAAAAAACAAAACTGAAACAAACTCATAGATATAGAGCAGTGATTCCCAAAGTGGGCGCTACCGCCCCCTGGTGGGCGCTGCAGCGATCCAGGGGGGCGGTGATGGCCACAGGTGCATTTGTTTTAACTTTTTTTGTATTACCTTTCTATTCTGAGTTCAATAAATAGTTTCATAATTTCAAACTTCAATGTTTCTAATTTACACCTTTCTTTACTACATTTTACGAAAAAGGTAGAAACATTAATAAATATATCTTTCTGTTTAATTGCTATTAAAATTTAAAAAAAATTTCCAGGGGGCGCTGAGTAATATTTTTTCTGGAAAGGGGGTGGTAGGCCAAATAAGTTTGGGAACCCCTGATATAGAGAATAAACTGATGGTTGCTGGGTGGGAGGGATGTTGAAGGGCTGGGTGAAAAATATTTGTTTCTGTGTCTCTCTCCTTCTCCCCTCCTTTCTGAAATCAATAAAAAACCAACCAACCAACCACAACATAATCATCAGAAGACACAAAATGTCTTGTTGATTCTTCTTATGTCATCAGCACCACTGCTGATCAACGCCTAGATCTAATAATTCATTAGAGGTTGCAAAACGGTGACAATCTAATCCTACTATTTCTTCTTTAAAGACAAACCCCTCACTATGTGGCTACCCTAAGAACCAGTTCATACATTCCAGTTTTCAAAATGTTGTATCCTCCGCAGGTGACTGATGAATTTCTTCTGGCATGTGTCAGTATGAACGAAAGGATTCAAGCATTTTGGGGGTATTATTATGAATGAATACATTTTAAAATAAATTGTAGCATTATTCTTATTGATGCCCAAATGTTTCCGTGGCCAGTAGAAGCCTCTTTTGAAACAAGCCCAGTCGTTTATGACAGCTTCCTTGCTTCCTGGTACAAGATGTTTCATCTAAAACATCCTGGCTGCTCTTAACCACACCATCAAAATTACTGATTTGCTTAATTATACAATATACATATCACAGGCTCAGCACAACTGTAACAACACTACAACCCATAAAATACTTGCTGAAAACAACGTAAAGATTATTTTGTAGCTCGTTCTTGCTTTAGAGTACATGGCAGGTTGATTGCCCAATTCCTCAGGTCTGCCATCTGCCAAACCCTGACTCTGGGCCAGTGAAGTATCAGCAAGCGTGACGCAAGCAGAGGCCCGGAAAGCACGGGCACACTGGGGCTTGCTCTTGACCCTCCACCGTAACCATGAGGACATACCTGGGCTAGCGTGCCAGAGGATGACACACATGGCTCCCCCCAACCCCATGGCTCCAGTTGAGGCCATCCTAGACCAGTTGACAGCCAACCAGACTATCAGTGAGTCCAGCTAGATCCATTGCTGGACTAGACCCATTAGAGCAGCCAGCTGACCCATGACTAACGTAAGGATGAGCCCATCCAGCCAAGATCAGCACACCTACCCAGCAAACCTATAGACTTGTAAGCAATTTGGTTGCTACTGAAAGCCACTGAAATTTGGGGTGGTTTGTTCAATAACACTGTAGCAAGAGATAATTGACGTAAAGTCTATCCCATTAGAATTGAATAGTCCAATTATCATGTTTTGAAGTCATTCAAAATAGTTTCCCCCTTGTGGCTCTACCACCAACTTGATATACAGGCTCTTTTTTATTTCAAGACTCAGGGCCTCACCGATGGTCAAACTTTTGTTTCTCAGGGCCTCACCGATAAAGTGATATCTCAGTAGAGTTTTAATTTGTATTTTTTCTTACAATATAATGTTTTAAAAAATCCTTTCTAGCCCTGACTGGTGTGGCTCAGTTGGTTGGAGCGTTGTCCCGTGCACTGAAGGGCCATGGATTTGATTCCTGGTCAGGGTACACGGTGTGGGTCCAATCCCCGTTAGGGGCATCTATGGAGGCAACCGATCAATGTTTCTCTCTCACATCGATATTTCGCTCTCTCTCCTTCCTTTCTTGTTCTAAAAATCAATGAAAAGCATATCCTCAGGTGAGGATTTAAAAAATCCTTTCTAATTATGTTTTAACCTGATATTGGCTGTGTAATTACCATGAGACTTCCCTAGAGAAATACACTAAGATAAAAGATTTATAAATTAAAGAGGATCAGCAAGCGAGAACTACACACATTACTATGTTTTAACAAATACATCAATGTTAAAGTTATTGTTGTAAATTCTAACTCTAGAAATAAAACTCATTTTGCATACAGGTGAACAGGTACCTAATTATCACTACCTTCCACATGCAGAGTACTCTTCTAGGCAATGCTTAACAACAGAAAAGCCTGAATAACACTTTTGATAATTCCAGAAATTAGATAAAACGCATTTCAACTATAAGAACTTTTCACCTTTATTAGAATGATTCTAGCTACAATTTTTAGCAGTAAAATTGTCACTGTGCATCTTACCTCTCCACTAGAATTTTATGATATAATCTGAGGTGCAAGATAAAAAATGAAAGAAAATAATACTTTGCCAAAAGAACTGAATGACATGCAAGTTTACCTTTCCATTTAGCAACCAGCTTGGGATCTGAAATTGTGAAGTTTGGACGGCTTCTAGACAGAATTCCTTTTCCAAAATAACCCTTCCAGGAAGAGAGCAAATAAAGTTAGTTCACCTTTAGTTATCAATTTTTTAGCCGAGGGAGAATCACAATGAGTTAATGAAGTTTATTGCACTTTTCACAGCTTTACACCTTCCCTCTGATTATCTAATGAATACAAATGAAGATCTTAGCATTTTATCTCTGTGATAAGTTTCTAGTATACCTCTTTTGTCTCCTAACTATTTCAGTCTAGGTCTTATAAGCTGAAGGCAACAGGGCAGGCAGAGGCAGGGATTCTTCTTCATGTGGGTCAGGAGCATGTGTCTAAAAGCAGGAACCAAGTCTACCAGGTACAAAAAAGCTTCCTAGCTTCCTGGATTCTCTTGTACTCCTTCCTGCTGATTCCAAAAACAACATTAACCCCCCTCCCCCCATTTCTTAATTTAAGCCCATAGAAAACTGAAATTGAGAGAATAATAAAATGAATACCTTTTACCCTCATCTAGATTTAACAGTCAGAATAAATAATGTGTATAGCAATTTACAAAGCTCCTATTTAATGTTATGTATTACAAATGTGAACAGACTGCCTTTGGCCTAGACCTTCATCTCACCAAGGTCAATGCCACCCACTGTATCCCACTTTGGGAAGGCGGTTAAAACAAACATCCATATATGTACTAGAGGCCCAGCGCGTGAAATCGCACGGCCCTGCCCACCCGCCCGCCACCCCTCTGTGCTCACCGCCCTACCACGCTCACAGCCCCACCCACCTGCAGGCACCTCGCCGTGCCCGCCCACCCGCCCTGCCCACAGGCCGCCAGCCTTGCTTCGATCGGAGCCTATGGCTGCAGGGGAGGGACCAAGAGGTGCTCCATGCACCTCCTGATGACCAGTCGTTTGGTCGTTCCAGTGTTCTGGCCACTGGCCTTTTACACACACACACACACACACACAAACACACACACGTATATGTATATATATAAATCCTCACCTAAGGATATGTTTTTATTATTTTAGAGAGAAAAGAAAGGAGAGGAGGAGGGAAAGAGGGGGGGGGGAGAGAGAGAGAGAGAGAGAGAGAGAGAGAGAGAGAGAGAGAGAGAAAGAGAAATACTGATGTGAGAGAGAAATATCAATCACTTGCCTGACGAATGTGCCCCAACTGGGGATCAAACCTGTAACCTAGATATGTGCCCTGACCAGGAATAGGACCAGCAACCTTTTTTTGGTGTACAGGATGATGCTCCAACCAACTGAGCCACCTGGCCAGGGCAAAACCTATATATTTTATAAAAATATCTAAAGAGGTCACATTTATAGACCGGCAGTGGATCACTGGGTGCCTTAGGCTGGGAGCGGAGGAGGATTAAGTGGGATGGGCATGAAGGAACTTTCTGTGCTGATGGGAAGGCTCTAAAATGGGATTGTGGTGGTGGTTGTGCAACTCTATGAATTTGTTAAAATCACTGAATTGTACACTTACAATGGGTGAACTTTATGGCTGTAAATTATACCTCAATAAAGCTGTTTAAAAAGTGGCCCACTGATGAACTGGCAATGAGGGGCAGGGAGGGGAGCAAGTTACCAATCTCAACCCAAACCTATCATCAATAGAAAACAGCAAAAACCATACAACTTGTCCTCATCTAAGAAGAAGTCCCCAACTCGAGAGAGAGCAGGTGCGGAGCCAGGGTACATGCTGAAACCTCATCTGATCTGTCCATGAGCCAGGACAATATGCCACTCTGGTTACCTCTGGGGATGGAATGGAAATAAGTGGGGAATTTTAACTTTTTACTCACTGATTTAATTTCTATAAACTGCTTGATATTTTTTTAATATATTTTATTGACTGTTTACAGAGAAGAAGGGAGAGAGAGAGGGAGAGAGAGTTAGAAACATCGATGAGAGAGAAACATCAATTCAGCTGCCTCCTGCACACTCCCTACTGGGGATGTGCCCACCACCAAGGTACATGCCCTTGACCAGAATTGAACCTGGGACCCTTCAGTCCACAGGCTGATGCTCTATCCACTGAGCCAACTGGTTAGGGCATGATTTTTTTTTTTTAACACAATGAATGTGCATTGCTTTTTATAACTGAATGATAAGAGGGGTCAATGTTACTGACCCTACCTCATTGCTAAAACGTGGGTCCAGAGTGGGCAGTTATCCTCATAATATATGGCTTTAGGGCACTTGAGTCAAACTATAGTGTTCCTACAGGAGACTAAATAGCAAGAAAAGAATAGGGGTCATTTATGGTTTGCTTTGGGAGTGGATGGAGAGAAGGAGGAAGGAAGTAGCTCCAGGTTGTCAGGAAGTAGCTGTGCCAGGGCCCCTTGTACTTACTTTCCCGTACAGCTGCTCAATATCTTCTGCGTCCCTCACAATTACATTGTTGTTTATCATTTCAGCACGGAATATTTTGAAGTCTTTCTGACCAAAAGGGATTGGAAATGGAGACTCATAATTCTCGTACACTCTTCTTTTCCTCTTCGGGGCATGGAAAAAGGCTTCTGCCATTTTTCAAGTGTAACTGTTCTCTAAAGAATATAATGAAGAGAAAGAAACAATCAATAACTACACTGATAAAAAGTGTGAGTACACTTATGGTATACCTAGGCTCAGAAAACCTAGGTCTGTGGGAATATAACATATTTATAAAGCAGTGAACTAAAAGACACAGAGTCACAAGAATATCTTGTAAAAGCAGCGCAAGTCTTCATCTCCTAGAACAGTGGTCGTCAAACTGCGGCTCTCGAGCCACATGCGGCTCTTTGGCCCCTTGAGTGTGGCCACAAAGTTTCAATCGCACTGTACGTGCGTGCCCCGCACGTGGTATTTGTGGAAGAGCCACACTCAAGGGCCGCAGTTGCCGACCACTGTCCTAGAATATCTCAATTAATTCCTACAACAATGCCAAGAAGTCAGTGGCATTATTTCTAACTACAGCTGACAAGACTGAGGCCTAGGGATATGCCCCAAAAGTCACAATGCCACGCAAAAGTCTCCTAAAAGCAAGCACAATAGGATTCCTGCCTATTAGGATCACTCCCATTCTTTCACTCAGCCAATAGATTTTTACTCAGAACCTATCAGGGCCTCTTAATACAGGAGGGGCTGGGGATATAAAGATAAAACTAGGGAGACCCTGTTCCTCAAGGAATTAAATCTAGTTGGCACTCAATTTTAAAAAAAAAAAAA
>NW_005871056.1:13223540-13259288 GCF_000147115.1 Myotis lucifugus
CTATGCCCGCATGTCTGTGAATGACCAAGTGCTGTGAGTATTGATTTTGGTTTTACAAATAAAATTTAGCCAGTAGGTGAATTTGCAAATGCAGATTCCACCAATAATGAGGAGATATATCTACACTAATAAAAGAGAAACATGGTAATTGGCGTACGACCGCTACCCTTCCCATTGGCTAATCAGCATATCCTTATGCAAATTAACTGTCAGCCAAGATGGCGGCCGGCAGCCAGGCAGCTGGAAGCAAACATGAGGCTTGCTTGCTCCAGGGACTGCAGACTCCAACGTTCCCCGCCTGACTTGCCGGCCTCTGAGCTGGCAGTTTGAAACATTCTAACAAATATAGGCCGGGATCTCAGAGCTGAAGTTATACATTGTTTCGATTATAGAACCGAAACAAACCAGATACCTGCTCTCAGAGCTAGAGCCAGAGCTAAAGCTGGCCCAGAATAAAATAAAAAAAAGGAGCAGATGGGAGCTTCAATCAACAACCGCCAGCCTGAAAGCAGCCCTCAGCCCCTCATCCAGACTGGCCAGGCACCCCAGTGGGGACCCCCACCCTGATCCAGGACACCCTTCAGGGCAAACCAGCCAGCCCCCAGGCCTCTATCCTATATAGTAAAAGGGTAATATGCCTCCCAGCACCGGGATCAGTGGAGCCGCGAGGCCTCCTGGCACCGGATCAGCGTGACAGGGGGCAGCGCCCAAACCCCCTGATTGCCCTGTGGCTCTGTGTGTGACAGGGTGCGGCATCCCAACCCCCTGATCGGCCCTGCTCTGTGTGTGACAGGGTGCGGCGCCCCAAACCCCCCCCCCCCCCACCGGCGCTGCTCTGTGTGTGACAGGGTAGAGCCATAACCTCCCCATCGGCCCTACCCTGGGTGTTACAGGGGGAGCGCCCCCACCCCCATCGGCCCTGCTCTGTGCGTGACAGGGGGTGACGCCGCAACCTCCCCATCGACCCTGCCTTGAGTGTGACAGGGGGCAGTGCCCCAACCCCCCAATCAGCCATACTCTGAGCGTGACTGAGGGTGGCATCGCAACCTCCCAATCCGCCCTGCTCTGTGCATGACAGGGGGCGGCGCCCCAACTCCCCAATCAGCCCTGCTCTGAGCCCGACCAGGGGCTGCACCTAGGGATTGGGCCTGCCCTCTGCCACCCGGGAGCAGGCCTAAGCCAGCAGGTCGTTATCTCCCGAGGGGTCCCAGACTGCAAGAGGGCACAGGCCGGGCTGAGGCCCCCCCCTTCCCCCGCCCCCGAGTGCACAAATTTTTGTGCACTGGGCCTCTAGTATATATATATACACCAGCCATTTTGCATCCTATCTTAATTATCACCACAGCCTTGTGGAATAGGCGTTCTCACCACGATTCTACGATTTCACAGTTGAGATTCCCTCCCTCACCCAAGTTCTCAGAGCAGTGGAGGCCAGACGAGGATCTAGATCCAGGGACTATGGGGCTTGCATTTATTTTGATCCATCACGCTGGATGTGAGAGAGCAGTGCATTGTCAAAACACAGCTTTAAATATGGAAATACAAAAATGACGCAAGTGTCGGTGGGAGGCCAGGGAAGACTGGGATGGGTTGAAGGACCCAGGAAGCTTCCCGGAAGAGATGCCTTTGAGTGGAGCCTGGAAGGAGGGTTAGCCTTGGGAGAGTGAAGAGGCGGAGGGCAGGTGGGGTCTGGGGCACACGGCGGGTCCATGTGCCAGGCAAGTGTGGACTTTGAGGTCCCGGAGCGGGAGGCGCCGGGCCTGGCGGGGCTGGGCCGGCGGGGCTGGAGGTCGAAGCTGAAGATAAGATCCGAGAGGCAGGGCGGGGCCGCGTGGTGCGCGCGCGCGAATTCCAGGCTTGGCCGGTGGACTTTACACCGTAGACAATGGGGAGCCGCCGGCGTTTCTGAGCAGGGCAGGGCGGCCCCTGTGTCACCCATTGTTTTTCCCCCAGATTGGGCCGAACCCTGCAATACTTCAGCGAGGCCACTAGATGGAGATATTTTAGCAAATTTAAACCGCAGGGCCTCTGCACACCCCGCGGCGAGGAAAACAAACGCCGGGGCCGCGCCAAGCTTCCGCGCGCGTTTACTCGCAGCGTGCGCAACGTGAAATGCGGGGATCGTGTAACCAAATCAAATTAGGGGCATCATTCAGCTTTACCTGGCCGGGAAACCCCAGGTAACTTCACAGCTTTGAAGGCGAAGGGTTCAGAGTGAGCAGGAAAGGCCAGACAGTTCTGACACGTACCCTGCGTACATTATCTAGCATTTAAGTCTCATTGCAGCCCTTCCAAGTAGGTGCTGTTAACCCATTTTTACAGGCAAGGAAACAGGTGCAGAGGGGTACATTTGCTCAATTCTTTACCGAGCTGACCCCAGACTAGGCAGGGGAAAGAGTTGATACCATGTGGTAAGAGGTGGGCTGGGCAAACCCCTGGCACATTGCTTTGCTGGGCCCAGGGTCCCTTTTGCTAAGGGTTGGGCGTTGCCTTTAGATCCTACTGTGGCTGCGAGGAAAACCGGTAGCACGGATGATGAGCGCAACTGGACTCCTACCATTTGTACGATTCCGGGTGATTTTTAGAAATAGCCTCAATGAATTCTCTCATAATCCAGTGAGTTAGGGATTAGCACACACCCATTTTACAGATAAGAAAACAGATTTAGAGAGGTGAAATGAGTCGCCCAGGGTCTCACAGGGAGTCAGCATCAGAGGGGGATTGGATCTCAGGTATGCCTACTTCTGCCCTACGACTAACAACAAAATACATTTGACTTCTGCATAAATTTCCAAGAGAAATGTGGATGCCCAGAGACACACAAAGAGTTTTCAAATCAAAGAATGGTGGTTTGTAATAAAAAAAAAAAAAAAAAAAAGGGAAACGACCTAAATGACCACCCCTAAAGGAATGGACATATAAAATTTGTTATAAAGGGTTCATAGAGTGGAATATTATGCAGCTTAAATTAAAAGGAATAAACTAGTTCTCTTATATACTTATCAACATGGATAGATTAAAAAAACATAATGGTGAAAAAGGCAAGACACAGAACAATATGAATCCTATGTACCATTTATGTAAATTAAAATACACAAAACAATGTAAAATGCTGAATATGGATAGGTAAGCTAAACTCAAATTAACAGGAAATCTGTGGGACTTGGGTAGTAGATAAGGGGACTTATAGCTTTATGGTTTGTTTCTTTTTTCTTCTTTATTGATTTGAGAGAAAGAGGGAGAGAGAGGGAGAGTGATTTGCCAGTCCACTCATTTATGCCTTCACTGGTTGTTTCTTATATGTGCTCTGACTGGGGAATGAACCCACAACCTTAGCATATTGGGCCGATACTCCAACCAACTGAGCTACCTGGCCAAGGCTTATGTTTATTTCTTAGAAAAAACAAACAAACCCTAGAAGCTAATATGGGAGTGGGAATATAGATAACTGTTAAATTATTTGTATTTCTTTATCTGCTTTAATTTTTGCACAAGATAATTTGGGCAAACAAATAAATACAAAGATAGAATAGTACAAAAATCCAAATAATTTTTTGATTTGAAGATGGGGGTTGCCAGTGCTCTGGGATGGCATGAGAGGAACACAGATTTTAGCGCTGGGAAGCACAGGCCTAGACTCTGTTGTTAAGGGAATGTGGCTGATGGGATCCAACTCCTGGCATCCCACAGAAGGTCCCACCACCTGTGACTGCCCTCCCCACCAGGGAGAGACCGTGGGAACTGCACAAGAAAGACAGAGGGGACCAGGAGGAGGTGCAGGGGCCTGGGGAAGATATATTCCACTGTGGGGTCAAGATGGCTGGGTGTGGCCACATCCTCTGCTTCTCTTCCTCCCTCCCTTTCCTTTCTTCATTTTCTCTGAACTCATGGTCACATAAGAACATTTAATGTGTCCTTGAGTGGCCACACCTACTTTCCAGCACCAGGTGCTCCAACTGGGAACTAAGGGCAATTCTCACTTTGCCCATCTCCTTTGGCTGAGGTGACAAGCATGTAAAGTCGTGAGTGCTAATGTTCTTTGGAAACTGTCAATCACCACAGAGAAATAGAGAGAAATAAGGCCTTACTGCCTTTTCTCTTCCTTTACATTGGTTGCATTACACCAATAATACGGGATACATATAGAGCCTAGTACTTGCCTTGCACTGGCTCATTGTCCACTCATTTATTGCTCATGACAGCTCTTTTAGTAAGTACATTTATTCTTCCCATTCTGAAGGTAAGGAAAGCGAGTCAGGAAGTTAAGTAATTTACCCAAGATTACCCAGCTAAGAAGTGACAGAGGCAGGATTTAAAACCAGGTCTGCCTAACTATAGGGCCTCTGTGTTGCATTAATATAGTACGTTTTATGATCTCATATCTTATTCTAAAAAGGAGGTTCAGAGAACCTTCTCTCTCTCTCTCTCCCTCCCTCTCTCCTTCCCTCTCTCCCTCCCTCTTTCCCTCTCCCCCCCTCATAAAAATCTTTGTTCGAAGTTGCTTTTGTCTTGTGTGTGACCCCCACAGGTCCCCCACACTGAGCTCAAGATCATAAATCCTGGGTGTTTGAAGAAGTCTTTGGTTTGCTCACTAGAGAGAGGGGAGAATAGGCTAACATGGCCCAAACCTGGCTTTCCTGCTTGCCTGGGTACATCCACCTCAGATGTCAAAAGGTCTGAATTCCAGGCAAACCAGGAATAATGCTCCAGTCATCAAATTTGAAAACCAAAATTCAGCAAAGACATGTATTTGCTGCCAGAAAGCAAATAGCTTTTTCTTTACTTTCTCATTTTTTTTCGCCCAAACAAAACATCCTCTTATGAAATATGTCCAATTTGCAATATTTACTTTCCCTTTATTTAATAACAGGAAAGGGTTTGCTGGACTTTTGTTGATTTTTGCATTTCTTATTAAAATTCTTAAGGGGGTTTTGGGGGAACTTAATCAGCAAAAAAAGGAGGAGGAAAAAAATCTCATCTGCATTCCACAGGCCTTATTAATGGAGGAAACTTGCTGTTTGTTTAAGAGCATTTTCTGCTGGGAGAGGCCACCATCACGTGTTCCAGAGCCTTCCTCGGACTCTTTTTCTTGACTGTGCTTCCTTCTCCGCTGTCTCCAGGGCTCTGAATTCCTTGTGTTAAGCTTTCTGCTCGAGATGGAGCTGGGGTGCGTGCTATACTGCCGGGCTGTGAGGAAAGCAACATTATGAAATGTACCAACACAGTTTTTTGCACCCATGATCGCACTTCACCTCTGGTTAGCCCTCCTGGTAGCCCTCCTGGTAGACGAGGACAATGAGGCTTGTCGTTTCTATTCCTTGGGATTAAAAGGAAAGGATTCCTAGTGTTTGTGGAGTCTTAGATCCAACTGAGTCCTCACAGCAACTCTCTGCAGACCATCTCCGGTTTGTAAGACTCAGAAAGGTAAAGTGACGTGCCAGAGGGCACACGGCTGGAGGGTTGCAGAGCTGGGATTTGAGCTCTGCTTCTCATGCTTCATCACACCACATCTTTGGGGCCAAGAGTGGCACAATGATGCTTGCAATGAAATACACCTCCCCTCGCCCCTGCCCACCCCCCGCCCCCGGCAATTTAAAACCTCTCCCCCCAAGAGGTCTTGGTCTTCCCGTCCTTGGTTCCAGAACTAGACTGCAAATAACTTCAAGGACTTTGTTTTATATTTTCACGCTACCAGAAGTATTTACATGACTTATATAATTATTATGTTTATTTCTAGAACAGTGCCTGTACAGAGTAAGACTTAATAAATAGCATCACAGATCGTCCTGTCCCAATGCTCTCCTACAGAGAAGGGAACCGAGGTCTAGAGAGAATAAAAATTTGCCAAGGCCCCAGAGTCCAGATCTCTGGTTCTCTCTGCATGGTGCTTCCCCATGAGCAAGTCTACAACAGTGACCTTGTTGTTCATCCAGTCCCTACTGCAGGTGGCACCATTCTGGATGGAGATTAGGACACCCAGATAAACCAAACATGGTATTTGAGGTCAACGTTCTCAGGGGCCAGCAGGGGAGGATACTTGGAAAAGTTACACTTTTTCTTCCTCATAAAAATGCTACAATTAGGGGTTTCAAGGAGGGAGGGTCTCAGGAAAGACTGGGGGGAGGAGTGGACATTTGAGCTGGGTCTTAAAGAATGAGGAGGAATTGGCCAAGTCAGGGAGGGCAACCCAGGCAGAAGGCCCTACCTGAGCAAAGACCTGGAGGTGTGAACACACACGGCACATTCAGGAACATCCAACAGTTTTCTGGGGAAGAGAAGCAAGCCGGGAAAGGAAAGTTGTTTATTGTGAAGTTGCCTGGAATGCTGGCTGTCCTTAGGAACTTGAATTTTATCCCATGGGTGGTGGGGACACAGGAGGGTTAAAGGAGGGGAGTGACTTGGTCAGATATGGTTTAGGAAGGTCACTCTGAAGGCCTGGAGTAAAGAGGACCAAGGGCTGAGGGCCACCAGGAAAGGGGCGGCTGCATGTTCCAGGCCAGGGATACCCAGCCCTTGCCCACCGAAAATCCTCTGGTCCTTGACTGAAATCTTTCCTGTCCTTCCTGCTCCAGGCACTCTCCCAGACCACACACCTACCCAGAGCTATTTTTTAATTTTTATTTATTTAATCATTTTTTCATTTTGGTTCTCTGATTTTTTTTCAACACTGTCTTCTAATTCACTGATTCGGTCCTCCACTTCCCCTAATCTGCTGTGTATTCCTTCCAATGTGTTCTTTATTTGTGTTATGTCATTCTTTATTTCTGTTTTCATAGATACTACATCTCTTCTCATGCTGTTGAGCATCTTTAACATCATTATTTTGAACTCTATATCAGATAAATTTCTGATTTCCATTTCATTTCTCTCTTCTTCTGGAGAATTCTCTTGTTCTTTCATTTGGGGGTTTGTCTCCTCATTTTGGCTGCCTGTTTGGGTTTGTGACTATGTATTAGGTAGCTCTGCTCTGCCTCCCAATCTCTAGTGTAGGACAGAGTTATCCCAGAGCTATTCTTACTGGTTCCTCTAGTTCTTATTCTTTGCACCATGCAATCAAACCTTCCTCTCCACTCTCAAAGTCCTCCTGGTGAAGGAACTTAACCTAGTGGAGGTCAGAGACCCCTGGGAGAGGCTAAGATAAGGCTTGAAAACTGCACAAGTAGGTGAACATTCCAAATGTCGGATGCGTTGTGGAGACCCCCTAGAGCTGCTGCTTTCACTTATGGAATGTGGCAATTCCAAGAGAGTGAGGGAGGCAGACACCCCACAAGATGTCATCTTCACTCCGTAAATCCTTCCAACATGGGAAGGCAGTCCAAGGAGGCAAAGGAACTAGGAATAAAGATTGCCTTGAACGGTCAAGCATACAAACCAGGAGGGAATCCTAAATGAATGTAGTAATGTTTCTAAAAAAGAACGTGTCCATCTGAAGAGGAGTTGGGTAGTCAGGGAGGCAGAGAAAAGAGAAAGAGGGGGGATGCGCTGGCCAAGGATATCATGATCCCAGCGGTAGGTCTAGCTTGTCCTGATGCGGTTAACCCTGGAATCCCATAACCAACCCCTCCCTTCTTTTCATTCTGTGCTAACCAAGCACCGTTCTGATTAGAATTTGGCTTCCCCTGGGGTGTGCCTATAGGGAGCTGGTGTGTTGGCTGGAGGACATGTGTATCCGGTCCCTTTGGCAGTTATATTTCTCGTTGTAAATTAGTAAATTGGGAACAGACAATTCGCAGAAGCAATACAAATGACTAATAAGCACATGAAAAAAATGTTCACCCTCACCAGTAGTCTAAGACATGTAAATTCAAACCAAAACCGAGATTGTTTTCTAACTATTAAATTAGAAAGGATTTCTTTTTTTAAGTTAACATATATTGCTGGGAAAGGGGTGGTGCAAGGGGCACTTTCATGTGCTGCTGGTGGAAACATAACGCTCCCTCCTGGGCTGGGCACCTCTTGGCCCCAGTGTGCATGTTCTTTAAACTCATGAATAGACCCATGCCATCTCACCTGCCTGGAAAGAATGGCTGGAGAGGTCTCTTTATAAATTTACTCACCAAATGTTTCCTGAGCACTTATGACGTGCTAGGCTTGCGAGATACCATTCAGGGTAGGGGCCACATAGAAATGTTATCCCAAATCACAATGGTGTCGGACTGGGAGGGAGACTAGAGGCTAGTTCTTGGTGAGCTGGGAAAGGAGGAGATGGCAGGGAAGGTGAGGGGAGGAGAATCTGGTAAACTCCATTCCTCCTTCACCACAATCCAAGTCTCCCTTTAGTTCCATGTCAAACGGAGGCTCTTGGTGGAAGATGAGGAACTTCCTAGAGTCGAGGCCTCCAAGCTGTGTACAATCCTAGAGCGTCCCATGGAATTGGTCTGGGATGGGTATAGCCAAAGTATTTTTTGTTGTTGTTAATCCTCACCCAATGATATGTTTCCATTGATTTTTAGAGAGAGTGGAAGGGAGGGGGAGAGACACACAGAGAGAAACATCGATGTGAGAGATACACATCAATTGATTGCCTCCCACACGTGCTCCGACCAGGGCTGGAGATGGAGCCTACAACCAGGTACATGCCCTTGATCAGAATTGAACCTGGGACCCTTCAGTCTATGGGATGACGCTCTATCCATTGAGCCAAACTGGCTAGGGCTAGCCAAAGTATTTTAAAAAAGTATCCTAGGCATTTCAAATGTGCAGCCTGGGTTGAGAACCACTGAGAAAATAAGAAATTCACACGGGGCATGGTTAAGAGCACAGGCGTTAGCGCCTCCAGACCCAGTTCAAGGGCCGGGCACTTACTGCCTGGGCCACCACTTCCCGTCTTTGAGCTTTGGTCCTCATCTCTGTAAAACAGAGATCACATATCTGCACACGTGGTGGCGAGGGCAAATGAGGCAATGCATGTAAAGCGCTTGCCAGGATTCGATGACACTCATGGTTCTGATTGTTATTGATCAGCCAGATACCATCCTATGTGACGTCCAGGAGGAATAAGGGAGGGACTCCCAAGATTTCTGAAAACTGCACAGGAGGGAAACTCCCAACTGAAACAGCTCTAACTGTTGACTTGATTTTTTTCTGTGAACTGGGAGATGATTCCCAGGGCTTTACTGGAGCTGCGGAATTCTTGTCCCAGCTGACTTAGCAGATGGGGAAACAATGTGCGATTCTAGCCCAAGAAGCATAATGTAGGAAGAGATGGAGCTTAGCAGCATCAGGACTGAGCTGATATTTCAAAGTCAAGATGTACTGGCCTCCTTTCTGTGAAGACAGCGATTTAGAACACGGACCCTCAGACCTAATTATGCCAGATTCCACCACTGCCAGCTGTGTGACCTTGGGGGAGTGACTTCACCTCTCTGCGCCTCAGTTTTGTTGTCTCTACCATGGGAATAATATTGGTTCCTGCCCAGCTGGCTTTGGGGGAGGGTTAAACGGGTTAATGCCGGTAAAGCTCTGAGCCCGGGATCTGGCTTATGTTAAGGCCTCCGTGAATGGCCGCCATATGGGCCTCTCCCCAGCCAGGAACAGCCCTTCCCACAATAGTTTGATTGCCTCGTGGCATTTTACTCCCCCCATCCCCTCCCCACACACGGGGCTTAGGGGTGTAATTGCTTATGTGTGTGTCTTCTCCAGGGCCTGGCCTGATCCATCCGTTCCTTCAGTTCCATGGTTCACTGTTATATTCAGCCACTGCTCAGGGAATGAGTGTGGAACTGAACTGACCCCTCTCCTCTCCCTTCCCAGATAAGGAGACCGAGGCTCACAGAGGGGTGATGACAGGGTAGCTGAGGTCATGCCCTGGGTGCAGTGTCCTGAGGCCACTGGCTGAGAAAGGAATCTCAAAGGGGGCCCACACCTGGGTAGAGGGACTGGGGCCTTTTTTGGGCTTTGAACTTTACTGGGGGCTATGGAGAAAAAGGCGGCTGTAGACACTCCCTGGGGACTCCCACCAGAGGGGTGAGACTTTGCAGGCGGCTGGAGGACCAGGGTGAGCCAGGGGAAGGGGAGGTGGTGAGAGAGTACAATTCACCCTATTACCGGTAGCATGACTCATCTATGCCAACAGGCTGGTGAGACATAGAGAAACTTGGTACAGGAAGATCAGATGGGATAAGGCCTTTGAAAGTTCTTTGCAAATGGTAAATTCAAGGGGGGATGGGGACATATGTCATAATGTCAACAACTAAAAAAAAAAAAAAGAATTTAAAATATGTGAAAAAAAGAAAATGATAATTCAACCTAAGAGCAGGGGCTGTGACTTCAAATGGACCTGGATTCAAAGTCCACTTCTGGAACCTCCCTGTGACCTTGGGCAAGTGGCTTAACCTCTTGGAGCTTCAGTTTCTCCTTTGAAAGGAGGGGGAGGTAAACGTAACTGCCCCCGTGGGTTGCTCTAAGGATCAAATACCACAACGCAGATAACGTGGGTGGCCCAGAGCCCGGCACGTAGCCACCCATGAGAGTCACAGGGATGGCGAGGAAGAAGTTCAGAGGAAGGAAGTTCTTTCTCACGGCACCTCCCTATCCAATCCGTACCCATCCTTCCGCCTGGCCTGATTCCCCGGAGAGAAGGGCCTCTCCCTTCACACACTTTCAGCACCTTATCTAAGCCGTTCCCACAGCACTTATCAGATGAGGCCTGGCACCCACTGCTATTTAATGAGCATGCCTTATCGCCCTCTGTGGCCCGGGTCTTACTCATCTGTGTCCACTGCGCCCTTGACCCTTTCCAGAGAGATGTCAGCGCACGTTTGTGGACTGGCCAGAAGGCAGAAACAGCGGCTGGGTGGTCGCTGTCTTGGTCTTGATACCAGAAAAGAGTATGTCATTTGCACCGATGCAATTTGTATATATGTTGAAAAACAATCTATAGACTTCTTTTGATTGGGACAATTTAATTCGTATTTTTTATGAAGGCAGTCCCCTGTTTGTTTTGTGTTTAGGTTGTGACATAAAGTAAACGAATGAGAACTTCCCATGTAACCACAGGGCAGTAAGTCCACCTAGAATGTTTGTTAAAGAGCCAGGCAGGGAAAGTTACAGAAAGCACTAAAGCTCGCCATCAGCAAAGGCCAGAACAGATAAAAGGTATTACTCCCAAAGATTTGAGGATTCAAGATCTCTCACTGATATGCCCTGAGTGACAGGACCCCCTCTAAGCCACAGTCTGGTCACCTCTAAAACGGAGGAAGCAGAGCTAACCTTGCAAGGGCCTCGAGGGGCCTGGTGAACATGTGGGCAGAGCTGCCCAGTGATGCCAGCTATTCTCACCGTTACTACTTGGCGATGATGCAAACTTAATGACGTCTGAAATGAGTCGTGCCTAAGAACATGACCTGTAGCTATGTCTACGGGTGAACCCTGCCCAGTATCTCTTAAGTGGATAAACCTTTCAAAATCAAGAGTTTGGGAAGTAGAGTGGAAGACGCAGAGGGGTGGTCGTCAGGCAGGGTGAGATCTCAGGGAAGCTAAAGCTTGGCTGCCAGGGTTTTCTTCAATAAGAAGGCTCAGGAACTACTTTGAACAGGCAACTAACCCTATGCTTTGCCCGCTATTAATGACCCTGAAAAACAACCAACCACGAACTAAAACCACCCGTCTCCTAAATATTCACTGATCGGAGAAGACTGTCCTTTCTTCCCTCCTTCCCTCCTCCCTTCCCATCCTCTCTCTCAACTCGAAGCCCCTTTTCTGCTGGTAATTTTCCAAATTGAACCCTGCAGGACAAATGCTCACCGTGTTTCTCTCTCCTTCTCACCCGCCACAGGGTGAATGCCCAGCTCCTCCGCTTCTGACCTGCAGCCAGTGTGACTGGCCTGAGGCGACAGGCTGAAATGTCCAGGTCTGGCTGCCTCACCCTCGGGCCAGCCCTGTGCCCTCCCACCCTCTGCTGTCTCCTGGTTCAGGTGCAGTAGGAGCAGGTGACACTTCAGGCCCTGTGGCTCCGCCACTGTGACCCACCTGTGGCTCTGGAGCCTGACTGACTGGAGTTCCAATCCCTGCTCCACCACTTACAGCTGGGTGACCTTGAAGAAGGAATACACCTACCACTGGGTACACAGGGTGATACTAGAATGTCCTCTTTTGGGTCATGGTGGGGATTAAATGAGATGCTGCTACACCCTAAGGCGGATGCTTGGGCTGGCACACAGTGAGCACTCCATACGTGTCCTACTATTGCTCTGACGCAAAAGAGGGTGCAATCACACATCAGACCAGCCTCACTCCGATGTGGGGCCCCATCCAGGGCCCACTCTCTGCCAGTTCAGAAACGTGGCAGCCCTACTTGCCAGCGTTGTGGCATCTCATGATATAACACGTGTGAAAGCAGCTTCTAAAGAAGTTCATCCCAGGTCAGGACTGTGTACCCCCACCCCCTGGGCTTTCAGGGGTCCCCCGCCTTGCTGCAAGGGTGAACACATCAAGCCATGCAGGTTGTGTAAATGAGCACATGCACAGCCTACAGGCACAGAGACTAAATAATGTTTTCAAATGCTGCCAAGCCAAACAAGATCCCACAACCCAACTCAGTCTAATTATGAGATTCCTTGTGCTGTGCTGCTTGCATTGGGCTTGGGTCATGGTCCTCATCAGCACATGTATGTGTGTGTGTGTAACAGCTTCACAGATTTGTGCAGCCATCATCACCACAATAAGTTTCAGAACATTTTCAGCACCCCAAAAGTAACTCCCTACCCATAAGCTACTCTTCATTCTCCTCTCGCTCCAGCCCCTGGCAACCCCTCATTTACGTTCTGTCTTTATAGCTTTGCTTATTCTGGACACTTCACATACATGAAATCCTACAGTATGTGGTCTTTTGTCACTCCCTTCTTTCATTTTGCATAATGTTTTCAAGGTTCATTCCAAGTTATAACATCCATCAATGTTTCATTCCTTTTTCGATGGCCAAATAATATTGCATCGTATGGATAGAGTACATTCTGGTTGTTTCCAGTTTTGGGCTGCTCTGAACATTCATGTATAAGTCTTTGTGCAGATATATATTTTCACTTCACTTTTAAAAGTACCTGGGAAGGGGTGGCTGGGTCATATGGTAAAGAGTATATTTAGATTTATAATAAACCGCCAAAGTGCTTTCTCAAGTGTGTACTGCACCCTACTGTATTCCCATCGGAAGTGTCTGAGTGATAGTTTCTCTACATCCTTACCAGCACTTGCTGTGGTCAGTCTTTTTAGTTTCCGCTGTTCTGATGGGGGAATAGAGGTGTCCAGTAGTTTTAATGTGCATTTCCTTGTCCTCATTCTGAACCACGATGGTCAGTTGGCAGGCTCTGCATGGGACAGAGGATGAGGCAGGGACAGCACCAACCCTTGAGGGGGCAGTTACTGCATTAATCTCTGCTTACCCCTCCAGGTAACAGAAAAGAGTAGATGCCAGTAGTGGAAAGTCTGCAAAATCAGACCAAGAAAAGAAAGAGTATTTGGGTGGGTGGGAGGGGCAGGGGCAGAGCAGAGAGCTGACGTAGCAGTTTGCAGGTTGGCTGCCTTTGTTTTTTCAGCACATTGGAATCTCCTCTTTTATTTCCTTTAATTAGCCTTCCCCACTGATGGCGACAGGTCAAGATTTCTAGGAAGTGCTCCAGACGATCCTGCCTGACAGACATACATCCCAAGTTCATTCGTTCCTTAGGGTTGAAATGCATCCTATTTCTCATCCTTGGAGCTGACCTAGAGGCTGGCAAGACAGTTGTACTTCTTCTGGAGCTTTGCCTTTTCATTCCCTGCTTTACCTCTAACAAGAAAGAAGTGTGTTATTTACAAAATATCTCCATCACCTAGAAAATATCTCCTTTGGGAAGAATGAAAGAGTCACACATTCATACTGTCTAAACATGCGGGCATGCATCAGCTGCCATTAGAGCACCAGCAACTGCAGACCCATTTACAGTCTATTTGGTAGAAAAATAAGCTACTAAAGCTTCAAGGTGAAGTTGGATCCCTTGAAGGACACTTGGTTGTAAATCTGGACACCATCAGAGATTCCTTAAACAGAAGCAACCCACACAGTCCTAACCTATTAAGCTCGGGGTCCCAAGACAGATAGCTCTATAAAGAAGTAAACGATAAGATGGCACAAGAGCTGTTATGACAGAGAGGTGAAAAGGGCACTGAAGAAGCACAGAGGAGAGAGCAACTGTTTGGAGAATGATTTAGAAAAGGGGA
The DNA here is from genome assembly GCF_000147115.1 of Myotis lucifugus. Lineage (NCBI taxonomy): Eukaryota > Metazoa > Chordata > Mammalia > Chiroptera > Vespertilionidae > Myotis > Myotis lucifugus. The sequence continues at coordinate 13,237,737 of NW_005871056.1, forward strand.
CATTGAAGTTGGGCTTTGAAGAACGAATAGAAGTTTGTTGGAAGATAACAGAAGGAACAACCTGCCAGTCAGAAGAGCATGCATAAGGCACTAAGGAGTGAAACCATGGCAGGTTCAGGAAACGGCGGATCCTTGAGTGATTCTGGAATGCAGGGCAGGTGAGAGAAATGGTGAGGGGGAAGCTGGTGAACTCAGACTCCAAAGAACCTTGACGACTGAGATAAGGAGTGTGACCTGGTCTGAGTATATTCTTTTTTTTAAAAAAACAAACAAACATATATTTTTATTGATTTCAGAGAGGAAGGGAGAGGGAGAGATAGAAACATCAATGATGAGAGAGAATCATTGATCGGCTGCCTCCTGCATGCCCCCCACTGGGAACCGAACTCGCAACCCAGGCATATGCCCTTGACTGGAATTGAACCCGTGATACTTCAGTCCGCAGGCAGATGCTCTATCCACTGAGCCAAGCCAGCTAGGGCCTGAGTATATTCTTGAGAGAGTCCCTAGTCACACCTGGGGAATGAACGGATGGGCAGAGCAAGTCTGGGCGTGATTTCATGAGGACCTCAGTCAGTGCTAGGCATGGCCCGTGGACGTGTCATGTGCCAACTCCCTGCCGGGTACTGGGACTGGGAGTCAGCTGACAGTGCTCTCAGGGGAAGCTACAGTCTGCTGAGGCCTGAAGGAGGGGTGCCTTTTGCACCACCAATGACCCCTTCCCAGTGGCCATCCAGCTCAACTTTCACAACTAGAAAGGGGATGCTGACCCTGCTCCTCTCTCAGCCAAGTCTTGGGATGGCATGTATCATTCTAATTCCAAGATGGAAAAATGGCCAGGGCTCAGCTGGGATTGCAACAATGCAAACCCTGCAGGCACCATCTCCTTGGTATCCGAACCCCTCACAACCCAGTGTCGTAAGCCTGGCTTACAATCCAGCTCCTCTAACAGTCACATCAGATGGGGGAAGGCAGGCAGCCAGGGCTAGTTATACCCCTTGCTTTTGCAGAGGAGGAAATCCAAGTACAGAGAGGGGAGAGGGGTGCCAAAGCTCCCAGGAATAAGAAAGAGTAGAGTCACTTTTTCGGGCTGCTTCTCACCAAAGGTCAGGAAGATGGATACTGTGCTATATGCTGTATACACACTTTCTTACTTTAATTCTCATGACTGCTCCCATTTTGCAGATGTGGAAACTGAGGCTCCAAACAAGTAGATTAGCTGTAGTAAGAGGCCTGTCCATCTGATGCCTGGCAGATGCTCCAAGCTGCCTTCCCAAATCTGAATAGAGTTTTGGAGCAAAATCTTTTTCTACAAGCCTGCTTTGCTAAGCAAGGACTGATGGAGACACAGGCCTCTGGAGACGGTAATACTTTCCGCACTGACATGGCAGATGACTTGCAAAATACCATGGTATTAAGAGGGGTTTTTGCAACAGAGCTCTTGTGACAAGGCAAAGAGGCCATAGTGCTTTGGGACTTGTGTTTTTAAAAAAATGATCATTTTTACTCCTTTTGACAAATAATTCAGATCCTGGGCAAGCGTCTGAGCAGCCAGGGCACATGCCCTCCTCCCCCCAGCAGCACCCACTTCTCTGGGGCCCAGGAGCAAGCTGCCCTGGCTGCTATCTCCAGGCCACTGCTCTCCAAGCCGCCCCAGGTACCAGGAGTTTGTTTTATGGATGGGTCTGTCGTGAGTCAATATGATAATGTTTCCTGTGAGAACCTTATTTCCCTGCATTGTTTGCAAAGTCTGTGTGTGTGTGTCTGAGCACGTACTCCTAATCGCTGTGCCCTGGTTATAGGACACCCTGGGGGTGGGGGTAGAGGCCCAGGGGGACCAGACATAGGTTGTCACCGTCCCCTCTGGTGGCAGGGAGAGGGAGAGTGACTCACATGGGTAGGTCTCGCCTCCAGCTTGTAGTGGGCTGGCTCTCCTGCGGAAAGTCACTTAAATCAGTCATCTCCAGCTGGGACAGACTCACCCTGGGCCCAGGCCACACCAGCCGCACCCACCCTAAAGGGCTGCACCCACCGCGGCCCCAGCCCACCTGGAACATTGCTGAATAGTCTCTTTAGGGCAGGAGGTGAGCCTGTCTTTCAGACCCTGGGTTTGCGGATGGGAAAACCCAGAGAGGCTACATGACCTGTCCAAGCTACCACAACCCGTGGGGAGGCACCTGGTACAGCAAGAAAGCAGGGTCTTTGGGTTCAAATGCTGACTTTGCCACTTGTCACTGGGCAAGTTACTTTCTCAGTCTCAGTCACCTCAACTGCCAAATGGGGTTAATAATACCTCGCCGACAAGCGTTAAACAAGAAAATAGGCCTACAACACGTGCCACAGCGGAGTTTGGACAGCGTTCTTTCTTCCCCCGATTCCCCCTGAAACACACGTTGGAGCTGGGACCGGAGGCAATTGCTACATGGCAAATGCCTCGGGAGTTGGCCCGGGAGGACCTCAGACCATTGGCACACCTTACTAGAATGGTTCTCCTTGGACCATTTAATCAAAGCCTCCTGAAGTTTCCAAACCAGAAAGGAAATGGCCCTGGTGCTAAGAGATGGCTATCAGTACTAGTCAGTAGTTTTAGCCAAGAGTTTTAAAAGAAGAAGAAAGTAAGTTGCCCCAGTTTTTCTTAGCTTCTTAGCCCATTGCTCAGTTCTTTCTCTGCCCCTGCCCCCTGCCCCTTGTGGCAGCTGGGGCAGTCCTCACATTCTGAGCTTACCTGCCTTGGTGACATCTCCCTTAATTCTTTCTTTTCTTAAAAATTTTTTTTAAAATTGATTTCAGAGAGAAAGGGAGAGGGAGAGAGAGATAGAAACATCAATGATGAGAGAGAATCATTGATCAGCTGCCTCCTGCATGCCCCCTACTGGGGATTGAGCCCGTAACCCTAGCATGTGCCCTTGGCCGGAATCAAACCAGGGACCCGCAGGCTGATGCTCTATCCACTGAGCCAAACCAGCTAGGGCCTTTTATTTATCTTTTTTCCCCCTCTACATAGAGGTTTTCTAAACAGATGAGCCAGTCTGCTGCCTTGACACATGCTTCCATGGGCATGACCATTACTTTGTTTGCCCTAAAGTTACAGTTGTTCATTGCTTGCACCCTAAGCATCCTAAGGAATGCACGGTGAGTATAAAAGCACTGATATTTTGCTTCCTCAACTTGTCTCATGAACAGGATTAAGCCATTTATTCATTCACTCAATTATCTATTCAACAAACCCTTGTGAAGTACCTACTCTGCACCAGGCCTGTGCTGGGAGTTAGGGGTTCAGAAATGAAAACACAGTACCTGCCTCCAAGCAGGCCGAAGTCTGAAATACCCTGTAAAAAATGCACAAGTCACCCTTCAGTCATTCCTTCCTCATTCAACACATGCTCAGGTACCTACTATGGGCCAGATGCTGAGCTGGGGCAGGGCTGACTGTGGAAGATGGAATCCCTGTCCACATATAACCCATAGCAATTGCACAAAGTGTGAGAAATGAACTCAGAATGTCAGAAGGTCAGAGTCTGAAGGACATCCAGAATCCACACAGCTCATTGGCTTTCAGACACTCTGGTGGGGTCCTGGGGGTGAGTATCAATGTTTCATAAAATGTTTATTGAAGTACAATTTACATGCCATAAAATACACCCGTTCAAGGATTTTTTAGAGAATATGTGTTGTTATGGAACCGTCAGCACAACCCAGTTTTAGAAGGTTTCCATCACCCTACAAAGTTCTCTCGTGTCCATTTGTAGTCAGTCCCTGCTCGAAGCATTCTATTTTTATAAAAAAAAGCTAAAGCGAAATGTAAGAACCAGTGATCTCTTCTAACCCACTCATCCCACAGATGGGGAAATGAAGGCCCAGAGAGGAGAAAGCGCCTGCTGGGGTAGTGAGCCAGGAGATTCAACTCCAGAGCAGCCTGATGTCAAGGACCACGTTTTTTTCATTCATGGGAGGCAGTATAAGTAGCGAAGAGTCCAGGAATCATACAGTCTGAGCTCAAATCCTGGCTCCACCATTTATAAGCTGTGTGGCCATGGGCAAGTTGCTTAACCTCTCTGAGCCTCAGTTTCTTCATTGGCAAAAGCAGAGAGGAATAGCGTCTATCTCAGAGGGTTGGTGTGGGTTCTACGAGATCATGTCTATAAAGCACTTAGCACAGGGCAGGGTGCAGAGTAAGTATTCAGGGAAAGTTGGCTAATAATGATCATTTCACCACATCGCTGTCTCCCAATTTGCCCTCAGAAATTTGGAAGTGAAAAAGGCAGTGATTAAACAGAACCAGCCCAGGCCCCCAGTGGAAATGCATGTACAGAGGCAGCTTTCTAAGAATGTGGTGCAACATCCCACTCTGGGGCATCATCACCCTGGTTGGCAGATGGAGCAACTGCCGGGGGCTTGCTTAAGCCGCCTCGGACACAGAGAGACACAACGGCTGCCGTTCCTTCCTCCCCAGTTTCAGCATTTCCCAACAAGCCCACAACAGACACATTGCATCAGCTTCTAGGGAGCCTGGCTCCCTTCCCCCTCCCCCCAGAGGAACCAGATGTGTGATTCTGGAGGACAATCAGGAGGCACCCAGCCCTGCCCGCCTGCCCTGGCCCAGCCAGCACCTCTCAGTCACCTATGAAGTATCTGAGCTGCCTGGAGATGGGGCAGGGCACCCAGGAAGGAAGATGACTTATCACAAGGCCACATGTTTTGTGCTGTTATCTCTGTCAGTCTAAGAAGGAAGCTATTAATATCATGCCTCTTGACAGTTGAGGAAATTGAAATTCAGAGAAAGGGGGGCGGTGTACCCTGGTAGGGAGTTCCAAAAACCACGAGGGCCCCAGAAATGAGAGGTGGGATAGGTCCAGGTAATGCTGCTCCTAGAAGCAGTGTGTGTATGTGTGTATTTTAGTATTAGACATATTTAGACACACATTGGAAAGAGTTCTGGCTTTGAAGCTAAGCAAATAGGACTTTGGGCAAGCTACTTAACCTGAGACTTCATTTGGGGGGAAGCACTGCCTAATTTGCTAGGTTGTCATAGAGATTAGAGATCCTGTATGTAAAATGCACTGAGCATGGTGTCTAGGTATTTACTGAGCTCCTCTGGGGTGCAGGGCTTCAAGGATACATTACCGAACAACACCGAAATCCCACAACGTTCCAGCCTACACGAGGGACAGACAAAATCCTGTAGTAACCGAAGTTCAATTTTGATGAGGATTCGAATAAAAGTGCTATGGGAGGCCCTAGCTGGTTTGGCTCATGGATAGAGCTTCGGCCTGCAGACTAAAGGGTCCCAGGTTCGATTCCGGCCAAGGGCACATGCCCAGTTGCGGGCTCGATCCCCAGTAGGGGGCCTGCAGGAGGCAGCCAATCAATGATTCTCTCTCATCATTGATGTTTCTATCTGTCTCTCCCTCTCTCTTCCTCTCTGAAATCAATTAATTAAAAAAAAAAACAATTAAAAAAAAAGTGCTGTGGGAGAACTGAGGAGGGAGCAAGGGAGGGTTCGGGCCTGGAATGATGAATGGCTGCTGACAGCTGGAGATGGCTGTGTGGTCTTGTGTAGCTGGAAGTCAGGGTGTGAGATAGGGAAGTGGGAGGTGAGAGAAGAGGCTGGAAAAGCCAGCTGAGGTCAAACCGTGACGGTCCTGATTGGAGATTTTAAGCTTTCTCATGTAGGTCAGAGGGAGCCACTGCAGGTATTTGAACAAGGTAATGTCCCAACCAGAGGGGCCTTGGGCTGGTGGCAGCTACACTGGAGTCGACAGGGAAAATGGGTCTCCTTTAGGCCCCTCCCCTGGGCTCCCTGACTGAATGGAAGAGCTAACACGAATTGAGTGCCTGCTATGTGTTAGGCATCTGTGGAATTTAGAAACGGCTTAAATACATGCATTGCTTTAGTATGGTGATTGCTCAGTTACGGAGCAAGGAGCACTGTTGAACCCCGACACTAATGAGAGGTGTCATCCCCCAGCACAGAAAGAAATAGAAGTACCACAGGACAGTCAGAGAATCAGGCACGTTCACTAGTTGGGGGCTGTTTTATCGAGGGGCAAATAGCTCTGCAGATGCAACTCTGTTACAGCTCGTAATGATGATACTGGCAGTGAGAAAAAGTCACCGGAGGTCTGGACACCCTGTTTGCCAAGGCCGGGAGTTGCTCATCTTATCACTGATGTGATTGAAGATGCAATGAGCACATACAAAACACAGTGACAGACAGTTCCTTTCTCTGGGGCCTCCTTGGCTAGGGGACAGCCCGTATCACGCTCCAGCTAAACCAGATCAATCGGGGGAGGCCACAGGTGGGGCTGGGGCACGGAAAAGGTCACTCTTTTATTCCTGAGGTCACTGGGTCGGCCATCATGCACCCATTTTCCACCTTCGCTAACTCCAGACACTCCAAGACCCCACTCCGTACCCCACCTCTTTACCGACTGGTCTCAGGTCATGTTGCACAGATGCCGTCGTCACTAACCAGGAAACTGGCCGCCAGCCTTGGGCTTCCCCATAATCCAGCTGTGGAAGATGACGCCAAAGCTTCTCCCAGGTTTTCCCCATTGTTCCATCAACGCCAGTTGACCCTTAAGCTCAGGCCAACATGTGCTGCTCTGGCCCTACAGATGCATCCGAGGAGGGGCCTCTATGTTGCACTGGTGGCGACAAGGTTCGGGGACAGACGTCCACTGTCCAACTTCATAACTCTCAGTCAAGAGTCGCTCCTGCTTAGCCCTGGCTGCTTCCTTCTGGGCACCACCGGGGACAGATGCAGGCCCTGACCGCACGGCGCTCAAAGACCAGCCGCACCCAGCTCATGCAGCAATGGCCCGAGCCACCCCCATCCGAGGACCCTAAAATCCATGATCTTGCAGCCTTCAAAGAGGATGAGGCCACCAAAGGCTGGAATGATCAGGAAAGTGAACCCAGAGGAGAAGGGCTTGAGTAGGAGAGGAAATATGAAGAGAGGGAATGGAAAAGGTTACAAGAGGGTAGTTGCACTTCTGCTTAGTGTAGGAGTATTGGCAGGATAGTTTGTTGGCATCTTAATTTCCGACTCGTTCTTGATAATGTAAAAGACGCAAGGAACAGAGAGACGTATCATCTCTATCCCTCCACATCAGCTTTCTTCCAGAATAGAATTTACCAGCCTTTCCCCGCGAAAGCCTGTGCTCTGAGCAGTTCTGGATGAAGAAGTGTTCAAGGGTCAGAGGGAACAGAAGTGGAAAAGAAAGGCCTGTATCCACTGAGTCAGGGTAGCGGGGCTGGGAGGTGGCCTGGAGGTGGCTGAGCCACTGGTGGGTATGTGGGCACCAAGGCCCGTGGGGGTAGACCCTGGAGCCGTGGTCTGTGATGGTGGCTTGGCTGGCAGGGGCGGGGCCGCCTGCCTCTGAGTGGCCGGTGAGTACTGCAGAGGTAGCCACTGGAGACTGACAATTAGAGGTTCTTCTTCAATTTTCCAGATTGCCTCTGCCCTGAAGACATACTCATCTGATTTAGAAAAAAATATATTTACTTTTAAACTCAAGAGCTGTGGAACAATGCCATACCTCATTGTATAGGCTCAGAAAAATTGGTTAAGAAGAAATCACTTTGGAACATTTGAACTGGGCAAAGTAATCTTTGGACTGGGCCAAACCAACATTGTCTTACAAACAATTATTTGGAAAACTAACAGGGAAGCAGACATCCTGACTACAGGACTGTTGATTATGGACACTCTCTCTGAAGATAGAATCAGTAATCAGCCATGTATTGCTGAAGAATAACTCAACTTGTTAGCACCAAAGGAAATTTCTTTCCTCAATTCATGTAATCATTTCCCTTCCTTTTCTCATAAAAACCCATTGTCTTCACCTCGGAATTTGAGCACAATTTGAATATCTGTCTGAATCTGTGCCCCTGAATTGCAATTCTGTGATCTCAAATAAGTGCTTGTTGCCTTTCAAAAAAGAAGGAAGAAGAAATCACCACCAAATATCGGCAGTGCTGGTGATGTTGGTTTTTGCCCTTGTGTGATACACAGTTTGTACTTTGTTCATAATGAACAAAAATTATTTTTTGTCATAACATTTTTTTTTGTTAATCCTCACCCGAGGATATTTTTTCTATTGCTTTTCAGAGAGAGGAGAAAGGAAGGGGGGAGAGGGAGGAAGGGAGGGAGAGAGAGAAACATCAATGTGAGACACATCGATTGGTTGCTTCCTACACGCACCCCGGACCAGAGCCAGGATTGAAGCTGCAACCAGGTATGTGCCCTTGACCGGGAATTGAACCATCAACCCTTTGGTGTGTGGGCTGATGCTCTAACCATTTAGCTACACCAGCCAGAGTGTCATAACATTTTTAAAAAGATGGTGAAGCAGGTTTCCAAACAGCATTTTAGTTTAAAAGATGTATGTATGTGTCCACTTAGACTAAAAGTTTGGGAGATATTAATGGCACTTGTTTCTTCTTGGTCAGGTTGCGGGTGATTTTTTCTTTCTCTCTCTCTCTTTTTTTTTTGGAGAATTTTTATAAGGGTTTGTTTGAGCCAACTGACAACATATGCCAGGGGAACAAGATCTCAAATGCTCCAAGATTCTTAATTTCTCATTTAAAAATGAATAGAGAATTTCATTCTTTATTGACTATGCATTTTTCCACATATAAATGGATTGTATAGTCAAGAAAAAAATATTTTTTAAAATGAAGGTAGGAAAGGCCCTGGCCAAGTAGCTCAGCTTATTAGAGCATCATCCCGATACGCCAAGGTTGCAGGTTCGATTGATTGCCAGTCTAGGCACATACTAGAATCAACCAATGAATGCATAAATAAGTGGAACAATAAATTGATCTTTCTCTCTCTCTCTCTCTGCCTTCCTCTCTCTCAAAAAAATCAATAAATATATTTTTTTGAAAAGGGCGGAGGTAAGGAGCCACTCCCTTTACCCTCACCCCAGAACTCTCCTGGAAAATGAGAAGGAAGGACAGTCAGGTGGGGTGTGGTCTAAGCAAAGGCCTGGAGGGAATATGGAGTCCAGCTGGGGCTGAGCGGAGAACAGTCCCCACAGGAGCCTGTGTTGAGCAATGAAGTTGGACTGGACAGGGACAGAGGGACAGGATTCCAAAGGCTGTCCATCAAACCTTCATCCATCCCCACATTAGCATTGCATCAAACTTTGGTGAAAGCACTCTTATCTATCCCTACAAAGTATACAGCCCTGAGGCCTGATACGTGGAGGGTGAGCCTCTCATGTGTCATTCAGCGTGAGCCTGGACTGTGATTATTCATTCAACAGGCATTTATAGCCCTTGGGATGCAAAGATGAATATGATAGGTTTGGTGGAAGGAACATGTGCTTCTTCAGACAGACCTGGGTCAGACTGCCAAAAGCACCTCTTTGTGGCCGTATAGGTTTAGGCAAATTACTTAACCTCTCTGGGCTCATTTCTCTGTAAGAATGAGGTATATGCCACCTGTACTGAAGGGGGCTGTCACCCAGGTTAAAGAGGGTGACATCATATACAAAGCCCTTAGCATGGACTCTGGTACATCACAGATGCTCAGTAGACATCCTGCTCCACTGCCCTTCTCTTGAGTCTCCTGCAATTTACCTACTCAGAGCCAGAGGGGAGAGGCAGGTGGACAAAGGACTATTTACTTAGGCCTGGCTGGCATAGCTCAGTGGTTGAGTGTCGACTTATGAACTAGGAGGTCATGGTTCGATTCCCAGTTGGGCACATACCCAGGTTGTGGGTTCCATCCTCAGTGCGGGTAGTGAAGGAGGCAGCCAATTAATGATTCCCTCCCATCATTGATGTTTCTATCTCTCTCTTCCTCTCTGAAATCAATAAAAATATATATTTAAAAAAAAGAATATTTACTCAACAGAAATAATGACAGCAATAATAATGATGATGATTCTACCACTTATTAAGCACTTATTTTGTCTTTCCCTGTGCTAAGAGCATGAACAGCGTTTCATTCTCATAATCACCTCAAAAGGATGGGGTTACCATTCCTATTTTACAGACAAGAATCTTGGAAATCAAAGAGGCCAAGTAATTTGTCCAAGGCCACACAAGTAGAAAGTGACAGAGGTAAATGTGACTCTAGATCTGTGTTGCTCTTGGCCATGAAACTATATTCTTCTCCAATCTGATAAATGCCAACACAGAGGTCTGTCCAGGGTGTTAAAACAACATAGAAGAGAGAACATGGTGATGAGGGCCAGAGGAATCAAGGGCAGCTTATCAGAGGCAGGGAAATTTGTGTGGGGCCTTGAGCTCTCTGTAGGAGTTCGTCAGTCCCTACGTTCAAGAGATGCAAAGTAAGACGGTAATTATACTATATTAAGCGTTTCTAGGCTCATGTGGACCTCAAAGTCCCTGCTATGGAGCCCCTGGTTCCCCATCTGCCTTTCAAACATGGGCCTAAATTGATTAAAAAACACCCATGGGAGTGTTTACTAAAGTGCGCAGAGGCATCAGCTCCCTGAATTCTTACCCTGTGCTAGGTATGAGGAAATTGAAGCACACAGGCCGAGGGACTTGCCCGAAGCCACAGAATTCCACAGAATTCGCAAGTGGCAGATCAGGACTTGAATGCAGGTCTGTCAGGCACCTGGCCCCATGTTTAACCCCAGGCTACACTGCAAATCTGGACAGTAGCTGCAAAAGGCATCCTGCTGAGAGCACAAAGAAATGGGCTCCCACCCAACCATGCATCCTCAGTGCAGAGAGCCCTGTCTTTAGAATGGAGACGGCAGCCTCGGGCACTTCGTAACTCTGCAAACTTTGGGGTAATTTCCCCTCTCTGGGCCTCCATTTCCCCATCTACAAGGTGGAGTTATGATACCTCCCCATCCCAGGAATGCTGTGAAAATACGAAATAATGTGTATTTAGTGCCCTGTTCTGTGGCTGTCACTCAGTGGATGCCCAAGAGAAGTTTGTTGTGTTTGTATCTATGGAGCCCAGCATTGTTTATTGGGGCCTCTGACTGGCAAACCCTTGACCCAATCCATTGCACAACATTGGTCCTGATCATATGAGCCTTTGCATCAGAGCTCATGTCCCCCGAGTCCCCATGGCCTTATCCTAAGATGCTGAACCCCATGAGTGTGGCAACAATTGTCTCACGTGGTGGCTGCCGTTCTGCAATGGGGAGTGTGGAGACGGCCAAGACCTCAGCGGTGTCACCACCGTGTGCTCCATCCCAGAACGGGCCCACTCTACTTAGGGATTGCTAAACATGGCCGTATGTCCCTGGCACCAGTCAGAATGCTCATGCCAGGGCTGGAGACAGACATGGTCCCCAGAGCCCATCATTGGTAGGGGCACAGATGTTCGACCCTACCTTCTCGTCCTGCAAGACCATGATTTTAAGGGTTAGAGAAACTGGGGTTCAAGTCTAGGCTCCACCAATTCTTAGCTTTGTGACGATGAGCAGCTCACTTCCCTTCTCTGACTTTTAGTTTCCTCATCTGTGAAATGAGGTTTATCATCCCTACAGTTTAGGGTTGCTGCTAAGATTAAAGGACATGATGGATGTGAAGGTTCCAGCAAAAGGCCTGGCCCGAAGTGGGTGCTGAGTATGTGTTAGTTTCCCAGTGACCTTAGAGGCCTCATTTTCTCTCTGGACTTCAGTATTTCACATTCAACATGAGACCCAATGGCCTCTCAGGGCTTTTCCTGCTCTCAAAGCCTCTAGACTTGACCCAAACCGAAACAAGTCTTGGGTGGTGTTAGCCACTGGTCAGGAAACAGGGCAGAATCAGCTCCATGTCACCTGGCCACTCAGCTAGAGGCTCAGAGCAAGCCACAGAGAGGCCTAGGGCCTCTTGTCCCTAACTCCCAAGCAGTAAGGAACATCCCTTTGCAGGGTGAGAACAGGACCCAGCTGGCTCTCTGCCCATCATTAGGGTGTATGGATACTCTTCTGGGCCACTTTTAGCTACTATGCCTATCAATTTCTGGTTCTCTTGAGCCCAAGCTTGTACTGGCCTCCCCTATTCAATCTCTACCTTTAACTTTCCAAAAATAAGGTAAGTTCCTGGGGGAAGGTGCTGTGGATCAGGCCTTAGACAGTGCTAGGGCACATCCACACTCACCAAATACTGACTGAGTCACCTCTACATGCCAGCCTCTGTGTTAACACCTGGCCCCTCATGATGCCAGTTTCCTGGTATTCACACCTCTGTATAGTCCCTTCCCACAGTGAATAGGGCTGACCTGTGTGACCAATAGAATCACATGGAAATGATGAAAATGATGAAATATGACTTCCAAGGCTAGATCATAAAAAGCATTGTGGATTCTGCCTTGCTCTTTTGGATTATTCACTCTAAGACAGCAGCCATGCTGTGATGACACTCAAGCAGGGAAGCATATGTTTCAAGGAGCTGAGTCCTCCTGCCAATAGCCATGTGAGTGGGCCATCCTGGAAGAGATTCCATGGCCCCAGTCAAGCCTGAGATGATGCAGCCCCAGTCGACATCTATTTATTTATTTATTTATTTATTTATAAATCACATTTTATTTTTCAGTTATGGTTGACTTACAATATTATATTAGTTTCAGGTATATCCCAGTGATTAGACATATACCTAAGTGATTATCCCAATATATCTTGTACTCATCTGATACCATACATAGTTATTAGAATATTATTGACTATATTCCCTATATTGTACTTTACATCCCTATGACTATTCTTCATCTTTTTCAACCATCCTCCCAACTGCCCTCCCATCTAGCAACTGTCAAAATATTCTCTGTATCTATGAGTCTGCTTATGTTCTACTTGTTCATTTTTTTAGGTTCAATTGTTGATAGATATGTATTTATTGTCATTTTGTTGTTCATACTTTTAATATTTTTCTCCTTTTCTCTGGTTAATCCTCATTGGAGGTTTTTTTTCCCATTGATTTTTTCTTAAAGAGAGTGGGAAGGAGGAAGGTGAGAGGAGAGAGAGAGAGAGAGAGAGAGAGAGAGAGAGAGAGAGAGAGAGAGAAACATTGATGTGAGAGAGACACATCGATTAGTTGCCTCCATATGCACCCCAACTGGGGCTGGGAATTGAACCTACAACCCTTTGGTGTGCAAGCTGACACTCTGACCACTGAGCAACACTGGCCAGGGTTCCTTCTTCTTCTTCTTAAAGAAGACCCTTTAACATTTCATATAATACCACTTTGGTGGTGATAAACTCCTTTAGCTTTTTCTTGTCTGGGGAATTCTCTCTCTGTCCTTCGATTCTAAATGATAGCTTTGCTGGGTTGAGTAATCTTGGTGGTAGGTCCTTGCTTTGTATCTCTTTGAATATTTCTTGTCAATCCCTTCTATTGAGAAATCAGTTGAAAGTAGTATGGGTACTCCCTTGTAGGTAACTAACTGCTTTTCTCTTGCTGCTTTTAAGATACTCTCTGTCTTTAACCTTTTGCATTTTAATTATGATGTGTCTTGGTATGGGCCTCTTTGGGTTCATCTTGTTTGGGATTCTCTGCTACCTGGACTTATATGTCTATTTAGGAAAGTTTGCAGTTATTATGTTTTCAAATAGGCTTTCAATTTCTTGCTCTCTCTCTTCTCCTTCTGGCACCCCCATGATGTGACTATTGGTATGCCTGAAGTTGTCCCAGAGGCTCCTTACACTATCCTCAGTTTTTTGGGTTCATTTTTCTTTTTGCTGTTCTGATTGGGTGGTTTTGCTTCTTATAATCCAAATCAATAATTTGATTATTGGCTTCATCTACTCTACTGCTGATTCCCTGTAAAGTATTCTTCATTTCAGTTAGTGTATCCTTCATTTCTGGCTGTTTTTTTTTTTTCTTCTTGTTAATCCTCAACTGAGGATATTTTTTCTGTTGATTTTAGAGAGAGTGAAGGGAGAGAGGGAGTGCGGGGGTAGGGGAGGAGAGAAAGATTGATGAGAGAGACACATTGATTGATTGCCTCCCGCATATGTCCTGACTGGGGCTGGGGATCAAACCTGCAACCCAGGTATGTGCCTTTGACTGGGAATCAAACCTGCAACCCTTCAGTGCATGAGCTGACGCTCTAACCACTGGTTCTTTTTTATGGTTTCCATGTCCTTTTTAGTCCCCAGTCAGGGCACATTATCCCCAGCCCTGGGTGTGCTGAGTTTAGATGCTATTGAAGTTCTAAATTCATTGAGCATCCTTATACCCAGTGTTTTGAATTTGAATCTAGTAGATTGCTTTTCTCCATTTTGTTTAGTTACTTGTTCTGTAATTTTTTCTGTTCTTTCATTTAGGACATGTTTCTTTGTCTCCTTATTTTGGCAGCCTCCCTGAGTTTATTTGTATGCATTAGGTGGAGCTGCTACATCTTCCAGGATTGGTAGATTGTCCTAATGTAGTAGGAGTCCTGTAGGATCCAATGGCACAGCCTCCCTGTTCATCCAAGATGGGTACTCCACATGCGCCCCCCTACTGCCCCGTATGGGCTGTGTACACCCTCCTGTTGTAGTTGAGCCTTGATTGGTGTTGAGCCTTGATTGGTAAATCACTCATATCAATGGGAGGGATCTACCACCAGGATGATCAGCTGCAAGGACTGGCTGCAATCATTGTGTAGGATCAGCTGTGCAGGGGCCCACCCCACAGAGTAGGACTTATGCCCATGGAATCCACTCCTTGAGTGTATCACTGGTGGAGGTGGTTGGATGGTGTTTCAATGTAGTCTGAAGCTGTACACAGCTGTGATGACTCTAGGCCTCTGAGAGGTGCGGGCCAAGGTTGGCCACTACATGTGTTCTGCCTGGGGCCTCCTGGCATGAGCTACACAGTATATATTATATACAGCCACATCCTATCTAATAATAGACAAACATGGTAATTGACCGTACCTTTGCTATGCCCCCATGGGCTAATTAGCACGATATGCAAATTAACCCAACCAAGATGGTGGCCAGCAGCCATGCAGCTGAAGCGAGCAGGAGGCTTGCTTGCTCCAGTGATGGAGGAAGCCAAGGTTCCCCGCCTGCCACGGCCCGGCTCTGAGCTCTGAAAGCAACAAAGTTTCAATTATAGAAGCTAAACAAACCCCAGATACCTGCTTTCAGCAGGCCATGGCCACAGAGCTGGAGCGAGCAGGAGCCCAGCTCTCAGCTCCAGTGATGGCAACAAAGTTTCAATTATAGAAGGTAAATAAATCCCAGAATAAAAAAAAAAAGAAAAAAAGGAGAGGCTGGGAGCTTCAGTCACTGGCCAGCCTGAAAATGGCCCTCAGTCCCTCATCCAGGCTGGCCAGGCACCCCAGTGGGGACCCCCACACTGAAGGGGGTGTGACCAGTTGCAAACAGCCATCAGCCCCTCACCCAGGCTGGCCAGGAACCCCAGCGGGACCCCCACCCTGATCTGGGACACCCTTCAGGGCAAACCAGCCGGCCCCCACCTGTGCACTAGGCCTCTATCCTATATAGTAAAAGAGTAATATGCAAACTGACTCTAACAGCAGAAAGACTGGGAATGACTGGTCACTATGACACACACTGACCACCAGGGGGCAGACGCTCAATGCAGGAGCTGCCCTCTGGTGGTCAGTGCGCTCCCACATGGGGGAGCTCTGCTCAGCCACAAGCCGGCTGATGGCTGCCAGTACAGTGGTGGTGGTGGGAGCCTCTCCTGCCTCCTCAGCAGCGCTAAGGATGTCGGACTGCAGCTTAGGTCTGCTCCCCACTGGCAAGTGAACATCCCCCAAGGGCTGCCGGGCTGCCAGAGGGATGTCTGATTGCCAGCTTAGGCCCAATCCCTAAGGGGAGCAGGCCTAAGCCAGCAGGTGGTCATCCCCCGAGGGTTCCCAGACTGCGAGAGGGCACAGGCCAGGCTGAGGGACCCCCCATCCCCCCCCGAGTGCACAAATTTTTGTGCACCAGGCCTCTAGTCTCTATATATTAGAGATGAAGGGAGAGAGAGAGAGAGAGAGAGAGAGAGAGAGAGAGAGAGAGAAACATCAATGATGAGAGAGAATCATTGAT
Organism: Myotis lucifugus; assembly: GCF_000147115.1. Lineage (NCBI taxonomy): Eukaryota > Metazoa > Chordata > Mammalia > Chiroptera > Vespertilionidae > Myotis > Myotis lucifugus. The sequence continues at coordinate 13,253,711 of NW_005871056.1, forward strand.
TGGCTGCCTCCTGCACACTCCCAATTGGGGATTGAGCTAGCAACCTGGGCATGTGACCAACCAGGAATTGAACCATGACCTCCTGGTTCATAGGTTGATGCTCAACCACTGAGCCATGCCAGCTGGGCTTTCCTCCCGATTTTTATCTGCCACACGTAGGTGTGGGACTAGCCAAGAATATGCTTTTATTGATTTTAGAGAGAGAGAGGAAGGGAGAGGGAGAGAGCAAGAGAAATATTGATGTGAGAGTGAAACATTGATTGGTTGCCTCCCACACATGCCCCAATTGGGGATAATGTGCCCTGCCTGGGGATCAACCTGCAACCTGGGCAAATGCTCTGACTGGGAATTGAACCCATGACCCTTTAGTGCATGGGATGATGGCCAACCAACTGAGCCACACTGGCTAAGGCTCCAGCTGACATCTTGATGCCATCTCAAGAGACACTCAGAGCCAAAACTTCTCAGCTAAGCAATCTTTTTTTTTTAACATATATTTTATTGATTTTTTACAGAGAGGAAGGGAGAGAGATAGAGAGTTAGAAACATCAATGAGAGAGAAACATCAATCAGCTGCCTCCTGCACACCCCCCACTGGGGGACGTGCCCGCAACCAAGGTACATGCCCTTGACCGGAATCGAACCTGGGACCTTTCAGTCCGCCGGCCGATGCTCTATCCACTGAGCCAAACCGGTTACGGCTCAGCTAAGCAATCTTCAAATTTCTTACCTACAGTCACTATGTGAAATAATAAGTGATTATTATTGTTTTTGGCACCAGATTTTGGGGTAATTTGTTATGCAGCAGTAGATAACTGATACACTCAGAGTACAAAATTATATATCAATACAATTAACCATTCATTCCCTCTTTTGAGGGACTCTGACTTGCTCATGACCCCCAGTGATATTTCGTTCTGTATGGAAGTTTCCCCAATTGTGGTTTACTACTCATGTCTTTCAGGAGTACCTGGGGTATTTGTCTACAATAAAAATTGTTGGGGTCCACAATGATAATGTTAAGATGTTCTGAATAACATTGAGAGTGCTGCTTGAAATAGTTTCCCCAGTGTGAGGACCAAGGGTTCCAACCTGCTCCTAAGAGATGCTGAGTTGTTAGATGTGCTGGCCACCTTTCATCTGCCTCTCTAGGTCCATGCCCTATGTTTTCCTCAATGCTTTGCACCCTGGAGGCTGACCGGAATAGTTTGCTTCAACAGGCTTCCTTGCCCTCTGGTTTCTGGCCTGCTTCAGTCAACGGGACACATGCAAGAGACCAGAGGGAGAAGGAGAGAGGGATCTGGGACTCATTTTCCTACTTCTCTCCCTGTGGGGTCCCTATGTCCCTATGAGCTGGCTATCTCTTGGACCAAGGCCATTGCTCCTGTCAGACCATGTTCTTTCATGTTCTTTACACAGCTCGTCTCTCTCCAGGTTGTGGTGACAGCTATCTCTCTTTGTCACTGTGACTAGCCCTGGGTTATGCCCAATCCCTGTGGCTTCTCTGCTCCCTGCCCATGCCTTTGTAAAATAATCCCTTTATTAAACTCTTTTCAAATGACCTAATCTGAATGTGTCTGTTGTTTCCTGGTGGGAACCTGACACAATTCTGTATGTGCTCCATGCCTTATTGTGGATGGAATAAATCATATTTCCCTCATGTGACTAGTGGTCATAAGGTATTTGCTCCTCCAGAATCCATTTCCTTTCTCCCTGATTTTTGTTTGGAGATGTTCTCACCTCCCCAACATGGTGGAGGTGGGGCCCCACTCCCTGCTTCAGGGATGGGTGTGTGATGTTGGGAGAAACCCATTGGCTTTTTGTATTCCTCTGGAAACAGTAATTGGTTTGGTAGTAGTATATCATGTGACTTTGGCTGGTGTAATCAGGGTGAAGTTCTGGACACTGTCATGTGCTACCTGAAAAGACTCGCAGTTCTTGGTCTGGGGCCTCCTGGACTTCTATGGGGTGTCCGAGCTTCATCAGAAGTGCAGTGTGAGAAATTGGCTCCCTCCCTTCTCTGCTGACTTAAAGATGGTGTACCCTTGGGCGAATGACTTAGCAATTGTGAGCTTCACCTATCTCTTCTTAAAAAGGGGTATAAGAATTTTACAAGAGCCCCATTGGATTCTTAAAGACTACACTGGAGAACTCCTAAGAATTTGGAAAAGATTTTATTAAAACAGCTCTTTTAGATTTTATTCAGAGGCCTCTTCTTTCCTAGGATATGTCAACGGAGCAGGGAAGAGATTTAAGTGACAGCCTCCTGCTGTGCTTGGAAGTGCAGCTCCTTCCACTGAAATCTTTGTTACCCAACTGAACTGTTCCATCCCAACGCACAGGCTTCTCAGTTCCCCAGGGGACTGGCTCTGGGTGGCTCCATTCCAAGGGCTCACCTGAGGTGCACAGGCATGTCTGAATGACACCTCCCTCGAACCCACATAAATTATTACCAAAACCTGATTTTCCCATATTTTCAGCAGACAGGGACCTCCGAGAAGAGTGGGAGCTGGACCTGCAAGGTGTTCTGCCAGACACCGGCTTTCATGGCTGGAGAGGGGAAGCTGGGTGCTGCCTTATTGGTGTTCTTCTGGTCTAACCTGTCCTCCAAAGATTGTGAGTCTTTACTGCAGAGATGCGCCAGCACCCTCTGCAAACAGTTATCTAGTTATGCCAGGCCTGGAACCCAAAGAAGCTGGACACGAGAAGTGAAGGACCTTGCTTGGCACAACTGCTCCTCAGGTGTCTGAAATACACCCCTGTTAGAGCCTCATTTCTTGGGGTTAAACATTGCTCTATTCCAGCGTTTCTCAACCTGTGGGTCGCGACCCCTTTGGCGGTCGAACGACCCTTTCACAGGGGTCGCCTAAGACCATCCTGCATATCAGATATTTACATTACAACTAATAACAGTAGCAACGAAAATAATTTTATGTTTGGGTCACAACATGAGGAACTATATTTAAAGGGCCAGAAGGTTGAGAACCATTGCTCTATTCAGACTTCCCTTTTAAAAATGCAAATGTTGCCCAGCCGGTGTGGCTTAGTAGTTGAGCGTTAACCCATGAAACAGTAGATCATGGTTCGATTCCCAGTCAGGGCACATGCCTGGGTTGTAGACTCGATTCCCAGTAGGGGTGTGCAGGAGGCAGCTGATCAATGATTTTTTCTCATCATTGATGTTTCTATCTCTCTCTCCCTCCCTCTTCCTCTCTCTGAAATCAATAAATAAAAATGCATAAATTAAAAATAAATAAAAATGCAAATGTTGGAAATACAAGAGGCCTTTTAGGATCTGAATTCTGCATCATTTCCTACTTTTCCCCCCCATGAGGCCAGTGGCCCATCCTCAGTGAGTTACTTAGTGTTTTCAGAATGAGGCCACGCCTGGTCGTATCTTTGCGCCCTCACCTATACCTTTCCTTTACCTGGAACACCCTTCCACACTTTCTCCACTGATGGACTCCTATTGGACTTTTAAGACTCAGCTTAGTGGTTGCCTCCTCCATTTCCCAGACGGAGTTAGGGACTCTTCTTTGTGTATCCACAGCATCCTGGACCAAGTTGTGTTACTGCCCATATTGCTCTGACTGGTAACTGTTGGTTTACTTGTCTGCCTCCCTCACTAGATAGTGCATTTCTTAGAGAAAAAAAAAAGAATATATATATATATTTCAGAGAGGAAGGGAGAGGGAGATAGAAATATAAATGATGAGAGAGAATCATTGATCAGCTGCTTCCTGCACGCTCCACACTGGGGATTGAGCCCGTAACGTGGGCATTTGCCCTGACCGGGAATCAAACCATGATCTCCTGGTCTGCCGGTTGACGCTCAACCACGGAGCCACACCGGCCGGGCTAGATAGTGCATTCCTTGAGGTAGAAACCATGATGGATAGTGCATTCCTTGAGGTAGAACCCATGATGGGGTCATCCCCAGTGTCCCCAGCACCCAGGATCTGATATACAGTAGGTGCTCAGGGCATTCTCACTGACTGAATGGGTGAATGCCATTGTCCTAACTCTGGCTACTGCTATTGCTACTCTGGTGTCTTAGTTTGGGCTCCCCCACAAGCAGACCCTGCACAAGGATCTGAGTATAAGTAGTTTATTGGGAAGGTGAAGGGAAAGCCAGTAGGGGAATGAGAAAGTGAGACCTGGAAGAGAAGTCAGCCAAAAAAACTGTGTGTTCTCAAACTGGTTATCCCTGTGGGAGACTGGATCTTAATCCCACCGGAAACTCTGGGAATCAGTATAGGTTGCACCTACCTCGGGGGTGAAGGAGCTGGGGTGTTTACCCCACTTTCATTGGTCTGACTGAGCGCTGCTCCTGGGGGAGCATTAAGAGCCTGGCAACTCAATCAGCCAAAGCAATGCAGGGTCTGGCAGCTGAGTCAGGCCCTGTGCGCTCTAGTGGCAAGGGTGAGAGGTATGGGTGGGACTGCAACAGCCTCCAAATGGTCTCCCAACCTCCGCTCTCCCCCTTCCTATCCCGACTATGGACTCCTTGAGGGCAGCAACGGTCTCATTCATCTTTATGTCCCCAGCCTTCAGCTACGGGGCCTGGCTCAGAGAAGAGGCCTGGTGAGTATTGAATGAATGAGTGAATACGTAAGGAATTAAATGGAGTGGCTCTCAGGTTAGCAACTTTCTTCCTCCCTGGCAGGGGAGATGGAAGGGTCTTGAGATCCCTGGGAACCGAGAGAACATAGGTGGGTGATAGGGCCAAGGCAGAAGGGATGGAGGGGGGGAGTAACGGGGAAGAGGGCAGACTGCCCTATGGCTTTGAGACTGGCTGGCCAGGTAGCCATGAAGAAAGGCTCCTTTCATGTGCTTTATGGGGTGGGGAGGCTCCCCTGCTCATGCCTTGCTGCTGTGGGAATCAGTTTCCGCCCTGGGCCTGTGGGGTTGCGTGACTTTTGGAATGCTGGGCCCAGGGCGTGGAGGCAAGCAAACGCCATTAGCCCTATCAGTGATCTCCCAGTGCAGATATGGAAGTTTGAGGAGGCCCAGCCGGCTCTGCCTGACTGTAAAGAGAAGCGATTGAGGCGGGTCATGGGGAGGTGGCGGTGATTAAGGGGGGTTGAGTCCCTCAGACTTCCTGTCCAGCAGGTAGTGGCGACTTGGGGAATGAGAGGATGGGATATTAGTCATAGTGTAAACCCTCCCTGAGCTCATAAAACCTGGTCAGAGAGTTGGCTTGGGAGCCTCCCCTAGCTCCAGGGAGAAAAGTTGACTCCCTGGGGTGGAACTGTAGACTCCTGGCCTTATCTTCCTAGTCTCAGACTGAAGTGTGGGCTTTAGTGGTGGGTGTACCTGCCCTGAGGCCTGACACAAGGAGGCAGGTGGAGACAATAGCTATAATAATAGTGATAACTCAGTGTGTTTGCAAAGCACTTTCTCCTCATTAGCTCATTTGATCCTCCAAACAGCCTTGCTAAAACGCAACATTTAATGTAAAATGACTACCTCCTCAATTTTACTGCTGAGAAAACTGAGGCCCCAAGGTTTTAGGCCCTGAAGAAAATGGGAGTTTAAAGTAAGCATACTTAGGGAGCCAGAACACGGTCCCTGATAT
>NW_005871056.1:13259559-13343843 GCF_000147115.1 Myotis lucifugus
CTGTTGGGGTGAGGAGAGGTCTCCTGGGCTGGAACCTGGAGGCAGGAGCCTGCAGGAAGAGGAATCTAAGAGTGAAAGGACTCTGACCCTGGGCCCCACCTCCGTCTGGGCCACTGCTTCCTGATAATAAAACTCTTGCTCTAAAAGGAGAGATAGGAATTCAGGGGAGTTTTCTGTTGAGTTACAGGAGAAAATAAAGTCTTTTGGAGTCAGAGCGAGACACACCTCTGGAATGGGTGTGTCGGTGTGTGTAGAGACTGCACTGAAACACCCGTTTAGGCAGGTCTCTAACCCCCAATTCTTAGAGGTGATAGTGAAATGGAAAGAACACTACTCATCTCAGATGGCCAGTGTGTAGGAGAAATGAGTTGACATATGTCCTTGCCCGTGGGAGGCTCTGAAGAGCTGGTAGTTGAATGGAATCCTACTCCTCCAACAGTCTCTAGGATGTAGGAACCACGAAATATTTAGGGAAACGATGGATAAAAAGAAGACCTTGGTGGGAAAACGGAGGCACGTTTTGGAATATTTTTCGGTTGTTACTTCGCGATCCTGTGGCTGACCTTCTTTCATCGCTCCTACCATCTATCTAACAGCCAACCAGACCCCTCACCTGGATGTCCAACAGGTCCCCACCCTTGCTCTTTCTAAAGCAGAACTTGTTATCCTGTCCGCAAACAAGACCAAATCTCAGTGGTGAGCATGTCCCTGTCCTGTCCTGTTGCCCAGTCAAACCTCAAGAATCACCCTGGGGTGCTCCCCTCTCCCACCCCACGTTAAGCAGACCTTGGACTGTTTCCCAAATCTATCTGCTCCTCTGACTCCACTGCCAACACCCTCCCCTGGTTCATGCTGCCATCACCGCTTGTCCGAAAGACTGTCATAGCCTCCCAGTCTTCTCGCCTCCCGTCAAGACCTATCTCCTTCCTGGCTGGCAGAGGGATGGCTAGAGTAAATGTATCAGATTTGCCACATCCTGCTGAAATCTTCCATGCTGTCCGCTCCCCCTCGGATAAAGTCCAAACCTCTTTGGGTGTTATATAGGCTCCCACCCTAATCTGATTCCACTCTACTGTTCCAGCCCTCCGCCTTCCCCCAACACCCTTCTGTTCCAGTTACACCAGAATACTCATCCTTCCCAACATGCCATGTGCCTTTGCACGTGAGCCCTTGCCTGGACAATCCTGTCTGCCTGGACAACCCTTATACATCTCTCAGTCCATCTCAAATGTCACTCCCTGTGTGAAGCCCTCCCTCACCCCGGACCTCAGGCAGAGCTAAACCTCTCCTGTGCTCTCACAGCAGCAAAAACCAGAGCTCTCAGATTAGCTGGGGAATTGAAGAGAACCTATTTTGATGTCGGACTTTATGTGCATGTTTTGATTGGAAAATCATGGCTATCTTATTTAGCCCTGACGCGTGCAGTTCTTTGAGCTCACATTTATCATAGCAAGAAGGCAATGATTAGTTCACATTTGCTGAGTCAAAGGGCCGTGCGCTTTCATACGCCATCTCATTGTTCCTCACCGTATGAGGTAGGTATGGTCTTTCCCAATTATAAAAGACAAAACAGAGAAAATTAAAAAATAAAATAAAAGAGGAAATGAAAATCTAGAAAATAAGAGGATAAAAGTGGAAATTGAAACCCAGAAAGGATAATTGGCTTTGCCCAAGGTGATACAGCCAAGACATGGCAAGGTTGGGGCTTTGAACCCACCTGCCTGCCTCCAGCCCTACCACTTCCTTCCACTTGTCAGGTGGTGTTGGCATTGCCAGCTTCCATGCCCATCTCCTCTAGGAGAGTGTGAGCATCTTAATGGTGTGAGTATCCTGAGTATCCCCAGAGTTGGGGACAGAGAATGTCAGTGAACATTTGCTGACTTTGAGCTCAAATCTCTTCCTCCTCTCCTCTGCCAGGTTGACCACTGGTGATTCCCTATGGAGGCTCCCTCCGGGGCCCTATTTTGGCCAGATTTCCTGTGTCTCAATGTTTGATTATTAGCTGTGTGATGTTGGGCAAGTAACTTCTTTCCCTATAGGACACTAGGTCCTGTGTTTCTCAGATTGGGGTACATCGCACTATCTTAGGGGTACTTGAAACCATAGAAAAACTGAGAAAAACTCGTTTTTTTTTTAATCCTTCCTGAAGTTTTGGGGTAGGTAGAAATAAATTAAGTAATTTCTAAGTGATATTTTAAATAATTTAAATTTTAAAAATATATATTTTTGTGAATAAACTACAAAGCTTGCATTAACTTTCAGGAGAAAACATGCGTGGGCTGCTTTGGGCTACCCTCTTTAGCTCGCGAGGGAATATGATGGAAATATGTGGGAAGCACCCAATAAGACTGTGCCAGTTCCCAGCTACAAGGGCCACCCTGGCTAGGGGGCCTAAGGAGATGCTGAACGCATCAACCCTCCCTCCTTCTTGCCCTGGTCCCTTAGGCCTGCTCCTACAGCTGGTTGAAACAGTGGGAAGAACTCTGGCTTTGGAGCTAGACCAGGGGTGGGCAAACTTTTTGACTCGAGGGCCACAATGGGTTCTTAAACTGGACTGGAGGGCCGGAACAAAAGCATGGATGGAATGTTTGTGTGAACTAATATAAATTCAAAGTAAACATCATTACATAAAAGGGTACGGTCTTTTTTTTTTTTTTTTAGTTTTATTCATTTCAAACGGGCCCCCGCGGGCCGTAGTTTGCCCACGGCTGAGCTAGACAGACCTGAGTTTGGATCACAGAGTAGGAAGCTACCGTTCGGTGACCTGAGAATTAAGATTCTCTGTTTCCTTTTCAAGTGTATGGGCTTCCCGCTACCACCTACCCACGCTGCCCCGCAGATTCACCCTCCACCCTTCTCTACCCTGCTTGGTGCCCCCATAGGCTGAATCCTATGGATCATGTCAATGGGCATTTTTGTTCTGGTTTCCCATAGGATTTGGCCAAGGAGAGATCAGTTGGGAGGATGGGAAGAGAAAGGATGGGATGCCCATCCCGTTGCTCTCTGCTGTCTGGAGGATGGCAGTGATGGTGTTCAGGCCGCGACCCCTCTCCTATGGCTACAGCTCTCTCGGGTTCTGTAGCCTTTCCTTCCTTTGCCCTCAGCGTTAGGGCTAGGAAAGGTTTTCTGCTGTGGCTAGCCTTGGGGTGTCTCACCATCCTTTATTGGTTTCCCTTGGCGCTCCCCCCCCCCCCCCCCCCCCCCCCCCCCTTTTTTAAAAAACCCCGCACTACACTCTCTCCAATGGTCCCTTTTGAGTGAGCCAGTTATTTCCTATGGGACCCTAACCCATAAACAACCTCCCTGGGTTTTTGGAAGGATTAAATGACTGCTAAGTAGAGCTTGTACTTGGTGTTTGAGAGAATAATGACTATCATTGGGGACTGAGTGGGGAGACCAGAGAGGGCAGAGGCAGCCCTGGCTAGAATCTTCCCCGAAGGAGGCAGCTCCTTCACCAACAGCGGTCCCCACCCCAGAGCCCTGGGAGGCCTGGCTGGGGATACGCTTTTTTAGGGCACAGTTCCTGTGGCTGTGGCAGCAGCGGCAGCATCACTGATAACACGCTGGGCTCCTCAGAGGCCCTCCTGGCTGCATCTCATCTGGCAGGCTCCGGAGGCCAGGGAGCCCCAGTGCCTGGCTGCCAGGGCGCTGACTCAGCACAACGCCCCTCTCTCAGCAGCTTGGCTTGGGTGGGAACCAACCAGCCATCCGATGGCCCCTCCCCTCCCCTTGGAGGCGTTGCCCCCTCTGGCTGGAGCAGCCCCAGGTCCTAATGAGTGCTGGCTTTTGTCCTGTCCAGGCCCAGGCCCGTGGAGGGGAGAACGCTCTCAGGCAACAGAGAACACAGGCTTCTGATGGTCGGCCAGAGAACTCTGTCTCTCTTCCAGCCTCCCCTAGAGGCTCCTGGGGTGTCAGAGCTGGAAGGGCAGAACAGAGCCTCTGACTGTGTAGAATGGGAAACTGAGGCCCAGAGAAAGCAACTTCCCCAGGGCCACAGCAAATCACTGTCAGAACCCAGGCCAACACTAGACAATTCTCCACAGGCTGGAGTCTCATGGTTTCTCCTCGGATTGAGTACACTGAAAGTCCACGTTCCAGGTCAGGACAAGCGCCCAGCAAATTGTGTCAGGTTGGAGGTACTTGTCTTTAGAAGATTTTCATTGTTTAGGGGCCTTAGGCATGTCACCTATGTATGACCTCTCATCCTTACAACCCCACAAAGTAGGAGCTGGGATTTTCCACAAAACCAGATGAAGAGGCTAAAGCCCAGAGACAGGAAGCAACTTGCCTGAGGTCACACAGCTAGCACGCGGCAGAGCCGAAATTCAAACTGAATTGCCATAAGCCTGTGCCCTGGTGAACAGGCAACAGATCTTAGGTCCTTTCAGAGACAGTAGTTCGTAGTAGAAAAGGGCCCTACACGGAGTGGGTCTCAGGAAGCCCGGGCCTCGCCTACGCTCGTGTCGACCTTTTGTGGAACCTTGGGTTAGCTCCTTTCCCTCATCAAGCTTCACTTTCTTTTCTGAATCATGGTGATCATGCTTGCTCTGCTTCCTCCATGTGATATTCTATGAGACCTGTAGGGTATGTCTCCTCCCCATTTTACAAACAGGGAAACTGAGACTCATTCCTTTACTCATGATGAGTGAATCAGATGTCATTTGCTGAGGAACTTCTAAAGGCCAGGTACTACGTCCCCAAAGAGGAAGGTGACTTGCTCAAGGCCACATACCTATACAGTGGCAGGGCTAAGCCTCAAACTGACAGTGGATGCTTTCATATACACTTCATGGCCCCTGGTGTTGTGGAGAAGTGGCCAGAGAGTCCAACAGTTTTCCAACGCTTGCAGAAAACCACTTGGATCCTCTCTGAGCCCGGCCTATGGCACTGAATAGATCCCAGGAATGGCACTCTCCTGGGAAGTTTTGGCCTGGAACATATTTACAAAACTCCAGAGGGAATGGAAATAACCCGACCTACTCCCTACAGACTCAAATTAGCAATTTTCTTATTCTTCATAACCCCTCTGGAAATGCAAACTATGTAATATTGGTCTAAAATTAGGAGCATAAGTCACAAGAGAAAAGTCCCACTACTTTTGGAGAAAATGTTTTCTTAGCCTCATCCCTGCATTTGTTCTAAATTAGAACACAGCAGTTGTCTATCAAATAATTACTTTCTCCTAATACATATGGATTGGGGGCAAAATACTTTTAAGAGAACATATTTTTACTGGACTGCCAAAAACTGAAATCCAATCCCTTTTCCTGGTTTGAATCTACAGGACATTCAGGTGAAGGTCCAGAAATCTTGAATAGGAAGAACCTGTTCCATGGGCCCAGGATGCCTTCTTAAATGAAGGACACTTTAATAATAACAATGGCAATAATGTTCTCTGTGGCCAGTGCAGAATGACTGGTTAAGATGTGTCAAGAAACTGTGTGAAGTGTTTTACAACCACGATTATATTTAATCCTCATGATAATCCTGAATTGTGGGTATTGTGATCCCATTTTACATATGAGGGAAATTAAGGCCTAAAGAGGTTAAGAGATTGACCTAGAGCCATATGGTTATAGAATGAGTAGGTGGTAGAGTTAGAATTTTAACCCAAATAAGTCTAAATCTAAAGCCCACCTTCTGATATTATCTCCCATACAGTTGTATCTACTATGTGCCAGACATAATCCTAAATAATTTATATTAATAATTTATATTAATAATCTTTTGATTGTCACAATAATCCCTCCCAAAACTTTGTTCCATTCTTTTCCTTCAGTGAAGATACTCATACTAGCTTCAAATCTGTCACACACTTCGAGATTTTCTTGTTAAACTGCCAATCCCCCTGGTTGGCAATGTGAGTGATAAGAAGAGTATGTGTGCCATACAGCACCTTTGCATAAGTTAATCCTAGTAGACTCCTAGGACCTTGGGCATGCTACTTAACTTCTTTGTTCCTCAGGGTTCTCATCTGTCACTTGAGTTGATTGGCTCCTTTGAGCTCTGATTTTCTAGAATTCTATGGTAACTGGAGGGACTGTCTGGAAATGGGTGTAGCATGGGCAAGTTTTGATATATGGCGGTAGAAATGACCTTGCCATGAAGGCAGAAGAACTTTGCAAGTTAGGGGGATGTGAGGCCTGGCTCCTAGGAGCAGCTGGGATGGACAGCAAGCGGGGGAGGGAGTCAGGGTTCTTCAGCCAGCCAAAAGATTGTAACCGGATTGAAGAGAATAAGGTGAGTCACAATCCCCAGGGTGCAGGAACAAACATGTGGTATGTGTGACCCCAGGAGCAGAGCCAGGCCTACAAGATGGAAATCAAGGGGTCAAGAAGGAAGAGAGCTTCCTGTCCCTTAGGTACTTGTTCAGGGGCTGGACAACCATTGGAAGCAGTGTAGAGGGGATGTGACTTTTAGAGAGTGGATTTTCCAAAATGCAAGTTTGATCCTGTCCCTCTTCAGGCCGGTAACATCTACCAGAACTCAAGTGCCTATGAATACCATCCAAGGTAGCTCCTTACCATGGAGCATGAGCCTCAGCACAGTCTGTTGCTGACCTGGTTACTTCACTTCTCACCCCTAAGCCACTGCAGCCATACCTAACTTCTTGCGGCTTTTTTGAACACATTATGTACTGTTAAGACTTCTGTGTCTACCCACATCCTCTGATTCCCTTTTCACATCTACAGGCATTTCATCGCTTGGCTTGAGTTATAATTATGTGTCTGACTTCATCAACTGGCTGTGATACCCTTGAGGACGGGGCCTAGTTACTCATCTTCATATGGTGGCAGACTTGACTGGAGTATGAACTGAGTTTATATTTGATGAATGAAGTGGGATTAGATGACATCGGATGGTCTTTTAAACTATTAAGATCCTGCTATTTTATTTCATTTGAATAAGAATTAACTGGAAGGCCTAACATGTACAATCACATGGTGAGGTTTTGGGGACACAGACAATAATAGTGATAATAATGCGAACAGAGACAACAGGAGCCAGGGCCCAGAACCAGGGTGAGGTAAGAGAAGAATAGGTAGGTGGCTCCCTAGTGAAGCACAGGCATCTCCGTCCCTTTGTGTCATAGCCACAAACTCTTTCTTCCAGTGAGTGTGTGGGAAAAGAGGAGCAAAGAGAAAGCAATGGGGATGTTCGTTTGGTTCTTTCTCTCGGGATTTAGAACAGAAACTGGCTTTCTCTAGGGGTCCCCATGCCAACCCCTGCTCCCCAGTGGGTATTTCCAAGGGAATAGGCACCTGGGGACCAATTTCCAACTCAATTTCCAACTCCTCTCATCCTGACTTGCTTTATCAGCACCAAACAGTAGTAGATGTCAACCAAGTCAAGGCTTGCCCACAAGAATAGCCTTAAGGGAGCTGAGAAAAAGTCATTCAGTAGCAACTACCACAGAAGCTCCCCACCCCCTTTTCCTCAGTGCAATGGATGTAGCTGTCCCTCTGATTTCTGCCTCCAAGCTTATAATTGAGAATTTGCTAGGTGACACCAGCTAGTGCTTCCTGACTCTCTTGAGTTCTTATTGAAAAAGCCCCAGTCCTCTTATTTCTCATCTAAATTTTAAAAAAGAAGCCAGAAACTCAGGTCAGGCATTTTTGACTGTGGCTAGAGAAACAGGGTGGGCAGATATAGTTTCTTCCATATGTACCCTTGCTGTTCCTGCGCTCCAAACACAGCATGGAGATGGGAGAGGAGCAGGTCATATGCAAAGGCAGTGCTGGGGTAGGGCTCTCATGGGCGCCTTGAAACCATTTTTTTTTTTATACTTGACCAAAGTTAGTTTCCTTCCTTCTTTATTAACACAAATCTGAAAATGTGTTTGTGTCCGGAGAAAGTCCTATGAATAACTGATGATACAGTTGTTGATTAACTTGTGAATCATCCTGGGGGAAAGGGAGACTGAGAAAGGAGCAGGAGCTCTGGAGGCTGTATATGACTTGTCATAAAATATTTAGCAAATGGTCGTCCAAACCACAGGGAAAAAGTCAGAGAGATGGGAATTTAAAAGCTGCCAGGATTTAAAAGCTATTTAATGCTTATCATCAGTGCCAAAGAGCTGAGAGCATCCCCCTTCCTCCCCACATTGGCAGCCACAGATCCGAGAATGTGAAAAGGGCTTGGATGGGCTGTGGAGCGCTGGTGGGAACTGAGAGCAGGCAGCGCGCTGAAAGGCTTTTTGTTTGGTAAATCTTGTAAACAAGGGATCTCCTCTGAGGTGGAATCCTCACCTTGTCTACTGCCTGCCCGTTCTTTCTTTCTCAAGCTCTCCTGGATGATAAACTCTCCACGTGGAGTAATAGTGAAGCCTCTAGTCAGTGGATATTTCAAAATATTCTGATGCTTGGCATCAATGACGGAAAGAAAAAAAATAGCCATTTGATGAACTGAATTTGTCACACTTTTCTCCAATGTTTTGGTGTCAATTAGACAATGGCTTCAGTCGCCGGTCCCGATATGACGTGGTTACATCTATTCTAAAGGTTGGAGCTCGGATGTTGTCTCTCCTAAAGGGTCAGGGAACCCACATTTTTAGGGTCAGGGTAAGGACTCGCTTCTGTAACCTGAGTCTTTGGAGATCTGTTTATTTTGAGGTAAAGGATGAAAAGATGTTTCCTGATATTTTGGCTTGAAAGCCTCAAATGTCAAGTGATGTTCTCCTGAGTATCAATACCATTAGGAAAGATAAAGTAAGGGAGAAGTGGCAGGGAAATAATTTAGGCCAGTGAAAATAATCATCCTGGCGAAGAGACCTCCGGATAGTAGTATGAGTTCATTGGTAAGCAATGCTAGTAAATGTGGTGGCTTCAATCAAAGAATCTATTAATTGTGCCAAGAAGGTCCCTGCTTTTAGGGAACATATACGCTGCTTGCTGGGGACGCATTACCTAAGCGATATGGATAATTAACCTTTGAGGTCAGAAAAGAAACCTCTGGGCAAGGTGGTCCCAAAGAAGACGATAGGAATAACTCTAGCAAAGTTACTCTACATACATTAGAACCACAACATGGTTCTTCTCCCTCATTCATGTTTTGTTTTGGTTTCTTCTTCATCTTGTTCCTGCTGTTTTGCTTTCTTAGAAAGTTTTCTCTTCTATTCTCTACCTACCTCAAATCCAACACATCCTTGGAGGCCCACTTCAATGAATTTAGTTACTCTTGACTATTCCAATCTTCATTAATCTTCACTTCCTTTGAACTCTTATAGTTCTTAGGAGTTCATTCATTTGGCACAGGATTATAATACTGTGCATTATAATCAGTTTTTTTTTGATGGAAGATTAATCTTTTCTCCTGAACTCAACTGTAAGTTCTTTTTGGCAGGTGCCAAATTTTAAAACACTTCTGTGTTACTCACAGTTTCTAATAGTTCATAACTTGCCACTGGGTATTTGCATACACCTTGATATCCTGTAGGTGGGCTGCTTTTGGTGAATGAAAATCTGGGTTGGGATTGTGGAAGAAGACTGGATTCTCGGTAGGCCTAGGCATGTGCTCCAAATGAGCACATCCAGGTTAAGAAACACATGCTCCGAGCAGTTTTTGGTCCTGAAGTTCCCTTTCCCTTCTTAGTTGTGATTGTTAAAACAGATGGAGGGTTCAGAAAAGTTGTAAGTTGAGTAAATAATTAATTTACCAAGAGTGAAAGTTGATCAGAAGTTCTATTCACGTTTCAAAAAATGTGTAAGAAAGAAGGAAGAAAAATAAAGGAAAGAAGGAAGGCAGGCATAGAAGGAGGGACATAGACATAGAGAAAGGGAGAGGGGAAAGATTGAGAAAATTGAGAAGAAAATAAAAGAAAAAAGCCTGGATTGGAGAACACATCAGACTTAGTCTTCAAATACATCCACCAATTTCATAATGTGGTCATTTTTAATATTAAAAGTAAATTGTAAATGTATCTTTATAAACAATATGCATAAAATAGATCTATTATTCTAAACCCTTTCTTTTTAAAATGCTTTTTCACAGTAAATTTTTTAGGTGTCAGATCTCCCCTCAATAGTGCAATTGGAAGAAGGAAAACGTTGTCAGTGAATTAGGACTTCTCTGCTAATACAAGTCCTTGTATATTTCCTGTAGGAGTGGGTGAAGACTCATGTCTGTCTCTGTTTTCTTTATTACTTGCAATAGCTGCACATGTTCTGTTACAATTTGCCTGAGGTCTGTCATTTTCTGGAGCAGCTTGGCAAAGAGCTGAGAGGACTCGGGGTGGTTCATCTTGAGCTGGAGCTCCAAGGCTTGCAGCAAGTTGTCTTGTATGTCCTCAATGGGCTTCACATTCAGCAAACCCGGGCGGTCTGGGGGAGCAGAAGAACAGGAGGTTCAGTTACAAATTCTCTGGCCCCACATCAGAAGCATATTCAGCCAAACTACGCACCCATCTTTTTCTTGGTTTGTTTGGGTTTTAAAATAAGGTTGGAAGAGAGAGTAAGTAATAGCAAGCAGGAACTGCATACAGGAGGATGGAATGGATCGGAGCCCTTTCCAGGGGCATTCTTTTCCTGGCCAGGACTTAATCTGTGTAATCAGTTGACATAACATGGTAAAAAGGCAATCTCCTCCTCAGACTGAGGACTCCTCTGCCAGTATGCTTCTACTCACTCAGAAATCTCATTTATAACTTCTGCTGCTTCTTGATGAGTCTATGTTTTATAACCTCTACTTACTTTTTCACCACAGCTTTAAATATGCTTCTAAAACAAGCTTTGTCTTCTCTTTTGCTTAATATCCCATATATATTTTCAGAGACAAGACATAGTTTTTACAGTTTGTAAAGACAGACAGCCCCCCCGCCCCAACCCCAAGATTTTAACAGGTTTCTTCTGAGTGGTTGCAGGTAATTTTCATTTTCTTCTTTATACTTCCCTTCTTTGAATATTTAAAAAAAATTTTTTCCTTCTTTGAATCTTTAAATGGTGAGCTTAAATTACTTTTACATTTTTAATGTTTTTCTTCATGCAGATCTTCTTAGATGTATCCTTAAATGCTTTACTTTTATTCCTTACTTTATAATAGTCTATACTTCTTTTTGTTTTATTTTCAAATACACTCCTGCAGATGTATAGAAAACATATTAATTTTAGTATATAGAATCTATTTCAATTTCCTGAACTCTTGTCAATTAAAATAGTTTTTATCCTGGATTTTATTTTTTTTCCTACTTTGATTAGACTATTACCTCTGCAAATAATGGCGGTTTTCTTTCTTTCTTCTTTTCCAGTGTTTACATTTCTCATTTCTTTTTCTTGCCATAGTGCATTGGCTAATACCTCTAATATGCTATTAAATATTAGTAGTGGTAGGAGGCATTCTTGTTTCATTCCTAACCTTGAAGAAAATGTTTCTAATGGTTTACCACAAGTATGATATTTACTATAGATTATATTGGGTATGTTTTAGTCCTGGCTTTCCAAGAGTTTTAAAGTTTTATATTTGTTGTAGTTGGGAATGTTGTTGCATTCATCAAATGTTTTTAAATTTTTCATTCTAAAGAAATTACCATATGTTTTTATCTTAATCAAGTATCATGAATTATATCAATAGATTTCCTTATATCTTTGTATTCATTTACTAATAATATATTTAGGGTTTTAAAATTTGTAAGTGAGATCAGTCCAGAGTCTTCTTTTTTTGTGCCATCCTTTGCCTGTTTTGGTAATAAATGTTAACTGGTCTTATAGACTGAGTTGATACTGTTTCTATGCAGTAATGACCTGTTCCTTGATGGTTTCTTGGAATTCACTGGCAGAACTGTCTGAGCCTGGTGGTAAATCTTTGACTACCTTCAATTTTTCTTCTATAGATTTTTAGTCTCCTTAGGCTTTGTCCCACTTTTAAGTGACATTTTAGTAATTTATAGTAGAATAAAGTTGTACACGATATTCTTTTGAAATCTAAAATCTCTATTTTTATTTAACTGGATGCTTTTTATTTGTGTATTCTCTTGTTTAAAAATCTGATTCGCCAAAAGCTTATCTTTTTTTCCTTTTTAAAAAACACAGCTTTTGGTTTTATTAATCAATTCTGCTTTTTGAAATGGTATTTTGTTTTTCAATTTAACTAGTTCATGCTTTTAACTTTCTTTAGCTTTATTCTCCTCCTCTCTCTCTCTCTCTCCTCTCTCCTCTCTCTCTCTCTCTCTCTCTCTCTCTCTCTCTCTCTTCTTTCTCTCTCCCCTTTTCTCTCTCTCTCTCTCAGCTAGTGTGTGAAAGCTCCAGGATTTGGAAGGGAGAGCTGGACCCTTCAAACATGGGGAAAATGCCTTTCAGCAATTCTCTCCCTGTGCTATCAATGACCAGGGCACAGGTAGCACATGATCACTTCTGAATGTAGCAGTCTAGTTTCTTGAATTAAATGACTAATTCATTTAGTTTCAGTATTTCTTATTTTTTTGGCAGATGCATTTAAAGCTCTAAAATTTCCTGAGTTTTACTTTAGTCTCACTCAATAGGCTTTGTTCAGTAGTCTTTTCATAGTTCTTTTCCAAATAGTCTGTTTTACTATTTTCATTTAATTTTTAACCTAAGAGTTATATAAAAGCATGATTTAACCCTAGTCAGTTTGGCTCAGTGGATAGAGCATCAGCCTGTGGACTGAAGGGTCCTGGATTAGATTCCAGTTAAGGGCATGTACCTCAGTTGCAGGCTCCTCGTCAGCCCAGGCCCTGGTCATGGCGCAACCAATCGATGTGTTTCTCTCACATTGATATTCCTCTCTGTTTTCCCCTCTTTCTTACACTCTCTCTAAAAATCAATGAAAAAATATCCTCGGGTGAGGATTAAAAATAAATAGATAAATAAATAAAAGCATGATTTTAGATTTTCAAGTGGAAAGTTTGGGTGTTTGTTTTCTAATTTCTAAATTTTATTTTCTATGTTTGTTGCATTGTGGTTAGAATATAAGGTTTCCCCATTAAAGCTTACCAGAGGGTGCAGGGTTTATGTACAACCTTCAGGACACTTATTTGATACCTTGCACTGATGCCAAATTTTAGCTCTTGAAGGCTATTCACCCTCTTTTTCTAATTTAACTCTTTCCCCCTTCACTGTAAATTAAAGCACTGTATAGGAATTTTTACTTATCTTTTAATATCTTTCATTCTTTAGCCTCAGTTTCTGAAATTATCCCTTTGCTCCAACCATATTAAGCTATTTCCATACCAAGTCCCTCAAACCTCCTATGTTCTGTCATGACTCTGTGCTCAAGCAGATTCTGCTCCTCCTGCCTGCAACAACAATCTTCCCTTCTCTTCACCCATCTCATCGACTTCAACCTATTCTTCAAAACACAGCCTGTGCCATTATGTCCTGGTAGCCTTCCTTAGCAATATCCCTTCCGCTCCCCTGTTCTTCTAGTCCCTTTTCTCTGGACCTTGAAGCACCTTATAAACACTTCAATGTCTATTATATTAGTATATTACACTTGGTGAGCAGATTACATTTTCTAAATATTGTGCTAAGGGCTTTATACACAATATATAATTTAATCTTCATAATAACCCCATAAGGTCAATGTTTTATGGAGGGGAAAACAAGCTTTAGAGAAAGGAGTTAAATCTTGCCCAGGATCTGCCATGTGCTAGTAAATGGCAGAGCTGACATTTGAATTCCAAATGCTATGCAGTATTCAACTCTTATGACCTTGTATAATAAGTACTGATTTTCTTGTTTATCTTCCCTGCTAGACCATGAGATATCAGAAGGCAGAGACTATGTCCTGATCATCTCTGATCAAGTGGAAACATAGGAAACATTCAGTTGGTTGAGTTAATGAATTAGGTTTTCGGGCTGAGTTCTGAATTGAAAAGTACAATTCTGTTGGTTGGTGAACAAGCCTAAAGGCAGGATCACTACACAATGAAGAAACCTCCTGTAAACAGTGTTTTCCTGTATCCAGTAAACAACAGTAACCTTTATCCACTGAGGTGAGGCACAGGAGAGCAATGCTAGAACAGTTTCAGGTAGGATTTGTGGAACTGTAAACATTCTCTGAAATTTTCTTTTTTTAATTACAGAAGGAAAGTTACCTTTGGTTTGATTCTTTGCCACCAACCCCTCTCCCCACCTCCCCACACACACTTCTCTAACATGTCCCATTGACTGGACTAAGTATATGTTTTTCTTTACATTTCAGCATTTAATTTTGGAATCATCAGCAAAAATCTCAAATTCAGAGAATTAAACAAAATAATTTAGTCCTGGCCTAGAGAATCATGCTCCTGGAGGAGTGGTGCCTTTCTCACAGCTGCTGTGCAATAATGAACACCTCTCTGACACTTCCAGGAAAACCAGATCCTGGATTGGTGCCTTTGGTTTAATGACTGCTGATCCTCCCCCTGAACAAACGTTCCAGATTTCAAAGGCCTGTGGCGGTGTAAATGTATGTGCATCGGAAGTGGCAATACTTTGTGTCAAGAAAGGTGTTAAATGTGACTCCTCCACGGGCTGGGACTGCACACAGGGGTACTGGCTTCTTAGAACATTTTCTCCTTCCTCTTGAGCAGCAACTTCTGCTGAAGAGATTATATTAATCTAGTAGGTTTCATTTATCATGACAGTTCAAACACCCAAACCCTAAAGTGCAGCTGATCACGTTTGCTGGAAACACTTGGCTTTAGTGCAATATAATGGAACAGGCCCCTCTAGGAGTGGAGAAGGATCTGGTTTGGATTTTCAAACCCCTCTTTGGCAAGTTATTTTTTATGATGTGATAGATGAAATTTGGCTGGAGGGCTGAAATTTTGTGGCCACTGATTTATATTTTCTCCAGTGACAAGTTAGATCATTTACAGATCTGTCTCACTGTCCTACTGAGCCTCAGTCAAGGCAAAATGGAGTGCAGTTGAGCGCAAAAAGTAGTATATTCTACTTCTAGATCTTTCACTAACCAGCTCGGTGACCTTGGGCAAACTAAGCTCACTGGGCTTCTTCTCTGTAAATGAAAAGGATTAGACTAGATAGATGATCTCTAAAAGCCCAATTCAAAAGTTCTAAGCTTTATTCTTATTTGTAATTCCCTTTATATAGTTCACATAATTAAACTAGGGAAATACACTCAAAATCTAATTAGAAAGGGGTATTAACAAGCTTACACATTAAACTTAGAATACTTGGCTTATTTAAAAAGCAAAAAAAGCTTCCTTTGGTCTTAATCAATCCCTAGGGTCAAGGGCAAAAGGGATTTGTTATGGTTGCTCCCCACCCCCCACTTTCTAATCAGCTACTAGGCTGTCCCTGGTCCCCTCTCCTATCTTTCTCTCTCTACTTTCCTTCTACTCACATGCAAACCCTTAGTAAGCTAAGGGAGGTACCACAAATGTGCCATAGACATCTAAACAACTGGAGCAGTCCTGGTCCTTCCCTTTCCTCTCCACTTCCCACCAGCCCGAAGTCTGCTAAGCTTGTTCTCCGAGGCCTGAGAGTCTCTCCCTGAACCTCGCTGAGGGTCAGAATTGAGTTCTAGAACAGGGTCAGGGTCAAGGGACCCCTTTTACTGGGCCAGGCTGCCTAGAAAGCCCTTTGGGAATGTGTGTATTGACTCACTCCAGGACATAACACTCCAGGAAGCTGGAGTCAATTACTAGTTCCTTACTCTCCAGGCTGCAAAGAATTGGGAAAGAACCTTTTCCGGTCTCCATTCACACAGTGCTGGAATTGATTAGAGAACACTGTTGATTATGGGCAAATCAACAAAGCTCCTATCTTATCTAGATCTGGTTCTGTTAAGTGGAGAGCTTATCTGAAACACAAATTCTCTTGACCCTCCAGGGATCTGCCCACCTGGTCCAGGCATTTCCCTAGCACCGATTTTCTCAGGAGGTGTCTGAGTTAGTGAACCAGATGGCCACAGTGGAGTCTCCTGAAGGAGAGGTGAAAACACCAAAATGAAAGGTTTTGTCTCTGTTCTAGGAGCTGTTGTCATGGCATTCCCAATCTCTCCCTACTGGCTTTCTAATAGACACTAGTAATCTGAAAAGGTCTGTACCCAGAGCATTTAGAAAAAAGAGGGCTGACAGCTGGACAGCTATAAACTGATCCACAGACAGGATTGGGTGAAAACTGAAGGGGAGGGAGGGCTACTTAGGGAGCTTGGTAGTTGGTATCTCACTTTCTTGTACACTTCCTCTTTAGTTTCCTTTATTCCATTGCTTCCTAAGTCACAGATCTGTTAAAAAAGAGCACTGAATTTGGAAACAGAAGACTTGATTGGAGTCCCGTCTTTCCTCCACTTAATTTTCTTGTCACTTTGGACAAGTCATCTAATTTTCCTGGGTTTTGGTTTAATTTTTAAGACAACAATGGAATGGTTGTGTTTTTTGTTTCTTTCTTTTCTTTTTTTTGGTTTTTGTTCTTGTTTTTTACTAAGGTCATGGTGAGAATGAGTTAGGTAAAGGAACTTTATAAGATATTACTATCCTGTGTTTGTTCAAAAAAAGGCAATTTCCATAGGGATCGTCCAATAGTGTAAGCAGGGTGGGATGACACATATACATTGGGAAAATAAAAAGGTTTTGAGGTGTTATTGGTGAGAACATAAATTCAGGAGTGCAAGGAAATAATTCCAGATGCAGACACATGTTTGGGGGTTTGGGCAAGTTCTCATTCTTGTAGCTGAATGCATGTAAGAAAGGTAGTTTAAGTATAACAACAAAACAAAAATATCCTGGTGGCCAAATTCACTTCCTCCTTGAAGACATGGTGTTAGGGATTTTTCAGTACCTTTCTGATCTAACAATCAGAATCATGGTGGACATTAGGTAAAACTGTGAATTCAGCCAAGTTTATTTTGGGGAAACTATGGTATGGCCTATAGCAATTACCTCCTACCATCTTACCTTTAGGAAAAAATAATGTAAGAAAGTTTCACATGTGTTCTTTTCATATTTAAATTTGAGCTGGGGATTGATAGAGTACAGTGATTCTCAACTTTGGCTACACATTGAAATCATCTGGGGAGATTAAAAACACAACAACTAATTAACATGTGGGTCCCATCTTTAGAGATTCTGACTTGGCCTAGGGGTATGACCTTCAATATTTCTAAAAGCCCCCAGGGGATACTAATGTGCAGCCAAGAGCAAACACTGCTGGTTTAGTGAGAAGCAGTTAGAATCCCAACCTTAAAACTTACTGGCTATGTAATCTTGGGCAAGTTCCTTGACCTCACTGTACCTCAGTTTTCTCATTTAAAAATGGGGATATAACAGTAACCCCATATAACTAAGAGTTGTTGAGATGATTAAATGAGTTAATAGAAGGAAAGTGCTTAAAGCAAGCAATGTCTGACACATGTTAGTTAGCTATGTCTATTTGTAATAGTATACTGTAACATGCCTCTTTTCCCTTCTTACCTTTCTTCTGTCATTTCTCTGATTTTTCTGGGTCCTCTTTATTTGTTTATTAATTGCTCCCTTTCCTTAGCTATTCCCTTCAACACCCCCAGATGTTTTTCCTTTTCCATACCTTGGACTGCAGTTTGCTGGGGATCTAGAATTAGGAATCCTAGCAGGGCTGGCCTAAATTAATCAGAAGCCTGAGCAATGGAGATTTTAGGAGAAATGTTGACTGCTACTATCAGAGAAAGGGAACAACATAACTTAGAGATCTTGTAAATGCTTTACCAAATAGGTAACGATCATCTGTAATGAGCATATTTTCTGCCTACAATGCACATGTTGCTGGTAGAGTCCTTCACTCTGAAGTGGGTTAACATTCTAACATTTCCCTGTTTAAAGAATAATTTAATAAATGCTTTCTCTATGTTCAAATGATAACCGCTCTTCACAACAAGGACACATATGATTTGGTTTAGGATGGTGGAGGGGGGTAAACTCCACCATGAAACCAAGCCCAATATTTTCTTTTATCTGCACACTAAGAAGCAATTCCACACCAACTCCCCTCATCTCAAATGCTCAACTACCACCTCCAAAAGCCTTCCAAACTACAACACAGAACACAAAGATATCTAGCAACCAGGTGGGTAGCATTTTCCTCTATGCTATGTTCAAAGCTCATTTCTTTGCTCCAGGGTACCTCTAGTGAATGAAGCTTAGGCTGTGTTTTATTTCTAGGTCTTTCAGAATGAAAATGGGATTTGAGATTTCAATCCTGCACTTGGGACATCCCTATCTTTCCTCTTGTTCTAGTCATTGGAGGTTCATCAATTCAAGCTTAGCCACCTGGTTTGCTCCTTTTCTCTGTGTCAGGACCAAAAGAGCAGCGCTTTCTTCCCGCAGGCCGAGGAAAGTAGATATATTTCTGCTCCTTTTATGTCCAACACTGGCTCTGATCAGGACTAAAAATGAGAGGTGGGTGCGAGGCAGAGGAAAGGCTGGAGCAGAAAGATAATGGAGAGTGATTTCTTCTTTCTCCTTGAGTCTGACACACATATGCTCCCAGTACAACGATTCTTCCTTGCTTCCTCAACATTTAGAAATGCCAACAGCAAACCAAAGGTAGCCAACAGCAAACCAAAAATTAAAAAGGGGCCACGGATTAGTTCTCTGCATCCCCCATGTCTTCTTTTCCAACGTCCTTGAGAAGACCCTCAAAGCATAGGTGTGATCTGTCATTTCTAAATATGACCTATCAACACATAATGTCCCTCCAAATGTAATCAGAATACTAGGAGTGTGGAAACCCACGGCACTCCCCTTCCCTATCTCCTTCAGGGCCCCGGGGGTTAGAGTTCCCTCTCAACCTTTCAGGCCCCTCCTCCTTCCTCCAGTATCTCTTTCCCTGGGGGTTTTGTTCTCCAATCCACAACTAATCCCCTTAAAGACATATCTGATAAAGGGGATTAGTTGATATCTCCCTAGGGGTATTATATTGTAATAAGGATTTTAAGAATGACTATTGGTGAAAATCAGCAATTTGACTGGCAGAATTGAGTAGAGCTACTTCTAGTTATATCATACAAGGGAAAAGGGAAATTTAACATTTATTGTGTGCTTAACATGTCCCAGGCACTGTGCCAAAGACTCACATAATGTTTCATTTACTTAGGGCATGGATGAGGAAATTAAGGTTTAGGGAGGTAAATAATTGCCTGAAATCACACATCTAGTTAGTAGTGGAATGGGGTGTTTGAACTCAGGGCTGTCCATGTGATTCCAAAGCTTTCCAATGCACCACCCTGCCACTCTTCAGGTTTATTCATTTGTGAAGCTGGCAAGACCCTTGAAAGGTGCTTTCCCTAGGAGTGATGGCTCCTTTGCTACATGTATTGGCTCTCCTGCTATGCGTGACTCCAACCAGTCCTCGGTTTCATTCTTCCTCACTTGCAGATGATCTGTCTGAATGTCTTGGTGAATTGTGCCAGTCTGGAAGGCTGCCTGGGGTCACCCAGAGTTTAAACACACATTGTGAGAACCCAAAATGATAAAGTACTCCAAAAAGCGGCCCATTGACTGACTGAACCTTTTCCAAGGCTGCCGGTGTGGTGACAGGAATGACTCAGCAGTTTGGCTTTCAATCCCATGTCTGTCTCTGGGGTCAAAATTGCTCACTCACTAAAATGATCCCAGCCTACCAGGCCCGGGGTGAGGAGGACATTTTATTTCTGAAGCAGTCACAGATAAAGGTTTTTCTATATTCTACAAACAACAAAAGCCTGTGTGTGTGTGTGTGTGTGTGTGTGTGTGTGTGTGTAAGTTTTGCAGATGATTCTAATATGGTCCATCTTTTCCCTTCCCTCCACCCTCAGCTCTCTGGTTTTTAGAATTTGAGTGCCAGTAGAGAATTTATAAATACCCTTCACTTTTGTCTAAAACAAGTCTATGAGGTTATGAAAAGAGTGAACTACTGGGACCTTTCTAGATAACTCAAATTGAGTCATTATTCAAAGCCATACTGGCCACCTGAAAGTGTTTTCCCACTGGTTGTGGAAGCATGGTGGGAGGAGTAGAAGGGTAGAGGAGAAGATTGGCATAAACTATGCAGACATAGTGTAGATGCCCCAAACCATTTTTCAATTAATAAATGAATGCTATTACTCTCTGACACAATCATGGGCCTTTTAAGGGGGATTTGAATCATGTAGTAACACTCTTTGACTGTCCTGCTTAGTCATATGAGAAATCAGATGTCCTTGTTTATTGTTGATATCACGAGAAATCAGAAAAATAACTTTCACCAGTTAGGCACTAGCCTGACTCTTGTCCAAAAAAAACTGTATAAATAAGGTAGTTGGATATTTAACTGGTATAGGAGAGAAGAAAGTTGGCCTACTATTGTTCCTGGTATTTTTAATACCTAATACTATGAACAATATAGTAGGTCAACTTTTTTCTCCTATGTTGGGTTTTGTCTCCTCCCAGTTAACTAGTAAGGATGATAGAAACAGACAAAGAAGATCATATAGAATCAGAGGCCCCCTAAGCTGGGATTTCCTCAAGAAAAGTGTAGGCCCACTCAAGCATGTACACTCTGTTCCAGAGGAGTGCTATATGTACATTCTAACTAGCATAAATAGTTCTGTAGTAAAATGGGAAGATGACACATCAGCCGGAAATATCCTTAAGATTTGAAAGACAACCAGGGATGGGGAAGAGAACTCCACAGACTCTGCCTGTGGAACATTAGTGTTCTGTGAGCTGGAATGAGGTTCTGCCGCTACAACTGAACGAGTGTCATTTTGATTGTTTGTTTCCAATGGGCAGGAAGAAATTAAATGAGTGGATGGTATTTTAACAATTTTAAATTTCTCTCATAAATTTTTCTGCAACCACTTATCTCTATTAGAACCTGGTGTAAGATGGTATCTGATTAAGTACGAATGTATTTACTCAGTTTTTTAAAGCTTATCAATTTTTGTGGAGAGCTCTGCAAACAGTGCTTTTATTTCCAGGGGCCATGCTACCTGAACAAGTTAAAGAATACAGCACCAGTCTTCAGTGTTATCACTGGGCCCCATTCCTTCCCAGAGCAATTTTCAAACTCAGAGTGTAATTTTGTTAGAAAAGTTAAAATGGTGTTTCAAGAATGGCTTTGAATATTAGTAAGTAATATCTGGACTCTAACCTGGGAATTCTTGATTAAAATATTTGCAGGCATTATGGAAAAAGGTAGTTTTTGATAACTGCCAAAGAACTCCAAGACCAAGGTAATTAACTGAGATGCTTCCCCATCTCAATACACAAAAGGCAGTAGTAGTTAAAGGCATCAGTTTTAAGTTAAAGGAGACCCGGGTCTGAACCTTGGCCTCACCTATTAGTAGCTCTGTGACTTTGGGCAAGTTGCTTAATCTCTCTAAATTTCTATTTTCTCCATTTGTTAAATGGGGATAATAATAGACTTTGTAGAGCTGCAGGAAAGGTTGAACAACGATTATGAATGTATGTATGTAAAGTGCTTAGCATATAGTCTGGCACACAGCAAAATAATTGATAAATGATAGTTATTGTTAATATTTGCTTATTATTCACTAAACAAGCATTTATTAAGTATTTATTCTGTGTCAGGTGCTGTGCTTTGATTCTATTCTAATTCCAACAAATTTAAAAGTCTATATATCTAAATCTATATTTATACATATATATACTCTATAGTCATGATCAAGGGTGAGAAACAGAGATCCCAGGTTATTGACCTATGGGACAAGCAGTTATGCACTATTTAAGAGGATATTATTTTTTCTTTGATCTGCAAATGTGTAACTATGAGAACAATTCTCCCTTCTTATACCCTATTCTCCCTGCCCACTCAGCAGCAGAAATGCACAAGATCACTCCAAGAGCACAGCTGTCCAAAATTGCTTCACAGAGCAAGAACATGGCTGGGACTGCTGGAAAAAGAAGAAGCTGCTATATAGGTGGTTTGGATAGCCAAGCCCGTCTCAAGGGAGTAAAGGAGGAGGCTGGATGACTTGCCATCTGTGGCCATTGTATCAATATTTATAGCTTCTCTGTCATTAGGATGGCGATGGCAATCTGCCTAGAAAAATATATTGTAAAATCCAGTGAATTTCCTCCCCCATATCTTGGAAGTTTGGGAAGAACTGTAATAGATTCCAAACTGTTTTGAATTAGCAAAAAGAGCTTTTTCCTGTTGTAGAGTTCCAGCTGGAACCCTTCTATGCTTTTTCTTCACCAAACAGCAAACGCTCAAAGGGGCAAAGTGTCCAATGGAGTATCCTGGGGCTTGTCAGCTTTACTGAGCTTTCCACTTGGCTTTGGTTGCTGGGTAGGTTTTGGGAGTTTGCATGTGTGGCTGGCATGATGCTGTGGCGCCGGTTGCAAACATGCCCTTGCTGGAGGCAGTTTTATTACTCTTGACGCCACCTATCCAGTCAGAGAGACTAGAGGGAACAAGGGAAACCATTACTCATCCCAAATAGCAAGGAATAAGGTATGGATTATGGGTACATCTATACCTTAGAGAGCATCATGAAGGGAGTACAGGTTTCGACCCCCCACACAAATGTGAGGGAGTTGACCACAATCCACTAGCCAGGTAGCAGAGGGCAGGGCTTGGGGCAGACAGGGCTTGGGGCAGACAGGGCATTTGGAGGTGATAGTTAGAACACCTGGGTTTCACTAGTTGTTAGATCTTAGGCAAATTGCATAAGTTTATGACCCTCACTTTTCTGTCTATGAAATGAGAATGCATATGAAATACTCTTAAAATGTACACAGTGCTTTCCTTTGTTTCTAGAGTGCTGATGTTTTTAGTCTCATTCTTGCCTAAGGCTCAGAGGAGAAAGAGAGAAAGGAGAAAAACTTGAGAACTGGGTCACCTTCCTCACAATCTTGGTTTGAAAGCTGAGTAAATAGTAGAGATGCTAAGCACCAGGCCAATCTAAGTACCACATCTAATGGTATCAGCAGTTTCTAGGGTTGAAGTTGAGTGACAGTGATCTTACTATAGCAACTCTAGTTTCCTCAGCAAATACTTGTTGGGTCAAATCAGGTACTTTCATCCAAAAAATCCCCTTTAGGTCCTCTGGGGCCCCCCTTTAATTTCCCCAAGACCTTACCACCCCACTCTTACATCATGCCCATCTCCCCATTCTTCCTTCAGTCTAGGGCAGCGGTTCTCAACCTGTGGGTCACGACCCCTTTGGCGGTCGAACGACCCTTTATCAGATATTTACATTACGATTCATAACAGTAGCACCATTACAGTTATGAAGTAGCAATGAAAATAATTTTATGGTTGGGTCACAACATGAGAAACTGTATTTAAAGGGCCAGAAGGTTGAGAACCACTGGTCTAGGGTCATAGTGCCTTCACTAGAATGAAGCTCTTCTGTGATTCTAAACCTAGCTCAGAATGAGGTCAATGGATGCCTGTCAAAAGTACTTCTTTTCCTGAAATCACTAAAGCTATTTATAGAATCAGAATGAACTGCAGAGGAGAAAATAATCGCTCTTTAAGATCAGGTAGGATCAGAAATATGTTTACTGAATCAAAAGCTCTTGCTTACATGAATGTTTTCCTCTTCTGGAAAATCCGATAGAAAGAAAATTAAAACTAATTGAGAGCCCTGTCCAGTGTGCTAAGTGGTTAGAGCATTGGCAGGTTACATTCCTGGTTAATGAAGAGCACATACCTGGGTTGCAGGTTTGATCCCTGGCTTCGGCCTGCCTGAAATATCTATTACATTGAACCAAGCTATTCACAGAACTATATATATATATATATATATATATATATATATATATATATATAGAGGCTAATTATGAAACATTTAAGGGCCTAACAAATCACTGATTTTTAAAATAATCTAGCTTGTGAAATATGGGCAGTAATGGCATTTTTCTAGATGAAACCACACTGTTGTCTCATGTACCCATATAACAACATCACTCCGGTTCAAAAAAGCCCATAATTATCATGATTATTTCTTATCTAGATATTTCCTGGTTAGAAATTAAGTATCTTTGAGTGGTTTTTTCTAAATGCCTCCCTTAGCATCTGTGGTGGGAATATAAACTAGTACCAACTTTATGGAAAACAACCCGGCAACAATGTGACAAAGACTTAAAAATGTTCATAGCCATCTACCCAGCAATTCCATTTTGGCCATTTGGAATCAGAAAATAACCTGAAAATTGAACAGAAATTTACACACAAGAATGTTCACTACAGCAAAATTTGGAACATATTTAAAATTTTTTTCTGTATTCTTTTCTATAGGTTTTTATAATAAATTATAAGTAACCTAAACATATATAGATAATTTAGTATGCAATAGTCTTTTATAAAATGAAATATTTTATAGCTATTAAAAGTGGTAGCATATACATATGCTAGCACATGCATAGAAACTTTTTGGTAGGAGAAATAGGACTTTGTTAATCTAGCTTTATTCTGAGAAAAGAGACAATTACTTTTCACTTCCACCTTTCTGTACTCTTTGGATTATATAATGACCAAGTATTTCTTTTATTTTTAAAAGTTAATAAAAATATTAACAAAGAATATGTAATGACATGGGGAAATGATAAGCAGAGAAAGAAATACGAACATGGTTTATATAATGTGCTTAGGAAAAATCTTAGAAATATATCAAATGTTAATCATTTTATTTCTCTTTTTCATTAAAAGTAAAATGTGCCTTAAAGTATTAGCTATTTAAACAATATTAACTTGTTTTCTAATCTGTTTTTTTCAAAATTTAATCTTTTTCTCTTAGTGAACCTCAAGTAATCTGGAATATCATTTTTGTTTGCTGAACTAATCAGTTTCAGAAGGATCTAGGGTTAATTTGTTTAAGAAGTAGTCAAGATACTAAAACATGTTGGATAGCATATTTTTGTTACATTAAACATAACACCAAAAAATCATTTTTAAAGGAGTTACAACTTGACACTGGACTTAAGGCTCCAGAATTAACCTATGCCATATTGTTATCATATGTACCCTAGTCATACACAGGGCAGTATCAGTATAGATTCTGGAGCCAGACTGCCCGTGTTTATAATCCTGGCTCCATCTTTTACTAGCTGGGTAACTTTGGATGAAAGATTGAACCTTTTAGTGTTTTGGTTTCCTTGTTTGCAAAATGGAACTTACTTCATTGGGTTGTGAGAACGAAATGAATGTGAACGCAGTGCTCAGAACACAGTAAGTACTTAAGCGTTTGCTATTATTATTATTACTAATACACTACACACCTGATTTCAGAAGCATTCAACTCTCAAGTAATTGGACAACAAAGGACAATAGAATGGATCATGCTCTTTATAATATCCTGTACAGTTACACACAGCTTATCTATATCTATATCTATATCTATATCTATATCTATATCTATATCTATATCTATCTATATCTAAATCTATACCTATATCACCCTTCCACCATGTCACCCCAGTTTTCAGAGGATATTCTGTAAGGACACATAAAAAGCTCACCTGAACTCCATTTCAGTAATGAAAACTCGTCATTAAAAACAACTTTTATAGAGCGAGATGACAGTAAAACTTTCTTCTATTCAAGTTGGAAACATGTGAGAGGCCAATAAAAGTAGCATTTAGTATAAAACTTGGCTTTTGGAGTCGGTCAGTTAGATCATGTACTTGCAAGGCCAAAAATACAATGAATTGCTAAATAACTCAATTCATTTCTCTGCTCTGTGTTCTTTGGTTCAGATTGCATTCTTAACCACAGCCAAACCCCTCACAAAGGTATTTTAAGTGAAGCAATCAAAGGAATCTACATGAGAGAGTAGGTAGAGGTCAGTAGATAGTATATATGCTTGATTCCTGATATTGGAAAAGGAATTCAAAGAAATATCTTATTGATGGTGGGGCAGGAGCATAATTTGACCAAAAACACTTAATGGCACTTTCTCTATGCCAAGTGAGCATCATCTCAAGCACAGTTAAACATGTCATTACTTAAATGACATAAATATTAGATTGGCCTTCTGGAAAGGAGAGGGAAAAGACAAGAAAAAAAAGAAAATAAGGAGAAAGGAAAAGGAGAAGAGGGCATTTGTCTTCCATGCTTGAATTTGATTAGGAAAAAATTACATGAGGATTAAAAGAAAAGAGCCTGGGTTAGCCTCAGCCTTCAAACAGCAAATCTATGATATCCTTTCTTGGTATTTTACATGCGTGGTGACACTTTCACGGCATTATGCCATTGGCATTTTCTGTATGAAAAGTGCAGTGAGTACAGAGAGAAAAGGAACATTCACTAGCACTAGGAAAGTAAAAGTAAAAAAAAAAAAATTCAGCCATTCCACCACCATCCCACCCACTTTTATGGACGATCAAAGATGAATCTTACCTCCACTGAGAATAATGACGGCTATAAATATTGCCAAATCGCTGTCATCTAATTCCAGTGCATTGAACTTCACAGCAAACTCAAACTTGGGCTCCATAAAGTCACCAAAGGGCTTTCTCAAGCTCTTTAGAAACTCCCTTGTCATGAATCCTTGGCCCTCCGATATGAGAACCCCATCTTTATTCATCAAGGAAGCCAGCATTGTGTAAATGATCTCATGGACGCCGTATTTTAGGAGAGTTACTTGGTCATTCAAGTCAAGGTTTACAAAACCAGGAATACTTTTGGCATATTCTGTGATCTCTTGCACAGCTTCCACTGAGCGGAACTGACAGCCCTGAAATATGCGGATGGCCACCTCTTTGCTCTGCTCCTGCAAGGGGGTGATGTGTTTGAACTTAATTTTATCTTCTCCCATCATTAAGGAATTCATGTCATAGATAACAAATGGCTGCAAATAAAAAAGAGAAAAAGTGGTTTAGTTGGAGACTTCTAATTCACAGTGAACAGCATCCCAGTTTCTTTATACACATTTGCTTCAAAAACTGAAGTCTTTAAAGTCAACAACATTTAATAATGACAAAGTACTGTTATCTCCTGATTATTCCTCCTAATTGTCTTCTAGGACCAAAGCTATTTAATCAATTTTATTCTTCTGTTCCTTCAACTTATCCTACAAACCTTTACATGACTAGCTAATAGTTCTAATTTCTGTTGTTTGAGGAGTGTTTGTTATTGATTTTAAAAATGATAAAATCCATTGTTTATCTTGGCTTTCAATGAAATATGTATTTTATCCTTTTTTTCAATAAAAAATCCTTTCAGCAGCCTAGCCGGTGTGGCTCAGTGGTTGAGTGTTGACCTACAAGCCAGGAGGTCAGTTCGATTTCCGGTCAGGGCATATGTCTGGGTTGCAGGCTCGATCCCAGTGGGTGGCAGATGGGGTTAGGGGTAGGGAGCAGGAGGCAGCCAAACAACGATTCTCTCTCATCATTGATGTTTCTTTCTCTCCCTCTCCCTTCCTTTCTAAAAAATCATTTCAGCAACCTTGAACATAAAGTAATATTGCAGTTTCAGATGAAATCTACTGAGATCTCAGGATGCGAGATCTCAGTATACATGTAAAATATCCTTAAACCCCCCCCCCAAAAAAAAAATCAATCTGAAGCAGATTAGAAATATGGAGCCAAGAAAATGTCTATTTCTTTTCTTAATGCTCTGGAAGCAATCTGTTTCAGTAAGAGCAGATGTATAAGGCCTGTGGTTAGGTGTTGCAAAAAGTGGCAAAATAAAAAGAGTTCTGAATGAAACAGGTTTGCAATAGGCTGCTTTAAAAAGCAGGGTGGGTTAGTCATGAAATGATCTCTTTCATTTTCTTTTATAGAACTAACCAAAGGTTTGTGGTCATTATGAAAACTCTCAAGGCTACTCTGGTTGAGAAGGGGCAGCACTTTATATACATATACTGAACTATATAAGGGCTTAAACCCCCAAGCCTCTTCAAATTAGTGTATACAAGGAAGCACTGGAATAAGAGTTGAGGATACTTGGGTTCTAACTTTTGTTCTGTGCTTAACTATGTGACTTTAGGAAAGTAATTTATCTTTCTTAGGCCTCAAATTTCTCAGTTGAGGGGAGTGCATTAAATTGGAGGTTGCCATCTCTTCTCTTGAGGATATTCTAGTTGCATTTCTCAGAAGCAGTGTGTGTGTGTGTGTGTGTGTGTGTGTGCACGTGGTGAGTGGATATGTGTGAATTGTACATGCACACGTGCCTGTACACTGACATGCTAAAAATAAAGTTTCTTTTTAGCAGAGATGCTGAGAATTCTCTCCTGACTGGCAAGAGGAAGTGGTGCAATGAGTGACAGCTGTAGCCAGCTTCAAGACCCGCTGGTTTGAAGATTCTAACTATTAATCTCCACCAGTCTATGATTTTCACCAAACTATTAAGTCTGTTCTACACTGAAGAAAATAACACTAACACTAAGGGCTCTTAGATGCTGAGTAAATTTCCAAACTTGCATTTTATTTTAGCACCATTCACTGGAGTTATTCCAGAAATTCTTTTTTATTTTTTTAAACAAAAAAATGCACTTGTATTGTTTAGCAACTGAAAAGGAGGACAGCTCTGAGGACCCAAGAGTAAGTTTGCCTGATGGCTCTAACTAATTCTTCAAGTAAATCAGGAGCCAACAGTGCTTACTATGTTTTGGGGTATTTTGTGCTCCCACCCCCCACTTCAGGATTGATATTATTAATGGGAGAGAAAAAAAGGGTGGAGAGGATAGTAAGTCACATCAGTTAAAATGTGCAGAGTTTCCCCAGAATGTCAGATTCTAATCATGAGAAAAACTTGCTTTTATAGAACCTAGAGAAAATGTGGTTTCTGTCCTCCAGGAGTTTTGCAGCTTATTAAAGTTTATGTTGATGAAATACTAGCTTTCTTTTGCCCTGAGAATCTCATGGTATGGATACCTGAAAAGTCTACCCGCACATGCATGAGTACAAATTACATGACTATAAAATCATCACCTCTTCACATATGGAAGGACTGTACCCAGAACTACCCATTTCCACTTTTGGATGAGCTTCTGCTCAACAGTTTGGTTTCTTGGCACAGGATATATGCCTAAAATTCTTCTACCTCCATGTAAGCAATTTATCTGGAACTATGCCCTGATAAATCACCCTGTGACTCTTCCCCTTCACTTCCCCTGTCCCCTCATATAAAGCCCCAGGTTCCTGTTTTTGAAACTCTGTGATAGTTGAGCATAGGGCACAAAATCCTGCTAATTTTCTCTCCCAATTTAACAACAATGTGACTTTAACCCCTTGGCAATCGATGTTGGTCAGGATTTCCTGGCAGTAAACACTCAAGGACAGAGAAAGGAATCAGCAGGCCCCACCATTATGCCAAACCATTCCTTTTTTTTTTTTTTTAAATCCCTTCAGCATTTTGAAAAAAGTGATGAACTGGCAGAAAATTCTAGGTATTGACATGCAAATGAATACCAGGTGGATTTTTTTGTTTTTCCCCAGTCATATCTGATTATGCTGTTTTCATTGTATTTTTAAAGTCTGCATCTTAGATTCTTTCAGCCTTCATAATAGATCTGTCAAACTGTAAGTGATCATTAGACACGATCTGCCTTTCTTTGCCACCAAATCAATTCTTAGGTTGCAAACAATTAACCTGCACATTTCACAATGGGACCTCCTTATCCTTCAAGCTAACCTCTTAAAACTGCAGGTGAAATTAGGTCTGTGGAATTTCTCTTGAATCATTAATTTAATATTACACCTCTGGTAAAATATTACATGTTTTTGTATATTTTGTAAAGGGAAGCCTTATATGTTCTATTAGCTTGTACAGCATCATCTGAGGAACCTGCCATTATAAGAGGAA
The DNA here is from genome assembly GCF_000147115.1 of Myotis lucifugus. NCBI lineage: Eukaryota > Metazoa > Chordata > Mammalia > Chiroptera > Vespertilionidae > Myotis > Myotis lucifugus. The sequence goes on from NW_005871056.1 coordinate 13,289,229, forward strand.
CCATATCATCTTTGAATTTGGTCTTAATGATTTTATACTTCTAGTTTAGGGCTAACAATGTACTTATCAGCCATTCTATCAAGTGGCTACATAAGCATCTCTCCTTAACAGGAAAGAACACTTAATTACATCTAGGATATTATCAGGGATAGATCAGGTTTTGTGAGGCCTAAAATGTACACAGTTGTTGGGTACAGTTACAACAATTCCTGGTTCAATAATACAAATTATAAGAATAAAATTGGTCTTCCCAGTGCATTCAAAGGGGCTCTGTGCAAGCTTCATTAGCTTCCTGGTGAATCTACCTCTGGCCACTATGACACTTGTACTCCTTCTATACTGGACAGACCAGAAAAAGGTGAGAATGAAATGAAGAAAATTGTACTTGAACACATGCTTTTCCAGAGAAAAATGGTTTCTGCAAGGAGAAATTACAGAAAAGTTTTCTTTGAAATGAGACATCAAATCTACTTTATTTTTGTAAATTTGATTTTCAAAAATGGCTGCACATATCAAAGCCAGGATGGGATTAAGGGTACTCTTTTATATAGATCATTAAATTTAGTTATAGATCTATTGCATGCCTACTATGTGAAACACATAGGTCCTGGAGAAAGTTGGCTAATAACTGAGGGATAGGACAATAGTGTTCCTTAGTTGTCCAATAACATTTGCCTTTTAATATATGAATTATGAAAGGGATTATACATTTATGGCAGTAATGGTCTAAATTTCCAGCTCCTTGAATGGTCTAAATTTCCAGCTCCTTGAATAATAAAATAGCAAGCTAAAGGAGGTAAACAAAAACGTCAACTAATAAAGCAGAGAGTATTCCAGTGATTTCTTCCTTTTGGGAGATTGAAATTAGTGTAGTAGACAACCCTACCCTCTCACAAACAATCACTTTGGTAACCACGTAAGAGTTAAAAATGGCCTGGAAAAATGTGTGCCTCCTCTGGTGGGGTTCTCCTGATATTCTTAGTTTTTGTTTTTTTAAAAAATATGTTTTATTGATTTTTTTACAGAGAGGAAGGGAGAGGGATAGAGAGTTAGAAACATTGATGAGAGAGAAGCCTCGATCAGCTGCCTCCTGCACACCCCCTACTGGGAATGTGCCCACAACCAAGGTACATGCCCTTGACCGGAATCGAACCTGGGACCTTTCAGTCCGCAGGCCGACGCTCTATCCACTGAGCCAAACCGGTTAGGGCGATATTCTTAGTTTTTTTTGACAAATTAGAGCAAAGGCTCAAGAAAGAAAATTGAATTCTTAGGGTCCATCTTCTTCATTTTATTTCCTTCTTTCTCTTTATACTTCTGACTGACTTTCATTCCTTTAGACACATTTGGTTCTTCTTGATTAGCTACAGTGGGTGAATGTTAACCCAAAATGCTTTGGTTGGGTTTTCTCAACTTCTTCCTGGTTTCTGCCCATGCTGTTCCTATTTTCCTCTTGTCGAGAACCATGGGATTTACAGAACTAAAGAGGTATTCAGAAATAACCTACATCATCATGCTCTGATTAGCTATGAATAAACTAAAGCCAAGAAGTGTTCCACAAATAGCTATTTACAGCAAACCTGAATGAGAACTAGATCTCCTAATTCATGTTTAGTTCTTTCCTCTTTCTATAGCTTTCTACATAACTTCCTACTTTTTTCTTTTTGAAATAAAATGACTATCCTGAGAAGAACTGTGACTTATTTTTTTATATTTTAAATGTTTTTATTGATTTTTTGGACAGAGTGGAAAGGAGAGGGAGAGAGAGAAACATCGGTTGGCTGCTTCCTGGGGATCAAACCTGCAACTTGGGCATGTGCCCTGACCAGGAATCGAACTGGGGACCTTTTGATACACAGGAGATGCTCAACCAACTGAGCCACACTGGCCAGGGCAGAACTGTGACTTTGAAACTGAAGCTCTTATATGCTAGGATCTTGGAGGTAGTGCCTTTGAACTGTTATATCCTAGAGGTGCTAGTTAAGTGCTGTATGTGATTGAAGTGAAGTTTGAAAGTTTTAAAATGTAATTCCATTTTCCTGCATGCTTTAGAGATTTAAGACAAATGAAAATATAATAGGAAGAATTATCTACACTCTAATGAACTAGCAGATAATCACAGCTCTTTAAAAACCATCGATTGCCAGCTAAAATGTTCCTCAGCTGGCAAACAGGGGTATTGGCCAACTGAATCTAATCATGCAAAAGGAAAAATATCATCCAAGTACTTTTCTTCTTAATTACATAGAATATTATCTTTTTTATTTATTGTCTGAAAGAATACTATTGGTTTGGCTGTGTCGTATTTTTAGCTGTTTCTGACAGTCCTGGCAATAAAGGAATGTATTTTATTAATATTAATATATGAATTAATGATCCCAGGAGCACAGTTCTTTAGTAGCCATTGAAAGGAAACAGCATGACTATTCTGCTCTTTATTTATACTGGGCTTCCATGGTCTCTTTTCTCTGAGGATTTGTCTGTTATCTTCCTCCTCAGGAGACCAAGTTCTGGCTCACTCAAGCTTTTCCACAGATAAAGGGGAAAGAGACCACACTTTGTTCAGCTGTAAGTGTAGGATTTAAAAGTATAGATATCTGTCCAATAGTTTGAGTTATTAGATGTGATGGACATTGTAAACTTTAGAATGAGAAAATATAAAGGGTACAGACTATTTTCACAAAAGTTTACATTTCTATATTGGTTTTATTCATTAGTAGTTTCATATTACATATACTATTTAGATAAACCCTTTTCACAATGGCACTGTTTTGCTCTTGTAATTACAAAAACAATGACTTCACATGTAGCTATCATAAGCAATGTGATGACTTGGGACGCAAAGTCCAATACAGTACAAATAACAAGTTTTATCCTTCCTTGCAGAGAGAGTGCAGCCAGGGCCTCACCATCCTCAGATATGGAGTGAAAAGTTGGCAGGCACACCAAAGGTTTTTATATTTATTGTTTTATGACAAACCATGGCATTGAAAATAGTTCTTGAAAACCATTCTCTGTTTATTTTCATCAACAAACGAGATCATGTGACAATGATGCACCCATTGTGATCATCACATCAGGGTAATGGTCAAACACTGGGAACTTCCAAAGTCCATTCAGTTCTCAAAGTGCCTTCAGGAAACAAAGCACCCCAGTTCTAGCATATTATAGTTACAGGGTTCAGTAGGCTCTCTTAAAGAAGGGCCTTGGCTGGAACAAGCCACTGAAGAGAAAACAGCCTGTGGGAGAGTCAGTGCCATTCCTATTTGAGGGAGGCTCAAAGGCTCATTGCTCCTAAAATTCTCCTGTGATCCATGTTTAGTGATTCCATATTCCATCTCTTCCTAGTACTGAGCCTAAAATTCCCAGGCATTATTTTTTTAAGCATGAAATGAAAGGTACAAAATATCCCAAAGATATGGTGTCAAAGTTAAAAAGATAAGAGGGGAGCAAGAACATTGAATTTATCTGTCCATTTATCTGTTTTGAAAGGTGCAAATAGCAGCAGAGAATAAGATATAGCAGAAGGAAGTTAAGTTGGCAAGGGAGAAGCCTGCAGGCAAATGCTGGTGCTGGGCCTGAGAGGAAAGATTAGCAGGCCTTCCATAAATGACAGCGTAAGCAAAGGTTAAATTGAGCAGTAAGATAAATTTAAAGAATGGCCTCTTCAATAAAGCCATTTCCTTTTCCAAAGGTTCTTGGTAACTAGTTATCCAGTATACTGAGCAGCCCATCCCAGACTTGGCCTAACCAACACTAGTGACATCAGTTCAAGCAGGGTGTATAATGAGACCCAAACTGCACCCGCCATAGACACTTTTTCACAACCTCCACTCTCTCAAGAGTCCATACTTCTGCAAAACGTTTCCAATCAATTCAAATCTTAACTTTCGTAAGTCTTGGCCAAGAGATAACATAACACCCCTGAGAAAGATGCTATCAAATGAATAACATGACCATGTAAGATAAAAAACAAATCTCTAGTCACATTGGAAATCACATTTTGGATTTTTTTCCCTCTCCCATATTCCTCTCTGAACTATTTCTTTCCACCAGTGTTTAATTTGATTTTGCAAGATAAGGAGAAAAGAGAGAGCCAAACAATTCTATTTCAGTTTTGTGTAATCAGGGAATGGATTATTTTAATTTGGCCCAGTTTCTCCAGACCCTAAGAGGCAATTCTGCCTCTATCCAGATCATTTAATGATGTCCAGTTTGGTGAGCAAATATTAGGCTAGTTAGAGGCCCTCTGTTGAAAGTCCAGAATTTCAAAGGACATAGGCAATAGTTTTTAATTAAGCAAATACATCCTGAGTAAATGTTATGGGCAAAGCACAGTCACAGTTACTATAGGGGGAAAAATGACAAACATTTGACCTCTGAACTTGAAAAGCCTATAATCAAGCATTTTGAAGCTCTTTCCCTTAAAATAGCTTAATACCTACTTATCTCATAAAAAGCTGGCAGTTATCTTATTTTTTAACTCAAAGATTTGGAGCCAAAGAGTCAATTGGTACGAGGTTTTAAAGTGAGTTACAGTGGACTGGGCTCTGTGCCCCTCAGTAACACAGAGGAGAATATGTTGGCCACTGTTAGAGTAACTAAATTCTTGACTACTGGGGGAAACTTTCTTCAACTGCCTTCCTCCTAGCTTCCGGGTACGTCCAGGCTTTCTAGCATGGATTGCAAGTCTGGACAGAGAGATAAAGAAAAGGTGAGAAAGCAGTTCCTGGAAACTAAATGGCTTGAGGCAAAATGGTGGAGTAAACTGTTTCAGGGCTCTTTCCCTGTTGTCACTCCTTTCCCAGTTCTGGGGCTCCCAGCCTCCATGTCCCTATCCTATGCTCTCATCAAACTGTTGTAATCTGCCTTAAATTGTTAACCCTCTTTAGCCACATCAATCTAACTTTCCTTTTATTTCTCTCCCTTTAAATGAACAATTTATTTTCCATAGACAAATCAGCTTTGTAGAGGTCTTCATTTGCTTTTGACTTGTTAGGCCCCAATTTTTTCATTTAATGAATACATAAACTTAGCTTTATTATGACTTACAGTCTGTAAAGTCTGCAGAAGACAGTCCTAATCACTATAATTCAGAAGAACAATACAGCACAAGGAAAATTTCCTGACTGTGAATATACTAGGATAACAGAACAGAGTGGAAAATTCTTGCTGTTCTAAAAATTGATAAAAACAAGTCATAGCTCAGAATGTTTTCCCAAGGTAAAACTTTCCTAGTGTCAGCCGCTCATTGCTAGCCAATAGGAAAGACCAGCTTCCATGAGGGATGTCATGCTCAGAATGTACTGAAGTAATAGTCAGAAGGCCTGCATTATAGTCCTGGTTCTTCCACATGCTGTGTAATCTCAGGGCAAAATGTTTAACCATCAATTTCCCCATTTTTAAAAGAGGGTAATAATAGGAGCCATAAAATAGTCATGTGTCTTGAACATATGAATGTGTAAGTTTTTTTTGAGCCCTGATGGGTATAGCTCAGTTGGTTGGGCATCTTCCCATGCACAGGAAGGTTGCTGGTTCAATTTCCGATCCAGGTACATGCTCATGTTGCAGGCTTGATCCCCTGCAGGAGGCAGTGGATTGATGTATCATTCTCACATCGATGTTTCTCTCTCTCTCTCTCTCTCTCTCTCTCAATCAATAAAGAATCTTAAAAAAAAGACTTTTTGAAACTGTAAAGGACTAGAAACAGGTATAATACTGCTAAGGTATCAATGACCGTTCTTGCAGTCAGAAAGCTCATTGTCCTTCTCAGATTTGGCTCTTTATATAGCAATATCCCATAGGAGTTTTCTTTTTCTGTTAGCTAATTCTCTCTTATGGTTTAGCTAAAAGGAAAAGAAAAACACCTTGAGATCATTATAAAAATACATTAAAGGGTAATCAAATTTTCCCAAAAATATAACTGTGTAGGGAAAAAGTTACCCATATATGTCAAATAATTGCATACCTCTCTTGGAGATGTTTATTTGAAAATAAACAATAGCATAAAAGGGCTATCAAGGGCTGGGATGGTATCTTCTAAATGTGTTCTGTGGCTTACTACTTTAAGAACATGCTGCAGACATTACAATCAAAGTTAGACCTGCCTGTGTAAACTGAGGTACAGATCTGTATGCTGATGGCAGAATTGGGACTAGAATTCAGGTACAGTGATATATATATTTTGTTAGTCCTCACCCAAGGGTATTTTACTATTGGTTTTTAGAGAAAGTGGAAGGGAGGGGAGAGACAGACAGAAACATTGTTGTGAGAGAGACACATCGATTGGTTGCCTCCTGCATGTGCCCTGACCAGAGCCGGGGGATCAAGCCTGCAACCGAGGTATGTGCCCTTGACAGGAATTGAACTCGGGACCCATCAGTCCACAGGCCAACTCTCTATCTGCTGACCCAAAGTGGCTAGGGCCAGTTATAGTTATATTTTGTTTTAATATGATTCCATGTTGTGCTTTCTCAGCTTCCTATCAGGGAAGAGTTCTGCTTTTTGGAAAAATTGACTCAATAACAATTCTAATCCATTCTGGGTTTTCTAAACAGTGGTAATCAATGAGCTTGCAGATGTTTGAGAATTCACTAGATTCTCCACTGGCGTAGCCCAGGCAGCTCAGAGCCTCACAGGAGATACAATTCATACACATAATAAAAGCAAAAAGCTTCTAGTTATCCAGGAATTATTAATAGAGTGCTACAAGGAAAGAAAGGTAATATAATATCTGGCATGTCTTTTTCTGCCCAATGTGGAACTTCATAAGAGGTAACTCTAATGGGCCTCCTAAAAGGTAAAATAATGAGACTGAATACTTTTTCAAAAGCTAGGTCCGGAAAGCAGGCCTGTGTGAATGTAGTTGGATCCTGAAAGAGGGTGGTGGGGTGAATTGGGGCTTGAGTTCATACATTAAAGTTAAGCTGACTCGCATATTTTTATACTTTCTCAAAGAATTTAGTAGGAGAATTTGAAGGACTTTTTCCCTTTTCAAAATAATGTTTACTTACCCTATCTGAAGACATTTCCTTTCCTGTGCTTAATACTCAGCCTACAATATGTAACAGCCAACAGATGAACAGTACTGCATGTATGTGTGTAACATGGTTAATCATTTCCTCAAAGGAAACAACAACAACAACAACAATAAACCCAGCCACCCCAAATCAAGAGGGTAGAAGAGAACTAACTGATTTATCTGTTGTCTTTCCTGTCAAGATGGCCCTCGCCTTTGCTTTGGTCAGCGGGAAGGACTTTATGTATGAGTCATACAAATGTTTTGCCAGGGCCCGGAGGTCAGCAGACTCTGGGTTCAGCTGGTCGATATCACTGGAGATCTCCGCCAACAGCTTCTCCTTCTCGGCCTGTGGCATCCGCCCAAACCTGATGGCTATAGAGGAAGAGAAATGACAGAACGAATCATTGAAATACTGCTGCTCTTCATGCACACTGTTCTCCCACAGCCGTAGTGCCCACAGAGTAAAAGCCCCTCCTCCCCTCCAGCAATCTCAAGTCTTGGTTTCTATCTACAACTTTACTCATGATTTTATTTCACAGCAATAGCACAGGCTATCAGTAAAAATTAAATTGTTCATTTAAAAAGTAATGCATGACCTTGCCAGGAAGGTGACAGAATCTAAGGGTTCAGCAAAGAAAGGAAAGTATATTTGCTGACAAATAATTGAGAGCCAGCTCTTACTCATCCTTTCAAGACTCAGTTCAAATGTCACTTTCTTTGTGAGGCTTCCTCTGATTTCTTCAAGCAGAGTTTATTATTCCTTCCCCTGTACGCCAACAGCTCTTAGTACATACTTCAATGATAGCAATTCCACACTGTACTTTAATTATTTATTTTACATATTGTTCCCACTCTGGAACAAGATCCTGAAGGCCAGGGGCAATGTCTTTTTCATCTTTATATCCCCAGCACTTTACATAAGTAAGGTGCTAAAAGGTCAATATGTTTCACAAATGAAAGGAAGGAATTGTGCAGAATTCAAAGTTGTACAGACACAGGTTTTGTTCACATGGAGTCTGTACTATCTGTTTTGTCCTTGTTACAAATAAAAATGGATGGTGCTTTCTTCCTTGTTATTAGGCAAGAGAGTACTTTTATATTCAGTGGAGAGAAGCCATAATTATCCCCCTGACTCTCCAGAATTACCATTTAATGATGCTTGTCAAAAAGACAATTTCCTTAATAGTTGGCTTCTTGTGGGGTGAGAAGAGTGAAAAAAGAAAAAAACTGAAGAAAGAAAGGCAAAGAGGAACAGTTAAAAGAGGTTGATAAGTCTTAGGTTGGGGGAAAAATCTCTCTTTCAACTCAAATATATTTTTCTTCCTCCTCACCAATACTATCTGCAAAATATCATTACCAGTTATCACACCTCATTCTAGGTGCTTACACATGCTGTTTTATTTAAAGCTTTAAAATTCTTTTTAAAAATTGAGATTATAATTGACATATAACAATATAGTAGTTTTAGTTGTACAGCATAAAGATTCAGTGTTTATATATATTGTGAAATGATCACCACAATAAGTCTAGTTAATATCCAGCACCATGCATAGTTCCACACATTTTTTTTCTTGTGATGAGAACCCTTTAAAATCTGTCTTAGCAGCTTTCTAGTATACAATACAGAATTATTAACTACAGTCACCATGCTGTATATTCCATCCCCAGATCTTATTTATTCTACAACTGGAAGTTTGTACCTTTTGGCCCCCTTCACCCATTTTGCTGCCTTGCCACCCCCAGCCTCTGGTAACTACCTATCTCTTCTTTGTAGCTATGAGTTAGGATGTTTGTTTTTGTGTTGTGTGTTGTGTGTGTGTGTGTGTGTGTGTGTGTGTGTTCCACATATAAGTGAGATCATATGATATTTGTCGTCCTCTGTCTGACTTATTTCTCTTAGCATAATGCCCTCAAGGTCCATCCATATTGTCACAAATAGCAAGACTTCCTTCTTTTATATAGCTGAATAATGTTCCATTTTGTACACATATCATATTTTCTTTATCTTTTCATCCATATATGGACACTTATGTTGTTTCCATAGTCTTGGCTATTATAAATAATGCTGCAACAAACATGGGAGTGCAAATACTTTTTGAATTAGTTTTTTTTCCTAGATAAATACCTAGAAGTGGAATTGCTGGATCATATGAAAAATATTTTGACTAATGCTAGTTTGGGGCCACACTTGGGACTCTGCATTTTCTCATAATAAGGACTGCACTCCCTGCATTTTCCCATCATAAGGACATTTGGATATCATAACAATATCCCTCAGAATATAACCGCATCATTTACTGTATTCTCTTGCATAGCATTGATCACTTAATATAATGTCTGGCACTTGTTAAGTCCCTATCTATCTATCTATCTATCTATCTATCTATCTATCTATCTATCATCTATCTATAAGCCTAATATGCTAAGTGTCCCTCAGACCATTTGACCGTTTGACCAGTTGCTAGGAAGCTCACTGACCATGAGGGGGTAGATGCCCTTACCGGTAGGTTAGCTTGCTGCTGGGATCTGGCCGATCGGGACTGGGCGAGATGGGCCAGACATGCCCTGGAGCCCTCCTGTGGTCCCTCCCTGGCCCAGATCATGCACAAGTGGGGTCCCTCGGCCTGGTCTACGACCTCTCGCAATCTGGGACCCCTCGGGGGATGTTGGAGAGCTGGTTTCGGCCCAATCCCTGCAGGCCAGGCCGAGGGACCCCACAGGTGCACAAATCCATGCACTGGGCCTCTAGTATAATATGAGATGGAATAAAACCCCCACAAAAATATGAGATAGAAGATTCCTTCAAAATCCTTCTCTGTGGAACCAGTCCAATAATTTGCTTCCTTGTATGATTTATTCCTTGTTCATCAGTAGATCTTGGTTAATAGTGGGAGGCAGAGCATATTAGAATCACTTGTTAACTTCTAAAATTATGCATCTTCCATAGGAAATTTTAATATGCTATCCCTACACTCAATGAGAAGTGTATCAAAAACTTGGGATTTGGGCCCTAGCCAGTTTGGCTCAATGGATAGAGCGTTGGCCTGTGGACTGAAGGGTCCTGGGTTCGATTCTGGTCAAAGGCACGTAACTCAGTTGCAGGCTCCTCCCAGGCCTGCGCCCTGGTCAGGGGTGTGCAGGAAGCAACCAAATTGATGTGTTTCTCTCACATCTATATTTCTCTCTGTCTTTCCATCTCTCTTCCACTCTCTCTAAAAATCAATGGAAAAATAACCTTGAGTGAGGATTAAAACAAAAACAAAAATAAAAAAAACCTTGGGATTTGGAACAGTTTAGAAAAAGCTTCCTAAATGATGGGCTCCTGTTGTTTGCATATGTATCAAACTACTACTATACTACTATATTGGTTTATGTATATTCTACTAGATCATAAATGATATAAGCACTAGGTTTTCTTTTTTTTTTCTTAAATATATTTTACTGATTTTCCACAGAAAGGAAGGGAGAGGGAGAGAGAGTTAGAAACATCGATGGGAGAAAACATAGATCAGCTGCCTCCTGCACACCTCCCACTGGGAAGGTGCCTGCAACCAAGGTACATGCCCTTGACCGGAATCGAACCTGGGACCTTTCAGTCCGCAGACCGACACTCTATCCACTGAGCCAAACTGGTTAGGGCAGCACTAGGTTTTCTTATCTTTGCTTCTGGGTGCAACGAACTACACATAGTAGGCATATAATAAAAGCTTGATGACTTGAACTTCAATAAAAGCTTGATTAGTTAAACTCCAAAATATCAAGTTTGGAAACATAAAATGAGACAGTATGTGCACTGTTGGGAAGTTTAGGAAAGTGATCATGAAAGAAAGCACCCAGTAAGAATTATGGCATATTAAAAGTAGAAGAAATTTTAGTGTAAAACTTGGAGAAATATCAGTTATGTAAGGAAATAGAGGTTATATAGCATATCCAACAATCTTTTACTCTTTAACTTTAGTTATTTAACAGAGCACACAATACTGTCTCTTCACTCAATGAATAAGTATTGAATGTCTAAGCTCTGGTTACATTTTCACAGGTAATAAACTCTCTCTACATGTATATATAAATAAAAGTTTACATGCCTAGGAAAACACTATTTCCCCAATAGGTAATCCAAAAAGTTAATTTAAAATAAACAAACAGCCAAAGATAGTCACTTATTACATTTGCTAGTCCTGCTTTTCCATAACCTAACAAAATAGACAAAAATAACTTTTAAAAATCATTTTAGAATTAGGAGATATTAAAGAGAAAGTCTTTGCTACAATCTAAATTAAATGTGAATTTTTGCACCCCGATGTTCATTGCAATGTTATTTACAATAACCAGGATTTGGAAGCAGCCCAGTACCCATTAGTAGATGAGTAGATAAAAAAAAAGCTGTGGTACATTTACACAATAGATTACTACTTGACTGCAAAATAAGAAGTCTTACCTTTGCAATAGCATAAAGGACCTGGAGAGTGTTATGCTCTCACACAGATGTCTCTCTCTTTCCCTCCCTCCCTCTCTAAGAATCAATAAAAATAATTTTTAAAAAAAGTTAAGGAAAATGCTCCATGAGTCACAGAGTGAGAATTTTTGGCCTCTCTGGAAGGCAATGGAATTAGCACGGCTTGAGGTAGTCAGGATGTCTACTTCCTAGTTTCAGGAAGTGAAAATCTAAGTGACTTAACTCCTTTGGTCTTCAATTGCCTTATCTATAGAATGAGGGACTTGGAAAAGAAGATCTCTAAAAATTCTTCCTTTTGCTCTAAATTTAGCTATAAAATTCTACAAACATCAATGACATAGGACTGGGAAACATGCTATGGTCTCTTCTTTTTAAAGCATTATTTGTTTAGTCTTTGAGGCCCTGAAAGAAAAGGGTACATTCTGTCTGTTCTACAGACCTAGCATATGTCACATAGCGCAACTTCCCGGATACTGGCATTCAGTGTCATTTTTGGGATAATTAATCACCTACAGAGAATTCATTATCTTACTTTTTAAAAAAATTTTTAATATCAGAACTACTATACACACCTCAGGAAGAATAGGTTTGGTAGAGACTCATTAATTTCTGGTGAAAGTAAATTAGCATACCTTTATGTAATACACTTTTACTGAACTGAATGGAGCTCACTACTAGCATATGACAGATTCAGCATTGTGTATTTAGCACTGATTAACTGAACACACAAACTCCAAGCACATGGAATATTTAGATATCCTGCTCTTTGAATCTTAGATACAATGGATATTTCTTAATGACAATTAATGACATTTTAAAAACACCTACCTAACTGTAGGAGCATCAATGACAAATGCCACTTAATTACAAAGATAAATTAAAACAGATTTTCAAAATAAATTAAAAAAGATTGAAGAATGAAATAAGTTAAGTTTTATTAAAAACATTTTTGTCTCTCAATATCTAAGGGGTGAATTTGCAATGATATCAGGTTTTTGACAATTATTAGTAAGGTTATGTCTCATGATCAGTTTCTCCACTTTTAACACGTTTATTTTGCAAAAGCCTTATCATGTAAGTAAGACTTACACAACATTATTGCTTTTCATATAGCTATTGCCAAGTAAGTTATGTTTTCCCACCTCTTTTTCTTGAGGAAAACAAAAACAAAAACAAACACCTTGTGCATTTTCAGGTTTTGCAGAATTTGGCAATCTAATAACTATAATTTTCTAGCTACTCTAAAGTAAAACAAGAGGCAGCCTAAGTTGTTTTTATGTGGGGGTAACATTTTTCAAACTATTTGTAGAGAACATTTAAACATTTGCTTAGGTTTCTTTCCAAAGTAGAGATGAACAAAACACTACTGCCTTACCTTCTGATTCCCTAACTCTTACTTGACATCATTAAATTCATTCATTGAATACTTGTTTGATGCAAGACACTGTGCTAGGCAAACTGGATTGGGGGGGCGTGGGAAGATGATTCTAAATATACACAGATTATTCTTTCCCTCATGTACCCCTTTTTACTAGCTCCTTCTTTTCCACTGAAGCAGATGTTTAAGGTTCTGATCCTAGTGCATCTCCCCTTTATGCTATTTTTCCTCCACCACTGAAGTTATTGAAAGAGTGATCTTTCCTCTCCATCTGCATTTGTCACTTGCTCTTTATTTACTTCCCAACCCACTGCAACCTAGCGTTTGCTTCATTTAAATTGACCAAAACTTTGCTCTTAAAAGTCTCTAATTCTTTTTTCACAGTCAGATCTAGGGGCCTCTTCTAAGTTCTCCTTCTACTTGCTCTCTCCAGCAGTCTCCCAGCTTTTAATACCATTGATATTTAAAAAATTTCTCATGCTGGTTTCTGGTTTTCTGGTTCTCCTCTTTCTGCCTGCTATTTTCCAGACCTCCTTCCTTCACTTATATTCTGTTCTTCCTACTTTGATCTTCTCACACAGAATGTGCCAATGACTCCTGCCTTCTCTCTCTTTTTTAAAAAAATATTTTTTATTGATTTCAGAGAAGAAGGGAGAGGGAGAGAGAGAGAGATAGAAACATCAATGATGAGGAAGAAGTATTGAACGGCTGCCTCCTGCACACCCCACACTGGTGATCGAGCATGCAACCTGGGCATGTACCCTGACTGGGAATCAAACTGTGACCCCCTGGTTCAGTGGTCGGCAAACTCATTAGTCAACAGAGCCAAATATCAACAGTACGACGATTGAAATTTCTTTTGAGAGCCAAATTTTTTAAACTTAAAACTATATAGGTAGGTACATTGTTATTAACTTAATTAGGGTACTCCCAAGCTGGCCTTGCTAAAAACGTCCTCAATCTGATTGAGGTATGTTCACTGAGGTCGACCCCTTCCAACTCTCCCATCCACACTCGTCTTGTATACTTGTTTCGTCTATCTCCTTTCGTTCATCCTCTCTATATGTCCAAACCATCTCAACATACCTTTCTCAATCCTCGACACTACATCTTCGTTCACTCCACAACGTTCCCTGTATGTGCACGCCCGCACGTGGTATTTTGTGGAAGAGCCACACTCAAGGGGCCAAAGAGCCGCATGTGGCTCGCGAGCCGAGGTTTGCCGACCACTGCCCTGGTTCATGGGTCAAAACTCAACCACTACGCCACGCTGGCTGGGCTCCTGCCTTCTCTTTTTGAGATTTGGATCCTTATTTTTCACTTCCTTCTAGATTGCTTTATATGTGGATGTTGGATATCCCATAAGCACTTCAACTACAACATAAAACTGAACTTTTCATTTTCTCCCTCCAAACTGTCTCCTCTTTCTGTTTTCCTTTCTTGGTTAGTTCATTCTATCACCAAACTAGATACCTCGAATAATCTCAACAGCCTCTCTTCCTGCAGACATTTGTATTCATTGGTCATTGCTCTAATTTTTCTCTCAATTCCATTTCTTCTTACCCATCCCAATGTCTTAGTTCATAATTTTGCATGGGTGTTCTGGTAAACTTCCTTGATTTGCTCCCCCTTTCATATATCCTTTTTACTGCTGCTTATAGTAGTTTGGTTTTTGGTAACATAGATATGATCACTCCTTTGCTTTATGAGGCACAATGTGGTGTCAGAGAAAGTTATAAAACAAGAGAAGGGGAAGAATGGGAAATTAAAAGTCTTATGGAAGAGAAGCCATTTGAACTGGGCCTTGAATGCCAGATAGAATTTTGACAGGGAACCAAAGAACATAATACACAAAGACCCACAAGCATTTTCCAGGAATAACAAAGAACACAGTTTGCCTGAAATATACGTGAAAAAGAGCAGCAGTGGGATAAGGTGGTGGAGGCTAGAGAGTGGGCCATCATGAAGGCCATGCAGGTTTGAGTATCATAGCTGCCCTGTGCATTAGGACTTTTTACTCTGTTATAGTTCCCTAGAAGTTAACATTTGGGTAATTTATACCACAAAGAAGACTAAAGAAAAGAAAGAGTAACATGTTGAAGTTTAAATTCATTTGCCACTGAGATTTTCTTTTCTTTTTCTTTTTGCAATATACACTAAGCTTCTGTTTACAAGGAAGGAGGAAACTATCTTAAAAATGCTGAGTGCCACAACTATCTATAAAACCACTTTTCTGAATTTTTATGAAGCCACTGAGAAATTATTTTTAAGTTGTCAGCTTTTTTTTTAAATAAAAGGAAACCCCATTATTTACATAATAGGACATCCTAATCAGCAAAGCTAAGGTTTCACTAATTTTATATATATGCAAAGCATAATTTTTAGTCAAATCTCAATGGTATAGGGTAAAACCTAGATGAATGACTCAAGTACCATAAGTCAATTCTTTGCTACATCACATTATTTTTTAAATGCAGAGCCAACGCTTATTATTTTATTATTTACTTCATACATGAAAAGCAAGTCTGAATATGAAACACGGACTAGTCAAAATTCTTAATGACTAAATTATCTCATAAAAAATATGCCCTAACTGGTTTGGCTCAGTGGATGGAGCGTTGGCATGCGGACTGAAGGGTCCCAGGTTCGATTCTGGTCGGGGGCATGTGCCTTGGTTGAGGGCGCATTCCGTGTGTGTGTGTGTGGGGCGGGGGGGGGGGGTGCGGGAGGCAGCTGATCGATGTTTCTCTCTCATCAATGTTTCTAACTCTCTATTCCTCTCCCTTCCTCTCGGTAAAAAATCAATAAAATATATAAAAAAAATAAGAGGGAACATTTAAAAATATGATTGATGTCAAAGATTTTGACAGAACTTGAAACAAACATTATACTTTGAAAATCTATAAAAATTTGTGAGTGTCCATTGACTGAAGAAGGAATATTAATCTATGAGAGTATTTTTCTCAAGATTCTGTAGATACCAGCTTCACTAACTCAAAATATAAAACAAATAGCAGCTGATGCAATAACCCCTTAGTAAGTTAATTCTGGGTAGCCCAGGAAGTTGCCTCTTTATTTCTGCTTTACTTGCATTTGGAGCCTTCCTCTAAAGGTGTCTGGACAGGGTATTGAACTGATTATGCTTAAGACAATTCAGGAAAACTTTGGAGCAATCAGCCCACGGTCTAAAACTGATGGATTATTAAATGACCAAAATCATGGCAACATGTGTTCATTTTGATAATTACAGAAAAACAAAAAATTTGTTCCCAGAGCACCTCAGCCTAACAACTGGGTGCTTTTTCCATCCAGTGCTGGAAATGGGTATTTGAGAAATAACTACGTTTCCAGTTAGAAGAATGCTGAAATCATGCCCTTCTACAATCAAAATACAGGTTCTATCTTCAGGTAAAACCATATACTATTATCCAACCATACCATTCATACGTTCTTTAGTCTGGACTGCTTTAAATTTGTACTCTGGGGCTACATCATTATGCAATCATCAAATGTATTGCCCTAAGTTACTGAGCAATTGATTGGAATATACAGAAGACCTGATTCAGGCATATGAATTATATTTTTATGGTACCAAAGCATATAGATGAAAACTTTTAAACTCAGGCAATTGACAGATAACCAGTTGCCTAAATATTTAGAAAGACAGTGACATTGTCGATAAGATACAGAATAGCTTAATTGAAAAGTGAAAAATTCAGTAAGCAGGTTGCTTGACTTACGTAGTATCATAGAATTTTCGAAGTTGAAGGAACTTAGCAATCACTGATTTCAGTGATTTTCGAACAACACTCCCCAGGGTTCTTAGGGTCCTTGAAGGTTACTTCAGAAGCCTCCTTCAAAGCTGGGAGTGGGTAGCTAATGTGGAAGCTAAATGCATAGAATAGACTAAACAGAGACCAAAGAGCAAAAATAAAAGTAACACAGAATGGAGTAAATTTACTTTGGGGGATGTTCATCTCTTCTTGTACATTCTGAAAACAGCAAGGTGCTGATTTTGGTATAACATAAGGAGCCTCTTTTGATAAGTTGGTGGGTTATTACATTACGTCTCATAGATTAATATTCCTTCTTCAGTCAATGGGCACTCGCAAATTTTTATAGATTTTCAAAGTGTAATGTTTGTTTCAAGTTCTGCTGTCAAAATCTTTGACATTAATCATATTTTTAAATGGTCCTTCTTTATTTTTTATGAGATAATTTAGTCATTAAGAATTTTGACTAGTCAATGTTTCATATTCAGAGCTGCTTTTCATGTATGAAGTAAATAATAAAATAATATGCGTTGGCTCTGCATATATTGTTCATTCACATACAACAATAACAAAAAGGAATTTTATATGAATGGAAACCTCATTACTGTTGGCCTCATATCGGCCAAAGCAATGAATTTAAATAGCTACTAAGATTTCCTAGAAAACTTTGTATTTGAAAATGTTTTCTTCATCAGGAAAACAGGCAAAACTAATCAAAATCTAGTTGTTGAGTTTCCCTTCTTGTGTTAAATTAAATGGTTTTCTTCTCTGTGCAGCAAACACATTACCATAAAAGCCTCTGGGAAGGGATTTTCTTAGTCATGTGTGCAATCCTGTAAGTGTTGAACTGCATAAGCCTTTGATGCCATGATATTTAATTCCTTTAATAGTCACATGATGTCCAAAGATAACCTTATTCAGTTCATGATAGCTTTCTTTGACTTTTCTGGGAAGAGAAAATTATACCCTAAATAACACATAGGTTGGGCTTTAAATATTATTGGCCCTATAAACAGTGAGAAATGGGACATATATTTTACATGAATATGTACAAGCAATAGGAAATATATTTTATATCAATGTGTAAAATGACAATTTTTTAAAGGACAAAAAAGAAATACAATTAAAAGCAGAATTGGCAATGCTTTCCTATGCAGTTTTATAGATAATGATCTCAAATCAGAGATTTTTTCATAAAGATAAATTAAGTTTATTGCAACTTGATTGCATCACCTAAAATCTAACCCATGACTTGAAAACATGCCCTTATGTTTTATAAGGTCTGAAATAAAAAGGAAATAGATGGAATTAAAATAGCAAATTATTTGGCAATCAATGACTGAAGTTGTATATTGCTATAGAGCAGATGTGATTAACCGTTGAGAAAAATTAGACCAAATTTTCTTCCTGTCTACTATAGCTAATAGATCTATTCAGAATACATTCTTTTTTTAAAAAAAGTGTTTTTATTGATTTTAGAGAGGAAGGGAGGGAGATAGAAAATCAGTGATGGGAGAGAATCATTGATTGGCTGCCTCCTACACGCCCCCACTGGGGATTGAGCCCACAACCCCAGCATGTGCCCTGACTAGGAATCAAACTGCAACCTCCTGGTTCATGGGTTGACACTCAGCCACTGAGCGACACTATCTTGCCTTTAGAGCAAATAACCAATATTAATGATAAAAATATAATTTTGTAAACTATTTTTAAAGGGTAAAGTATCAACCAATTAATGATTCCAAAATATCTTGATGATTTCCACTGTGAAAACCAAACATCAGCATGATGGAGCAAAAATTTAATTTTCACAGATGCTTTGGAGTTCTTACAGATGAAGACTGACTTAAAGATTATCCTCTTACCAGATCAGTTTTGATATCAGATAAAGGCAAAAGAAAGAAAAAACAGGATATCCAACGAAATGAGACTTTGGATTTAATTTGATCACTTTGACATTTTACATTTCTTGAGCTCATAATTCTTAAAAAACTAATACTTGAAAAATATAGTAACATTATTATGTCAAAATTTGTTTTGTGAGCTAGTTAACCAGTCAGAGCTAAATAGAAATCAAGAACTATTTCTTCAAACAGGCCTATCTTCCATGATTTTACTGAGTTAGTTCTACAGTTCATGAAAACAAGGTCTTCTACATTCTTCCCCAAGGTAGACACTCTAAATCATAAGCTTGGTTTTTGATATGAGTTTAAAAAGTAGAAAGTTTTATTCTCTTATGTGTCTATGGACACTGAAGTTTTGTGGAACTTTAAAATATTTCTTTATCCACAAGTTTGCATGCTGCTCAAAGTCAAAGTTACTGCTATACCTACACTCATCTTTGCATAGTGAAGAGGAAAAAAAAACACATCTAAATTCTGAGAAGCCACCTAAAGTTCCATATTCAAGATTTTCTTACATTAAAATTAGAAAGAAACTACTGATACACAGAAGTAAAGTATAATTGTTTTTAATACTATTAAAGCAACATAAAAAAATTACAACTATCCTTACATTTGTTTTAAAATACTATAGTCATTTCCATCACTTCCCCAGATTTTCAAGTCTTTTCTCTCATCATGGCAGATGCCCAACCAGAGAGGATTCTGCACTAACAGCTTAAAAACTCACATCTAAATGAGAAATGCTTTGTCAGTATGCAATATTCTGAAATCTGGCATTCTGTGGAGAAACTGTGCACACTTTCATCAACGGCCTTCATCTCTACTGATCTGGCAGCCATAAGGGAATAATAAAGTATGTGGTGCTAAGTGTTCACTTACCATTATGAGACATCCCCACGGCAAGGCATTTCTGAAACCGACAGTACTGACATTTATTTCTACTTTTTTTGTGGATCCGACAGTTAAGATCACACCTATCATAAATAAGCTTCAATCTGATTGTTCTCCGGAAAAAACCCTGCAAAAAGATAATGAAAAAAAAATAAAAGAAGTAAATTCTAAGTCTTTATGACACATTGAAGCAGCAACATATGACTAAAGGCACACTGGCCTGGGTATTTCACACAGTTCTGGCCCTGGTGACTTTAGGCAACTGAATTTTCTTTGCTATAAAATAAAGAACCAGAGGATTTCCAGTGTTTTGTTTTAGCTCTTAGAAGATGACCACATCCAACTAATGTCATTCAATGTATTTTGGCTCTACATTTGGGTTTCAGCATGCTCTAAGAAGTGCTCTGGATTTAATGTAATGCAAATAAAACACCATGTAATCAGTTCAGTCTCTCTGCAAACCATTCCAACAGCATGCCAAGCCCTTATAATTGTGCTAAGCAGTTTGGCAAAGTTACAATCATTTCATCCTAATACATTATCAGGGCCAATAAAAATCCACATGTGGATAATTTTTTGGAATTCTCTATGTTGCATAATTTCCTGCAGAATTGGTTTCATTTATTTATGCAGTTGAAAATGTGTGTGTTCCATAATCATTGTAGCCTGCAAACAAAAAGAGATAATGGAAAATAGCATGAGAAATAATATATAAATCCTCAGAAAATCGACTGCTACCTTAAAAAAGCAAATATGTCAATTTGAGACAACTGAATGCTGCAATATTTATATTTTTTGGAAAGTCTTGAAAAAAATTCTAATCAGAAATGTTTTCTAACTCCACTTTTTTGTTCAGAGTATTCCTATTCATTTCTATTGTGTTCATTTTCATGAAACTCAGTTTTTAATTCTTCCAAATTTATCTGGTCCTGTTTGGTACAAAAAGCACTGAACTAGTATGATTCTGTCATTGATGTGCATTTCTATTTTCTCCACATTTCTATCTTGAACTCTAGACAAGTATGTTCTACTGCTTACTTGGCATCTTCACTTGGAAATCTAATAGCCATCTCAAACCCAGCATATCCAACACTAAAGTCCTGATCTTACCCCTACAGACTTACTTCACCACAGCTTTTCCGTTTCAGTTGATACAACTCCTTCCTCTTACTTTTTCAAGCCCAAATCCTTGAAGTCACTTTCTACTTCTTTCTCTCATGTAGAAAGCTCTTTCTCTAAATATACATTTGCCTATTTCCCTCATTGCCTTCAAGTTTTGCTAACACCTCAACTTCTCAATGAGGCTTATCCACCTTATTTAATACTGTGGCTTGTCCCTGCCCCGTTTCCCTCAGGAACCATTGATCTCCTTTACTCTGCTCTAGTTTTTCTTCCCTTTCCTCCCCGCCCCCCCATAGACTTATGACTTTCTAGCATACTATACAATTTGATTATTATATTTATGTTTATTTCCTGCTCCTCCTCCACTGCCCAACTAAAACTGTGAGCTCTGTGGGGGCAAGGATGGTATCTTATGCCACTGGATGAAGAAGGCTTCTACAAAGTTTCTTCATATTACTGATAAAGAAACTCTTCAACAACACTCTTATTTATTACTTCAGAGTCCATAAAATAATGTGCAATTTCAACAATTTACTCATGATTATTGTGAAGTCTGTGAACTGGTGAGCTGGAGATGTATTCGTCACAATTTCAGAAAATAGTTTTGTGTACTTATTATTCTAAAGGGTATATATATATATATATATATATATATATATACTAATAAAAGAGAAACATGCAAATTGGTGTCACTCTGCTATGCCCACCAGCCAATCGGATGAGTATGCAAATTAACCCAACAAAGATGGCAGTTAATTTGCATACACAGGCGCGGAGCGAAGACTGAAGGCTCCGGCGGAGCAAAGACTGAAGGCTGAAGAAGCTTGGCTTCTCCGCTGTGGCCGGAGTGAAGGCCTGGGTCCCGGGTGCTGGAGGAAAAACAGTGCCGGCAGCCAGGGGAAGGGCAGGCCTATTGCACGAATCTCTTCGTGCAACGGGCCTCTAGTATATATGTGTGTGTGTGTGTGTGTGTGTGTGTGTGTGTGTGTGTATGTTGTTAATCCTCACCTGAGGATATTTTTTTCCATTGATTTTTAGAGAGGGTGAAAGGGAGGGGCAGAAACAGATAGAAACATCAATGTGAGAGAGACACATGGATTAATTATCTCCCACATGCGCCCCAACTGGGGCCATGGATCAAGCCTGCAACTGAGGTACATGCCCTTGACTAGAATCGAACCCGAGCCCCTTCAGTCTATGGGCCGACACTCTAACCACTGAGCAAACTGGCTAGGGCTGAATAAAAAAGCCCAACCCTGGATTAAATCTGACTCATATAATATAAGCAGTGTTTATTTTATAAGATAAATACTTATAATATTATGTTTAGAAAATATACAAAATACAAAATATTTAAAATTTTATAAAAGCTAAACATTTACTTTATAAGGTAAATATGAACAATTTATTCTGAACCCTGGAGTATATAATAAAAACTATTCTAGCCCAGCTGGCGTGGCTCAGTGGTTGACCATCAACCTATGAACCAGGAGGTCATGGTTTGATTCCCGGTCAGAGAACATGCCCGGGTTGGGGGTTCGATTCCCAGTAGGGGGCATGCAGGAGGCAGCTGATCAATGATTCTCATCACTGATGCTTCTCCCTCTCTCCCTCTTCCTTCCTCTCTGAAATCAATAAAAATATATTTAAAAAATAAAAACTATTCTATTATTATTTTATTCACTTAGTAAATTAAAATTAATTATTTAAAAAGACTACATGTGAAAATATGAGTTGATTAACTTTTTTTAATGCTTGGGCATAATATTACTAAATATTTGAACTTTGCAAAATTCCCCTTTTCACAAAGAAAAAGGGTGAAGAGAAATAGTATCTCCTTTCCAAAATAGTTCTATCTCTTTACCTGCCCATAATAATACGTGACTCAATTGATGCTGGAATAAGAAAACACAGAGCACTGGTTTAGGAGTCCTAGCTCTGCCATTTACTAATGGATGACCATGGGAAAGTTTCACTTATTCATAATTTCGACATCTGTTAGTGGCCATATATAAGCTCAACCTTATAGGACTGTTCTAAGGCTCAAATGAAGATTATCTGTCTATCTATCTATTATCTATCTATCTATCTATCTATCTATCTATCTATCTATCTATTAGATCTGTCAAGCCTTACATATATAAAATATTACATGGTACAGTGAAAAAACAACAATACTGGAAAATTTAGAAATCTGGGTTTTGGGCCAGTTCATCAGTATCTTGCCTTGATCCCTTGATCAAGTCACTTAAAAAAACAAAAGCTGCAAGATATAAGGATTAAATTAGATCAGTGCCTTCTAGAACCAATCTGGAGGAAGAAAAGTGAGGCAAAGTATCCCTGCTTTTATTAATTTTCTTAGGTTTTCAAATATTATATTATTTGAGTAGTGGGTTTTTAAAAAGTTTGACAATTTTATCTCAATTCCTTGTCATATGTTTGCAATAGGAAATGAAATAATAGGTAAATTTTCAACAAATTCTTTGAAGAAAGAAGAAAATTACTTTTTACCTTGCATCCCTCACAAGCATGAACTCCATAGTGAAACCCGGAAGCTTTGTCTCCACAGACACGGCATTCAATTGCCATGAGGGAGTTGGAAGGCTCTTCATGAGGCTTATTGTATAGTTGAGCCTTTTCAGAATAATATGGTGGGGATGCAGGCTCCACTTTGATTGCATCTGTGTATAGAGAAATGGGAGGTCATTATTACATGAAAAACAATACTAAAAAGGCAATAGGGTCAGTCACTATGGTACACCTTAATGCCATATTTTTATTATTTAAGTGTAGAACCACTATGGAACATGAAAAGACCATAGGAAAAGTAGGCTTGGTAAGCATGGGCAAGTCACAGCATCTTTGAGCTTCAAATGTATAAATAAAACTGGGAAGGGAATTAAGCCTGTGGTTCTATGACCCTCCAGCACCCCATATACTAGTATAGTATTTGAGACAATCAAGGTTATTTTACTATGTAATATGCTGTACTTGGCATTTTCACAATATTAAATTGTGTATTTTAATTTCAATGTTGCATTTTAGAAATATTTTTAAACCACTCTTGCAAAAGACACACAGAAGGAACATAAAAAATAAGAGACCAGGTTACCATCAGTGTTGAGTCAGAAAAGGTGGTTTGTAAAATGATCTTTGATAGAGAATGAAACAACCTATGGAAATTAAGGACTACTTTCCCACTGGTTAAGAATAGGGCTATTAAATTTCCGTATTAGGCTCTAACTGAAAACCACACATATTAATATAACCAAGTATATTATTTATCTTAAAAAAACACACTAGAAATACATGAAGTTCTTATTGTCAAGTAATGGTTACCAATTACATAGTGGTGGCTTTGGGAAACCAGCATATCAGTACACAAAGAGATAAAAATCAAGGAAATAGCATCACAGAAATTTGTTTTCTCGAAAAGTGCAGTTTTAATTTTTCTTAAGTCTGATGTTTCGATGTGAATTGAGTTAATGGTATGAAGATTTATCAATAGACCAACTTGTCAAAATTTAAATTTGTGTTATTTATAAAATAACCTTAATTGTCTCAAATACTATATGTTGTCTGTTAGAGCTTTAGTATTACGGGTGTTGGAGGGTCACAGAACCACAGGCTTAATTCCCTTACCAGTTCAGGTTTCAGTGTAAGCTTCTCAAATGGCAGAATTAGAAAAAATTGGATTATAATTTAGTAATTTGGTGATAATAAGGTAGCACGCTGTTACTTATTAACTTATAAGTATTCAAAAGAATTCAAAGTTTGGGTGATGGACTCTTAGCCTGATATATACCTGGCAATATAATCATACTGGGTAATGCTCCTAAGAAGAACCAAAAAAGAAAAAAAGAGGAGAGAAAGGAAGAAGGGACAAAGGAAAGAATGATCTGGGGGATTAACACACTGCCTTCCTTTCCGGTATATCGTAAATACCTAATATTTCATGGATATGTGGATGAATAGATTAATGGTAAATGTCTTCTCTATAGAGTTTTAGTCTCTGGAGCACTTACTCCAGTGTTATTGAGTCCAATGCTAGTCTTAGTACTCTGAAAAGTGAAAATAAACATCATACTTTGGTAATCTTGGAGCTTCAGGTCATACTTATAATCAGCCACCATTGGGTCAGCTCTTGCAAATGGAATGTCTTCATAGTGTGGAGTGGAAATACTGGAGAAATCAACTGTGGTGAAGGGCTTGATGTCAAAGGCGTGGGAGTGGTCATCCATTACGGAAAGATCCACGGAGCTGATTCCAAAGTTGGTGGGCCAAAATGGCATCTCTGTGTCAACCATTGTAATTTCTGAAATGGAAAAAAAGCATAGCTATGAAGTTGGTCCTGGAGGACAGAGCAATCCTCTAAAGATATGTAGAAAGGGAACTGAAAGAATGTTTGGTAATGTGATTTCATCTGGAGAAGAGAACACAACCACCTTCTTAGTGCTGCCCAATATGTTTTATTAAAGGAAGTCATCGCTTAGCTGGATATCACAGTGGAGAACCCTGTAACAGTATCAACATGTATAGTGTACTCCATGAAAATGTCCTACAGACAGCCCTGCCCTCCTTATCTTCTACAGAAGGTCATCAATCAAGTCTGTTAATTTTTAAAGAGCATAGAGTTCTGGGACAAATTTACTTTCTTGAAATTAGAGATCCTAAATAGTTTTCTCTTTAGGATGAAAATTTTGCTTTTCTATTCATGTTTATAATGTTTTTGTGCGGCAGAAAGTTGGTATATTAAATTTAGATAAGAATTTATTCTTTCCCAGCCTGCATGGCTCAGTGGTTGAGTGTCGACCTATGAACCAGGAGGTCACTGTTCGATTCCCAGTCAGGGCACATGCCTGGGTTGCAGGCTCGACTCCCAGTGTGGGGCGTGAAGGAGGCAGCTGATCTATGATTCTCTCTCATCACTGATATTTCTCTTTCTCTCTTCCTGTCCCTTCCTCTCTGAAATCAATAAAAATATATATACATAAATAATTTATTCTTTAACTGTATTATAACATAATTTTATTCTTAAAAGTAACACCAAAATGAATCTTTTAAAAAAGAGAAATCCCTTCTGTGCTATGAAAACACTCAAATATTTATGTTTTCTGTGTATACAGTTTTCCTTAAAGAGGAGAAAGCATTCCCCATATTGAGAACAGAGAGGTTAGAGATATGTGAAACATATTTGAATATCAATGAGGGAATGTTAAAATGAGACTCTGGCCCAGAATTCATTTTAAACCACCCCCAAGACAAAACAAAAATGAAAACAAGGAAACATTAAAAAAAACAACAACACAAAGATAAAAACACTGATATGGATTCTAAGGCAACAGAATAACTTGTTTCATGAGTTGCCTGCTTAAGATGCCAAATGCATTTTTCTAAATATGTTTTGTGGTCACAGTAAGTGAAATAAAACCCTCAGAGATTTTGGTTCTAAGTATTTAATGTGGATTTGTGAGTGATTCAAGTGGGTAAACTTTAAACCTTTACACAATGGGAACCTGTCTGACTCGGTTTACCTGAAACCAGTTCACTATTAAAGTGGTGCCAAAAAAGCAGTCACAAGTATTTTATTTATTTATTTATGTATGTATGTATGTATGTATGTGTTTATTTTTTTTGTTAATCCTCACCTAAGGTGAGGATATTTTTTATTAATCTTTTTAAAGAGAGTGGAAGGAGAGAGAGAGAGAGAGAGAGAGAGAGAGAGAGAGAGAGAGAGAGAGAGAGAAAGAGAGAAATATTGATGTGTGAGAAAGACTCATCAATTGGTTGCCTCCTACATGCTGCCCTGGGGCCAGAGATCATGTGAATTGTGCCTGAAGGATCTGCCTGCAACCGAAATACATGCCCTTGACTGGAATCCAACCTGGGACCCTTCAGTCCTTGGGCTGACACTCTATCCACTGAGGTGAGGGCAGTCACAAGTATTTTAAATGTTAACTCCTTGGTCAAAAATACCAGTAGAGAGGTGTGGGAATTTGAGATTGCTGTTAGAGGCAAAGAAATGAATTGCTCAAAAATTCTAGGACACCTGAAATCATATGCTTACCTGTCTTATTTGCAATTATATCCCTATCTCCTAGCAAAGAGCTTGCTTGGCTCATGGTAGGTTCTCCTTAAACATTTATTTTTAAATACTAAATGAATTGATGGAATTTTAGCATAAAAGGTAGGAAAAGAGGAAAACAAACTAATATTTGAGTACCTTGCACATAAAAGACAAATTCTACCTTTTACTTCATGTAACCCAAGATATTATCCCCACTTAGAGACAGGTAGGCTAGGACTACAAAGTACAGTGACTTGTCCAGTGTCCAACAGCTAGTAAGTAGAGAATTCAAACTCAAGACTGATCCAGAAACCCTGTTCTGTATATAGTCTCTCATTGATGAAAATAGTTTATGCAGGAAGAGCTGTTCTCCTAAGGATATCTGGGAATGGGTGTCTTGTATTTTCCCAGCAAGCAGAGAGCTAAGGAATTCACTCTCAAAGGCTGAGTTCTGCATGAGGTTAAAGATTCCAGTTGTGGTCTTCATAAGAAAAACAAAGTGCCTTGAAAACACAAATGAGGAGCCTAGTCCTGTGAATGTGCTTCAGTGGCTCCATGAGGAATCATTAGGCACAGTTTGGGTTCACATTCTGAATATCTACATAAATAAGTACCCAAACAACCTTAAGTTATCTGTGTTACAGTGTAAACACTACACAACAAAAAGAGGAATGTGCACTGGTGATAGCTTGAAGGTCATGCTGGGTCTCAATGACATCTAGTCAAAAGTTTATGCTCTCAATGACAGGGGCACCCATCAAACTGAATTCTTTGTCTCAAAATATATCTAGTCCTGCCCAGTGTGGCTCAGTTAGTTGAGTGTTGTCCCATGCATAGAAAGGTTGCTGGTTCAATTCCTGGTCAGGGCACATACCTAGGTTGCAGGTTTGATCCCCGGTCAGGTCGCATATGAGAAGCAACTGAACCATGTTTCTCTCTCACTTCAATGTTTCTCTCTCTCTAAAATTAAAAAAAAAAAAAAAGCCCAGCCGGTGTTGCTCAGTGGTTTAGCATTCACCTATGACTCAGGAGATCAGGGTTCGATTCCTGGTCAGGGCACATGCCTGATTTTCGGGCTCGATCCCCACTGTGGGACATACAGGAGGCAGCCGATCAATGATTCTTTCTCATCATTGATGTTTCTATCTCTCTTTCCCTCTTCCTCTCTCTGAAATCAATAAAATACATCTAAACCTACCTAACCTAAGCCATTCCATTTACTTTGCCTATCTCCTCAGCAGGCTTATTTCACATTTTTCTTAGTATAAATTACTTTCATATCTAAATATATCTCTCTTGTTTCAATTGCACTATCCATAAAAGTTGGTTTATCAACTACTTCTCATTATACTTATTGTAAACAAAATAAAGGTTCACTAAGTGAGTTAAAGGTACTGTATATGCCTCTGTATGAACACTGGGAAATAAAAATAAGGATGCAAAAATATCTGTGTTGCAAGAAAAATTAGTTGCTCATTAATTTACTGGTTTAGTTTTGTTTCACTTTTTTTTTTAAATCCTCACTGGAGGATATGTTTATTGATTTGAGAGGGAGATAGACTTTGATGTGAAAGAGAAACATCAATCCATTGCCTCCCATATGCGCCACAACCTAGGTATGTGCTCTGGCAGGAAATTGAACCTGCAATCATTTTTGGTGCACAGGACAATGCTCCAACCAGCTGAGCTACCGAGCTGGGGCTTTTTTCACTTTCAATGTGACTTCAGTGACTCCCTGTCAACCAAAGCCATGCTTCTTAATACAGGAATCATATCCTTATGGGTCATGGATTTTAATGAAAAGTTTGGGGAAAATTTTAATCTTAAAATGCCCACTTATGCATAAATGAATAGAATAAAATTCATGTTATTTTAAAGATATAATATGAAACTCCTAAAAAATTGTACTTGCATATTTCATGAACACATGATTTAAAAAATATATATTTTTATTGATGATTTCAGAGAGGAAGGGAGAGGGAGAGAGATAGAAACATCAATGATGAGAAAGAATCATTGATTGGCTGCCTTCTGCATGCCCCCAATACTGGGGATCAAGCCCACAACCCAGACATATGCCCTTGACTGGAATCGAACCCAGGACCCTTCAGTTCGTAGGCCGACGCTCTATCCACTGAGCCAAACCAGCTAGGGCTTTAAAAAATAATAGACTTTTCCTGGCTGGTGTGGCTCAGTTGGTAGGAGCGTTGTCCCCATACACGGAACGGTCGTGGGTTCGATTCCCAGTCAGGGTACATATCTAGGTTGCTGGTTTGATCCTTAGCCTCAGTTGGGGCACATGCCAGAGGTTTCAGTCTCTCTCTCTCTCTCTCTCTCTCTCTCTCTCTCTCTCCCTCTCTCTCCCCCTCCCTCCCTGCCATTCTCCCTCTCTTTCTAAAAATCAATGAAAATGTCCTTGGGTGAGGATTTAAAGATAAAAAAGATTTTATTTTTGAGTGATTTTAGGTTTACATAAAAATTGAACAGAAAGTACAGAGTTCCCATATACTCTTTCCCCTTTCTCCCTTCCCTTCACCCCCGAAACTCACAATTTCCCCTATTATTAACTTGGATTTCCCCTATTATTAACACTTGCATTAGTGTGATACACTTGTTACTAATTGATGAACCAATATTGATACATTATTATTAACTAAGGTCCACAGTTTATATTAGGGTTTACTTTCTGTGTTGCACATTCTATGGGTTTTGACCAAAGCATGTCATGTACCCACCATTACAGTATCATACAGAATAGTTTCATTGCCCTCAACGTCCACCTATTCATTCCCACCCCAAGAATGCTATGTTTTTGCTGTCCTCTTCTACTAAGGGCATATCAGTGGGAAAGCAGGAGAAGCTGTGACCGACATAATAAATTAAAATGTCCTGGCTTGGCATTCAAGGCGCTCCCCGACATGGCCTTGACTTAATTTTTTCACTAGTGATCTTTTCGCCTAGTGATCCCACCCCTCACTCCCATTCTTGGTACAGCCTGTGGTTGGTGAGGCATATTCTACTCTGACCACGTTCAACATGCTCTGCATTTTCTAGTCTGTTCATCTTTGTTCATGCTGAGGCTGCTCTATCTTCTTCCCATCCTCACTGCTGCACTTCACAATCTGTCTTTCCAACAATAGTGGGAAATCCCATAATAGTCCAAATGCTACTTTCTCCATGAAACCTTCCATAAATGCTCCAACCTAAAAATACTCTCCATTTTCTGTATTCCCACAGCATTTTATACTTGTCTTTTAACTCTGATATAATTATTTGGATAAATATCTCCACCATTCAATTTCAAGTTCTGGAGCAAAAGGACAGTGTCTTACTATTCTGTTTTCCCTTTAGTCCTATGCACAGTTGTTTACTAAATGCTTGCCAATAGAATGAGCATATTTTATAGAGAAAAGTAGATAAGTATTCATTTTTTTTCTGTGAAAATGGAATAAAGGTACTTTCTCAATGGTTTAGTTTTGCTAAGACTTAAGCTCCCCAGAAAAGATGGTAATGTTCAATATTATAAATAAAATACAATTTAAGCTAAAATCCTTCCCCTCCACAATGTATACTCAGTTTTTCTTTTTCTTTTTTGATAATTGCAGGAGGAAGATTAGGGTCCTATAAAGTTTGTTTGCTTTTTCTATGTAGAAAAGACAAAGTAAGAAAGAAAAACAGCTTTCTTGTTCGTTTCTATGAAAACATATTACTCAAATACATATTTTCCCTCCCCTTTCCTTCTCCCTGTCCTCTTATTCTAGGACATCTTGACCTAAACAATATTATTTCATGGACCATGTTTACTGGGAGGCACAGTGGTTCCCTAGACATTTTATTTTATTTTGACTTAGAGATGGATCCAGGGAGCCTGCTTCTAATTTGGTCTCTAGAAAACATAAGCTACTGTTTCTGCCAAGCTGTAAGTTGAGTAGGTGTTTTTTGTTACTCCATGCAATTACCCATGAAAGAATAAATTAGCGAAATATTAGGATGAACAACAGCCCTTCTCAGGGATAAGTAACAGTGTCTTAACTTTCCAGCTGGGTGACAGGAGTGTGTTGCATCAGGGTGTATCTATCAATTTCACAACCTTCAGTGTGTTTCAAGAAGGCCAAAGTCTCTAGGCAGACATTGTGAGGAAGGACATGAATATGTGACCTTTATCTTAGACCTTCAAACTTGGCTTTAAACTATATTATAGTCAGTGAGCAGACTTTACACAATATTCCAAAGTACAAAGCACTTCAAACAAAAATACAACCAATATGCAAAAATAAAGTAACTTCTCTCATCTGAAAGGCAGCATTATTTGGGAGTATGGAAGCAGCAGGTCAGAAAAGATGCTAGATTATAAAATCAAGCACCAGAACTATCTAATTTCCCTTTGGTGTTTTATGCTGTCCCTTATGAAAAGAAAAACTTCTATTAGAATATCTGGGGAAATGCTGCGTGTCCTTAACACGTTAAGCGCCCAGCCTGTTTTGTCTTCGGGACGGAAAGTATAGTGTGAGTTACCGGTGACTGACAGGGCGCTTAACGTGTTAATAATTATATTAGCTAATATTAATAGATCCCCAAATCTTTGCTAAGTATTGTGCTAAATACAGCATTTGAATCATCCCATTTAATCTTCACAACATCCCTATGAGGTAGGTACACTTATAATTTTCTTTAAAGAAGAGGAAACTAAGGCACAGATTTGGAAGTAAGTAATTTGTCTAAGAACACAGTTAACTAAATTGTAGAACTGGGTTACCTACCCAGATGATTTAAAACTTCAAGGCTGCACACTTAACTTTCTAAACTGAATACATTTGATGTATCAGGTACAGGAGGCTGGGATGTACTTTGAAGAATAATTCTCAAATAAAAGCTTCATTAGACAGATGTGTTAAGCTGTGCAACAATAATAGGTGCCAGAAAAAAGCCTTTCATATATTCTCTAAAACTTAGTGGTCTTGTTGGAAGTGCCCTTTCAGAGACCATAAATAACTTTTTATTTTTTTTATTTTTTAAATATATATATTTTATTGATTTTTTACAGAGAGGAAGGGAGAGAGATAGAGAGCCAGAAACATCAATGAGAGAGAAACATCGATCAGCTGCCTCCTGCACACCTCCCACTGGGGATGTGCCCGCAACCAAGGTACATGCCCTTGACTGGAATCGAACCTGGGACCCTTCAGTCCGCAGGCCGACGCTCTATCCACTGAGCCAAACCGGGTAGGCAATAAATGACTTTTTAAAATATCTTCTTATTTGTTTCAGTTTGATACCTTAGAACTCGTAAATATAGTTCCAACTTATTTATCCAGCCCCTCCTTATTGGTTCATGAAAATCATTTTGCAGTGTAAATTGACCTCAGAATTTTTAAATTCTTCTCCCATTTTAAGAGCTGCTATCCAGAGACAAAAATCATCCTGAAATATTAGAGCAGAAATGGCCTATTTGAGATAACCTAAATTCCTCATTTGACAGATGAAGAAAAGGAGGCATAGTGATTTGCCCACAGTTGGTTAGAGGCTGATTAAGAATCCAGGTTTTCTGTCTCCTGTATCTGGCAGAGGGCCAGACACTGAATAAGTCCTCAATAAATATAATTATTGGTAACAGTGGTCATTTTTGCACTTATTAATAACCAAAGTACTAGAATCATGTAAAAGGTGGACTAAAAGCCTCCAATGCTACCACTAGGGGACAGGAAGAGGAAGAAACACCAGTATAGTCCCATTGTTCAAACAGGACTACGCCTAAAACAGATGTCCTGTTTTAAAGGCCTCTGGAAAAGGAGAGTACACAGCTTCTCTTGGTTACTTATTCCATTGCTTAATTGCTCTTTTGTAGCCAGGAAAGTCTAAGTCTTATCTGGCATTTCCCCAACTGTGTTATACATATGTTAATGATGTTCCTTTTAAAATAATTAAAAAGAAAAAAAATTTTGGTGGGCAAGTAAATTTAGGAAATGCTAGTCAAGTAAGGTTAAATAGGTTTACTGTGGGACTTCTTAGACTAATAATTCATGAGAAAATACAAGAGAGGAGAGGGCACAGTATGCAATATTTGAGAAGTTTAACATTTGATGGAATACAGTTTGTGAAATAATCGTCTAACCTATGTTGCAGTTTGTAACTTTTTTCGTTTCCTAAACATACAGTTATCATCCTTTGCATGTTTGCCCTTTACCATATGTACCTGTTTCTCTTGTATGGCCACATGCTGTTTAGATAGCTTGCCTAATCCACTCCTGAGATATCAGGAGACAAGATGACAGGATCATGCCCTCCTCCATTTCTTCTTCCTTAGCTGGAAATGCATGTCCTCTTGCTCCCTATATATAGTTAAACTTGCTTCTTCTGCTGAAACTATCTTTACATGTTTCTAAAGGGAGATTTACTATTCATAACCTAATTAAGATGCAGGCCCAATCTGTTGAACAGTTAGTTGCTCTGGTTTAGCAGAAAATCCCTACTTTGCCTGCTAGCACATGAAGAATAGTGCTTAGGTCAGAAAAAAGGAACTGGAATGTTTCCTCCTGGCTAGCTCCCTCTTCACATTTTGGTTTTGGCTTTGCAGTGATACGGGAATAAAAATGAGAGAGGGAGACTGAATGGAAAGGGAAAAAAATAAAAAGAATGCTCCAGAAGTTTGTAACTAGTCAAAAAAGAGGAAACCATTAAAGATCTGCCAAAGTATTGTTTCTCTTTGGTGTGTCCACCTCTCAAACATTGTAAAGGACCTCCTGCAACCAGGATGGGTAGGAGGTTTTAAATAATGCTTTACTACCTCTAATAGCTTGAAATTATCATAGAAGGGAAAGGCACTATCTTACTTAGAGTTTTTTAGTCTGGCAAAATTATGTGATACACTATGCTTCTGTTTCTTCTTTTGTTTTCAATTTACTGTGCCAAACACTGTTAATGAGAAGACAATGGTCGTAAGCGAAACAAACACTAAGAACAAAAGTGTCAAAACAGATGTAGCCAGATGGCTAGTGGTTATTGGCCCATTTTTTGTTTTTTTAACAAGTAATACTACGTATTATCTTAAAACATTTTACAATGTGATATTAAAATGTCCAGAGTAAACATTTTTCATATTTTAGACCTTCCTCCTGAGCTATTATAGCATTACCAAAAATATTCTATATTAAAGCATTTGATATAACTTGACTCTCATTCATGATTTAAAAAAAACAAACTTCTTAACTGGGAAGGAAAGGGAACTTCATTAATCTGATAGGGAATATCTATAAAAAACAAACAAAATACCTAAAGTAGCAATCATGTATGATGCTAAAATATTTAAAGCTTTCCTTCTGAAATCAGGAATAACAATATATTGGAAATCCTATCTAATACAACAGGGGAAAAGAGACATGAGGGTTAGAAAAGAAAAAAGAAAAATAATATTATTCACACATGATGTGATTGTATAAAAAACATTGCAGTTAAGAGAATTTAGCAAAGTTGCTGTAAAGAGGGTCAATATTTAAAAATTAATTGTGTAAGCCAACAACAAATAAAAATGACATTTAAAAATGATTTTTACAATAACATTAAACCTCAAATACCCAGGGGAAAACATCTAGCAAAATATGTGTAAGATCTCTACACTGAAAACTCAAAAGTATTATTGAAAAAAATGAAAGAATATTTAAATATACCATGTTCACAGATTGGAAGACTCATTATTGTAACGCTGTCAATTCTCTCTACATTTATCTATAAGTTCAGAAAAAATTTATTCAATATCCTACCATTTTTGTGTGAAAATTGACATGCTGAGTCTAAATTTCTATGGAAATTCAAAGGACCAACAATAGCCAAGGCAACTTTAAAGAGAAAAACAATGCTGGAGGACTCTACTACCAGATATTAAGTCCAATTATAAAGCTACAGTAATTAAGACAACATATTAATTTGTGCAAAAATAGAAAAAATAGACCAATGCAACAGAAGAGCAAGTCCAGAATCAATCCAACAGTTACATAGGCATCTGGTTTATGACAAAAATGCCACTTCAGTATACTGGGGAAAAGATGATCTTGTCAATAAATGGATCAACAATCTATTTTAAAAACCTTGCTTCTTAGAAGAATTATCATTATATTTTATTCTGGTGTTTCTCTTTTTAAAAGCTTTCCCTGTTTCACTTTCTTTGGAATTTTTATTTCTCAATATCTTAATCTCAATTTATGCTCATTCAGTAATATAAAATCAAAACCATTTCAAATCAAGATACCCAATTGTTTAATACTATGTTCAAGGTATTTTTTAGGCCTCACAAGAAATACATTACAATTATAGTTCTTGATCTTTAGAAGTTACCAAGGTGAAAGATGTTTAGTAAAAGTATAGAGATCAAAGTAGTGATAGAAACAATAAGTGCTCTAGAAATAGGGAGGAGGAGGAGGAGACTAACGTGTTCTGAAATAATTGAGAATAACTTCACGGTAGATATGGCTTTTGAATTATGAGGGCCCAGTGGGATGATTAGGATTTGAATTATTATTGATAAAAGTATTATAAGGAAAAGATACCTGTCTCTATCATCCAGCATGCTCCTTATATTACCTGATAACAACTTAAGTGATAACAAATAAGTGAATATAATATCAAAGATGAATAGATTTTACATAGGACATACACTTGCAAATTGAATTGGTTTATCCTGGGTCAATTATTTGTATCATGTAATTGACTAGAGATGTGGCCTGTATCAATGACAAAGATTTCTATGTAACTCTGGCCATACTTATGTCCAATGCACACTTTTGGTCCTTATTAGCATCATATTTTAGTCAACTAAGCAAACTTGCCCAGACATCTAATATAACAGGCCTACAATTAAAAAAAAACACACACACTAAAATAAAGGCAGAGTTTTATGTAAAGTACAAGACAATAGCAAAATAATATCCAATGATATTACATTAAAAATATTTAATTGCTAATGCAAGCAAAAACATAAGAGCAATAAATATTTTACGTTTTCCAAAAGAAGTGACTTAATTAAAAGAAGCAAGGGGAGCCATTGTGTTCACATGCCCAGAACATCTGAAAAATACTAGAACTCTTGTTCTATTACTAAGTTTTGCCATTGGCTCTTTGCCAAAATAAGAAATTAAACCTTTCATTCTTCTGGAACTATGATTAATAATATATATCAGATAATATCTAAATGTTTTGAAAAATGCTAAGGAAAAGATTATAAGAGGGTAAACAATAAGTCTGATAATAGAAAACTTTAGAAAGCATGGATAATAAAACCTGTATTATCCCAAAGTGGTAACTTACATTTTAAGTGTGTGAAGACAAAATTAACATTTGTTAGGCACCTATTACATATCAGGTATAGCTCTAAGTGCTTTAAATGTTGAATATTAGTTAGTAATTAAATAAGTTATTTTTCTTAGCACTGTTAGAAAATTAGTCTCTTGGAAATTTAAATGAATACTAGAAGTTTAAAAAAGTAGGCAGACTTATACACCCCTATGTTCATAGCAGCACAATTTACAATAGCTAAGATTTGGAAACAGCCTAAGTGCCCATCAGCAGACGAGTGGATTAGAAAACTGTGGTACATCTACACAATGGAATTCTACGCCATTGTAAAAAAGAAGGAATTCTTACCACTTGCAACAGCATGGACAGAACTAGAGAGCATTATGCTAAGCGTAATAAGCCAGTCAGAGAAAGATAAATATCACATGATCTCACTCATTTGTGGAATATAATGAACAACATAAACTGATGAACAAAAATAGAGCCAGAGATATAGAAGCATCAAACAGACTGTACAACTTATGAGGGAAAGTAGGGAGTGAGGGGGTAAAAGATCAACCAAAGGACTTGTATGCATGCATATGAGCAAAACCAATGGGCACAGACAGTAGGGGGCTGAGGGCTTGTGCTTGGGGGTGGGGGTGGCAGGGGAGAGGTCAACGGGGGAAAAAGGAGACTCATGTAATACTTGAAACAATAAAGAATTTTAAAAAAAGTAGGCAGACTTGCAGAAGAAGCCAGGCATTTGGATAATTCACAAATTTATGACATTCAAAGTAACATTGAAAGATACTCAACTAATGATATTCAAACCAATGAAAGGGCATGGTGCAAATAACTGTAAGCAATAGGTAATTCAAGATATGTTTGTACCTGTGTTTAGCATATTTAGTATTGTTTGTTTGTTTATATTAGCATTGGTTTTAGACTAGTATTTAGTTTACACTAAACTTTTGTTTGTACTTACTAAATACATTCCAGTGCTTGACCTCAGGAGCTGCCAAGGTAAAGCAGGAGATCAGCTTTGTATTAGTAAGTCAACAAAAGCTTATTAGATACCTATTATGTGTTAGATCAGCCATTTCCAACTGGTGTGCAGCAAGAATTTTTAAAACATGCAATACCCTGACTATTTAGTCAGAAGCACTGACCTCTTTTCCTTTAGACTGTCAAATAAAAACACAACAGCCAACACAACAATAGCCATCCAGTGTGAATGGATCAAAATTATACCTATATTCTTTGTGAGATTGGCAAAAAATATAGCATATTTTTAGGTGTACTGCATAGTAATTAGTTTATGTGTGCCATGAGATGAAAAAGGTTGAAAATTGCTGTTAGATATTTGTGAAATAATGAAGAGAATAAAACCTGGGTCTTACCCTCAGTTGACTACATAATTTAGCCTAGGGAACATATAAAACAGAAAATAATATCAGGTATTTCTCTAATTAAGGGCTAAATAATGTGATACAGACCAAAAAGGTTAGAGAATTTTATTATTTCACTTTAACAACTATTAATGAGCCCTGCTATTCATAGAGCATGTTCTAGGCATTTGGTATATACCAGTGGGGAAGCAAAGTAGGCAAAGATCTCTACCCTCGTGGGGTTGATATGCTAGTGGGATAAAGTGGACAATAAACAATAAATGCAATAAATAAATAAATACATTATAGGGTATTTTAGAAATAAAGTGTAGAGCAGGGGGAGGGGAAGGGCAGTGGGGAGAATAGATAATTCAATAGGGGGTCAAGGTAGTCCTCCCTAGAAGGTAAGATCTGAGCAAAAATGAAAAGGAGCTGAGAGAGTCAGCTAAGAGGGCAGAAGAAGCAAAAGCACTAAGGCAAGGAGCATGTGTGGAATGTTGGAAGAACAGCAGGAGGCCAGTGTGGTGGGAACAGAGTGAGTAAAGGGCAGATAGATACAAGAGGGGACGGAGAAGTGACTGGGTGGGGTGGGAGCTGTGGGGCAGACGGGGGCTTTTGTTATAAGTGACGTGGGGAGCCACTGCAGGGTTTTGAGCAGAATGACTTACTTTTTAAAATAATCCCTCTGGATGGTGGGCTGAGACAAGGCTATTGGGAGACAAGGGCAGAGGCAGGAAAACCTCTTGAGAGATTGGGATAGCAATCCAGGCTTGGATCAGGGTGGTGGCAGTGGAGGGAGGATAGGAGACATATTCTGGACATACTTTCAGTTTGTAGGAGAGGGACAGCATCAACGGTAGTGTATTCAGAGAATGCTTCACAGCATAGACATTACTTGAACTTGGCCTTGAAGGACAGGGAGGATTTGAAAAGATGGAAGAATTAGGAAGGGCTTTCCAGAATGTGATAGGCTTGGTGGCCACAGTGAATATGGCTTATTCTTGGGATAATGAAATTAGTTCTATTAAATCCCAGGCCAATCACTAGGGTTTTTAGGGAAATAAGATGATAAAGTGGAACCAGATTATAAAGTGCTTTGAAAGCCAGGCAAAGGTGCTTAGACTTCAGTGTCCACTATAGTAGGTGCTCAATACTTATTAGAAGGCTGTTTTTTTAGGACCACTTATTTTGCAAATTGGATTGGCTGGCTGAGAGTTTCCTATTTAGAAGGTCAGCTAAAAGCCATACAGAAATCCTGGCATGAAGTAGTGAGGGATAATTCACATGTAGGTAATTAGCAGTTGACTGTTTTAAATTTACTTTATAATGCAAGCAATTCCCCACTGTGGGAATCTCAATCTTGTGCTGCCAATCCCTTATTCAAACAAAAATTACATGAGTCTAAAAAACTGTGTACTCAAACAGCCATGTGATCTTAATTCTAGGTTGTAGAGTTGGATTGCAGTTACTATCAGGTACATGTGCAATTCCCGTGTCTCTAATTTAGTCAGAGGTGCAAACTCTGTCTACAAAAAAGGGTAATCTGGTAGAGGTTTATAGAAACTTAGCTCCATTCAAATGAGTCTGACTCATTCTCTATCGCATATTTTCACAAATATTCAACACTAGCAGATGAACAGGAAGCATTTGCTGGACAACTTTCTAATGCCCAAT
The DNA here is from genome assembly GCF_000147115.1 of Myotis lucifugus. Lineage (NCBI taxonomy): Eukaryota > Metazoa > Chordata > Mammalia > Chiroptera > Vespertilionidae > Myotis > Myotis lucifugus. The sequence goes on from NW_005871056.1 coordinate 13,328,170, forward strand.
TTAAGGGCATCTAAAGGTACCTTAAGTAACAGAAACCTTGTGTCACTTTTGTTGATCTAATACAATGAAGAAATTTGCTTAGCTCACATTTTCTCTGAAGCAAAGAATATGTACCCTACAAAAAGGTATGATGATTTTAGAATTTCCTCGAGGTGATCTTATTCAAGTTTTAAGTGAGAATGCTGACAAAGATAGTAACCTATGAAAACCTCTTTCAAATGTATAAAAATTGTTTTCATTTAATGACTCTTGCACCTTAATTAACAGTTTAAATGGATAATTGCTGTCAGATAGTTTTCAAGACAAGTTGTATATCTGAGGGCTGGTAGGGGAAAATAATTTTTTAAAAATGCTGTGTCTTCTTGTAAGCATCTAATATAAATAACATTTGTTTTGATTATTTCCTATAATTCATAATTTGGAGGAAATAACAAGAGAAATGACCATGTTTCAAAATAAGAGATTCTCAGAGTCTAGAAATCTAGCAAATCTCTAAGTCCTGGTGACCAGAAGAGAGATTTGAATAGTTAAATCAGAAATAAATGATAAAACTAGAGCCATACTAAAAAAAATTAATATGGACAACAGTAAAATTCTAGAAAAAGGCCCTCAATTATTATTACATGTTAGATTATGAAATTAAGGGTGGTGTCAATAACCTAACTTTTCATCATATAGAGAACATTATAATGGAAGACAGTTTTTCAATGTTTCTGAGAAGAAAACATGTAATCATCACTCTCATTTAGGCTCCAAAAATAATTTCAACTTTTGGAAATTCAATCTTTTCATAGACAAATGTTAATGAAAGTGGGAGGTAATTCCTCCATTAAAAAAAAAAGACATAAAGATGATTTCTTTAATTTTGATCATTTCCTTATTAACACATTCATGGGAAGTTATGGAGAAACCTCATTTCATTCAAAACTGCCACTTATTTTGGTGCATAAAGGATTCTGCAGTCCCCCCACCCCCATATTCCTTAAAATACTTCAAATTTAGGCATTTAGGAAGATTATAAGTCTTCTATCCACAAGTGATTAATACTACAAGGCCAAAACAATAAACTCTATATATGGCTTCAGATGTACTTTCATAAATATTGTGTCATTTAATCCTCACAATAACCCTGTATTTTCTGTTAATTATGTGCAGAAATGGAGGGCAGAGAGAATAAGTGATTTGCTCAGATTCACACAGAAAGTATGTGGCCAAGACAAGGTTGGGGTGGTTACATCCTCTGATACTACATTGGTCCCTTCAAACTTCTGGTCCCTTGGAACTTCTGGAAAGGTGAACACTTTGGTCAATTACCAAAATGGTTCCAAGTATACAGTTGCCTGGAGTCACATGGACACAGTTTAAGTTTCCCTCAGTAAAAAATGATGGGCAATCAATCATTTACTCCTATCTCAGGAGAGACTCTCGTTTCAAGAATCATCTATTGCAGCATTTGTCATGTCTCTAAGGCATATTTCCATTGCTCAATCAGCTCCAAAGGACAAGTGTGTCATCATCTTTCAATGCTCTGGTGCAACAACTTAAAATTAGAGAATTCACATAGGACTAAGTCTGGCACTGAAAGCAGAAGGCATATTCAGCTTGAGTTTGTGGAAGCTTCCCTTTAATCTTGCCAATTTTTACTAGTGGAAGTGATTTCAGAGCCATCATGGGGTTACTTGGGGTTGCCTGAGAAGATCATGATGAAAACAGAAAGGGGAATAAGATAAAGTGGGTCACAATGATCATGGAGCCCAGAAAAAAGTGGAAAAGTCCTTTTTGGGCATAATGGCTACATAGAGTTTTTAATATCATGAATATGACCAATACAGCTGGACATCTAGGTCATTCACACTCAATGAGCCACTTTTTTCTTCAATAACAGGACCCAGCTACTTGTAACAACTCCCAATTCCATCTTGTCTATGATGAGGAAGAAGGAACATCAACATTAATTACTGTGTCTAGACCAAATACCTATTCTCTACAGTGTTTCATCTCTGCTGGACTCAAATAGTTAATAATAATCATATTCCCAATTTATTTTCAAGTTTGTCTGTTTTGGCAAAGGTAGAATAAGTATTTCATGGTGTTCTATAAAATACAATAGAAGTTAACCACAGGTCTTTGACCTTTAGGACCTCATATTTTTAACAGAAAAACACTATGAATAAGAAGTAATCAGATTCCATATAAAACAAGAGTTAAATTATTGGTACAATATATAAATTGTAATCATTCTATTCTGTACTATGTTAGTTAGGAAGAAAAGTATTGGGTTATTCTCTGGGAGGAGATTTGAGACTCAAAAAAAAAAATTAAATCCAGGGCAAATTCAAGGCACAAAAATAAAGAGATTTGTATAGAATGAAAACTAACTTAAACTATCCCTCACCACAAATAGCACTTGTTCCCCAGTTAAAGCTAAAATATTTGTTGCACTGCACTGTGGACATATTAATTTCAAACAGACAAAACTATCAAATTTTGACACAAGAACTGTTTCACAGTATAACTAGGCCATTCTGCCCTGATACCAACTAAATCAATAACTGGAGAAAGATAGCAATAATTTTATGGCTTGCAGAAAAATAGAATAACAGACTTTTATATCATATAATGAAACTAAACTTCTTTTTAAGAGGTTCAGATGAGAGAAATATACATTGGGTCAAATCATATAATAAAATTAAATAGTATTTCAGGAAATATTTAAAACTATTTTTTAGAAAGCATGATGTTTTTAAAAATTGTGATTGATAACGTTTAAACTTCCGGCTTCCAGAAAAATTAAAATGTTAAATTGTAAAGCCATAATTTCAAGAATTACATGACTTAATTTTAATATTTTAGCACTTATATTGTAAAACATGAATCACACTACTTAACCCAATCTATTTTTAGCATCTCGGAGAAAAAACACACACAAATAGAAGTAAATACAAAACAGTACAAAACAGAAGAAGCTGTGGTAAGAAACTCCAGTAGGAGGTACAGAAAGGAAGAACTCTGCTGTATACCTGAAAATAATATAATATTGAATGTCAACTGTAATAAAAAAACATTAAAATGGAAAAATAGGTTAAAAAAGGGAAGAACTTACATTTTGCAAAATCCAAGAAAGACATGTTGAAAATGGGATATCTATTTGAATCATATATATACACATGTGTGTGTAAGTAAACGTAAAAATTAGTCACTTATTTAGCATGAAATAGGCATTTAGAGACCTCATTTTCTTTATGTGTAAAATGAGATGCTTAGAATAGACATACTGCAAGGTCCCCCACAATCTATTCTACAGTGCATAAGGATCTATGCTAGGTAACCTAAGAAATATAAAGAAGTATTTAACTCTGTCCCACACTCTGGAAGCTTACAATTCTTTGGGAGAGATTAAAATGTACACATAAATATATAGATTTCAAAGTGGAACAAAAACATGCTGAGAGGGCTTTAAAAGGAATGAAAATGCTATAAGAGGAATAAAAACTGCTGTGAGAAATATCTAACATATAAGAGTAAAAGGGGGAAAAAAGTGACTCTTCAGGTAGTCTAAAAAGACCTTAAATATTTTTGGCAAACATATAAATCCAGGAAATAAAATGAATAGCTCTTTTTATATAAATCTACCTTTAATGCTTAAAATTCAAGAAATGGGAGCCATGCACAGAGATAAAATATAAATTAGTTTAGTTTTCTTTTTAAAGTTCTGAATATTCTTATAAGTAAACACTATAGCAGCAAACTAAGCATTAAAATACTGCACTATACACATAACAGAATTATAACAAATATAACTTAGAAAACAAACTACAAGAGCAATTTTAACCTTCTATAAATGCCCGAGGTACCCCACAGCCATATCTGGAATGGACTTTACCTTGTGAAGTGCTTGCAGACAGTGTACCAGCGAAGGAATCACTTTCTGGGTCAATAAGAGAATCTCCCAGAGTTTCACCCATAACAGCATGGAATAGGAATTGGTGTGATTCACACTGATATTTTGTCTATTTCTTGCAAAAGACCAATCCGTTAAAAGAAAAAGACTTGTGGTAGTAGAACTTGTGAACACACCAATGAGTCAGGACATCAGTTTCCAAATATTCGGGAGAGGTGGGAATAAACACACAAAGAACTAGGCCTGAATTGGCTGGCACTATTCTGTTAGAGAGCCAGCTGTGACAAAATGTTGTGTCATAATTTTGTTCACTGCTTTGGCAAGACTTGGTACATTACAAGGAAAACATTGCCACACTGTCTCGCCAGTGACCCACATGTTTAGTGTCTTATGAGGGGCGCGAGCTGTACAGTATTTAGAACTATCAGAGCAAAGAGACTGTTCAATATTCAATTGCTTCTTTTTAAAAAAATATGTTTTTATTGATTTCAGAGAGGAAGAGAGAGGGAGAGAGAGAGAAACATCAATGAAGAGAGAGAATCATTGATCGGCTGCCTCCTGCACGCCCCTTGCTGGGAATCAAGCCCACAACCTGGGCATGTGCCCTTGACTGAAATCAAACCCGGGACTCTTCAGTTCGCAGGCCGATGCTCTATCCATTGAGCCAAACCGGCTAGGGCTCAAATGCTTCTTAAATGGAAAACTTAAAATCTCTGTCCAGATAAACTTACTTGGACAAAGTTTTTTTCTCGCTACCCACCCCTGGTTGAACCTCTATTCATCTTATCTGGAAAAAATTTTTAATTTAAACATGTATTCATATTTTAAAATTTACTATCAGCATTCTACTGAAATGTTATATGCTAAGGTATTTATTCTACTACTTTACAAAGCCCCAAATGATACTGACTGCTATCCAAATTCTATAAAATTAAACAGTTGAGAGAATGAAAGTAGGGACTAATAGGTTTAGATTTTTTAATATCAGGTTTTCTTTTAAAAAACTTGATTATTAAGTTTATCCATCAACAGCAGTGCAGCAATGTTGCATCAGTTGATGTTTAAAGGACAAATACCATGTCATAATGAAAAAAGTGGAGTTCTCTCTGAGAAGAATAGTGCGTTACCAGGAAAAAAATAGACTTACACTGATAGGTTGGCAAGGAATGTGGTCAGTTTTGTAATCAGGAAAAAGCTGGCTTCTTGCTCAAGACCTTTGCCCTTTTTGGCAAGAGGAGACACTAGCTGTGCCAAAATTCAATGTGGGAGCTGGTCTCCTCTTGTCACATAAGTGGCTTAATAGAATTGCAGTGACTTGTGGATTTAAAAAGCGATCCCACATAGGGCAATATATCAGATGGCAATAATTCTCTGAATTACACTTATCCCAATTTCCCCAAGTGGAATAAATATATATCTGATTAATCTACATTGATTAACTAGTTGTCCTGCAAGGGGACTAGCAAAAGTTTCCCTGTCAATCACAGAGAAACGGCTTGGTGGGAAAACACTTAGTGGATCTCAATAGCATAGAATAAAATGGACAGCTGGGCAATTACATCATTATTTTAAGCCCCCAAAATCTCTATAAGGGAAATCAAGTTAAAGATCCAAATGACTGAGGTAATCCTCGTTGTACAGAATACATTGTATAGAACTATATTCAACTTGAATTCTCAATAACAGAGTTTCTCCTTCCCTCTCAACAGTGGGAAATTTACTTATATTATAGACACAATGACATAATATTTAAAGGTGTAATTAAATTTAGGATTCTTGATTGACTTTATGATAGATCAAAATAAACGATTAAAGTCAAGAGCACTTTTCTTCTTGTTAATAAAACAGAACAACAATTTAAGCCCCATTCTGCTTACAGATATTCCTACTCAATGTCCCAAGATGTGTTTTCCTAATAAGTCTTATTCCTATTAAGTGGCAGTGTCTCACCCAATTCCAGATCACCACCTCATTCCTGACCTCAGATTCCAGTCTCTCCAATTTTTAAAAAGTGGCATGTTTATTAAAATGTTAAAATTATGCCAGATTATAAGAATGATAAAATTGGCAGCTTGATACCATTTTAGTAAGAGAAACTCTTTAGAGTCAAACATTTTGTTAATAAAATGAGAAAATGAGGCCCCCAAATGACAAGTAAATTCTCCAGGTTAAACAGTCAGGTAGTGACAGGGTTTAAACTAGAATCTAGGTTGTTAGGCCTCTAATTTTCAGCCCAGTCTACTACTGGCCGTCACCAACTTTTACTCTTAGAAATGTCTAAATCACCTCTTTTAATAAACCAGGCATCATGGGAATAGAGTATTAGGTGAGTAAAGGGAAAAATATGTTAACTCTTTCAAGGAATATCAATGAATAACTGCATTATTCAGTTTTTAATACCCATTGATACTGGGAGTGAGGATGGGGTGTTTGAGGAGTCTCTCACTACCCTTCTTCCTCTTATCCCTACATCTGCTCAGTTAGAATGTAGCTCATTCATGCCACATAATTCTACCTGAAGACCCTAGTTTTGTTTCAGAGGTTAATAGTATTACCTGGTTTTCAAATTCTGTAGCACTCTCTGTAATTTGAGCAATACACAGGTTCATTCTTTTTAACTACCATCAAAGGGACCAATTTCTGGACTCTTCACCTACTGTTACTTCTATTCTCTCTTTTTTTCCTTTTCAGACTGCACTTGTCACATTGTCATTCCTTCTCTTCCCAGACTACATTACTTGAAAGCAAAAACCTGTCCACACTTTTATTTGTTCAACAAATATTTATTGATAATATATCACAATATATTGGCAGGCATTGAGCTAGATGCTGGCCTGATGAAAAAAATGTGTTCTTATCTTGTGTAGTTCAAAAATAGTGAATAAACAAAAATTACAATTTTGATAAACATAGAGCCTGGCACATAGCAGGCTAAAGAAATATCTAAACTTTTGACAGCATATACAAATCAAGAAATCTAAGAAGCACCCCAAGTTACTAAAAATACTTATACAATGTGGATTGTTTAATCATATTTTATGTTAGTGATAATATGTTATCCTAGCATACTATACTGCTAGATTACTTAAGAAATAACTTGCTCCCATGAGCATTAAAATGGACAAGATTAATTGAGCCTAATAAATTGAATCTAATTATACATCTGTTTTGTCCTTATATATTGAAGACATATTTTATTTTACAGCTATCCATTTATTCATTCCTCAAATATTCATCAAATACCTGCTGAGTTCCAGGTATTATTTTAGGCATAGGAGATAAATACATTAATGAGCCAAGATTTCTATCCTCAATGAATTCACATTTAACCATATTAGTAAAAATTATCTAAAATTAAAAGAAGGATCTTTTAACTTACTTAACTTTGAAGGTCAATTAGCATGCATTGATATCAGAAATAATACATTTGCTTAATTAAAGTTATTAATATCAATGGACAATATATGGTCACCAGAAAACTTATGAGAGTTTAACATGCTTGTGAATATCTCTATCTTCATGGCCTTAAGGTTCCTCAGTGTCTTTATTATATTAATATCTGAAGGATATTATAATACAATCCATAAAGAGCATGCTGGTGAGTTGCACTGTAATGTAAGGTCTTGGAGCTTTAGACGCAGAAGCTTTGTATATCAATTGGTTATCAGCACTTTGCATTTGAAAGATACCTTTACATAGAAGTCTATTGCTTTTCACTCTATGAAAACTTTATTTTTTTAAATCCTCACCGGAGGATATGTTTCCATTGTTTTTTAGAAAGAGTGGAAGGGGGGGTGGGGGGGTGAGACACAGAGAGAGAAACATTGATGTGAGAGAGACCCCTCGATTGATTGTTTCCTTACATGTCTGATCAGAACTTGGGATCAAGTTTGCAACCCAGGTACATGCCTTTGACCAGAATCGAACCTGGGACCCTTCAGTCTGTGGGCGACGCTCTATCCACTGAGCCAAACTGGCTAGGGCTATGGAAAACTCTTAAAGAATAATCTTTGGTAATTTCACAGAGTGAAGAGTGGTATAAGACCATCTTCCTCAGGTACTACCCACTAAAACTAACTCAACTTCTATTGAGGGATGTAGGGCTTTGTGTAATGTAGAGGTTGAGATGGTCATTTCTCCTTGGACTTTGGCGACCAAAGTGGTATGGATGTGGTTGTGGGTACAGTACAGTCTCAGCAAGAGAAAAAAAATGGGGCTAATTAGGAATGATTATAAGAGGAGGATAAAGAGCTTATTTAACTCTATCACAGTTTATGACTGCTGAAAGCAATGGACAGTTTGGTATATGAAAAGGCTACTCTTCAATATTTAATCTTCAATATTACTTTATGGAACCTATCTTTGGCCAAAAAAATCTGAATATTACTCTGCCAAAAAACTCCCAAAATTTTAGTTCATTTAGAAGAAGGCAACTAGACCAGTGATTTTCAACCTTTTTCATCTCATGGCACACATGAACTAATTACTAAAATTCTGTGGCACACCAAAAAATATATCTTTTTTGCCAATTTGACAAAAAAATAGGTATATTTTTTATTCATTCAAACTGGATAGCTATTATTGTGCTGGCTCTTGTCCTGTCATTATTTTATTTGACAATCTAAGGGAAAAGAGGTCAGTACCCCAGACTAAATAGTCAGGTATCACATGTTTTAAAAATTCTGGCAGGACACCGGTTGAAAATTGCTGAACTAGACTAATAACAGTTAAGAATGATTAATAGCAAAAAGAGGTCTAAACATTTATAGTTAATAAAATCAAAGAATTATATCTGTATAAGGTTTTAAAAGCATTATTCAGTGTTTAGAATGATTTGCATCAAATTCCCCAGGAAATAGATTATTAAATATTTTTTGTGTTGCATTACTCTTGAAACCTTGCTCTTTTTTTTTGGCTATAGATTAAACTTGGGTTTCATTTTCTAGATTGAATTCAAATTTTAAAAACTGCTCTCTTCTATTTTATGTAAAATAAGCTATTAATATCAGTATAGAATAGTATTTATAGTATTCTTTTCTTTTGCTATAATCTCATTTTAAAAGTTGCATTTCATGTCAAAGTGCCAAGAACACTTAAACTAGCTCCTAAAAGGTGAGGAACTCCTTGAGAAAACAATATCTAATACCTCTTTATATCCCTGGAGCCTAGCACAGAGTTCCTGGTTGGCATAAAATATGTTTATTGTTTTTGTTGGTGATGAGAATGATGAAAGAACAGCTGCTTGGCCCATATGTCTCACATGTATCATTCAAGGAGGAGTTTAGAGACCTAATGAACTGATCACAGCATCAATTTTCTTCTTGTTCCAATAAGACTTAAATTTCCTGATGGTACTCTAAAGGAAGCCAGCTAATTCCTAACAACTAGAATGACTACCTAAAGTTCACTTCTCCCCCTACCTAGAACTGCTGCTTTTTCCTAGTGCAATTAAAGTTGGCTCAGAACCTCATCTTTTAATGGTAGTTGCATCAATTCAGAGTTTCCTCATAGTCACAGGAGACATGTCATGGAAGAAATGACATTCCAATGGGACACTCGCCTTTTAGAAGAACAAATAATCCTGTATCATGTAAATCAATCACAACCATCACAGCAAGCTGGGTATTCCCATAGGAAGAGACAAAGGAAAGTTGTCTTTAAATACATGTCATTTTCTTTTCTTTTTTAAAATATATTTTTATTGATTTCAGAGAGGAAGGAAGAAGGAGAGAGAGAGAAACATCCATGATGAGAGAGAATCATTGATTGGCTGCCTCCTGCACGCCCCCCACTGGGGATCCAGCCCGCAACCTGGGCATGTGCCCTTGACCGGAATCGAACCTGGGACCTTTCAGTTCACAGGCTGACGCTCTATCCACTGAGCCAAACTGGCTAGGGCAGGGGTGGGCAAACTTTTTGACTCGAGGGCCACAATGGGTTCTTAAACTGGACTGGAGGGCCCGGAACAAAAGCATGGATGGAGTGTTTGTGTGAACTAATATAAATTCAAAGTAAACATCATTACATAAAAGGGTACGGTCTTTTTTTTTTTTAGTTTTATTCATTTCAAACGGGCCGGATCCGGCCCACGGGCCGTAGTTTGCCCATGGCTGGGCTAGGGCCATGTCATTTCTTTAAAAAAATTTTTAAAAATTGATTTCACAGAGGAAGGGAGAGAGGAGAGGGGTGGGGGGAGAGAGAGAGAGAGAGAGAGAGAGAAACATCAATGATGAGAGAGAATCATTGATTGGCTGCCTCCTGCCTGCCAAACTGGGTATGTGACCTGACCAGGAATTGAACATGACCTCCTGGTTCATAGGTTGACACTCAACTACTGAGCCATGCCAGGTTACATGTCATTGTCTTTTAAAAGGCAAAATCCAACCTTCTTTAATAAAAAACTGTCATTTGGTTCAGATTTTCAAAAAGTAACATATTATCTATACAAGGTTAATATTTTAAACTAATATACCATATTGATTTAAAGAAAAATAATTCAATGAAATTATGTTAACTTGTAGCCAATAGCTCCAGTAGATGTATATTTGATATTTTATTTTTTTTAGAGACGGGGTCTTGCTATGTTGCCCAGGCTGGAGTGCAGTGGCTATTCACAGGCGTGATCCCACTACTGATCAGCACGGGAGCTTTGACCTGCTCCGTCTCCGACTTGGGCCGGTTCACCTCTCCTTAGGCAACCTGGTATCCCCCGCTCCCGCGAGGTCACCATATTGAGGCCGAACTTAGTGCGGACACCCGATCGGCATAGCGCACTATAGCCCAGAACTCCCGGGCTCAAGCGATCCTCCAGCCTCAGCCTCCCGAGTAGCTGGGACTACAGGCGCGCGCCACCACGCCCGGCTATATTTGACATTTTAAAAGATCTTCTATATGCTGAAGCAGTGTAGTATATGGAAAAGCACACTGACAATGGAGCTAGAAAGTCTAGGTTTTAGGTTCCCATCTGGGTTCAGACACAGACTTGTTGTGTCAAATCTTCGGGTTGTGAAATATGCCATTGCTATTTTAATAGGAGTTGTGTTGAATCTATAGATTGCTTTAGGTAGTATGGACATTTTAATGATGTTAATTTTTCCAATCCATACACATGGTATATGCTTCCACTTATTTGTAACTTCCTTAATTTTTTTTCTAAAATGTCATAGTTTTCTGAGTACAGGTCTTTTAAAGCCTTGGTTAAATTTGAACAAAGTGAAGGTATCACAATACCAGATATCAAAGTATACTACAAAGCCTTTGTAATCAAAATAGCCTGGTACTGGCATAAGAACAGACATATAGATCCATGAAACACAACCGAGAGCCTAGAAATCAACCTACACCTCTATGGTAAATTAATATTTGGTAAAGGAGGCAAGAGCATACAATGGAGTAAAGATACTCTCTTCAATAAATGGTGCTAGGAAAATTGACAGGCACACACACACAAAATGAAATAGACCACCAACTTACACCAGACACAAGAATGAACTCAAAATGGATAAAAGACTTAAATGCAAGTCACAAAACCATAAATATCCTAGAAGAAAACATAGGCAGTAAAATCTCAGACATGTCTCACAGCAATATTTTTGCCAATATGTCTCCTAGAGCAAGGGAAACTCAGGAAAATATAAATATATGGGACTACATCAAGCTAAAAAGCTCTGCACAGCAAAAGAAACTATCAACAAAATGAAAAGAGAACCCAATATATGGGAGAACATATTTGCCAATGATACATCTGATAAGGGGTTAATTTCCAAAATATATAAAGAACTTACACAACTCAACACCAGAAAAACAATCCAATGAAAAAATGGGCAGAGGACATGAATAGACACTTCTCCAAAGAGGACATACAGATGGCCAATAGACATATGAAAAAATGTTCAACGTCACTAATCATCCGAAGACGCGAATAAAAATTACAATGAGGTATCACTTCACACCTGTCAGAGTGGCTACTATCAATAAATCAACAAACAACAAGTGCTGGGGAGGATGTGGAGAAAAGGGAACACTTGTGCACTGTGGGAATGTAGACTGGTGTAGCCACTGTGGAAAACAGTATGGAGTTTCCTCAAGAAATTAAAAATGGAACTAACTGCCTTTTGACCCACCAATTCCACTTCTGGGAATATATCCTAAGAGTCCCAAAACACCAATCAGAAAGAATATATGCACCTCTATCCCTATGTTCACAGCAGTGTTATTTACAATAGCTAAGATCTGGAAACAGCCCAAGTGCCCATCAGTAGATGAGTAAATAAAAAAGCTGTGGTACACTTACCCAATGGAATACTATGCAGCTATATAAAAGGAGCTCTTACCCTTTGCAACAGCATGGATGGACCTAGAGAGTACTATGCTAACTGAAATAAACCAGTCAGAGAAAGACAAATACCATATGATCTCACTAATATGTGGAATCTAATGAACAAAATAAATTCACAAACAAAATGGAACTGGAAGCATGGATACATGGAACAGATTGGTCCATGCCCAAGGGGAGGGACCATGCCCAAGGGGAGGGAACAGGGATGACTGGATAATAAAGGTGAAGGGATTAACTAAAGAACATATATGCATACGGCATGGACATGGACAAGGAAGAGGGAGGTGGGGGTAGTGGAGGTAGGCAAAAAGGGGATACCTGCAATAATGTGAACATTAAAACTTTTTAATAAAAAAAAACTCTCAGAGAAAAATCAACTGAAAACTTCCTTCCCCCCATCCCTTTAAAAGTTAACTTGCCTGTAATACCCGAAAAAGAGCCTAACCTGTCTAACCACTTTCTAGGGATCAAATGAACACTTTTCAAATTATTATACTTTTGAACCAAAGACACTACACTATGTAATCCCACCTACACTATGTAAACTTGTCTTTGCATGCAATATCTTACACTCTCCAGTAATTTGGTTTCTAGCATAATAAAATACAATGAGCTATATTATCAACTGACCCATATTTATGTTGTGGGAAATTCTAAACCTCTAAAACATGTGTCTTCTTCATTGTTCAAATTTTATCAATTCATTTTTCAAGATCAGTTATATGAAGCTTCCCTAGGTAACATGTCCCATCACTGGTGAACCACACTAGGAATCCACAATGATCCTAAAGCAAGCTTAGAGACACAGAGTTACATGTAATTTCAGTTTATGTAAAATAAGCAATTTACTAATTTTATGACTGGGATCACAGACGCACAAAACTTAATACCAGATAGGTGAACACAATTAATACAAGATGTTTTCATATAAAGAAAATGGGTTCCAGAGAAATTAAATGACTTGCTTAAGGTATTACCTAGATAATTAGTAGCAGACTTTGAGCTAGAAATTAGGTTTCTTCATTCCCAGTCCAAAGCTCCAAACTGTGCTCTACCTCATTAAAATGAGGCAATAAAATGTTCAAATACATTGTTCCAATCAATTATTCTTAATGCCTCATGTCAGAAGTCTCAGCATGAAAGTATTTGTACTATATGATTCACTTAATGTGGATGAATCATCCATGAATATGCCAGAGTTCATCACAAAGTTTAGAGACAGCGCTTTCTACAAAGAGAGTGTTCAATAACAACTTAGTATTTAAAATGTGATAATATCTGAACAACCAATTCAGGAATTCATTTTGCTGACAATTGTCCTTTTGCCTCATTCATAGATTCTTTATGAGTCATCCTAGCATTCTGGAGTTCTTCTGGTACAAATAGTGGTCTTTTTCATTAAAATGGTTCCTTGCTTTTATGAAAAGAATAACATTGCTATGTGAAAATTTACACTGAGGTAATAATACACTTATTTTTTAAAAGTACTTAGAGCTGTTCAGTGTTTTTCTCATTTGAAATTCACAGTGACACAGAAGTCATTCAAAGCAAAGCAAAAAAAAAGTAACTATTGAATAGGGCTTCAATGTGGAGTCTGGCAATGGTTTTTGGCCATAAAGTTATACTTCATTTCCTATCAAATCTCTAATTGCTATCATAAATAAGATAGGTCTACTTCTGCTAACAACTGTTAACTTTTAAAAAAAATCCTCACTCAAGGATATTTTTTCCCATTGATTTTTAGAGAGAATGGAAGGGAGGGAGGAGGGGCGGGGGAGAGAGAAACATCAATGTGAGAGACACATCAATTGGTTGCCTCCCACATGAGCCCCAAACAGGGCTGGGGATCTAACCTGCAAACCAGATATATGCCCTTGACTAGGAATCAAACCCTGGACCCTTCATTCTGCAGGCCCGTGCTCCATTCACTAAGCCAAACGTGTCAGGGCAACAACTACGACCGCCTAAAATTCATGCCCGTTTAGAAGATTTTATAAGCTACTTGTATACCATTTCTTCGTGAAACATTTACGGTATGTTCATAAAACATATTACTGCACAGAGTGTTAGTGACGACTGTTCTTTTTATTTTATTAAGTGTCATGTATAAGATTTAAATTTTGTTGATAAGAATTGATAATACAGACTGGGTATTGTTTGAAATGAAAATGTAGAAAATTGGAAATATGGAAATTATTGATTTTTTTTAAAAGGTTATCACCAGTAAGGAGCATTATTTCATTTTTATGATCATACATATGCCCAGAAAAAGATCCAGTGACAATTGGATAATAACTATTGAAAATTGATAATTTGTTGATAATATTATAATTTTGAGATCCTACTCTGTTCCAGGTACTGATTTACTTAAATCATCTTTAATTCTCACTACTCTTTTAGATGAAAACAGTGACATTCCCAAAATAAAAGCACTTGTGACAGAGTTTGAATTCAAACACAGGTCTACTTGACTCTATACCATATTCACAAATAGACAAAGCTTTATATCCAAAACCATTACCAAGTGTTTTTTGAAAACACTCAAGTGTTTTCTAGTGTTTGTAGCTCTTTCCTCAAAGGAAACATTCTTATTTTCTTTAATGGACAGAATACACTACTACTTTTCTATATATTTTTAAAATAACCTTTTGTTACTACCGAACCAATACATGTTCATTGTTGAAAAGTTTTTAAATATATACACTGGTAAAAATAAAACCATTATATTTCTATTTTAAAAATATATACACTAGTAAAAATAAAATCATTCTATTTCTATACTCAGAGATTATTAACATTGAACTCAGTTTCTATGTAACTGGATCTTTTTCTGGGCATATGTATGATCATAAAAATGAAATAATGCTCCTTACTGGTGGTAACCTTTTAAAAAAATCAATAATTTCCATATTTCCAATTTTGTACATTTTCATTTCAAACAATACCCAGTCTGTATTCAAATTTCCTCAGTTGACCCAAAATGTTCTTTGTAGCTGGTTTGTTCCAAATCTGAATCTAATCCAGGATGATGAAATGCATTTGGTTATATGTCCCTTAAATTTTCTTAAGTCTAGCACAACCATCCTCCCACACCCCCCGGCTTCCCTTAATTTTAAGGCCACCGACTAATTAAAGAGATTAGGCCAGTTATCATGTAGAATGTTTCACCCTCTGGATTTGCCTGGTTTGTTTCTTATGGTATCATTTAGCTTGCTCCTCTATCCCTATTTCCTTTAAAATGGATATTTTATCTAAGGATTTATGGATTAAAATTAAACATTTTTTTCCAGGAACTACTTGTTTTATTTTTATTTTTTATTGAATTTATTGGGGTGGCATCTATACTAATAAAAGGGTAATATGCTAATTAGACCGGGAGACTTCCGGACATCCTTCCAGACAATCTTCCGGACAAAAGCCATGGTGGTGAGGCTG
>NW_005871056.1:13344656-13388587 GCF_000147115.1 Myotis lucifugus
CGTGCAGGCCACTAGTTCGTTAATAAAATTATATAGGTTTCATTTGGATAATTCTATAGTATATCATCTGTATGTTATGTGTTCATCACCTCCACCCTTGTTTCCCTCTGGTAATCACCATACTGTTGTCTGTGTCTATGAGCTATTGGGTGTTTTTTTCTTCTTTTTAATCTTTATACCTTTTTCACCTAGCCTGGCAACCAGCCTCCCCTCTGACAGCTGTCAGTCGAGAATATATATCTATGAGTCTGTTTTTATTTTGTTAAACATTTTTTACTTGAATGTAACATAGATGATATTCCATATTTCCTATTCCATCATACCAGAGACACAGTATGTGAGTGACCATTAGTGATGTTAAGAACGATTATTAATTTAGAATGATGATAGTGTGATCTCTCCAGTTCAGTTATATTTTTCTCTTTGCAACTATTAAGTAATCTGTGTGCTGTTGCTTTGGCATTATAAGAATGTTTAATTTCACCAATCTTCACCTAAAGATTTTAACACACTTAATAATCTTTTCTTGAATCAACACTTTTGAGTTTATGAAATAAAGTTTTCTAATTCTACCATTCTTTCAACATTTATTAGCTTTCTATGATGTAGGGATTTCCTTTGGAAATTAAAGCTATATGAATATCCTAAAATATAGTTCCTATTGAGAATGAAGAATAAATGTTTAATGTGTTCTCTGTTATTAAAAAGGTTGATATCTTCAAAACCAAACTTTCTTGGTTAGGCATATCTGTTTCTTTTGTTTATTGAATGGTCATATCATAAAATACTTACAGACCTAAGTTTTGTTTTTTTTCCAATTATTTTTAGATAGTTTTATTTCAATTTCACTTTTCTCTGTTATCCTTGGTCCTATGAGTTACAACCAGGATACCTATTCTGTGGTTCTTCAGGTATCTAATCCCTTTTCTTTTTCTTTTTTTTTTAAAAAAGTAACTAGGACAGGAAGTGTCTGCTACTTTTAAAATACATATATTTCAGAGAGGAAGGGAGAAGGAGAGAGAGAGACAGAAACATCAATGATGAGGGAGAACCACTGATCATCTGCCTCCTGCACTTCCCCCACTGGGGATTGAGCCCACAACCCGGGCATGTGCCCTGATTGGGAATCTAACTGCACCCATCTGGTTCATAGGTTGATGTTCAACCACCGTGCCATACTGGCCAGGCCCTTTTTCTCTTTATTGCACATTCAAAACCTAATAATGTAACTAATGCTTACTTAACAATCTCTATTAACAGGGCCTTTCAGTTTTAGACATGGTTATTCCTAAATTATAGGGGATAAGCAGAATACAAACTTAACTGGTTCTTCCAAAGTTATGTTGTGTGTCAGCATAGCTTTAGGAAAAGAGTCTAAGATTCCTGACAGGCTTGTGGGCTAATTAAACCACATTCCAGCCACCTAGTTTCTTTACAGTCCAGGGGTACTTTTCTAGGAAGATGTTATATTTTTATATTTACAAACATGAGCTCCATTTTAATAAACTTTTCATTTTAAACAACTTATTGAACAAAAGGGAAGAGGAAAGACTAAAACATGAAGCTAGACAAGAAATAACTTTTTCAATTCTAAAATACGTGCTCCCCCCAATAAAAATAAAATTGGGTCTTAAGTAAGTCCTACTTCTACTTATGTTTTTATTTATCTATTGCACACAGTCAGATGAACAACTCAAAATGCCTAAAGTCATTCTGGGCAAGTTGACAAGTATCCTACACATTGAAATGAGAAGTGGGAAGAAGGCCAGATTGCCTAATTGTTACTTGGGAATCTGAGGAGGTGGACAAGCCAAAATCTTTATGGGGATCCAAAGAATACAACTTCTTCCTTAGGCAGCAGGAGAAAACAATGGGCCAGATTCTCATTCTGTGTAATTTTATAGGATTCCATTGTATCCTCCATTGTTTCTTTCATGTACTGCCTGAAGGGGAAGTGTATTGTTATCTATGGGAGAGCTTCCATAAGAGAGTTACAGAGGATGAGAACATAGCCTCTGGGAAATTAATGAATGATATGGCATTCAGTCTAGTGTGGAACTTTCAGATAAACATTTTGGAAACTGTGTACCTAAAAGACTTATGCATTAAGGTCAGAAAGTTTTAGTGGCCAAGAGTTAATGACAGAAACAATATCCCAAATTGATTAAAGGGGCTTTGAAAAGAGCATTTTCAGGGGGACACAGAGAGGGTCTAGCCATGGAAGATGAGATTATCACATCTGCAGGAAGTCTTAGAGAACATATAATCTAACCTCCTCTTCATTTACAGATGAGGAAATCAAGGCACAAAGAGGTCAAGTGACTTTCCCGAGACCTTGCCCAAGATAATGTAGAGTTAATAACAAAGTTAAAACTAGAATCCATGATATCCTAATTACTTGATGCTCTAGTTCCACGAAAACTATTTTTTCAACTGGGTCTCCTTATTATGTGGAGGGATATCTATAGACATATATTCTTAAGAAGTCCTAGAAAAAAGAGCCTTATAAAAAGCTTTTTACAACTTTATTGAGATATATTTTAACAGACTTCGAAATTATTATTATATTTTTATTGATTTCAGAGAGGAAGGGAGAGGGAGAGAGAGACAGAAACATCAATGATGAGAATCATTGATCAGCTGTCTCCTGCACGTCCCCCACTGGGAATTGAGCGTGTAACATGGGCATGTGCCCTGAACCATGATCTCCTGTTTCAAAGGTTGATGTTCAACCACTGAGCCACACTGGTTGGGCTGAGGAATATTTTACATATTATAAAGTTCATTTAAAATACACAATTCAATGAATTTTAGTAAATTTACCAAGTTTTGCAACCATCACCATAAATAAATCAGTTTTAGGACATTCTCATCAGTCAATATCGTTCATTCTGGTTTACAATCAATCCCAGTTCCCACCCCCAATCCCAGGAAACCACATTTACTTTTACTGGACATTTTGTATAAATGGAATCATGCAATATATGGTCTCTTGTATCTGTTTTTCTTTTCACTTATTCTGTTTTTGAGGTTCATTCATATTGTAGCATGTATCTTAAGTTCCCGTTCAGTGCTGAACAATCTAGGTATATAACTATACCATATTTTGTCTATCCATTCAGTAGATGGACATTTAAATAGTTTCAAATTTTTAATAAAAAGTTTTAAATTCTATCTTTTCAATTTTTCTTTCAGTGTAATGATATAATAATTGCAAAGTTTTATATTTTAGACTATCTGGATAGCTAGACGATTTTGTAACAGAATACTAACAGGCAGGTTCAGTGCCACAGTTTGTATTCGTGGTTTCATTGGTGTCCAGTATCACTACTTTAGTTGTCCAGGATTAATGATAGAAGGACAAAGGTCGATTTTTAATATGTAAATAATTCACTTGAGTTAGGTGAAAGTCAAATGAGAAAAGCCGAGGGAGAATTTAATCATATACATGGCGCTGAGTAGCATAGGGTGTAGAACCTCAAAAAGCTTGTGTTACAGCAGTTATTTCTATTTTGGGAATTGTTAATTTGAATGTTAAGGGTTTTGTAACTTGTTATTTAATTTGTTTTGTTGTATATAAGCGCGATAAGCATAAAAAGCTTATATAGCTAGTTTTATATATAGTTGTTACATTATAATAAAAGTTATGTGAACACTGAGAATCATAAGAAATTTTTCCTTAAAAGAAGTCAGTGCTTTACTCAACTAGGACTAAGATATATAAAATAGCCAATATAAAATAACTATATAAAATAACTGAACCAGACTTTAAAGATGTTCTAACCCTTTCATTTTATAAATAAAGAAAAAAGAGGTGACATGACTTGTGCAAAATTATATAACCAGTTAGTGATAGAGCTGGATCTAAAACACAGGCTCTTCACTGCTATGACTACAAAACACTTATTTCAAGTTGTAGATTGTTAATCTCACTGAGCCTTTGGTAATTTTATAATTAAGACGTCACTGAGATTGAGACATGAAACAGATTCATTTTCTAAATTCTATTTTTCTACCAATGACTGAATAACGATTACAATGGAAACCTTTAATTTAGGATCTAAGATCTGGTATTCACATAGTTGACATGGGGAAGAAGGAAGAGATGTTTTAGCTAAATTCAAGATTTAAGAAACAGAATGGTATAACTGGAAAGAAGTGGAAGTCCAGGGTTCAACCTTCAGTTCTGCCACTAACTCAGTTTATGAACTGAAGACAGTCACATTGGTCTTAAATTCCCCCTTTTCAAAAATTTAAATTAAAAAATTTTTAAATTTATTGTTGACATTATTACATATGTCCCATTTTCCCTCCCTTCCTTGCCCCCCTCCACCCAGCCCCCGTCTCACCCCAAGCCTTCCCCACACTTTTGTCCATGTCCATGGATTATGCCTATATGTTCCTTGGTTAATCTCTTCCCATCGCATCCACATCTCCCCTCTAAGATCTGTCATTCTGTTCCATGCATACATGCCATTGGACCTATTTTGTTCATCAGTTTATTTTGTTCATTAGATTCCACATATAAGTGAGATTATGTGATATTTGTTTCTCTAATTGGCTATTTCACTGAGCATAATAATCTCCAGGTCCATCTATGCTTTTGCAAAGGTTAAGAGCTCCTTCTTTTTTACAGCTGAATAGTATTCCATTGTGTAAATGTACCACAGCCTTTTTATCCACTCATCCACTGATGGGCACTTGGGCTGTTTCCATATCTTAACTATTGTAAATAATGCTGCTATGTACATAGGAGTGCATATATTCTTTCTGATTGGTGTTTTAGGATTCTTAGGATATATTCCCAGAAGTGGGATTGCTGGGTCAAAAGGCAGTTAGTTCCATTTTTATTTTTTGAGGAAACTCCATACTACTTTCCACAGTGGCTGCATTCCCACCAGCTGAGTACTAAGGTTCCCTTTTCTTTACATCCTCCCCAGCACTTGTTGTTTGTTGATTTATTGATAGTAGCCACTCTGACAGGGGTGAGGTGATACCTCATTATAATTTTAATTTGTATCTCTCTTATGATTAGTGATGTTGAACATTTTTTCATATGTCTATTGGCCATCTATATGACCTCTTTGGATAAATGTTTATTCAGTTACTTGGCCCATTTTTTAAATTGGATTGTTTGTCTTCCTGGTGTTGAGTTAGTATGAGATCTTTGTATATTTTGGAAATCAACCCCTTATCAGATGTATCATTGGCAAATATGTTCTCCCATTTTATTGGTGGCTTCTTTTGCTGTGCAGAAGCTTTTTAGTTTGATGTAGTCGCATTTATTTTTCCTGTTTCTCTTGCCCTGGGAGATATATAGGTGAAAATATTGATGTGAGCGATGTCTGATTTTACTGCCTATGTTTTCTTCTAGGATTTTTATGATTTCTCAACTTACATTTTAAGTCTTTTATCCATTTTGAGTTTATTCTTATGTATGGAATAAGTTGATGGTCTAGTTTCATTTTTTTGCATGTGCCTGTCCAATTTTCCCAACACCATTTATTAAAGAGAGTATCTTTACTCCACTGTATGCTCTTGCCTCCTTTGTCAAATATTAATTAACCATATTTGTGTGAATCGATTTCTGGAGTCTCCATTCTATTCCATTGGTCTATATGCCTGTTCTTGTGCTGGTACCAATCTGTTTTGATTACAATGACTTTTTAGTATAGTTTGATATCCGGTATTGTGATCCCGCCAACTTGGTTCTTCTTTCTCAAGATTGCTAAGGCTAGTTGAGGTATTTTTTGGTTCCATATATTAAATCCCCATTTTTAAAGTAGAGATAAGGAATGGAGAGTAGATTCGATGGCGTCTAACATTTTCTTTTAGCTCTTCCATTCAATGAATTTTAAGTGTTAAGGACTCATCTATTATAAACTCTTGTCCCTAATCAGAATCTCGTCTAATTTCTGCATTGGTTAATAATGTTATTGCTGTATCTGCCTACATACCCACCCACTCACCTACCTTATTGTTCACTATTTCCTAACATGTAACTTAAGTTCTATTCTAAAGGATATATCTACTCACTCCTATGTATTTGTGGTATATAGTAGGTGCTCAATAAATGTTGAGTGGATGCATAAATGTGTGAATGAATGTGTATATACCTACTTTCTGTCATCCACCGAGACCTGTTTCTGGCTTCCTGATCTTATTTATGCTATAACATTTAATGATGTGCTTTTCTTTACTAATGCAAAGTAAATGGTCTTTGAATGGCAATTGATTAGTTTTTATCCCCAATTAACTCATTGTACATAGAATCAATACCACATAATTTACACCTAAATAGTTTCTTATATATTTGTTTCATTTCTCCAGGTATATTGTTAAGTCCTTTGAAAACATAAGAGGGCATGCCTTTCACTTCATTTATTCTTCTTAGTGCAGCATTAGGTGTTAAACTTTAACAGTTAAAGACTTGATTGTCAACTCCACACAGATGGTATACTGTCTTTTCAAAGCCTTAAGGAAAGTACCCTACCCCAAACTTAAATGTCCACAAGAAGCTCAGCCACCCTTGTTTTATTTTCAGAAGAGGTTTAAGGAAGGTGGTTATCACTCTTTGCACACACCTCTATAAAAACTTAAAGACCATTATTCAAATACAATATTTATCTTCCTTACTTTCTTTTTCCAGTCGAAGAATTAGTTTCACATAATTAGTTAGTTCTTTAGACCTGATTCCATTGAGTTGTACATAGAGAGTCTTGGACTGTGACACAGGGTTGTAATCAAGGCTCTACTACTTACCGATGTCTTTGGGAAAGTTACTGCATTTCTGGGCTTCTATTTTCCCATATGTAAAATGGGGAGCAATATCTGTCCTACCTTACAGAGATATTATTAGGATTAAATGTTACTATAAAAGACCTTTACACATTTTAAAACTCTGTACAAATATAAAATATTATTTTCCTATTGCTACTAGAATAACAGCATTATCCTTAAAATTATAATGTAAGAGATTCATTAAATAAACATTGAAAAAATATATATATGTGAAAGTTGAAAGAAACTATGCTATAGTGCTGACATTAGTTATTTTTGGGTGATGGAATTATGAGCTATTATTTCTTTATTTCTATTTTTCTGCATCTTTTTCAATAACTATTATCCTTAGAATCTAAAAAGTTACTTTAAATTTACTCTTAGTGCTCTAGCCGGTGTGGCTCAGTTGGTTAGAGTGTCATTCCGTGCACTAAAGGGTGGCAGGTTCGATTCCTGAGCAGGACACATACCCAGGTTGTGAGTTCGATCCCTGTGTGTGGGAGGTGACTGATGATATTACTCTCTCTCTTTCTCCCTTCCTCTTTCTGAAATTGAATAAAGAAAATGTACTCTTAGAATCAAAAAAGTTACCTTAAATAAAATAAAGACACTATGTAAAAACAGTATTAAAAATAGGAGCTATCAAGTCTGGAGGATTCTTTAAAAGAGAATATCAAGCAAGCTTTCCACAGTTGAAAGATTAAAAATTTCTGAGTAGAGAGTATTAAGGTAAACTGCAGAGTTTAGCTAAGCTTTTCAAAGAAGAGGAAAGTTATCAAGAACTTTTATCTTCCATCTTTTTTTTTCTCTGAAGTCTTTCTACTAGATATCAGCATCACTTGTCCTCAAAGAGTATCAAGAGGTGAAAGACTCAGCATGGAAAACCTCAGAAAGGAAGCTCAACGTTAGAATTGCATAAAAGAGACCACAAACTCCTGACCTGGTTATTGTCCTCTGCCTCTCCCCACTCCCCAAGAGCAACCAGCATTAATCTGGTGGATCTTGTGATGTTCAGAATGTATTGACAAATCCAGTTCCAGCTCAGCTTTTATCTTAATTTACTGAGAATTCTGATCAGTAGTAGTCTTTTGATTTCAGCCCTGTCTCCTCCTAAGTATCATTTCCACTTTTTAATATGTTCTCATAATTCCCACTCCTTACCCCTTCTGATTAGGGTCTCTAAGCAGTGGTTCTCAACCTGTGGGTCGCGACCCCTTTGGCGGTCGAGCAACCCTTTCACAGGGGTCGCCTAAGACCATCCTGCATATCAGATATTTACATTATGATTCATAACAGTAGCAACATTACAGTTATGAAGTAGCAATGGAAATAATTTTATGGTTGGGTCACAACATGAGGAGCTGTATTTAAAGGGCCAGAAGGTTGAGAACCACTGAGTCTAAGGGATTAAATGGGATGACTACACATACACAAACTGGGACACTTTTAAGAGTGAAAGAGGGAAATATTAAAAATTACACTCAGACAACAGGCAAACACTGAGACTGTAACAGGCAACTTGGACATATAATCACTTTAAAATTAAGCAAAGTGAGGAGATTTAAGAGAGGAGAGATGTTTCATGACATCTTGGTTTCTGGCAAACTAGAAACGAGGTCAATGTGCCATAGTTTTTTCCCCATTACCTTCTACTTCTAATGGGTGTTAGCTCATGAATGTAGAAATCATATTAGCACTGTATTGGAAATCTGTAATTAAATGTGGTGAAGCAAAATTTCTATGCTTCTTTTTTTAATGTTAAAGGTTCACACAGGGCAGTTGTTTTGCAAAGGCGGGTGGGAATTGCAAAGGTTTTCCCCTAGGCTCTCTTGCATTAAGAATTATTGCATTTGGCTACTTTTCAAGCAACCAGATGTGAAGTAAGTAAATGCCCATTTGGATTACAAATCTCATTTTAATATCTTTCAACATAAATAACAATAACAATAGTCAATACATTTATTTAAAGGTTCCAAGAGGTGAGAGACATTAGCCACAAAGAAACCACACTCCAGAAAAGCTAGAGAAAGCAATGGTCATATTAAAAGACTTTAAAAATGATCTAAAAAAGCTTATTTCAATGAAGGCAGTAAAATAAAGATTAGTTTGATGGTTGCAGTTAACCAAAGTATCCAAAGTAGCAACCAGAATAATTCAATTCAGTAAATTCTTAACACTTGGAAAGTCTTAATCATATGACTTAATTATTAAAATTAATGTATTTGGGGGTTATTGAAATTATTGTATTTGTAGCAACAAGAGCTTTGATGATACCAGTCCTAACATATTCTTTGGAGAGTATACAGAGCTTTAATACAGACTAAACAATTTTCAATATCAAATTCCTAACAACCAACACTTCATATCAATCTGAAACTACAAGCTACCTTGAAAGAAAACAAACAGTAATTGCTATCACTCCCAATTTTGTAGTATGATGGATCCATTAATCTGACGGATCTGGATTAGGCTAGTCTGATGACAGTCCCACCATTTATGTCCACAGTCATAAATAAAATTAAGTTTTGGGAATACTCAAAATGAAGGTGAAAAAAAATAGATACAAATTTAGAGCAAATAAAGATCTTAAACTGTAAAGAGCTATATGGCAGGGTAACAGAGATAAAGGTAGACCAAGTGAACAGTTGAAGTAAATGTTGGGACATGAAGAATCTCCTGGAAGAATTCAAGGTAGGGCGACTTTCATCACAAAGTATAAAATAAGCAGTAACATCAAATAGTATCTTAAAATGATTTGACTTTGGGTGGTGAACACACAATGCACTATACAGATGATGTATTATAGAATTGTACACTTGAAACTTATATACTCTTTTTGTTGTTGTTAATCCTCACCCGAGACAGAGATAAACATCGATGTGAGAGAAACACATTGATTGATTGCCTCCCACATGCACCCCAACCGAGGCCTGGGATCGAGCCTGCAATTGAGGTATGTGCCCTTGGCCAGAATAGAACCAGAAACCCTTTAGTCCTTGGGCCACTGAGCAACCAGCTAAGCAAAACTCATGTACTCATATTAACCAGTCACCCCAATAAATTTAATTAAAAAATTTAAAAAGTATAAAAAGTATTTTTACATATATTATTTCTTTAATCTTGAGAGGTGGTAATTATTTCTATTTCATTGGAAAAAAAAAGGCAAAAGAAAAGAAAACTGAGGCTCAGGGGAACCATGTGACCTGGCCAAAATCATTTAAACAGGAAGTAAAATATGAACTTAAAAATGTAACACAAATCAACAAACATATGCTGAAAGAACCCAGTCAAAAAACTTTGCTGTTTACAAGACACTGTGGGAAATACAGAGAAGTGTAAGCCTGCCCTTAAGGAATTTATATCTTGTTGGAAAACAAACTGCAAAGAGGTGAAAAGTAATGATTCATGATTTGAATAAGAATTCCAGCCAATCGATAAAAGAGATGTCACAAGGTAACACCTGGTTAATTGCCAAATCAATGAAAAATGACTAAGTTTCACAGGGACTCTGAAGAGCATGTCAAAATGGAATGATTTATGGAAATGGCTCTGTGGAGGAAATGGGATTTCAGCTAAGGTTTATATAGTGAGCAAGGTGTAGAAACTATAAGACAGTGACCGTGTATCTATGTCACTTTCATATCTCTGTCACAGAACATCAATAATTATTACTGTATGAATAAAGACCATTGGCTGGTTGACTGATGAATTGATTAATGATTGAATGAATGAACATACAGAAAGGAAGAATGGAGCATTCAAGGCAAGAGGAAGGAGCATTAAGTATGTCTAAGGGATGGTGAGTACAAATTATTGTGCTTTATACTAGTCTAGTAAGTGACTTATACAAGGTTATATAGTTATAAGACATTTCAGGAGCTAGAATTTAGGTCTTCTAACTTCCAGTGATGAATAGACGTGTAAATGAAAAATTTAAACTAGAATCCCAGCATCACCAGTGTATTGACTCCTGATTGTCTTCAATCCCAACTGGAATAATCTGGAGCCTGTTAATCTCTGAAGCCTCCTCCAACTCCCTTTCTCCATTTAAATCAGTAAGTAAACTATGCTTTTTCCCACCTCAGAGCCTCCACACTTTACTAGTATTTCCTGTCTGTAACATTGTTCTTCTCACAGCTCTCTTTAACTCCTATTTTCTCTTTGACCGTAAGCAAAAAAAATCACTTCCCCAAACCCTCAGACTAGGTTAAATCATCCTGTTTATCACTCTATACAACTTCTATTACCTATCCCTTTCCTCCCTTGCAGCACTCATTTTAGTTATTACTTGTTCATTTTCTGCTTTCCCCACTACATTATAAACTCAATGAAGACATGATCCCTGCAAGTAGCACAAAGAACACTGAATAAAGCCTAGAAGACTTGAGTTTTAGTGCTGGTTGGTTTTATTGACTTGCTGTGTTATGCCAGAAGTTATTTGCAAGGGAAAACAAAGCTTTGCCAATGCCGTAAGTTATTTACATTCTCTAGGCCTCATTTGTAAAAGGAGAGGAGTTGGATTTGGCCAACTAATGTATGGATCCCTCTTCAAGAAATGGGATCCCTTATAGATCTGCCAAGGATATGTCCTCAGACTCTCCAGAGGTCCTGTAACCCTAGGTTGAGAAAACCAATATAAGAAATCATTAAAATGTCCTTGAATTGTGAAATTTGGGCTTTATAATGACCTTTTAGATTATTATTGATATAAAACACATTATTTTTAAATTATAAAACTCTCAGAACCTAAGAATATATTTGTGAATTCCCAAGAATTTGTGGATCCCAGTTTGAGAGAGATGGTCTCTTCCAGGTCTAAAATTTCATCATTCTAAGAAAATGGATATTTATTTTCCAGAGTACTTCTAATGAATCATACTCTACACATGGGCTCATTAAATTGAGATATGTGAGAGAATACAAGGAATTCCATAGCATCAAGGAATCCAGAAAAATTATTTTGTATGAACAGAGACAGATTCTCTGTTACTGATTTTGGCAATGAAAGGCTGATAGAAAGCATTTCATTGGGCTCAAATAAAGTTATTCTTTTGATATATGGGAGAAGTATGTAAAAACATGAATTAAAAAGTGAAAGAACAATAAAAAGGCAAAAAGAAAACAGCCCAATTAAAAAATGGGCAAAGAAGTTAAATAGACATTTCTCCAATGACATATAGATGTATGCACATGAAAAGATGATGGACATGATTAGTTATTAGAGAAATAAAATCAAAACCACAATAAGACGCCTCTTCACACCTGCTAGGGTGGCTATAGTATGACCCCACTTACATGAAATAACTGGAATAGGCAAATTCATAAAGACAGAAAGTAAAACAGAGATAACCACAGTCTAAAGCAGGGGTGGGCAAACTTTTTGACTCGAGGGCCACAATGGGTTCTTAAACTGGACCGGAGGGCCGGAACAAAAGCATGGATGGAGTGTTTGTGTGAACTAATATAAATTCAAAGTAAACATTATTACATAAAAGGGTACGGTCTTTTTTTTTAGTTTTAGTTTTATTCATTTCAAACGGGCCGGATCCGGCCCGCGGGCCGTAGTTTGCCCACGGCTGGTCTAAAGGGTAGGTAATCAGGAGATGTTATTTAATGGGCACAGAATTCTTGTTTGGGATGATGAAAAAGTTTTGGATATAGACAGGGCTGATGGTTGAACAACATTGTAAATGTAATTATGTCATTGAATTGTATGGTTAAAATGGCAAATTTTATGTTACAAATATTTTACCACAATAAAAAAAATTGAGAAGATATAGCTTATTATTTACTGGTTGGACATCTGAATTGCTAACCTGTTAATCCTATATAATAAAGAGGTCATATGCAAATTGACTTTCATGCCCTCACACAAGATGCCCGCCCCCATGTGGTCACAAGATGGCCAGCAGGGGAGAGCAGTTATGGGCAATCAGGGCAGCAAGGGGAGGGCAGTTAGGGGCGACTGGTCCATAGGGATTGGGCCTAAACCAGCAGTTGGACATCCCCCAAGGGGTCCCAGATTGGAGAGGGTGCAGGCTGGGCTAAGGGACACCAGGCCTCTAGTGATCTAATAAACAACACATTCTTTTAATAGGCAAACTTGTTCTACAATAAAGGATCTCAAGAATTAGAAGTAATAAGTGTATTACTAATCATCTAGTCTATCTGTTTATTTTGGAATTATGGAGTTCCCCATAACTGGTTCAGACCTATCAAGCAGTACAAACTTTAATTTTATGGCTCAAGTTAAATATTAATCATCCTTAGTGATGAATGTTAAAGGCCTGAAGGATCAATGAAAACAGTTGAACTACAAAACTAAATACTCTGATTTATTATTATTCTTTTTATCCCCTTCAAGTGGACGGGATAATAAGTGATTAAATGACTGTCAGACTCAAGGACAGAGTATGATTGTTCTACAAATTAGGCTCTAAGAGCAGAACTTAACACTATTTCTTTCAATTTTTACCTTATAGTACACAGGTTTTGCAAGGGAAAACAAAGCTTTGCCAATGACATTTAGATACTAAAGAATTATTACTAGTATTAAAAAAAATATTTTGTTTTTGATTTCAGAGAGGAAGGGAGAGAGAGAGAAAGACAGAAACACCAATGATGGGAGAGAATCATTGATTGGCTGCCTCCTGCACGCCCTACACTGGGGTTCAAGCTCGCAACCCAGACATGTGGCCAGGAACTGAACTACTGAGCCATGCCAGCCATCCAAGAATTCTTTTATTTAATTTGTTTGCTTTGTTTTTCAACTTGATGAGTGATTCTAATAGAAGCAAATGGCAGTTGTGGCTGAAAAACCTTGGGATTTTAACACCTCTTTTGTAAAATGGCTATGTTTCAAAGGACTTTCCTAAATGTAACTCAACTGTACTAGGGAATAGTTATCATTCTTTCTACCTCTTCAGACTTTGGGTCTCAGCCCTTTCTCAGCAGGGCCAAAAGAGTATTCATGCCAGCTGTCATCTTACATTCTCTGTTGTGGTCTTCATTCACTTTTGATTTGGGCTCCTGGCTGTCTTTAAAACAAACCTTGCCAAGTTAAGTTGAAAGAGACAATGTCTTTAGTTTTTCTCTGGCTGCTTGGAATTAAGCCCCTGACAGGAGAAAGGTGACATCTACTCATAATAAATATTCTGTTCTTCAGGCTTCTCTTTACTGGACTCAGTACCAAATGCCCAAAGGCCAGGCTCTCAAATTATCTAAATATAAACAAAATGCTTGTTACCTGACTGAGACCTCATCTGCCAAGATTCCACTCAGACTACTGATTTATAGGGGGTCCTAAGTTTCTAAGTGCAGAAGATTGTAACACCGCCTATGATCAGGCAAACAGAATAGCTAAAATAAAATCAACAGCAGCCCAAAGAGGAAGAAGCAAATTGGACTAAACAATCAGCTTCCTTCTTTTACCACTTGATTTTTTTTCACCCTACCTCTCATTTTAAATTACAAAATAACCTATTTTGACATAACTTATATGTTTGTATATCATAGTAAATTTGTCACTTTAAAAAAATAATTCTGTGAAGTGCGTATTTTGAAAAAATAGGCAAATACTTAAAATTGAATGAGCTTTTAAGGGAGAAGTATAAAATCATTCACCTTCTTCCTTAAAGTTCATATTTTCACAGGATGGCTGATTCCATAAGACATGCTACTAGCTGGACTCAAAACCCAGAATAACTGCAGTTTCCACTGAACATTCAGCTTTTGCATACTTGGTTGTCCTGCCCAATATTTTACTTTCTACCTAACAATCAGCCATTTATTAAAATCTGCATTTCCATGTATCCCATGTAAACAAATACTCTCTCTACCTCAGGGAAAGGGAAGACAATCTACAAGGGTGAAGCTTGGTAATGAAAGAGAAACAAAGACATCTTCCAATGGCCAGATGACTGAAGATAAAGTAGGCTAACAGTGAAATGTCAACTCCGGCTCTCATTCCTCATCAGAAAGATGAGAAGAATCAGTGACTCCCCGAATAGCAAGAGGGAAAATTGATAATATTCAGAAAGTAGTACAGAGTATACAAAAACATTTGGAAATATATTCCTGCAGTTAATTTTCCCATTTAAGAACACTAACCAGAGATGTCTTTGTTGATTTTGTTACAGCTGTAATTTTTCCATTGTATGAAGCATTAAAGTTACAAATCGGCTTGTTGTTTTAGTGATCTGGAAAAAATATATTCTGTATTACTAGATTGTTGTCAATTTAAATCTACTTCCTCTAATTCTCAGCTCATTTTGGCAGAATACTTCTAACTAAAAGTGTAATAAACTATATTGTCATCCTACAGGGTTTTTTACAACTCCATCTACCATATTTAGGGTTGTGGGGGAGGTAGTAAGAACCTATAAGGAAGTAAATGGTATTATGGTGACATTTTGTAACCTTTAGCTAGCCCAGAAACAACTGAAATCATGTGTTTAAGATGGGAAGTGTTACTAAATTTGGAATGACTTTGTGGCTTTATTTTTTCTTACACTAGCATCACTAAATTTGTTAATAAACAGATTTCTGTGGTTTTTTTCTAAATCATTTTTTCCTCTGTAATATAAAACACAATTCCTTTTCATAAAGTAAATACGCTTGGAAATATTCAAATTAAAAATAGATGGGAAACTAGATGGGAAACTACTATAACTAAATTTTAAGTTACTACAAAATATATTTTTGAAAATTCCTAGGATTTCCAATTAAATGTCCATTAATTTCCCAAGTTTAGTTCCCTTTTGATAAAAAAATCAACATTGCAACCAAATAAAAAAAACAATTAAAGTTATATAAAAATAAGGCACTACATGAAAAGTGACTAACCACACAATTAACATGTCCCTGAATTGTAATGGAAGAGACTGAGATGAGAGATTAAAGAGGAGAAAAAGAATGGGAAGAGTACTATTCGAAGCCTCTTTATTGGTGACATTTTATTTTGTGATTCAACTTTCATTCAATCAATATTTATTGAGTAGTATTATGTAGCAAGCATTATGCTGGATGCTAAGGATACATAAGAGAATAGAATACAGTCCTTGCTTTCAAGATGGTTTACAATTAGTAATACATTCAGACATTTTAATACTTTTTAATAAGGGAAAGAAGAGATACATCCAGAAACTCTGACTTGTGGACTTAAATTCTAAAAATTTCCTTTGTATCTCTAATTTTAGTTATCATACAAGTTCCTTTGATATATAAAACTATATTCTTGCCATAATCTATGAATGCTTAGAAAATTAAGTATTGGAAGGGTCCTTAAAGATCAATTCATCTAATCTAACCTAATTTGTTGAATGTATGGGAAAACTGAGGCTGGAAGAGAGAAAGTGACTTGATTAAGAACACTTACCTGCCACATCTATATTTTTATGTGCTTTCTTCCAACTTTGGAGGTATCATTATAACTAGTGCTTTTATAAATCTACTAGAGGCCCAGTGCACGAAATTCGTGCACGGAGGGGTGGTCCCCTCAGCCCAGCCTGCACCCACTCCAATCGGGGACCCCTCAGGGGATGTCCGACTGCCGGTTTAGGCCCGATCCCAAACCCCTCTCACAATCTGGGACTGTTGGCTCCTAACCACTCACCTGCCTGCCTGCCTGATTGCCCCTAAATGCCTCTGCCTGCCTGCCTGATCGCCCCTAACTGCCCTCCCCTGATGGCCTAATCGAGCCTCCAACTGCTCTCCCCTGCCTGCCTGATCACCCCTAACTGCCCTCCCTTGCAGGCCTGATCTCGCCCCCAACTGCCCTCCCCTCCCAGCCTGGTTGCCCCCAACTGCCCTCCCCTGCTGGCCTGATCTTGCCCCTAACTGCTCTCCCCTGCTGGCCTGATCGCCCCTAACTGCCTTCCCCTGCTGGCCTGATCACCCCTAACTGCCCTCCCTTGCCCGCCTGATCTTGCTCCCAATTGCCCTCCTCTGCCAGCCAATTTGGTTCCGATTGGTCAGTTTCTATGCCAGTCAGCATCAAAAGCTCCACCTCCTACACAGCCATTGGCCCCTCACCGTGGACCCAGATTTGGTTCTGATCGGTCAGTTTCTATGCCAGTCAGCATCTCTGGGCCTATCAATGGGGCCTGATCAGAAAGGCAGGGCTGATCAGCAGCCCCGGTGGAGGTCTGGAGAGAAATGGAGGCACGGCTGTTGGCCAGGCCGGGAGAGAAAGAGAGGCAAGTTCTGATCAATGGCTGCCACAGAGGCCACAGATCAGACCCTGCCTCTCTCTCTGCAGGCCTCTCTCCGGGCCTGATCCGCAGCCCCCTAGGCAGTCAGTGCTGGGTCGGGGCGCCTGCAGTGGCCCCAGTCAGTGCTGGGTCTCCATGGCAACCCAGCACTGACTTCCAGTCTGGTCCAGCCTTCAGTCATAATCGGTCATTACGACCCTGGCTCTTTATTATATAGATGCTTGACTGACTCCTTTCTCATTTATCTTTCCTTGTTCTCCACTGGGACAATCGTCACATTAACTTCATTACCCTTTCTTCCAAATTTAATGGAAGCAGACTTTCCTTAGAGGGTCTGTCTCTTTTTTAATGTCTAATCTGAGATCTCACCCCTACAATATTTCCCCCTTCGCCACTGACTTGCACTCTTCCTTACTTTACTTGATTCAACTGCTCCAGTAGAACTGTCCTATTCACTGCCCCAATCCTCAGTGGTCTAAAGTCACTCCCTCCTTCATTCACAAAAGATGGAAAACTACCTATTACCTTCTAAGCTTCCTGATATATCCATTCCTACCACTACACTTAAGCTGCAATATTAAACTGTGATCTCCTCCTTGCAACTGTGAATGGCCTTACTCCTTTTTCTATTCTTTTGACTTTTCATTGTCATTTTACATATTTCAGTTTTTTAAAAAAGTAATATCGGAAATCAGAAGGACTTCAGTTTAAATCAAGATTCCATTTCATACTAGCAAATTATTTAATCATGCTAAACTTTATTCACCTGTAAAATAGGGATAATCATAATTCCCAGTGTATAGGGCTTTTGGGAGGATTAAATAAGATTATATATGTAAAGTTATTATAATGGCAGGTACACAAGAGGTGATAGGTGTTGTTTTCCTTTTCTTCTTTTTAAAAAAAACCATATTTTTATTGATTTCAGAGTGGAAGGGAGAGGGAGAGAGAGCTAGAAACATCAATGATGAGAGCGAATCACTGATTGAGCTTCTGCACGCCTCACACTGGGGATCGAGCCTGCAACCCGGGCATGTGCCCTGACGAGGAATCAAACCATGACCTCCTGGTTCATACGTTGACTCTCAACCACTGAGCCATGCCGGCCAGGTTTAATATATTTTTATTGATTTCAGAGAGGAAGGGAGGGGGCAAGAGATATAGAAACATCAATGATGAAAGAGAATCACCAATTGGCTGCCTCCTGCACACCCCCGCAACCCAGGCATGTGCCCTTGACTGGAATTGGACCTGGGACCCTTCAGTCCGTAGGCTGACACTCTATCCACTGAGCCAAACCAACTAGGTCTCCTTTTCCTTTTCTTAAAATTCTTCTCATCTGGCATCAATGATACTATTTTTCTACTCTCTCATCTTCCTTTTTTAAATTGAAATATATTTGACATATAACATCGTATAAATTTAAGCTGTACAACATGTTAATTTGACATACTTATATACTACTAGAGGCCTGGTGCACAAATTCGTGCACCAGTGGGGTCCTTCGGCCTGGCCTGTGGGATCGGGCCGAAACTGGCTCTCCATCATCCCCTGAGGGGTCCCGGATTGTGAGAGGGTGCAGGCCAGGCTGAGAGACCCCATCGGTGCACGATCAGGGCCGGGGAGGGACACAGGAGGTTGGCCAGCCGGGGATGGACAGTAGGAGGGCTCCAGGGCATGTCCGGCCCATTTTGCCCAGTCCTGATTGGCCGGACCCCAGCAGCAAGCTAACCTGCCAGTTGGAGCATCTGCCCCCTGGTGCTCAGGGCACGTCATAGCAACTGGTTGTCGACTGTCTGCCTCCTGGTGGTCAGTGTATGTCATAGCGAGCAGTTGAGCGGCCTTAGCATATCATTAGTATATTACGGTTTGATTAATTGAACGGCCAACCAGCCGACCGGACACTTAGCATATTAGGCTTTTATTATATAGGATAATATAATTGGCACTGTAGCATATTTAGCCCCTCAATCATACTGCATAATTATCATTTCCACCATATGATCCAGAAATTCCACTCTGGGTATATATCCAAAGGAAATGAAAACAGGATATGCACTCCCATGTTTACTGCATCACTATTCTCAATAGCCAAGAGATGGAAATAACTAGGACAGACAAATAAAGGAGATGTGGTATACATATATACACACACAATGGAGTATTATTTAGCCATGAGAAAGAAGGACACCCTGCCATTTGGGACAACATGATGAACCTTGAACACATCATGCTGAGAGAACACATCAATGATGAGAGAGAATAAGTGAGATAAGTCAAAAGAGAATGTCAAGTACTTTATTATCTCACTTATATGTGAAATCTAAAAAAGCCAAACTTGTAAAATAAATAAATAAATTTATATACATATATAAATATATAAATATATATATAAAATATGTAAAATAAATAAATATGTAAAATAAATAAATATATATGTAAAATAAATAAATATATATATTTATAAAAGCCTAATATATAAATATATTTATATATATATATATATAAGCCTAATATGCAAAGTGTCCCCTTGGATTAAAAGGCCAAACTTGTAAAAGCAAAATAAAATGTGGTTACCAGGGATAGGGGGACAGGACAAATGCTGTTTAAGGGTACATACAAACTTTCAATGGGTAGTAAATAAGTCCTAGAGCTCTAATGCACAATATGGTAAATCTAGACAACAATATCTATAATAATAAAAGCGTAATGTGCTAATTAGACCAGATGTCCTTCTGGACGACCTTCTGGATGAAGCCCGGGCTACGAGGGAAGCCCGGGTCCTGGGTGCCAGAGGGAAGCCAGTACCAGCAGTTGGCAGCCGGCAGCCAGTAGCCAGGGGAAGGAAGGCCTACTTTTGCACGAATTTTGTGCATTAGGCCTTTAGTTGTATTATAATTATCAAACTTGCTAAGATACTAGAACTTAATTATTCCAATCACTAAAAGAAACAATTAACAAAATGTAAAGGCAACCTACAGAATGGGATAAAATTTTTGCAAAGTTA
This sequence comes from Myotis lucifugus, assembly GCF_000147115.1. Taxonomy (NCBI): domain Eukaryota; kingdom Metazoa; phylum Chordata; class Mammalia; order Chiroptera; family Vespertilionidae; genus Myotis; species Myotis lucifugus. The sequence continues at coordinate 13,364,655 of NW_005871056.1, forward strand.
TCTATTGGATAATGGGTTAATATCCAAAATATATAAAGAACTCATACAACTCAATAGCAACAACAATCACCCCCCCCAAAAAAAAATCCATTTAAAAAGTAGACAGAGGAACTAAATAGACATTTTCCCAAAGAAGACATCCAATGGCCAACAGGTACATGAAAAGCAGCTCATCACTAATCATTAGGGAAATACAAATAAAAACCACAATGAGATATCACTTAACACCTGTTAGGACACCTATCATTAAGAAGATAAGAGATAATAAGTGAAGGCCTGGTGAGGGGGTGGGAGTGGGGAGAAGAGTGGTCAATAGGGGGGAAAAAAGGGGACATCTGTAATACTTTCAACAATAAAGATAAATTAAAAAGAAGAAGACAATAGATAACAAGGATGTGGGAAAGAGGGAACCCTTGTGTACTGTTGGTGGGAATGTAAATTGGTTTAGCCACTATGGAATAAAATATGGAAGTTCCTCAAAATATTAAAAATAGATCTATCTTCCTCTTTTAAACTTTACCTTTATGTTGTTCCTTAAGACTTCAGCTTTCAACACATTCTTTACTCCATGCTAACTGGGCCCAAATCAACATGTCTAGTTCTGACCTCTGAATCAAGGTTTGGTCCCATATCTTCACATCTCTCTAGGATATTTCTACTGAGATATTCCACCTTCATTTCAAATTCAACAAGTCTGAAATCAAATTCATCTTTCTTCTCCAAAAAGAATCTGTCTTCCATATTTCTTTTATTTATTTATTTTTATATTTCTTTTAATATCTCTATCACTCTACGTCAACCAAAAGTTCATTTTTCTTCTTCTTTTTCTTTCACGCTCTTTATTCAGTCACCAAATAAGTTATCAAAATATCTCTCTCACTTGCCCATTCCAAACAGAGCTGCTTTTATCATACCACTTCCCAACCCCCAATTCTTCAAGTTCTCTAATGCCTCCTGGACAAAGTCCACGTTTCACATGGACTTTGTATCCAAAGTTAGCCCTTGTCCTCTCCCTATGTGAATATGCCACTGATTGTAGAATACAACATGCCCATTGATATCTTGAAATTTTTTCCCCATAATATTCCTCATGTTTAAAATTTCCATCTTCTTCCTTCGCATGTATTCATATCTTTACTTTTAGGGTTCAGCTCAGGTACAACCATTCATCAAACAACTGTTGACTATTCCAACTCTTCATGTGTGTCTTCTATGAACTTTTACTACATATTTTTCCTCAGTGACACATTGCCCTGCTCTATTATTTAATTCTTTCATGTGTTGTGTGTATTATCTTTGTCTTTGCGACAAGACTGTGATCAAGAATATCTCATAATACTATTTTGTCTAGAACACTGCTGGATATATAAAAGTAGCTCAATAAGTATTTATTTAATAAATAACATATACAAATAGGAGCAAAAGAAATCTCAGTATAAATAACTATTATAGCCTTTTACTTGACTTACAAGCCCTGCTTCAAATGCTATAGAAAGTTGAAAAGCCATAATTAGTCTGTAAACTGAATATGTGTCACCCTCAAATTATAGAAGAAGTAGCTGATAAGGTACCTATGTGCTTTTATGAATTCATTTTCAACATTTGATAAAAAGCCCATGCAAAGGTTAAATTTATAAAATTTTAAATACATATTATATCATGAAAACTCTTAATATAATTCAATTTTGTACCATGCTTTGCATCTTTAGTTGGTAAGTTTAAAAAATAATATTTAGGCAAGACTGCTAATAATACTATGCTTAACTAGTAGAAATAAAAGTATATCTGAATCATTTAATTTCAGTAGTATTACAGTTTTATTACTTTTATAATATTTGCTAGAAATTGTATAAGTACTAGGGATACCCAGAAAACAGTCTCTGTTCTTAAGAAGCTCACTCCATAAACTATAAAAATCAACAACAATATATGATGATTGGCACATTCCAGTCATGAACCAAATGCTGTGAGAGGAACACTGAGCAGCCGGTTTGACTTAACTATAATATTTGTGATAGTAAATAGATTGAGGCTGACCACAAAGTCTCTAATGCTCCCTGAAAGAGGGGTGAAATGTAAACATAGTGTGTTTAGAAAGATAACTCTGCCAACTGGGAGGACAAACTGAAAATGGTAGACTGTCGAGTCAGAGGACAATCTCTAACTCAAGTGAGGAATACAGAAAATCTGAACTAAAAAACAACAACAAAAAACAACCCACAATGCAAATAAACTGGTTGGAAAAACAAATTTATAGCAGCAGCAATCAGTAGGTTCATATATAAAAAGATCTTCCCCTCCCCCCACTTTTGGCACCAGAGATCAGAAGTGTACAAATAATTTACTCGTCTTAGATTCTTGCTGTTGCTATTACTTTTATTCCAAAGTCTGGTGGATAAAAAGTTACTCCATAAATTGGGAACAGAAGTGGGCAACATTTTTTTTTAACTTTCATGTATCACTAAGGATGAAAGTCAAGTCCCTCCACCACATTCCAGCCATCATTCATCCCGGGTCAGTTACTTTTTAAAAAGGATTGGAACTTAAAGGAAGTTAGTCTACTTTGTCAGGCACAGAGGCATTACATTTTTAAAAGTGTGCTTGTTTCCACTTAGCACTTTCTCTGGTGAATATGTGGTTGGATATAGATCTGCTACATCTCACCCTTTTCATGTTGGTGCATAAAATAAAATTAAAAAAATGAACTAACATATACAATGAAGAATTTTAATGTTTTTCCTGAGTAAGATATTAAATAGTTGCAGAAATTCTTTGAACTTATCACAATGGTAAGAATTTAAGCAAATTATATTTCTTATTGTGTGGCAATACATTATTGTGAAACTGAAATAACTAAATGCATAAATATCTAATTAATTCCAATAAATGGCTTGCTACAGATTGGGTCTCAATAGGAAGCTACCAGGTATCCTATATAATAAAAGGCTAATATGCAAATCGACTGAATGGGGAACGACTGGTCACTATGATGTGCGCTGACCACCAGGGGGCAGATGCTCAACGCAGGAGCTGCCCCCTGGTGGTCAGTGCACTCCCACAGGGGGAGCCCTGCTCAGCCAGAAGTCCTGAGCCAGGCTCATGGGTGGTGAGCGCAGTGGTGGTGGTGGCAGAAGCCTCTCCTGACTTGGCAGCAGCACTAAGGATATCCGACTGCCGGAAGCGGGCCTAAGCCATCAGTCGGACATCCCCTGAGGGCTCCCAGACTGCAAGAGGGCACAGGCGGGCTGGGGGACCACTCCCCCGAGTGCACGAATTTCGTGCACTGGGCCTCCAGTGTTCTTATAAAATCCTTGAAATACTCAAAACACATAATCATTATTAAGAAAATGAATAGCAGTAGATCAATAAGGCAAAAAACAATTCAGCTCTGCTTTAATTGGTAATAAGAAAGTAGAATCTAAGGAATAAAGATGTACATTTTCTAAAACAATAAATAAATAAATAGATAATAAATAAATAAATAAATAAGTATTCAAGACTGTGTTCCAACAACACATGTTCAAAAAAAGATTAGTATGTTCTAGAAAACAATCAATCCTTTTGGCAAAATGTTATACTCACCATGATGGAACAGCTTCCACTCAAATCCCACCCTCTTAAAGAATGACTTGGGCCTGGCCTGTGTCTTAGAGGTTGAGCATTGACCTTTGATTCCCAGTCAGGGCACATGCCCAGATTAAGGGCTCGATCCCCAGTAGGGGACATGCAGGAGGAAGCTGATCAATTATTCTCTCTCATCATTGATGGTTCTATCTCTCTTTTCCTCTCCTTCCCCCTCTGAAATCAATAAAAATATATTTTAAAAAGAAAAGAATGGCTTGGATTGGTCAGTGAGTAGAATACTGTAAGGGTGTATTGGTGACTTTTAGCTTGAGCGGGAGAGAATAAATTACTTGTCCTCTGTATATTTTGATGTCTTCATTTAGAAAAGATAAAAATTAAAGGCAATTATTGTAGTAATCCCTTAAAGATATATAATTCTGTAAAATTTTTCTACACCCTTTGTATATTTCATCTTTTTTGATTCTCACAATAAATATCTTAACAGATAAGGAAATTGATAATTACTATAATATTTCTTGAGTAATACTCCTGATATTTCCACTGAAAGTAACAAAAAATATTTTGTGGTTTATTAGTCATGGCATATTTCTCTGGTTTTTCAATAGATTGCTGAAAAAAATTAGATCATGTCAACTGTATTTATATTTCAGTGGTTACTTCTGTACACAAAAGTGCTCTCAATTTTACAACACTATCTGGAAGAGGTTCAACAACACGTTGTTAATACTCCACTCCTACAAAATAATTTTAAAGCTCCATGGGAATTTAGATTTGCACAAGTTATTAGGATGTGACCTTTCCCTTAGATTTCTTATTTTAGGATTGACTTAACATGGTATTTCCCCAGTGGGAGCTGTTGTACTTCCTTCGCAGATAAGAAAAATAGTAATCACAAATTATAGTGAGTAAACTTAGGGAAACATATATTTCTATGATGCTGATGAAACTAAAATCTTACGACCACAGTACGTATTCCTTGGGTTTGAGAGGAAAGCCATGTGGCTTGCTAATAAAAGAAAACAAAAGTTATGCCATTATGGTATTTCCCTGAAATTTATTCCTAATTGTTTCTAGTCACAGCTAACAAGTCTTATGACTTTTAAAGATTATTAAAGAATTTACGTCACTAAATTTCCTATATCCTGTCTACTGGGAGTATAAAAGGTTAAAAATATCAAACTTTTAATAATTTAAATGATTTCAGATCACAGGATCTGGACTGAAAGACGGAATTAATGAGGGTAAAGAGAAAAAAACTAAAATAACATGAAAGAGATCATAGTTGCTTCACTTATGTTCCATGGAATAATAGTGGCTTCCAATTATTAACCTCTTACTATATGATATAGTGGTAGAATTTATGCACATTATATTTGTAACATATGACTTACTGGAGATATTCAAAGAATTAGGCATGCTATAGCTAGGACTATAGAGCTCATTATTAGCAATTTTTTAAAAAATGCAAACAAAATTGTGGAAGGGGAGATAATGAAGATATGCACATTTTTTCTAACTAGTCTAATTAGGTGTCAAAATCAATAATTTTACATAGTGCTAGCTAATGAAAACATTAAAATTAAGAAATTATGAAAGGATTTAAAAATTTTCCTCTTATGAGAATAAAAGTGTGGGATATCAATGAAAATTAAGTAATCACCAAAATTTTTTGTATCCTCTTATCAGACATACTTGTACATTAGGCTTTATTAAAATTACTACTTTGAGAACACTGCTTTATTTAAATTATTACTCAAGAATCTTAAATAATCAAACCTCTCCCCCTACCATGCATTCTACAGTTTAACAAACTGCTAATTCATAGTTTCTATATCACAGAAGTTTTTCTTTTAGGCTTAATTTTTAGGAATTAATCCTCTACATTTTATAGTTGTGAATGACATTTTTAAGTAAAAATAGTGCCCATTGTGATGGAGTTATACATTTTTCTAGAAAATATTATGTAGTTTACTAGACAAAGCTAGGTTTTAAATCATTGTTTTTGAATCAAAAGAGATTTAAAGGTTATTTAAAAGATTAGAAGTCATTAAGAGATTAGAGGTCATTTGTCGAAATCCCTTAATTTTTATAGACATTGAGGGTCAGGGATAGCAATGTATTCACTTTCTCAAACACTACACAGACTTATAAAAATGTGTGTGTATATATGTATTCAGAACTGGAAGGTAACTTGTAGAAATTAAAATAGTTCGGATAAGGATGTTAAGATTATAGATAATTTCTTTCTTTAAAATGATCTTTATTGTTATTACATTTCTTATTTGATATTTAAAAATACAATATACTGTACTAAAGTTAAAAGCTGTTATTTCTATTTCATGTCATTAACTGTAACTTAATCCTCAAATGAAAGTTTAGAATTTAAAAAATGACAATTACCCATAATCTTTCCCTACTTATTGTAGTATATTTAACCACATAATTTTGTATATTCAAATTTTCTGTTATATCTTTATTCTAAAATTAATATTCCCCTCAAATATTTAAATCACAAATTAAAATCTTTAACTTAATATTTTAAAAAGCTGGATTGTATACAACGCTCTGGACGTCCTATTTGTTTAAGCTGTATTTTTAAAGCAGTCATTCCTTTCTAACAGCTAGCAAGGTGTGGACTTAAAGGCCATGAGGCACCCGCAGCACAGTCTTTATATCTTACTTAAATTTGACACAGCCTTAGGAAATAATCTACAACTTCCCTGCAATTAAATAGGCTTTTTTCACCCAACCCCCCAAACCATCAAAAATCCCATATTTTTCTGATATCTAAGTAATTGGTGAAACTCCTCTCTATTTTCATCTCACTGTAACACATACAAATCCTTGGCTAAAAAATAAAATATTTAAATAAATAGGAATCATGTATGCTTTGGAAATAAGTTTTTATTCATTTTGCTACTAATATATCCTTAGAGTAATTTGAAATGTCATAAAAACGAATAATGCAAGAGTAATATAGTTGCTTAAATTCTTTGACATAGAAACTTCTCTTTCAGCGATTTAGCTAAAGAAAATAATTTTTAAAAAGTGAAATATGTGCATGAAGATATTCACTATATGTAATGATATTAGAATAAATAGTAATTGTATAGTAATAAAAAACTAAAAACTACCTAAAACTGCTTAGTAAATTATGTGATATCACTAAGATTAACTATTATGCTGCCATTATGACAAATTTAAAAGCTAAGTGGACACAAAGATTTAAATGATCTAACAGTGAAAGAAGCAAAAATGCTACATGTACTATAACTGTCATTAAGTAAAAAATGTAAACATGCTAACAAGGACTGTAAGGAACTAAGAAGAAGTAGTTTAAAATCACTTAAAGCCACTTAGCATTTCATTTTTCATGCCTAACACTTAAAATTCAGACCAAAGACTCATTTTCAGATGCCAAAGTACATACCTGCCTGTACGAGAGATTGGTCTTTTGATTTTAAGAAGAAGTAGTAGTTTATATGTGATTGTGTGTTTTTTAAAAAAAAATTTTCACAAGTTTTCAGTAATAAAAATATCTTAAAAAGATTTAATGTAAAATGAGACAAATCCAATGGCCAAAATTCAAAAGCAAAAGTCATTTTGTTCTAGTTCCTAATCTTATTTCTAAATGTATCACCTACCTGCTTCTAAGGTTTTAAAAGTAAACATTATCTATGTTCTAATCCTGAAGCCCTGAATTCATACATAGCAGTATAGGTAGGCTGAGAGTCTATTTACAGAGAGCTAGACTGAACTTTGCATGTGAGCACATACAGAAAATGATAAAGATCGTTGTGTCCTATCAGTAATTTACAGAATTGTGATTTGCTCCACCCAGTACACCTATAATTGAATTCTTCAGCCATAAAATCACTGGGACCAAACAAGTTCAGATATCTTTTATCTAAACTCTTTTTTCTCCCTTACCATCAGTTAACATATTTCTTATGGGATTTTTCTTCTTTTTATAGATTCATTTGTCTTAGTTATAAATTAACTCCACAAATAACTCTCCCAACCACCCCAGCTCTACTGTTTCCTGTGTACCACGTTTCTTTTTATTTGCACAATTTATGATATAGGAGCCATTTAAACTACCAGTTGGAAAATGATGTCTTGGGAATCATGTCTAGATTAAAAATATATATATTCCTAAGGATAAATGTTCACAGGCAGAGATTCTTCTCATAACTGGGCACCCTAGCAAAGAAGCGAAATGTAACTGCTGAAGACTTCTGTTGTTTCTTTTTTACTCTAAAAATGTGGTAAAATATAGATAACAAAAATTTACCACCTTAATCATTTTTAAATGTACAGTTCTGTGGCATTAAGTACATTCACAATGTTTTGTAACCATCACCACTATCCAGCTCCAGAACTTTTTCATCTTCCCAAACTGAAACTATACTCATCAAACATTAACTCTCCAACTCAGCCCTGATAGCCACCATTCTACTTTGTGTCTCTATGCATTTGACTACTCTAGGTACAACTTCTGTTGTTCTTGTTACACCTAAAATCTATGAAATAGTGTGATTTACTAAATTGGTTGAACACACAAGAGACCGGCAAAAAATCTGGGGAAGAATTCCTAATACTTAGCATTTCATTTTTCATGCCCAGACACTTAAAATTCAAACCAAATACTGATTTTCAGATGCCAAAGTACATACTTGCCACTTACTTCATCTTTCAAGAGCTTCATGTTTGGATTTAAAGTGGCTTTAGGTTTTTCTAAACTTAAATTGATTTTCTAAGCAAACTTAATGCTGCTATTGATTTCCTTTAAGAAACAAAGTTCACTCAGTACTCTTTGTATTTATTGAATTCCCAGACATTTTACCTAAAAGTAATATGATATTCTCTCATCTTCACTATTTAAATATAAGACTACTAATTCTAAGTTCTTGTTCAAATGCTGTCTTGGGTAATGAAGACTGGTGGATCAAGAGATTATTAATGAGATCTAAATACTTTCACAGTTTTGGTTTGAACATTCAAATCAGACACTGCTTATCACCAACTAAAAACTTGGCTAAGAGGTGGTTCCCAAGGAGGCAAAGTCTTGTGGAATTTTCCCACTCATAGGTTTTCCAAGAGACCAGAGGTATTAAGTGGAGATCAAACTTGCGGGGGTAAGGATGGTAGCGTATGGACAGAATTAAGAAACACAGCTCAAAGGATACTCTTGATGAAAACAATGGCCCTGCTTCTCCCTGTTCTAAGATTTGTAAACAAACAGAAACTCACTCTATAAATCAGTGAAAATCTAATTTAAGAATTATTATTTAGTGACTCCAATATTATTTTTAAAGAATTTTTTAATTTGGAAATAATTTGAGGCTTACAGAAAAGTTGCAAAGATAGTAGAGTTCCTATGTACCCTTCATCTAGATGCCTCTACTGTTACATTACATATTACGACCATAGTACAGTGATCAAAACTAATATATTAACATTGGCACACTACTATAAGCTACTTTGCTTAGATGTCACCAGTTTTTTTCCATTAATGTCCTTTCTCAGTTCTAGGACCCAATCTAGGATCACATATTACATTTGTTTCATGTCTCCTAATTCTCCTTCAAATCTGTGGCAGTTCCTCAGTCTTTTTTTTTTAAATAGCTTTATTGAGGTATAAGTTATATATGAAATACTGCATATATGTAATGTACAGTTCTTCTGTCTTTACTTGTCTTTTATGCTCCTGACACTGTTAAAGAATGCTGGTCAGTCCTGGCTGGCGTGGCTCAGTAGTTGAGCATCAACCTATAAACCAGGAGGTCATGGTTCAGATTCCCAGTCAGGGCACATGCTCAATCCCCAGTGTGGGTCCTGCAGGCTCAATCCCCAGTGTGGGTCCTGCAGGAGTCATCCAATCAATGATTCTCTCTCATCATTTATGTTTCTATCTCTCTCTCCCTCTCCCTTCCTCTCTGAAATCAATAAAAATATATTTTTTAAGTTTTTTTGAAAAAAGAAAAAAGAATGCTAGTCAGGTATTTTACAGAATGTCTCTCCATTTAGGTTTGTCTAAGGTTTTTCTCATGATTCAGTTGAGGTTATGGATTTTTAAAAAATATGTTTTTATTGATATCAGAAAGGAAAGGAGAGGGAGAGAGAGATAGAAACATCAATGATGAGAGAAGCATTGATTAGCTGCCTCCTGCACACCACCTACTCAGGATCAAGTCTACAACCTGGGCACGTGCCCTTGACCAGAATCGAACCTGGGACCCTTCACTCCGCAGACTGATGCTCTATCCACTGAGTCAAACCAGCTAGGAAGAGGTTATGGATTTTTTAGAAGAATAACAAAGGCATGATGTGCCCTTTTCAGGGGGTATGAGCTCAATATATCTTATTACTGCAATATTAACCTCAATCACTTGGTTAAGGTGGTGTCTGCCAGGATTCCCCCTGTAAAGACACTATTTTTCCCTTTGTAGTTAATAAATATTTGGGGAGGAGATACTTTGAGGTTATGCACATACTCGGTTTCACCTTACACTGTAATCAATTTTAGTATTCATCTTGCCTACACAATTATTACTGCGGTTCTTTAGTGGCAATTTTCTATTTCCCTTATTCCTTTTATGTTTATTAATTTAAATTCCTCTGTAAGGAAAAGTTCTCTTTCCATTTCTTTATTTATTCAGCATTTATTTGTATCAGTATGGAATCATGAATATATATATTTTATATGGGAGAGCTATAATCTAATTCTATGATTATTTATGTTATTGTTCAAATTATTCCAGCTTTGACCTTTGGGAGCTGGAACTTGAGTATTGGATATTGGATACTTTCTTCTTTGTGACCAGGAATCATGGTTGCATGGCCTATAGGGAACCAGGCAAAATATTTTAATTTTTATCTTTATTTAATTATAAGTATCACAGGAACCTAAAATAATATACTTATACTTGAGACTTATTTCTAAGGATATGAGTTATTTCTCAACTTCTATGTCACTTTCTTATCTTTGTTTTGTCTTAGACAATACATTTCTGTGCTCTCCCTCAATTGACTGGTAAATTATAAAGTAGAAAGTATTCTGATAGTCAAAATAAAAGCTCTCTAAGAAATTTTACAACAAAATACTGTGAAGACTTTTCATGTTATTAAAAAAAGGTATTCTTTAGACCATTTAATATAAGAAATTCTGAGTTTACTTACTGTTAAAGGGTGACTCTTGTTTGAGAAAATGGTCTTCTTGTATATCTGTGGTTTAGAATTGGCTCTTTTCAAATCTAAACAATCAAAAAGAAAGAAGATTTTTAATATACACACAATATTCAACTTTTTTAGACAACCAGGTTGCCAAAGTATACAAGTACAAATAAATTTATTTTTTTCTGTTGGATTTCATTCTGAATGTTTGCTTTCCCTGAGCTTGGTTTTGTATCCTTTACAAGTAACCAACAGCTACTGACTCGTAAATCATGCAGGGCTGTAGAATCTTTCCGTAGAGACATATATTAGATTCACTTCACCTACTTTCTGAGTTCTGTCATTAATCATGAGCTAAGGTCCTGTATCTCATCCAACTTTTACATCATATTAATAATGACACTTACCTTATTGTATGGACTTAAGAAAACTTTATCTTAAAAGGATTAATAACCTCAAAAGATAGATGTTTGATAAAGTTATACACAGTGAAGATATTTATTAAAATATTATCTCATTCTAGATGGCACATGGCTGTTAAGCCTAAGGGAAAGTACAGTGATGCATCACAACCACTTAGGAATAGTAGATGCAGCACAATCCAGGTGAAGCTGATTTTTAAAAGGAAGACTCAGAGAGCGCATTATCTGAGTAAAAGTGCTGAAGGTCTTAGGATACATATCCTTGGCTCTTATGAAGGGCTCAGGGATCTTAGAATAGTTGTACATTCCCTAAAGACAAAACAGCATCTACTGCCAAAAGCCTTATCATCAGGGCCTTAATAGACCCAATATCCAGATTCAATTTTCTGCATAGTCGAACCTACAAAAAATTATAATTTTTTCTTTTAAAATTCTGCACCTTTCCAATTGGAATTTGCAAAAACTATGCAGTTATTCATGTAAGACATAAAAGTAGTGGGTCATGAATATAAAATCTTTCCCCTTTTTGTATTTCTAATATGAAAGGATGGAAACTATAGCCACTATACTTTGATTATTTGTTTCTCCAACATTGCTTAGTACTTTTGTTTGGAAATGGAAAACCTCTTAATGTAGACTCAACCTCAATAATAAGGTAACAATTTGTTTTCAAAATGGGACATGTTCTTTTATAAAGAGCTAATTTGCCAGTGTTTTAGACCTACATGTTTTGTTTTCTGACTAACTGCTTACCTGTATCTTGGCAATTTATATAAGTACTCTCTAATTTGTTGTCAAAACAAAAGCAGTATCCACACCAAAACTCTTCATGATATATAACATGTATAAAATATGAGAAACAAATTTAGAATGGATTACGACTTTGACTTTTTTTTACATGTAAGTCAACTTAAAAAGGGCTTAAATACGTGAAAACAATAAGAAAAATATTAATAAAGATAATTTGAACAAAATCTCTATCTGAAAAATTAAAGAATGCTGACTCCAGGTTAAAATCATTATAATAGCTTTCCTTCAAACTTGTCTCAATTTCCCTTTGAAATACATATGAATTCATTAAGAAGTAATGAAACTAAAGAAGGAAGAAAGTAAAGATTTTTGGGAACTTCTATTTCTAGCTTGTAGCCCTAAGAGTTGAATCAAACAGAAAACTGGCCAGCTCCTGCGACGTTCAGAGGCAGGCAGAATTCTATAACCTTTCCCAAAACTCTCTCCAACAACTAAGATCTATAATTTCCTTTCTGTATCCATTCAGTATCGTATTGTACCATAGAAGGTATAGTTTCCAGACATAAATTTTATTTTATATGTATTATATTTTATCATATTTATATACATTTTACTTCAAATACATTTTATTTTATAAATATAAACTTTATTATTTATAATATTCATATTAATAAAATATAGGTATATGTGTTAAATTGTAATTAAAAAGTTATATAATTATTAATATAAAGAATATTAATATTTCTTACATTATTTTATAAATAAATATACTAAAATACTATAAAATTATACTATGATATATAGCATTAATTTTAATATAGGGCAGAAACAAGATCCATTCTGGAGGCAATAAATATCAAGGACTATAGTCTTTCCATGTCCTCCCTCTGGCCAATTCAGATTGGCTTATATTCATTAGATTATAAATTAATCTACTCACCCCTGTAAGTCAGAGAATGAGGCTGTGAAGATAGTAGACAAGCCCCTCACATTTCAACAGAACCCACATAAGGTAGGGGCTCTTCATATCTACTCATCCAACTTTTTAATATCTGAATAAGATTTTTATCAGAATTTAAGCAGATAATAATACAGCAAAAGGGCAATTTACTCAGACTAGTTTGTCCAAAATGGTATAAATGGTAAAGTTGATGTAAGACATTTTTTAGAAAATTAACAATGGAAACAACTGAAAACTTATCAAAGAATTACTTCCCCCCAAAAGCTCTGGGCCTAGATAATTTTATAGATTTTTTCCCCCAAAATTTTAAGAAAGAGATAATTTTCTTGCTATATAAACTGTTTGAGTAAAAAAAAAATATGTAGTGACCAAATTAATTTTTCAAAAGTAGTATAATATTGATATTAAAAAACAAGAACAAAGAGAAAAATACTAATACCATGTATTAAGCTAATATTATAAATAAAATGCTAATCAACAAATTCAACAGTATACTAAAAGAATAAATCACCATAATCAAGTTACATTTATCTCAGAAAGGCAAAGACAACTTAATATTAGAAAACCTATTAAAATAATGGTCAGAGCACTAGTCAAATTTTAAAAAGAAAACATGATTATCTCAAAAATGCAAAATAACCCTTGAATTCAACATCCATTCTTGATACTATTTCTTTAAAAAATCTAAGAAACTTTAATAACAAGAATATTTGTTTCAAACTTAATTGTGAAATACTATAGCAGCATTTCCCCAAATGTGTTCTATAGATAACTAGTTCCTTAAGATTTTTCCAACAAAAAAGCTTCCACCATAAAATATATTTGCATATGTTGTTCATCTTTGGAGATTAATAAAGTACATTAATATTGTATATAGTCTGTAGGCCCTAAATTAAAAACATACACAGTATCAACAATAACAATCTGCTTAACTGTTTAACTCACTCCTTCTCAAACTTATTTGAACATTTGTTTCTTCACTTTCCATTATTTCATTCCTCAACCCACTTTACTATGATTTGTCACCTATCTTTTTACTGAAAGTCAAGCAAAAGTAACGTGTTAGCTCCTTCTTGCTAAAGCCATTTAACTTTTCTTGATTTTCATTCTATTTATCCAGTGGTGCACTGGTAAAGGTTCAACAATGGCTTTCCTTGTAGGGCAGTGGTTCTCAACCTTGGCTGCACATTAGAATCACCTGGGAATCTTTTTAAAATCCTGATTTCTGGGCCTCATCCTCTGGAAATTCTGTTTCTTGTTATGGGGTGGGGCACAACATTAGTAACAAAAGAAACAGAATTTCCAGAGGATGAGGCCCAGAAATCAGGATTTTAAAAAGATTCCCAGGTGATTCTAATGTGCAGCCAAGGTTGAGAACCACTGTTGTAGGGAAAAACACTCTGATTTATACTGTTTGCCAATATCTGTGGTGTAAACGCTCCCACCAGGATTGATTTCAGGTTACCAATGTAATGTCACTGAGAACAGAATGGGGAAGAGCTGTAGTAGCACACAACAGTATACAGTATCTACACAATACAGATACAATCAACATGAACACCTCAAAAGTGCAAAATAATTAGGAAGTGATGCAATTGGTGTGTTCATTACTTCTGTTTTTAAGACCACTTGTTAAATTGCAAGTATATACCATTTAATTTTTAATAATGGCTGTGGATAACAATCAGCTCACAAAAATCCTGAAAATTTCACAATTGACTTCTACAAGCCAGTCTGAGCTGGCTCCTGCCTCTGCAGCATTTGACATTTCGACCATCCTCTACTATTAAAACTACCTCCTCCCTTTGCTTCCCAGAGACCAGTTTCTCTGAATTCTTACCCTACCACAGAACTGCTATTTTTGTCTGTTCTCTTGGTACCACTTCTTTCTGAGACCTTCTATTTTATGTGTTCTGCAAGTTCCTTCTTGGTCTCACTGTCACCCATAAACACTTGACAGTAGCTCCCAAACTTTCTTCTCTTATCACAACTCTTCTCTCAAGAGTTCTAAATCTGTTTTTCCATGTTTCTTTTGAACACCCCTGTCTGAGGTTCTTCAGGAACCTCAAACTCAACATCACCCAAACTGACTTCTCCCTCTGAAGAAGTAAAGAAACATAATTCAACACATAATTGGAGCACTTCTTGTTCCCTGCAAGATTAAAAGAAATTCCGTTCTCTACTTGTCTTTTAAAGTACAATAAAGGAGATTCAATTTATATCCACAACCAACCCTTCCTTCATCTCCTTTCTCCAAATATTTTCCCCCTTCCCTTCGATTTTTTTTCATACACCATTCTCTCCAAAGTATCTCCTTCATTAAAGCCTTCCCAACTAAACACTTTACCCTTCTCAGCCCAGTAATTTCATAATCTCTCCTTCCTCTCCTTCCTCCCCAGCACTTTATTATATATATCAACTTCAATCTCTTCCAGCTTTTCATGTCCAGTCCCTTTCCACTCATTCACAAATACTTTGTCACAAAAATCTAGGAGCTGACCTGGTAAGACCAACTTTCTAAAGGGAAGGGAGGGAAAGGAAAGAGGTGTTATATTGTCAAATGAAAAGTCTCTTTGGTAAACTGGGGAAATTGTAAGAATATGAATACTCCCAAATGACTAATTTTTATCCCATCAAACGAAATACATGGATCTACTACTTCCCTCCCCTCCCCAAATTACTGATTGATTCCATTAGAGGCCAGACTCAATTACAGCCTTCCCTAGATTTTTTATAATGGCCATACAAAATTTGCTATTAAATGAACTCTATATCCTGGGATGACAAAATAAAATTACTTCATTTTAGTTTAAGAGTAATTTAAGAGAGAAAGAAAAATAGAAATAAAGAATCTCCTAACGGTGGTTGATTTTAAGTGGTGGTGGAGTTACTCAATATAAATTGAACATTTGGTGATCTAATATTATCAAGTTGCTCATCACTTATAAGACACATAAACAGATTTGCAGTGAACCAGAACAACTAAAAGTTTAGATATAATTCATGGTTACACCTGAATATGGTAATTCTTGTGTAGATATAATTGTTAAGTGTGCAATGGTGGTGGTGAGGTGTAGACATCTCATTCTCTGTCAAGTTAAATACTGGACAATTAGGTTCTTGCTAAAGAGTGCAAGATAGGGTGCTTGGCAACTTATTTTTTATTTCTGTGCTTGTTTCTTCATCTGCAAATCAGAGATAACAGTGTATATCTTACATAATTGTTGGAAGAATAAAATGAGATAATGTATGTAATGTGCTTAAAATAGATCTTAATACAGGATAAGTGCTCAATAAATATTAACTATTACTATTAATAGCTAGATTACTTTTTCGATGCTTGAGATAATTAAAAATGAGTCCTTTAGAAGGATAGTAAAATGATGTTTTGGCTAAGACTAAAGGGTAGACTGAATTAAATGAAAACATTCTCTAAATATGAAATTGTATGGTTACATTTATAAATCGATCATAAACGAAGTTATCCTAATGATTAATGTTACTCTAAAAAATCATGATAGCTATTTAGGATTAGCAAGTAGAATGGGCTTGCAGATTTGAAATAAAAAGCAATAATTATTTGTTGAGCATCTGATATTTGTTAGCAGTGTTCTAGGCACCGGGGATAAAGAATTAATGTAATGGACAAATATTCCAGCTCTTGTGTAACTGCATATATAAAGATGCAATTAGATGCTAAAGGATCATGTAATATATTTTCTGTTTAGAAAAAAAAAAGAAATTAAAGTTGCTAAAGAGAATTAGGAGTTAATTCAATAAGACATTATGCTTTACCAGGATTCATTAATTAAGGTCTATTGATCCCCTTCTCCTAACTTGAAGATTAGGGATTCAATAATTTGTAAAAAAAAAAAATCAATCAACATCATTTATAAGTTAAAACTAATTTTATTTAGTCTCAGAAAGAGCAGCATAGACTTTTTTTCACATTAAATTTAGAATAAAAACCTCCCTAATGTAGTGTGTGTGTGTGTGTGTGTGTATAGCTAATATGCAAATTGTCCCCTTGGGAGTTCGACCGGAGACCGGGAGTTAGATAGATCACTATGATGTGCGCTGACCAGCAGGGGGTGGCAGGGAACGAAGGAAGGCCCCAGCCGGCCCTGATCACCGGCCATGCCTAGAGACACTACCTGTGCACGAATTTTGTGTGCACCAGGCTTCTAGTGGTGATTATAATTGATAACACTGTATTGTATAACTTAAATTTGCTAAGAGAGTTGAACTTAAATGTTCTCTCACACAGAAAAAAAATACATGAGGTGATTGGATGTGTTAATTAACTAGATGGAGGGAATCTTATATTATATATATAAATAATCATCATGATATATGTTAAATATCTTACAATTTTATATGTCAATTATATCTCAACAAAGAAAAATAACCTTACTTCATCATTTGATTAGCATACAGAAATATATTTCACCTCCATATTATAGTTAGAGACCTAACTGAAGAAAGAGATGCTGGGAATTGGGAAACAAAAACGAAGAGAGTCATTGCAGGGAGAGAAACAGAGACAAAAAAAGTAAACAAAGAAGAGACTTGAATATGGGAAACATCAGGGATGAAGAAAAAGGTGAGAAAGGGAGAGAATAAGAACCAAAGCTAGAGCAAAATACACAGGTACGGGGGGAAGGAGGGGAGAAGAAAAGAAGGAAGAAGGTAGAAAGGAGAGGAGAGGCTCAGAAATTCAGATTAGTCAGAGTTAATAACTTTTGATATTTAAGCTTACCTATTCACTTTGGATATAAGCATCAGGAAGGGTCATTAGTATTTTAAATATTGTGCAGAAATTAATAAGCCACCAAAATTATTTAGCCAATAAATCATGTGTAATTGGTAATTACACATACATGTTACTTTCAGGAAGCCATCTTTGCTTTTCTCTAAACTCACATTTTCCCTACTTCTGTGCCTCTGCTCATACTATTTGTCCATTTGAAAGGCTTTGTCCACCATCACTCCACATTCAATGAACAAGAATCAATAAGTATTTATTGAGTACCTATTATATACCAAATACTGTTCTAGGCACAATTCAAAATTTTACATATATTCTAATAAAAAGTATAAGCTGTTTTAATAACACATAATGAAAATGGACTATTTTAACAAAATATTCTACCAGACTTAAAATAAAATTGTTTATTCTTTAGCTAACCTTTTTCTTCATCTGATACCACAAGCACTTAAATAATCCTTATGAAAATAATGTACCTTATTTAAGAATTCCCCAAAATACAGCGAGGATATTCCTATGAGTCTAAGTCCTCCAGATCCTCCAAAGTGCAATTAATCTGCCATAATTCTATCTGCTAAATGTTGACAATAGTTTAAAGCCTGTAATAACTAAGTGAAATAAGTTGGATAATAAAAGTTATTTGAACTTTCATTGACATAAAAATGGAATCACAAGGACATTCCCAAAATGGGTAGTCATGCCAAGTCTTGATCAACCATGACATTACATCACAGGAGCAAGAACAAATGACTTCAGGATCAGCAGCGTGACTGTGATTTACGTAACTCACTTCTGCAGAAATTTGCATTACTCGTGAAAAATATCACATGGAAGAGGAACTACAAATATTAAAACTGGAAATAAATGATGGCTGAGAAGGCATTAAAGAATAGTCTTGTAAAAGAACTGTGGAACTAACTGTACAGATATGTTTAAAATAGAATTTGCATCACATTTAGGGAAATGTAACTTGTAGTTCAGAGAGGAAGGGAGAGGGAGAGAGAGATAGAAACATCAATGATGAGAGCTAATCATTGATCGACTGCCTCCTGCACGCCCCCAAGTGGGGATTGAGCCCGCAACCCAGGCATATGCCCTTGACTGGAATCAAATTTGGGACCCTTCAGTCCACAGGCTGACGCTCTATCCACTGAGCCAAACTGGCCAGGGCTAATATAAAGGTTTTTAAACGCTTATCCTCAAATCTATAGTTGCCTTGTGTCAAGTCAGCAACTACGAGTTTATGAGCAACATCAGTCCACATAGACCATAGTTGGAGTATCACTCACTGCTTTTTTCATGTCTCACATTTTCCTCCTTCTTCATTCCTAGGCCTTCCTCATACTTATGTCCAGATTTTGTGATAGCCTCCTAACTGCTTTCTCTGCTCACTACTGCCAGATTAATCTTCTGACAAAATAATCTCACTCCTCTTCTCAAGACCTGGAATCTTATCACCCCTTTTAAGATAATATCCACACTGCTTTGCCTGCATTCCAGATCCTTTGTCATGTTAACGAAAAATCTGTATCTCCAAATATATTTCTCACTAATTCACATACATGTATTCTCCACGTCAAATGGGTTGATCTCTGCAAAATTCCTCCTCCAAATCCATGCTTATTCTAAGGCTTTGTTTTCTTACACTGGATATTCTTTTCCCCTCTTCAGCTATCTCAAGCTCTGAATTTTATTTTTTGAGGTAAAATTCACAGAACATAAAATTCACTGTTTAAAAACATACAAGTGGGTGGCATTTAGTATATTCTTAGAGCTGTGCAACCAATACCTCTATCTAGTTCCAAAACATCTTAATCACCTCAAAAGGAAGTCCTGTACCCATTAAGCAGTCATTCCGCCTCCCTTTTCCCCAGGCCCTGGCAACTACTAATCTGCTTTCTATCTCTTTAGATTTATTTATTCTGGATATTTCATATGAATGGAATTGTACTTTGATTCCCTTCTTTGTTTATTTTTCTGTATATTTTTTAGCTGTTTGTTGTTTTGTTTTGTTTTTCCTCATAAGGTTACTCTGTCAATCCCTGAACTTTTGAAGTCAAATTCAACTCTTCCCTTCTCTACAAGGTTTTTCCTGTATATATTCTATTCTCCATGCCACACTGATCTTACCATTCTCTGAATTTTTGTAGCATTTGTTTTCTGCCTTACTAATTTTAGTCTTTAATCGTATACTGCTTTGAATTATTGGTTACAACAATTAAATTTACTCTTTCTTATTCATGTAGGTTATAAAATCCTAGTTCTAGGAGCTTTGGTATCTCCCTTTGTGCCTAGAACCTACTTGAACATGTGTGCAATTCATGGTCATATATAAATGAATAATAAATTAAGGGAATTAAAGTCTGTATCATCAATGAGAGCTTCAAAGTTGTTTCAGTTTTTTATACTTCCTTCTATCATGTTCTATCCTCCCTACCACTTTGCTTCTTTCTCTTGGTATTGTGTCTACCAGGGCAATTTTCAACCTTTTTCATATCATGGCACACATAACTATGAAAATTCTGTGGCACACCAAAGAATACATTATATTTTTTGCAGACCTAAGAAAAGTAGGTATAATTTTGATCGATTTAAAAAATAATAATAATAGTAATTGCCTACCCTTTTTGCTCCAAAGTGACTTTTTAAAAAATCAGGTGCCTATACTTATATATAAAGATTTCTGGTACCAAGAATTAACTAGTCAGATGCAATCTTATTCTGCAATGTGACCAGTAAGATGCAACTCTATTATATGACCTATATATTTATGGTTCAAGACAGGGCATTCAGACCAGACAGCTATTGCTGTGTTCACTGTTGTCATTTTCTGTTTGATAATCTGGAAAAAGAGGCCAGTGCCCCTAACTAAAAAGTCAGGTATTGCATGTTTTAAAAATTCTTGCTTCATACCAGTGTGCCACTTGCAGCACACCAACACACGAGTTGAAAATCACTGTCCTAGCAGGATATAAACAGGTGTGGCTGCAGGGGGATAATGGCAGGTGCCCAAGGGTGGAGAAGGTACAAATTCCCTGCATTGATCTTTTGTTAATAGACTCCTACCTTGGTCCTACATCCACAGACGAAGCCTACTAAATGTGAGTGTTCAGAGATGTCACAAGGTCACATTAAAAAAAAGGTTTATTTGCTTCGCTTTTATATGTAAATCAATGTCTTGGTATTCTGACTTGAAGGTGCTCATAAACCCATCTCTACCTTGTAAAAGGAGATTAACTGTTAAATAATTATGATGATAATACTTGTAATTCATGTATGAAATAGCTGATCAATTACATTTTTTATATATCATGACAAATTAATAGGCCAAAACTTGATAGTGTTTTATCTAACACTTAACAAAAAGTTTGAAAGGGAACTAGTTTTATTTGATGCATGAGTACTAAGTGTAAATAACATTTCATATTGTACATTACTGTGAACTTTTCTCCAGCAGTAACATTAAATAGAATTCGTTACAGTTCCCATTGGAAGCCTCCAAATAAGAATGTAAAACAGTGCTCTGGCCCTTAGGCCATTTAAAACCTGTTCTTCTGACCAGAACACCTAAACGTTTTAACACAGAATGCTGAAGTCTATAATTAACATTTTTTCCCTTTCATATGCCATTTTGCCTCTTTAGAATAGCAAAATGTAAACGTATTTTGGCATTAGTTTCATATCATTATGTATCATAAAAATGCTACATAAAATAGAAATTAACATTTTAAAGAGTAATTTAGGAAATTCCCTAAAAATGTGGAGAATAGTAGCATAGTCTCTCTTACAAGTGATACTGAAAAAAGCAAAAGTCCTCAAAATTGTAAATCAAGTTAAAAATATTTACAAAGTATTTATAATGCACCCATCCCCTGTGTTATAGACTGTGAATTCGGGAAGGTATGTAGTACATATACAACATTCATTCCTATCTGTTAAGAATAAACAATTTTGATTGGTATACAGAACTTGTACATAAAAACTGTAAGATATGACAGCAAAGAAAATGTGTAATATCCACATTAGGTTACATTTCAGAGTTGATCTGTCTTCTGTTTTACTTCAGTTAAGATTAAAATAAGTTTGTATTTTCTGAGTTTAAAAGCTGGTGGCCGGGGTAAATATTTCACACACATGTTGTATGACAAAGGAAATCAACCTGACATTTAAAAACTAAATGTGCAATAGTAAAAACATAATAATTTTGTGTACATATTGTGCTTTGTTAGGATCAAAGAGTATTCCGGCAGGCATAGTGGAATACACAGCATGACTCCTGTGAATGGCCTAAAGACACAGCCATGCCAACATGCTGAGTTCAATCACTTACTTATCTTGTCACCTTTTACAGAGCTGTGGTTATTTGCCTACCTAGTGCTAGGTGCTGGTTCACCTACCCAGCGTTGTGTAGTCTCAATTCTGAAAAGCACCTGTCTCACTATCTGTAAGGCCATGTTTCCAGGTGGGCAGATATTGTTTCCCATATGAAGGTATTTGGTGCTGAGAAGTGAGTGGTCATTCAATAAATGTATATGGAGTTTGTGGTATTGAATACACTGTGATAAAATTTACAAAATTTGAAAGTTTTGGTTATATCTGCACTGAGCTGCGTTCTAATATTCCATGTCACTCTATGTATGAAAATCAATTCCATTTTACTTCATATAAGTCCCTTCAAAATTTATTTTACTTATCTTTCCCCCCAAAAGTTTCATGTTCAGAGTTTATTCTAAGAGGTCAATAAGATATCTTCTGTAAATTTAAAATCAGAACGGAAATGTAATTAGATAATTTGATTGTAAATATAGAAGTTGGAAATTGCTATAAAATTAATTTGACCAAAGGAGGGTTATTTGAAATAGGATCTTGGTCTCCTTTTATTCAAATATTATATTCTAAACATGGATAAGTTCTTAACAGGCCAACCTCCCGGTCCCCTCCCCTCCGCCAGCCCAGCCTGATTGGCCCCCATTGGGGCAGGCTGGCCAGACCCCACCCATGCACAAATTCGTGTACTGGGCCTCTAGTTATATATAATATACAATACATAACACATACATATAACCTAGAATAATAAGAAGAGATTGATGTAGCTGGCTTGGCTCAGTGGATAGAGTGTCAGACTGCAGACTGAAGGGTCCCGGGTTCAATTCTGGTCAAGGGCATATGCCCCAGTTGAGGGCTCAATTCCCAGTGAGGGGCAAGCAGGAGGCAGCCAATCAATGATTCTCTGTCATCATTGATGTTTCTATCTCTTTCTCTCCCTCTCCCTTTCTCTCTGAAATCAATACAAATATATTTAAATAATAATAATAAGAGATCTAGAAAAAATAAGGACACAGGTTTTCCCCTATGGCAGACATAATTCAAAGTTAGTCACTTAACTCCATGTTAGCCTAGCAATGCTGCCTAGACACAAGGCCTGGGCCAGACTGTGGCCTCCTTTTAGTTATCATCTTTCCCACTAATGTTGTTAAATCTAGATAATAATAATCATAAACTCCTGGAGAGATTTAATTTGTCTGTCTTCTTCATTGCTTTATCCTCCTTCTCTAAAATAACTTTTGGCACAAAATAGAAGCTCAATAAATATTTCGTGAATAAATAAATCTTCATTAAAAAGGATCTTCTTAGACTTGCTCATATCAAGTTTGTGTTACCCACAAACAAATTCTAAGAGCTATAAACTGAATTTGTTAGTTTGGGTTTGCCTTGAGCTGTATTAAGGATTAAATCATCAGAAATGGGGGAGGCATCCCGGCTGGTGTGGCTCAGTGTTTGAGCTGCGACCTATGAACCAGGAAGTCAGGGTTCCCAGTCAGGGCACATGGCTAGGTTGTGGGCTCAATCCGCAGCGGGGGGCATGCAGGAGGCAGCCAATCAATGATTCTATCTCATCATTGATGTTTCTATCTCTCTCTCCCTCTTCCTTCTTTTTAGAAATCAATAAAAATAGATTTTGTTTAAAAAAAAAAAGAAGAAATGTGGGAGGCAGAAAAAAGAGAGAATTAGTATCCCTAATATAAAATTTCTAAAAAGCTTTAGAACTTTGTTTTCATTTAGATAGTTTAAAGTCATCGGGCTGATACAAGTTTTTTTTTTTTTTAAAAAATCCCAAATAAAGTGACAAGAAAAATGTAACCTGGGTCAAAGGCAAACCACTTTATTTTTCCTTTGGGAGTTCTAAAACAATGCAACAAGGAAAAAAAAGGAAAAATTAATTAATTCAAAGGCTATTTCTGCATGTGTTATACACATGTGTGCATTTGTA
>NW_005871056.1:13388691-13396873 GCF_000147115.1 Myotis lucifugus
CAACTTTTTTCTTAAAATAATAATTTTGGGAAAAACATAGTATATATACATACTTTTCTTAAAAAATTTAAATGAGGGTGACTTTAAAAAATAATTGGAAACTGTTTTTAAAAAGGTGTTTGTCACTGTCTAATTATATTAAAGAGAACACAGACCCAAAGAAATCAATGAAATCAAACCCTATGGATGGCTGAACAAAACTAAGAGCCTGTAACAGAGATGGGATATTTTTCTCTCCCAAATAGAGGCTGGTATAGCAAAGAGTAAATATGTGACATAAATTATGAAATAAAATTGGGTATAACAGAACAGAATCATGCAGTGCCTTACATTATCTTCAATGGCTTTAAAGGAATAAAATATCTAGAGGATTTTTAATGTTTAAGTTATTCTTTGCCTAGATTTTTACTGATCAGAGTCATAGACACACAAAAAAAGCTATAAGTATGTTTTTAATTATAGAAGTAATTTTACATTATTGGCTAAACTTTGGAAAAGAGAAATATATAGAAACAACAACAAAAGACTTCCATAACCTCACTCTTTTAACACGTTAAGCGCCCAGTCAGTCACCGGTGGCTGACACTATACTTTCCGTCCAGAAGACAAAACAGGCTGGCGCTTAACGTGTTAATATAACAGTCATAGTATTTGTATATTCCCTTCCAGATGTTTTCATATACATATGTTTATTAAGGTTGCAATCAATAGGGCACATACATTTTAACTTAGTATTTTTCAGATTTGCTAGTTTTCTAAATTGCCATTGATAGTTGTATAACATTTCACCTAGTAATTACACCATAATTTACCTAACCATTCCCCTGCTGTTGAATATTTATTTCCAAATATTGGTTCCTATAACTATGCTTTTATGAATGTTTTTGTGTGTGGCTTTTCCTATATCCTCCATTCTTTTGAAGAAGTCCCAGAAGTGGGGGTGAAGCATCAGAGTATGTGATATATTGCCCAACTGCTTTCTAAACAGCCTGGACTAAATCACAGTGACTTTAGAAACATAGGAGACTACAAATTTCTTCATTCCAGAAGAACAGAATTTTAGAATAAAAAAACAACAACCCACAACTATCGATAATCACTAGGAAGGCCATGTTTTCTACGATTACTAATCGGGAATTAAGGTTTACAAATCCATTGTCTTTTAAGTCTGTTTAATGTGAATCCTCTAGGGGCGGAGCATCCTTGGTGATCTTATAAAATCCAATCTTCGAAGTTGTACTCTTTGAACTTGGAGACTCAGGATCCTAGCAACCATTCTAAGGTGAGAAGAACCATTCTAAGATGAGTGACACTTGGACTAAGAAGTGAGTCACCTAGCTTTTCTTGACACAAGCATATCGACAATAACAATGAGCGTATTTAAGTAATAAAATGTCAGACTAATAAAGGTAATTTTACAGGATGATCCCAAGAGATTCTACCACTCCGCAGAATATGGCAAAGAACTTAACTATAGGCAAGGGTAAGGCCTACTAAAAATAATTCAAACTAAGTGCACTAACCAACGGACTCTGGGCTATCAGATTAGAGGCAGAAATCATCTTGAGTGAAAGGTTCCAAAACAGTATACATCAGAATTCCCTGGAGAGCTTGTTAAAACACATCCCCATAGTTTCTGATTCAGTTGGTATGGGGTGGGGCCTGAGAATTTGCACTTCTACCAAGTTTTCGGATGCTGCTGGTCCAAGGACCACACCTTGAGAAACACTGCCTTAGATGATTTCTGTATTGTTATTAAAATATTTATTGAGTGCCTATATGTGCTATAGGCTGGAGATAGAAAGAAGAATAAAACCCAGCCAGAACCTGTTTCAAGAAACTGATAATCTATATTTTTTGTAGACATTGTACTACTTTAGTCCTAAACATCAACAATTTGGACCTTGCTGAAAACAAAGTTTAAAAATATATTATATTGCCTTAAATAAAGTCAGGATGTTTCTAATGAGTTCCAAATGCTTTAGGGAAATATGTAGTAATCCTACATTGGCAAATGCCTGGGTATTTTCTTCACTCTTCTGGATTTTATTGACATATGCAAATAATTTGTTAAATTATCTTATTTATTTATATACACACCATTCATATGTTTTCTCTTTCATAAACTCTATCCACTGTATAAAACAAGAGAGAGAACTTATATACGTACTTTTCTACATGCAAAAGTTATTTATATAGGTGATTACCAACTGACAGAAAAGAACAACATTTAGTAAGGTAAGACTTTGAGATTTTGTGCTTTAGATTCAGACTTCAACAATACTGTGGAAAAGTGAGTGACAAATAAGCAATATGCTTAGTCATAGGCATGTGGTGTCCAATACCTAACTGTTAAACACTACCTATCAGCTGATTCACAGAATTAATTAACTTGCTTTTGAGGTTGCTACTAAGCCTCTATTTCTAATAGAGATGTGTTGGCTTGCCATAACTATTTTTGGCAAAAAAATAAAAATAAATAAAGCATATTTGACATTTTATGATCTGTAGATTTTCCAAAGCATTAAGTATTATTTATACTTCTTCAGTGTACTTTTTTCTGATGAGGTTGAAAGAGTCCCCTCATTTCCATTTATCAGAAAGCTACTTTAAAAGTCTGGAAGAATTAGGGTTCCGGGTTCAATTTCGGTCAAAGGCATGTACCTAGGTTGCAGGCTCCTCCCTGGCCCAGGCCCTGGTCGGGGTTCATGCAGGAGGCAATCAATTGATGTACTAGTATTTCTCTCACATCGATATTTCTCTCTCTCTTTCCCCTCTCTCTTCCATTCTCTCTAAAAATCAATGGGAAGAAATCCTCGGGTGAGGATTAAAAAAATAAAAAAATAAAAGTTTGGAAGAATTAATTCATGTAAAGACTAGATAATTTGTCTGACATCACAGAGAAAATAGAAGGCACAGTGAGAAATAATATTCAGATAATTGATTACATTAACCAACATTAACCTTAATTATGATAAAATTTCATAGGTAAATAGATGTTTGGGAAAAATAACTTGATTTCTTTGAAGGAAAAAAATGATTCAAGAATGAATTACAACTTGTGGGGTTTTTTTTTTGTGTGTTTTTTTTAAAATGATTTTAGAGAGGAAGGGAGAGGGAGAGAGAGAATCACCGATTGGCTGCTACCTACATGATCCCCAGTTGAGCCTGCAACCCCGACCCGGAATTGAACTGTGACCTCCTGGTTCACAGGTCAATGCTCAACCACTGAGCCACACCAGCCGAGCTCAATTTGTGTTGATTTTAAAGAGAAAAATAAAGACAATTTGGGGGGAGAATATACCCTTTCCTGTCACTATTTTAAATAGCTGTTTTCATATTTTGTCGCATGAAGGCTGATTTATGGAGAAACTGGGACATGAATTGCTTTCATTTTATTTTTCCTTCTCTTTCAAACAGGAGTGTTTTCTATCCCTTAAAGGCCTCGTTTTCAGACAGTAAGGAAACGAAGAACTAATTTCTCAAATTTCTGCTGATGGTGATTTAAAGAATTAACCTTGCTAGAAACACTAGCATTTTGAAAGTGGACTCCAAACTTTCAAATGACAAAGACAGTTTTAGAGGAGGAATGACAGCCAGTGAGGTGGGGTCAAGGTTAAGGGGTTCTTTGCACTGTTTCATCATGGCATTCTGGCAGTCTGACAGGTATGTTTCCCCACTGCCTTCACTATAAAGGAAAATTTATTCCTTAGACATACAGGATACGAATATCCTCTTTCTATTCACTTTCCCAGAGGCAACTTATAGAGCCAGGGAGAATAACAGCGCTAAATGGTGACTTTAGAACTTAAAGCTATTCTAAAATTCTATGATGTCATCTAGGAGCAGGGTAAATTCTTAGAAACCAACCTTATATTTTAGTTCTATGCTCAGTAACTACGCAACCTGCTGACTGTGGGAGTTGAGCATACAGAAATCTCTTACACTCCTACTCAGGGTATTTCCCTATTTTTCTACCTCCCTCATATCTACTGTCTACTTATCTATGGTAAACTGTGAAGGACTTCTTACCCCAGGTTTATACTAATCTGAACTCTTCTCAAAAGGTCAGGAAATATGTCTTAATTAGTCTTAACCACATAATATAATTCTCTTAGAGGAGTTCACAAATTAAACCTTTTAAAAATCAGTTAAAACTTGCAATGAATTTATTTTCTAAAATCAATGCAGTGTGTGTGTGGGGGGGGGGGGGGATGTTCCCTAAACAGATATTGAACCCAATTGAACTAAACCAGTTTAAATCCTGACGGCAAGGTTTGAAATCTCTATTTTAACTGATTATATTACATAAATTGATGGCTTCATTTCTTTCCTTTATATCTGAGAAATCGCAGTAGGGAAAAGAAACTCATTGTCCCCAAAAAAGGTTTTCAAATTGAAAGTGACCTAGTCATTGGAATAGAAGGTAAAGCAATGACTCTGAGAAAGTCCAAGCTATACTATTAATAGAGAAGAAGTTAATGCCACTCCCCATTTTGCACCCCCAAAGGGAAAGCCCACAAAAATGGAACACTCACCTATAGGCACTGGCCTAAGCCTTTCTGTGCCCTCTGCTTCCCCTTCCTTTTAGCTATGTCCATACCTGGGCTTTATAGCTCTATATTCTAGGAACACAGTGGGGTGCAGGCCTGAAACCAAGTCTCTTACTTTCTTGCATAGGGGACACTTCACAATAAAATGTATTAACAATTCATAAGGAGAATTTATCACTTTTTAAGCTACTAAAAGCCTAATTTTTTGGTTACAGCTTGTTGAAAGAAGACCCAGTTTTCACGATAAGCACACCATTTCGTTTTTTAAGCAGCGACACTACATTGTCTTTTGATCCAAAGGATCATAGCCCTCATTATACAAAAAAAACTTGCTCCTGGGTAACATACAATAAATATACACAAGGAATAGAACTTTATTTTTTTTAAAAAGCACAAAAGGCGCCTTCTAGATGCATTAGACATACACTATTGACACAAGAGGATCCACACTGCGTCCACTGTGAGACTCATAACGATAATATCAACAAAACAAAAATAATTATTAGGCTGATTTTTATCCTAAGTAATCAGGGAATGTTGACAATTTAAAATTGAATAATGACGAAATATTTCCACAAACATTTTGTAAATGGATCACCTCACGGCAAGCATTATCTTCAGTTCATTCTTAACAATAATCTCAAAATTAGTACCGGGTGAACTACTAACATTTGTAAAAGAGTTATTTAGCTATAACACAGATAATCATAAGAGTTCTCTTTAAAATATCAGCTCAATTATATTCAGGGCCAAGGTCACATTACAAAGGATTGCTTACAAAGTCTTAAAATCATTCAAAAAACCCACGGTAAAATAACTGCAATGCTTTTCCCGTTTCACAGATAAGAAAATGGAGAGTTAGAAAGGATAGTGACTTGCCCCGCTATAATAATTGAAACGGTTAAAATATAAACATTCATATTCTGAATTAAATGTTCCACTATTAAAATATTGGTTTGCATTGATTGTTGAAGAAAAATATTAAGATTACATAAACCCATTTTTAAAATAAAAAATAATTTAAGCATATACTATTATTGGTGATAGTTTTTCTTTTTCTTTTTTCTTCAGCAAATATTATTGGTGATAGCTTTTGTCTTAATATCTGCAAAAGTTTTCCCCAAAATACGGCCTAATGTAGTGGTGCCGATTTCCTTTCAAGAACCTACTTAAGTATTTTAGGTAAATAAAAACTAAAACCTGACATTTTTATAAAATGATATGTTTTATAAAACATATTCCTATAACTCCTCCAAATCTACTTCTGTATTGTGATAAAATACAAATAGTTAATAAGAAAACCCATGAAGATTACAAATAATCTTCAACTTAATATCTCATATCTAGAATGCCATGAAACTAACTGAAATGTAATATTCTGGGTCTATCTATACTTTCAACATGGTTATTAACAGATCTTATTTTATTTTTTAGAGTCAAATTAGATCAGTTTTGAAGGAATTTTGTAAGCATTTTAAATCACTGCCCTTTTTGTTTCTTTTCGGCTTTAAAAGGGAGGAAAGGGCTAGCTCAAGAGGTCAACTACCCTAATGTGAAGCTCTCCTAGGAAAAAACTAAGAAAAGCAAGTTAGAAATTCAGATTAACATTTAAAGCAGGGGGCATATTTTTACACTTAAAAGACTGGCGACTTAATCAAGTTTTCTGGATTTGTGATTCAAAAAAATCCTCTATGACGAAATTTATTTAGTGGAATCTTATGAGACCAAAAACTTGTTCCAGTATATTTGCCACACCTTATGACATATATTTCCAAATTCAAATGACAATGAATTCAGCAGAACAACACCCACAAATTAGAATTACTAACATTTTCTGTCCTATCCATTGGGCATATGTAGATCTTATAAAAGAAGTAAAAGTATGGGCCAGGATATATAAAACATTTGTAAAGGATTATTTTCACGTATTTTCCCTACTTCACGATAGTCTCCTGTTATTAACAACCATTTCACAATTTGAAAACGAAGTGAAATGTATTAATTCTTGTATATGTTTTCACAGCATGCCTTTCACACTGCTTTCACACACATAATTATTTTGATGATTAAAGTTAGTCGCAAATATCCCCATTTTCAGAGAATTAACAGAATATACGTATTTGTTTGTAGTCCTATTACTTACTAATTAAAAGCAATTAGCCGTGATCAATAATGCATTTCTAATGCATATTCCTGAAGTCACACTTTTCCTCCTGTATAAATTTTAATACACAGGGATAATATAATTTAAATGTCACAGTGATTCTGAAATTATATTGTGATTTTTAAAAATTATCATTATTTTTAAATGTAATTCTGAAATATACAAAGAAACGAACATTAAGAAAACTAGTCTCTTCAAAGAAAATAGTGTATTTAATTATTAAAAATACCAATCACAGTCATTTTAAAAAGAAATTATAGCCCTGGCTGGAGAGTTCTGCTGGTTACAGATTCGCCCTGATATGGCAAGGTTGTAGGTTTGATCCCCGGTCAGGGAACATACAAGAAGCAACCAATGAATGCATAAATAAGAGGAACAACAAATTGATGTTTCTCTCTCTCAAATCAATTTTTAAAAAGATTTTTAAAAAGAAATTATATTCCTTTAAATTTAAAAGAATGAAAAATACAGTGCCCAAAAAAACTTAGCTCTGGAGTTCTGCAAACCTTTATAATTCACGATGCCATGCTTTTTATAGCAGTTCTTGTAAAAGCTAGAAACAAATATGAAAAAGTTTTCATTTAAAAAATTATATCACGAGTTTTTCCCCCCAGTGAGTTGCAAAAGACTGCGTAGTCACTACTTGATTCTAAGATCTTTTAATTTAAGATATAATTATTAGCAAGTGAAATATCAAGTATCATCTCATTTAAATAAAGGAGAAAATTATGAGACGTACACAGTATGACAAACGTGGATGGTTTTGTAATAACTTCACTTTGGGGCGAACTCAGCGTCAGTTTAAAATTTGTGTGTATGAAGTAATACTACGGAATGTATTAACTTTAGAGTGAATCTGATTTAACATAGACAACACAGAAATTGTTTTAAAACCTGAGCAGGCTCTTTGGACATATCACTCCAAATGCTAACTGGGAGCCTCTCGGAGTGTTTTCTATAAAAGTTTAGCAGGAGTGGAAGGTGTTCCCTTCAGAGAAAAGCCCCAGTGACCGTCTATGCCAGCCTCTGCCCAGAGGGTTTCCTACGCCCTTCGGCACCACCAGGCTGGTTCTGCTTTCCGTGAGGACGGACCCCTCAGCTGCAGCCAGGCAGGTACCACCCGCACCTGGGGTCTGCCCGAGACCTGCTGCCCGGGCCCTTCCATTGTGGAGGTGCGGCAGCCCTGTCCCCTCAGTAACCCAGGTACGACTGGTCCCATGAGTGATAACAGCACTTGACATGAAACAGCGCTGCAAACTCAGGTGTCCGTCCAGCAAGGGGTGCCACGCAGCGCAGCGCAGCGTCTGGCCTGGTTTTGTTTTCAGATGATAACTCACGCGAATTAGTTTTACATTTTGTCCCCAAGAAAAGAAGAAAAACTTTAGCTTCTTCACGACAGGCTTATATATATAATTATATATATATATATATATATATATAACCCCCCCGCTGCCCCCCCCCCCCC
>NW_005871056.1:13398776-13465643 GCF_000147115.1 Myotis lucifugus
AAAGTCCCCCCTTTGGCATTTTTTGACTCCCACAGGTAACATGGATACGGTTAAAGCGGCGGGGTTTTTAGTTTTAATCATTGGAAAGCCCTTCTGGAAGCCCGTGCACAGGCCCGTCGTTAATGGTTTTGACAGGGGTTTCTGAACCCGGCGGGAACCGGCACGTGGGGGGGGGGTGGCGGAGGGAAACCCAAGCTGCCCAGTTTGAGAAAGCTTTGGGCCCTGCTGCCCCTGAAGCACAGGTGCCTGCGGGCAGCTGCTCTCCCTGCCGCTCTCCATCGGGCCGTCCGTCCGAGGGGCCAGGGGCCGGCAGATGCCCGACCGCAAAGCCTCCGAGCCCGGCCTGCAGGCCTTCCCTTCTCTGCCTCCTCGGTCTCACTTGCTGAACATCCCGGTCTAGGCCTGGCCCTGGGGCGGTGGAGGCAAGTCCAGTCCCCGATTTCAAGGAGCGTATCCATTACTCGCCCAAGACGCTCTCCATTCTTTTAGCATCTTCATTTGCTGGGGATGCCTCGATCTTTTCCCTCCAGGGCAGAAGTTCCTCATTTCTAATGTGAAGTAAAATGCTGTGAGGATGAGAATCATCACTTCAGCCACGACTCAGAGCTTCGGCCGATAAACGCGTGTCTTTCCACGCGTCCCCGGACATGAGAGGCGGAGAGCCGGAGCCCTGTAGGGACTTCGGAGACCATCTCATCGACCACCGAAAAGCCCTGTTTCTTTGCCGGCCACGTAGGCAGTCACGTTGACATGGCTTAACATTCTACACTCGGGCATGGAAGTGCTGTATGCATCCTACTTCTTCTTTTTTAAAATTTAAATTCTTTATTGTTTAAAGTCTCCTTTTTCCCCTATTGACCTCCACCTGGCCGCTCCCACCCCTCAGCACGTACGCTCACCCCCTTCCGCCCCCCCCCCCCCGCGCCGTGTCCATTGGTTTTGCTCACATGCATACATACAAGTCCTTCGGTTGATCTGTTACCCCCTCACACAACATCCCCCTCCCTCATAGGTTGGACTGCATCCTACTTCTTGATCATTCCAGAGTTCCAATCTGCTTTATTTTTAAGAACAGCTTTATTGAGACGAAATTTACAAAAATCTAACATTTAAATACTATACGTTTTAAATGTACAATTTAATTATTTATAATTTATTGACAGAATTGTGCCAGCATCACCATCATGTAATTTTAGAACATTTTCATCACCCCCGAAGAAACCTTCCCTCCATTAGCAGTCATTCCCATTAGGGGCCGCCAAATTAGGCAACCACTAATCAGTTTCTGTCTCCATAGACATATTTATTTTGGACATTTCATATAAATGGTATCACATGTGGTCTTTTGTGACTGGCTTCTTCTACTTAACATAATGTTTTGGAGGCTCACCAAATATCAGTATTTCATTTACTTTTATGGCTAAATAATATTCCATTATATGAGTATATCACATTTTGTTTATTCATGTATCAGTTGATGAATATTTGGGTTGTTTCCATTTTTGGCTATTAGGAATAATGCTGCTGTGAACACTCATGAACAAGGTTTGTGTGGACATATTTTTCATTTCTCTAGGGCATATACCTCAGAGCAGAATTTCTGGGTCATATGGTAACTCTATATTTAATGTTTAAAAAGTTGCCAGATTGTTTTCCAAAGCAGCTGCACCAATTTACATTCCTATCAGCAGTTTATGAGGATTCCAATTTTTCTACATCTTTGTTGTCTGTCTTTTGTAGTTTAGCTAACCTAGTGGGTGTGAAGTGGTATCTCATTGTGGTTTTGATTTGCATTTTCCTAATGACTAATTACACAAGCATCTTTTCATCTGTTTATTGGCCATTTGTATATCCTCTGAAGAACAGTCTATTAAAATCCTTTGTGCATTTTTAAATTGGGTTACTTGTCTTTTTATTTGTTTATGTACAAGTCCCTTATCAGGCATATAATTTGTAAATATTTCCTTCTATCCTATAAGTTGTTTTTACTTTCTCCACGGGGTCATTTGAAGCAAAAGGTTTTTTAATTTTGGTAAAATCCAATTTATTTTTTTCTTTTGATGTTAAAGCAATGCCTAATCCAAAGCCATGACAATTTACTCTGAAGTTTTCTCCTAAGACTTTTATAGGTTTAGCTCTTACCTTTAGGTTGTGATCCGTTTTGAGTTTAATTTTTATATGGTGTGAAGTAGGGCCAATCTGCTTTGGTTGGGAAAGTTCCAATTCAACTACATTGACTAAAGGGAATCTCACCGTAGTGAATTCATAACTGATGCAACATTTTAGAGTTGACTTGAATACTTTCTAACTTCCCTTGTAAATATAAACATTTTGTGATTTTTCAAAAGTGATCTGTAGTTAATGAAGTTTATAAATGTAAGAAGTTAAGTAATATAAACACAAATAATATAAATCTGTCTTTTAAACTACTGGTCTTGATCCATTGGTAGCTTATTAAAATCAGTTTAGTGGATCATAACCAGTATTTTTTAATGTCAAATAAAACATATCAGAAGAGAAACTATCAGAAAGCACCTCTCAAATTAAAGAAAGTATTGTTTCATAATTTTTGTGTTATTTATGTATGTGCATTTGTGTGTACCAGGAATTGGTATAAAATGTTTCTTACTGTGCGCCACATTTTAAAAGTTGGAAAAACACTGTATAATATATCGTTGCAAAATTATTTCATTCCACAAACATTTATTGAGTGCTTATTTTATGCCAGGCCCTCTGCTAAGTGCTCGGGATAAAATGATAAACAGCACATGGTCTCCACCCTGCAACAGTGCACATATGCAGTTGGATCCATATGTAGTTTCTGGAGACAAAAGATTGTGCCTGGGTTCATTTTCCTCAACCACAAGGGCTCCTTCCAAATGCCTGATCCTGTGGTGTGTGTGTGTGTGTGTGTGTGTGTGTGTGTGTGTGTGTGTGTGTGTTTATTTTTTGCAATTAATGCTCAGTTCTTTATTTCATTTGAGATGTGTCAACATATTGGCTTTTCTTCTAACTAGGGGAACTTTGGTCCCAGGTTTATAATTGCATACTATGTTTTTATATTGGGAAGAAAGTACAGATCTACTAGCAGGAGTTGGTCACAACTGAACTGATTCCCATTTTACTCCAACTATATGTAAACAGAGTCTCACAGACAGATGCCAGGTATTTTTAAATTCTGGTAAACTACTTTTTAAAATATATACATATATAGTTGATTTCAGAGGAAGAGAGAGGGAGAGAGAGAAATAGAAACATCAATCCTGAGAGAAAATCACTGATCGGCTGCCCCTGCACACCTCCCACTGGGGATCAAGCCCATAACCTGGGTATGTGCCCTGACTGGGAATTTAACCGTGACTTCCTGGTTCATAGGTTTGATGCTCAACCACTGAG
The DNA here is from genome assembly GCF_000147115.1 of Myotis lucifugus. Taxonomy (NCBI): domain Eukaryota; kingdom Metazoa; phylum Chordata; class Mammalia; order Chiroptera; family Vespertilionidae; genus Myotis; species Myotis lucifugus. Next base: position 13,402,173 of record NW_005871056.1, read on the forward strand.
CCACATTGGCTGGTCTGGTAAACTACTTGTTTAAAAATATACATATTTTTTATTGATTTCAGAGAGGAAGGAAGAGGGAGAGAGAGAAACATCAATGATGAGAGAGAATTATTGAGTGGCAGCCTCCTGCATGCCCCCTACTGGGGATCGAGCCCGCAACCTGGGCATGTGCCCTTGATTGGAATCGAACCCAGGACCCTTCAGTCTGCAGGCCAATGCTCTATCTACTGAGCCAAACCAGCTGGGTGGTAAACTACTTTTTAAGGGAAAAAAATTTAAATCATAAAAAGTTTATTTTCCAAGGGTTCAGCAAAAACAGTGTTGACATTAATAGGGACCTGTAACCATTTTGCGGATGAGTTTAGAAAAGTAAAGTGCTGTGTTTCCAGTCATCCAATCGAGTCACTTATTTGCCGCAGCTGTGTACAAGCATAGCTCTGACATTTGCTCCTCCTCTTTACCTGAGATACCATTTATCAGTCTATAAACACCATAGATTCTCAGATGATTTATAAGATCTTAACTTAAAATTTAAAAAAGTATAACTAGTTCAACATGCTGAACAGGTTAAACACACACGTTGACATCTACAAATAAATCTACTTTTTAAATGACTCTATTATGTTCCCACACATGATTTTTAAATCTAACTATGAATTTTCACCTGCAACTTCAAATATTATTAAGGTCCTTTTCTCTCCTCCTTTGTCTATTCTGTCCCTTCTTTCTTGCCCCTCACCAAATGACTTGACTATTTGTTACAAAGTATTAAGTACCAAAGCCAGGTTTGTAACTCAATTTTGGAAAAAATTGAAGGAGACATAATTTTAAGGCCATTTCTTCAATAATACACTTTTCTTTAATATTGAATGAAATAACTCCCTATTTTTGAGAATATTTTATTTTTTCATAATTTATGAACACCTATGAAATTAATGATGATATTTAATTCCAAGAAATTCCATTTGGTAGTTTCAGTAGTTTTGAGCTAGACTATTCAAGTTTTAAGGTTTTACTGGTTTGAAAACATCTTTTAAAGGTTAAAAAATACTTCTGATTTTCAGGGAATAACAAAGAGAACATTTTGCCTTGCTTTATGAATATTTCTCCACTTTCCCCCCTAAAAATTGACCCATCTTTGTATATCAGATTGACCTCTAAGTATTAAGAGGTAGGAAGTAGAATAGTAGATGTTGGGAAGAGGAGCTTTCCTGTTCACCTTGGGGTGGCAGAGTTTTCAGAACAGGAAAATTGTCCTACTTTCCATTTGTCTTTTCCTTTCAAGAGGTTTGTTTTAATTAAGTGCTGGTAGAATGGAAAGAGTCCTGACCTTTATCTTTACTCATTGTGACCTTGAGCAGGAAACTCATTCTCTCTGAGGCTTAGCTTCCTCATTTCTGAAATGGAAATATATCTTCATAATCTCATCAATGAGATAACATGAGAAAATGCCAAGTTAGGCTCTTAGTAGGAACTCAATAAATGTTGTTTATTAAATGGGTTAAAGCATTGAGATTTTTTATTCTGATAGTCACTCAATATAGTAAAGCCCAATTTGGATGTTCAGTGAAGGTTTTCTTTTCATATATGCATATTTAGTCATCATGGGGTCTACATGGACACTCTACTTTCTTGCATGTAAAAAATTTCACTATTCTAATAGGTAGATTTTGAAATAGTGATGGGCCCCAGATCCTTCTATGAATTTATAGGCCCTAGACTTTGCCATGTAAAACTAAAACACAGACATTTCTGTGATGGAACACATAGAAGTAGACAGAATAGTATGACATAGTATGACACTTCACAACCCCACCCCGCCCAGCCCAACCTACCTTCACTCCCCGACCTCTGCCATGCCCATAATCAGTTTCAGTTTATGGTCAGCCTTGTTTCTTCTATACCCTCACCAACCTCCCTCAAAATCCCCAAAGCACATTTTATCATAAAACTTTCAAACTGTTTTAAAATGTTGTTCTTAAGTCCTTTATTTAAAAGTGGGAAATTTTGGATTTATCAAAAAAGTTTCTCTACTGAAAATTTTTTTAACTCAAAGTCTTTCATGGGCGAGCTGTAAAATGTGTTCATTGCTGGGAGAACCATTGCCTACGGAGTTTCAGAGGACCTAAGGGCGTAAATATGTTCAGGCTGAGAAATGGGCAAGGAAGTTGGACCTGGGGAAAGGTAGTTATGGTAGTTTCAGTTGTTAACAACAACAACCCCCCTCCAAAAAAACCCACCACCACACAACAATACCTGTGTACCTGTGCCAAGAACAGATTTCAGTAGATACAAGTCCCCTAAGCTTTGGGAAAGCTGGGGAACCTGGGTTGGATGGACACCTTCAGGCACCAGAAGTTTTTTCTTTTAGCATCCTTTACCCTCTATTTGGGTTGTACAAATGAGTATCCTGTGCTAAAGGTTGGGGAGCATCGAAACACCCTAATCTTCCCTCTGGAAGTCCTCCCTGGGAGTAATCATGTTCCTCTGTGCTCGGATTGCTCCTCTCCACTTGGTGCAGGCTCCTGGTCTAACACTTGCTGCAGTTTGGTATAGGGTATTGGTGAAGTGTCTCTTTTCCTTTAGTGAGATTAAGTGCTTTGACAGCAGAAGCCATGGTTTATTAATCTTTTCATGCCCAGGACATACTGCACTGCAACGCCTAAAACCAAATAGGTGGGCAATCAATGATTGATTGCTGAGTGCTTAACTTGCAAGACCATGCCTACTATTGAGTAAATAACTCAAGTGTCACCTGTCATCAAGAGGTCTTCCATCACTATTGTTATTTATTCTCTTAAGAGTTTCATTTTTCTTCGTACCATGAATCGCTACCTGAAATTACTTTTTAAACTTTTATTTGTTTATTTGTCTACCTGCACTAGAATGTAAACTCCATGAATACAAGCGATTTTAAAAAGGCTTTATTATTATTTGAGAGCAGCTTATGTTCACAGGAAAATTAAGAGGAAGGAACAAAAATTTCCCATGTACTACACTCTAAGACAGGGATTTTTAAAATTCATGTTTGTAGCCCTAGCTTATGGCAAGTGACAGGCTGTCAATGAGTTTTTATTATTGAAACAATAGGAATGTCAAATTTTAATCACCTTTAGAAGTTGCATTTTCAACATTTATGTCTACAAATTTTATTAATATTTATTCATGTAAACCCCAGCCCAGCTACTAAACTGAGCCTTGCTTAGGCAATCATAGACCTTTCTGTTCTTATTAATGTAATTTTGTTTTGAACATTGGGACCCATGTGCCAACTTTGCTCTTGATACATGGAACAACTACTATTGATAAACAAGTTTTGTTTTGAGCAGAGTCTGAGGACTGAGCATTTTGAGTCTACAGCTTAAGAACTGGGCTTCCTAGGAGAGTGATTTCAGATGTTCTGTTCCTACAATGATTTTTTAATAATGCATATGCCCCTTTAAAAAGGTGTTTTTAGGCATGTAGGTACCCATCTCTTAAATGTCTAAAGGACATGAACTAAAATACCAACAGGCTTTTTGCTACTGTGGTCATCATACAGATGTTTTTCTAGTCTTCAGCTTGCTAGCCTTGGCATTACACCTAAAGGAGCATTTTTCATACATCTAAAGAAAATGATGTCCCTTTCTGGAAGTGACACTTCGGAACAGGTGACTTTTTCCTTCTGTTTTGCATTTCTACTGCATCTTAAATGTTTAAGTAACTGGTAGGTTGATTATGAATTGCATTTATATGCATAGAAACTTTTGTACTATAGTGGGAGGGAGGTGGTGAGATGTGTATGCTTTACTGAAGAGTAATACTTTGTTTATTGACATCACAGCTTGGCAGCATCTCTTCCTACCACCATGACATGGATATTTTTTCCTCCTCAAAGTATTTTTATGATTTTAATATCTCATAACTATTCATTTATTCTCTCAGAACAATTTCAGTAGGTTAATTTCTAAATATCTTTAACTAGTATGCAACACAAATAAACAAGAAAATCAAACAAAAACTCATAGACACAAACAACAGTATAGTGGTTACCAGAGGGAAGGGAGGCACAAAAAGGGTAAAAGTGTTCAAATATATCGTGACTAAAAAAGATTTGACTCTGGGTGGTGAGCATACACTGCAATATACTGGTGATATATCATAGAATTATACACTTGAAACCTATATACTTTTATTAACCAATGTGACTCCAATAAATTTAATTTTTAAAATGTTAGAACTAATAAATGAGTTCAGTAAAGTTGCAGGATATAAAATTAATATACAGAAGTCTGTTGCATTTGTATACACTAATAACAAATGATCATAAGGAAAAATTAAGAAAACAATCCCATTTATAGTTACGTCAAAAAAAAAAGAATAAAATACCTAGGGATAAATTTAACCAAGGAGGTAAAAGATCTGTACTCAGAAAAGTATAAGATATTGAAGAAATAAATTAAAGAGGACACAAATAAATGGAAGGATATACCTTACTTAAGAATTGCAAGGATTATTAATATGCCCATACTACCTAAAACATTGTATAAATTTAATACGATCCCAATCAAAATACCAATGGCATTCTTCTCAGAACTAGAACAGATAATCCTAAAATTTATATGGAACCACAAAAGACCTTGAATAGCCAAAGTAATCTCGAGGAAAAAGGAGAAAATGGGAAGTATCATGCTCCCTGATTTTAAACTATATTACGAAGCTATAAAAAACAAAACAGTATATTACTGGTACAAAAAATAGACACATAGATCAATGGAACAGAAGTGAGAGCCCAGAAAGAAACCCTCGTTTATATGGTCAATTAATATACGACAAAAAAGGCAAACATATAAAGTGGGGAAATGAACATCTCTTTAATAAGTGGTTCTGGGAAAACTGGACAGATATACACACACAAATAAAGAAAGTGGCTCATTTGACACTATATACAAAATTAACTCAAAATAGATTAAAGACTTAAATGTAAGACTTGAAACTATATAACTCCTGGAAGAAAACATAGGCAGTAAATTCTTTGACATTGTCTTAGCAATATCTTCTTGACATGTTTCCTTTGGTAAAGGCAACAAAAAGCGCCCCCCTTGAAAAAAAATTTAAATTAAAGGAACTACATCAAACTTAAAAGTTTCTGCATAGTGAAGGAAACGATCAACAAAATGAAAAGACAACCTTCTGAATGAGAGAAGATATTTGCAAATTGCATATCCGATAATGTGCAAATTGCATATCTGATAATGAGGTAATATCCAAAATAGATAAAAAACTCATACAGCACTGGTCCAGCATCATCCCATACACCAAAAGGTGGCAGGTTCGATTCCATGTCAGGGCACATACCCAGGCAGGGCACATACCCAGGGCACATGTCAGGACACATACCCAGGGTGCATGCAGGAGGCAACCAATTGATGTTTCTCTCTCACATCAATTTTCCTCTCTCTCTTTTTCTGGAATCAAATAAACAAACAAACAAACAAATAAATAATTTTTAAAAACCCATACAATTCAATAACAAAAAAACCAAACAACCTATTTAACAAATGGACAAAGGATCTGAATTGCCATTTTCCCAAAGAAGACATCCAAATGGCTGTCAGGTATATGAAAAATTGCTCAACATCCCTACTCCTTAGAGAAATGCAAACCAAAACTACAATGAGATAAGATCTCACACCTGTCAGAATGACAAACATAAAAAATTCAACAAATAACAAGTGTTGGTGAAGACATGGAGAAAAGGAAACCCATGTGTACCATTAGAGGAATTGTACATTGGTGCAGCCAATGGAAAACAGTATGGTGATACCTCAAAAAATTAAAGATAGAACTGCCATATGACCCAGCAATTCCACTTCTAAGTATTTAACCAAAAAAACCCCAAAAACACTAATTCAAAAATATTATGTACCCCTATGTTCATTGTAGCATTATTTACAATTGCCAAGATGGAAGCATAAAGTGGGGATAAGGACACATATGTAATAATTAATAAAGAAATTTAAAAAAAAGATATGGAAGCAACCTAGGTGTGTCCATCAATAGATGAATGGATAAAAAAGATACAATATGCCCTGGCTGGTTTGGCTCAGTGCATAGAGTGTCAGCCTGGGGACTGAAAGGTCCCAGGTTCGATTCCAGTCAAGGGCACATGCCTGGGTTATGGGCACGATCCCCAGTCGGGGGCGTGCAGGAGACAACCAGTCAATGATTCTCTCTCATCATTGACGTTTCTATCTCTCCCTCTCCTTTCCTCTCCGAAATCAATAAAAAATGTATTTTTTAAAAAAGATACAATATGTATATACACATACACAGTGGAATATTACTATGCAATAAAAAAGAATAAAATCTTTCAATTTGCAACAACATGGATGGACCAAAAGGGTATATAGTAAAATAAGGAAGAGAGAGAAAGCTAAATATCATATAATTTCACTTATTTGTGGAATCTAAAGAAACAAAACAAAACAGAAACAGACCTAAATATAGAGAACAAACTGATGGTTGCCAGAGGGGAGAGAGGGCTGGGTGAAAAGTAAATAAAAAAAAATTTTTTTTTTAAGGAAGAAACTGCAGGAAGGTAGGTAATACAAAACCAAGAGCATGGCAGTCTAGAGTCATTTACATTCAAACAGCCTTGTAATCCTCATAAGCTCTTATAAAATGTCAAGCCACTTGTATTCCAGTGTTCATAGCATTATTAATAACAGCCAACAAGTAGAAACCATCCAAATGTGCATCAATGGATGAATGGATAAACAGAATACGGTATATCTATACAATAGAATATTATTCAGCACTAAAAAGGAATGGAATGCTGATACATGCTAGACATTATGCCAAGTGAAAGAAGTCAGTCACAAAAGGCCTCATGTTGTATAATTCTATTTATATAAAATGTAATAGAATAGGCAAATCCATAATGACAGAAATAGATTAGTGTTGCCAGAGTGTAAAAGAGGAAAAGATAGGGAAGGTTCTTTTGGGGGTGATGAAATGTTCTGGAATTAGACCACGGTGATGATTACACAACTTTGTGAAATACTAAAATCCACTTAATTGTACATTTAAAAGGTGAATTTTATGGCATGTGATTTTTAACTCAAATTTTTAAAATGATGTTGAGAAAAATAAAGGATTATTTATATCCTCCCCTTACTGAATAAGAGCTATCATGTTTTTGCTTTTCCCTTCTCCACACACTTACCTTGATTTGTCATTCTGTTATTCCAGGGCTGCAGCAGATTGTTGTGCAGGTTGTAACTCTGCCCCAAAGGGACACTCAAGTGGACAAAGAGGGTCTTGAGTCCTAGTCACACACTCATTCTACCTGAATGAAGGGGTACTTTTTCCTAATTCACACAAAAATGCCTTATGGATTAGTAGTAGCCTTAATCATTTTAATGGGCTTTTAGCATAAGGAAAGTTGGTAAATATATGTATTTAGTCTACATCTTGAATTAAAAAGCAAGCACTTCATTTTATTATAATATTATAATGGATTTACTATAACAGATTATTTTCCAAATCCTTTGGCCCTCTTTTTAAAAGTTGAATTGAATATTATTTGACTAATCTTAAAAAGTGCATTTCTAGTTTAAATGTGTTAGACAGTTCCTTTAAATTTGCCTTTTTTGTTTAAAAAGTATTCAGCGTACTGTTCAACTTTACATTATGATCCTCCAATTCAATTTTTATATTTCATATCACTAAAGTATTACCACTACCAAAGGGATTTCCTGATACTTATTTGTTCTAACAATGCAACTTTTCTGACAGCATTCTTGTGTAGATTTCAAAAGAGCTCAGATAATAGTATTTTCTACACTAAATTTAATCAGTGAGTCAACACACATTTACTGAATTACTATTATATTCAAAATAACACTATTTCAAACAGGAAGAACCCCCAAATTCTGATATTTTACATTCAAAGTGCATTTCTGCTTGGCACATAGTAGGTACTCAACAAATATTTGTAAATGAACCAATGAATTAAGAGCAATTAAAAGCAATTTAGATTTACCTGTGATACCTAAACATTAGACACTGGCAAATAACCATAGCATTTAATGTCTTTAATTATACCTGTAGGGAAAGAAGGAAAACTACCTGATGTAAAAAATGTGATATAATTAGTGACTATTTCTAAGATAAATCTTAGAATTCTGGCAAACTAACAATTGCATGTTTTAATGTGAAGTATTTGTGGTATTTTAATAATAATGCCAAATTCACACTATCATTCCCAATCTTGATTCCTTTTCTCCTTCCCTGACTCGGGTGTACTTCTTATGCACATTATAATTTGAAAATCATTGCTATAATGAAAAGGTCATAAGTAGTAAACAGAAAAATTTTGTTAGAACTAAAAATATAAGTCCAGATTTTTAATATTGTTCTCTATCATGTGAATTAGAGTTCAAGTCCCAATCAAGTCAGAGAAGATTGACTTTTCAAGTATTTAAGGACCATCATTTAAAATGCTACTCTTACCAAAAGAATCTCTTCTTTCTCATGAAAAAAAAAGTTTAATTCCAGTTATTCTCAGTAAGAAAATGTGAGAAATGGAAATAGTAAACATATTCAGTATTTGAGGAAAACAGTTGGTATTCAGCAAACACCAAGTAATTTATTGACTTGGCAAGGCTCCCTTGAACTCTAGCATATAGTTAACTCTTCTTTATCTGGGAACAGATTTATATTTTGTAAATTGTTTGTAAAGTCATTGAGCTAAATTCTAGGCTACTGACAGTATGCCTGAGATAGCAGTGGAATTAATCAAGCTGAACACTGGGCTAAGTGTAGGTTCACTTTCAAATTCTTATTAAGCACATCTTCTGTCACACGTGTTTGGCTGAAAGACAAAATCCTGGCTTTTAGGGAGCTCACAGTCCTGCAGAGGAGACAGTAAGTTTCTTTCTTTTTTTTTTTTAAAAAAAAATATATTTTATTGATTTTTTACAGAGAGGAAGGGAGAGAGATAGAGAGTTAGAAATATCGATGAGAGAGAAACATCGATCAGCTGCCTCCTGCACACCCCCTACTGGGGATGTGCCCGCAACCCAGGTACATGCCTTTGATCGGAATCGAACCCGGGACCCTTCAGTCTGCAGGCCGACGCTCTATCCACTGAGCCAAACCGGCTTCGGCCAGTAAGTTTCTTTTAAAAAAAATATATTTTTATTGATTTCAGAGAGGAAGGGAGAAGGAGAGGGAGAGGGAGAGGAGGAGGAGAGAGAGAGAGAGAGAGAGAGAGAGAGAGAGAGAGAGAGAGAGAGAAACATCAACGATGAGAGAATCATTGATTGGCTGCCCCCTGCACGCCCCCTACTGGGGATTGAGCCTGCAACTCGGGCATATGCCCTGGTGGGGAATTGGACCATGACCTCTTGGTTCCTGGGTTGACGCTCAACTGCTGAGCCATACCTGACTGGGCAGATAACTTTCTTTTTAAAAGCAGAATACAATGCTATGAAAGTGTTATCACATGTTGCCATGGGAGTACAAAGAATGGGGCAAATCTAACTCAGGTTGAGGAGGGTAGTGGTTAATGAGAAGGCTTCTCAAAGATATAGTACTGAGCTTAATCTTGAAGGATGAATAGAATGTAGCCATACAAAAATATTTAGGAGGTAAGATCCAAGGCCTTTAAAACAAACAAAAAACCCTTTTGCATTCAAGGGCATGAGTCTAAGCTGATGCTCAGGTTTCTGATGTGAGCAATTGCTGGGCTCAGTTTGAGAAATGTTGAGTTTTAGGTGTCTGTGGAGGGTAACCAAGTGAAGATGTCCATGGACATTTACTCCTGTACATAGGGGTCTTGGAAAGGCTCTGTGATGGAAATACAACTTGGAATTGTCATTGTTTACCGAGCTACTGAACCCATTGATGCAAATGAGACTGCCAGGGAGAGCAAGAAAGTGAGGCAGCTAAGGAGAAATCTCCGAGGAAGATGAGATTTTAAGGGATAGGTGAAATCTGAGAAGGAACAGCTAAAGAAGTAGAAAAATGACAATGGCCTGGCATAATGAAGGTCAAAGGAAGAGAGCAGACAATTCTCTCAGATGACATAGAGAAGTTAACTAAGATTGGCCTGGTAAACTTTGGTGAAAACAGAGGTGGAGGTAGAAGACATGCCAGTCAAAAACATTTATTGAGCACCTACTACAAGCCAAGCATTGTAGTAGGCTTGTAGTGCTATTTTTAATCTTCACTACAGCCCTCTGAGGTCAGGAAGAAATATTATTACTATTGTCACCCTCATTTTACAGGTGAGTACATTGAGACACAGAAAGACCTTGACCAGTCATACAATTAGTTTGCAACAGTTCCAAAACAATTCAGCTCTACCTAACTCCTGAGTCCAGTCTCTTAGCCATTTCTGGTTACCAATTGTGATGAGAAAGTGAAGATAATGAATGCCAATGGCTCTTAGACATGTTTGTCAGTGAAGGAAAGAGGGTAAGTTATACACTGAGTCTAACCAAGGTGGGTTTTTTTACTTTTATTTTTTAAGATGAGAGGTTTGCACATGATTTTAAGCTAATGAGAAAGAAACAGTGAAAAGAAAGAGGAGTCTCAAGAATGCAGGGGTTGTCTAACACCATTTTCCCTCCTATACCCTCCCCACACCCCATCCCTGGCAACCACCATACTATCGTTAATGTCCATGACTTGGGGTGGTGAACTCACAGTACAGTGTACAGATGATGTGTTGTAGAATTGTGCAACTGAAACCTGTATGATTTTGTTAACCAGTGTCACCCCAATAAATTCAAAACAGGGAAAAAAAAATTGTCACATGCTTTCGTTTTCAGGAAAGTGCGTATTCTGTGGCTTTTTTGAAGTTAGTCTCTTTTTTCTCTTATTTTTTTTCCATTTACATTCATGTCTACACTCCCCTAAAGGAAGTTATTTCTCTTGCTTCTTGCTTCACTCATTCCTGGTACTTTTGTGGCCACTCTGAGGGAAAAAAAAAAGAAGGGGTCAATGCATTCCTAGCCATATTTCTATTTCTGTGGCTGGATCAGAATAGATCTGGAAAGAAGCTGTCAGTTTGAATAAATGAAGCTATCTGGTACTGTATAAGTATGTTTTATGAAAGAAATCACCTGCAATAAATGTCCATCCAGTTTTTTCTCACTTAGGAATCCATTAATATAATTAATGATTAAGTAGACTGACTTTCTTATTTAACTACAATTCACAACTATACTTGCCATATCAAACTAGGCCATATCTATGTAGGTTCACGGTGACTATTAACAGTCAGGGATAGGCTCCCTTAACACTTTTCCTTCCTATGTTCACATTATAAAATTGAATACCTTCTTTCCTTTCATTAGTTGCTGTATTCCAATGAGTGCCCAGAGTTCTTTCTTTCACAGCAAAAAACATGGTGCCCGTTGCAGAGCTCTTTTCTTTTCTTTATTGATTAAGGTATTACATATGTGTCCTTATTCCCCTCTTGTTCCCTCCCCCCCCCCCGCTCATGCCCTCCTCCCCCTCCCCCCCGGGATCTGTGTCTATTGGGTTGGCTTAAATGCATGCATACAAGTCCTTTGGTGATCTCTTCCCCTTACCCTCACCCTCCCCTACCTTCCCTCTGAGGTTTGAGCATCTGATCGATGCTTCTCTATCTCTGGATCTGTTTTTGTTCATCAGTTTATGTTGTTCATTAGATTCCACAAATGAGTGAGATCATGTGATATTTATCTTTCTCTGACTGACTTATTTCACTTAGCATAATGCTCTCCAGGTCCATACATGCTGTTGCAAATGGTAGGAGTTCCTTCCTTTTTACAGCGGCATAGTATTCCATTGTGTAGATGTACCATAGTTTTCTAATCCATTCATCTGCTGATGGGCACTTAGGTTGTTTCCAAATCTTAGCTATTGTAAATTGTGCTGCTATGAACATAGGGGGTGCATATATCCTTTCTGATTGGTGTTTCTGGTTTCTTGGGATATATTCCTAGAAGTGGGATCACTGGGTCAAATGGGAGTTCCATTTGTAGTTTTTTGAGGAAACTTCATACTGTACTCCACAGTGGCTGCACCAGTCTGCATTCCCACCAGCAGTTCCCTTTTCTCCGCATCCTTGCCAGCTCTTAACTGATCCTGCAGTGGTACTAGAAATGGTTACTTTCAGTTATCCCAGATCTTATTTTCAAAAAAATGTATGCCAATCATGGTTAAAGTTTATTCAACTGAGCTTCTAGTCATTACACTATAAAGGGCAATATTTCCAATGTCTTTTGTATTAAAGGACTTACAATGAAATCCATAACCAGAGCTCTTTGTAGATTTCTCTCCATAAGGTAATAGTTTTGCTACTCTGGTAGAATAGTGGCTTCTAAATCGTAGTCTACATCATAATTTTATACATTCAAGACAGTCATATTTAGAACCTACTATACCAAGGCAGTAATGCCAGTGCGGTGGGGGAAATGCAAGGTACAGTGCATATATCTTCTCTAGGAGGTTTCCATTTTCTTAGAAGAGGCTAGCTAGATGGTAACAGAAATGACTAGAATTCAGAGCAGTAAAAAGGGCTGATATAATGCTAATATGATGTTAGGCCACCTTAATTTCTTTCATTTAAAAATGATTCCATACCCCAAAAAATAAAATAAAAATAATAAAAAAATAATTGCACCAGTAATGTATGACTTTACTTTTGTTGAAAGGAATACAGAAATATCTAGAATAAATTGCAGAAGTCCCCCTTACTATCCCCACATTTCCACTTCCCTTCCCAGATTGAGGTATTTCTTGTTAGTCTCTTTTCTGTGTATTTTCATACATATAGAAGTACATATGTACTTTAGCATACGGATTTTTATAGTTGTTTAGCATAAATTATTTGAAATACATGGTTCTGTGAATTTTTCACTTAAGTTATTTTCATGTCAGAACATATAGATCTATCCTTTTAAAAGTCAGTATATTATTACTACAGAATAAAATTTTGTATTCTGCAAAAAAGAGTGAAACAAAACGACTAGGTTCTGAAACTATTGGTTGGCAAAATACTCATGATTGTATTAAATTACTTACATGCTTAATTACTTGTTGGCGAAGACTAAGCCTCATATAAATTTTCTCTTACCTTTTGATCTTTTAAAAACATAGATTTTATGTATTATTTTGATCTATGAAAGGCCTTAATAAATGTTGTGCTTAAAATCAAGTGTTCTTAAAAGGAATACGTAAGTACAAAATACTGGAATACAACCTAACAAGCATATATAATTGAATGTTAGGATCCCACAAGGAAGAACTAGAACTAAATAAAAGAAAAAATCTTAAATATCTAAAGATAATGGGAATTCTTAATGAGAGTTCTTTTTAAAAATTTCAGTTCTTTTCTCATCATTATTAAAGTGATAACTGAAATTTTTTAAAAACATAAAATACTCTCTATATCTTGTTTAAATATATTTGTATATACAGAGGAACAGAAAAAAATAAGTTTATGTTTTAACAGTGGTTATCTCTGGATGGTGGAATGTATTCAAGGTAATTCTTATTCTTTATTTTTTAGTGAGCATTCCAATTTTTAAAATAATGTATATATATTAGTTGTCCTAGAAAAAAATCGAAGCAATAAAATGCATTAATAAATGAACTGAATGACTGTGTCTCTAGATTTAAGAATAGGAACTGTATCCTCTTTATCTTTATATTTCCCCACATTATTTTTACTCAAGTAGCTGTCAATACACATTATTAAAATTTATTAAAACAAAAATAGCATTGGACTATTATGTGTAATGCATAAAATGATAACCTTGGGTCAAATAAACTTAAAAATAGACTTGTAATATATAAATAAGCACCAAATCCAAATTAGTTTATTCTAGTCGTATTAGGCTAGAACACAAAATAAATTTTTATTGGCTAATAAGTTAACTCTCTTTTGTTAAATAATTATATTTTTATTTATAATTTAGCAAAATCTAGTTTTTAAAAAAGCTTATTCTTGTCATTTCCAAAAAAAGAGAGGGGAAAGGAGAGAGGAAGCTGTGCTTACTGGGAAAGTTGCAACATTCAGTTTGTAAGTGCTTTTTGCTTTAGATATTTTTTTCAACTACTTCTCTTACATAAGAGTCCTGTAATATCTCCATAGGGAGAAATAACACTGGGTTACATTATGTCTTTTAATTTTTCCTCCAGATAGTGTTTACAAATCAACATGTAGGAGTGACTCCATATTCAAAGTAATTAGCCAACTTTGGTGTCCATTTGCCATTAAGGACAATTGGTAATTTTAACAATCAATGAGAGTTTATTTTAGGAGAAAACTTACTGAAATTTGCAGGAAATAACCTTTTTGTTCCAAAACAGCTGTCATTGAACACCATTATATCTACAACAATTAAAATTATCTTTGGTGACTTTGAGCATTTGGCATTGCTCCATTATTGTTCAGTTAAATATTTTTCAAGTTTGCTAGGACTTTTGCCCACTGTGTGCTTACGGCCCTTTATTGTCAATAAGTATCTTAGAATTCACCTTTGTGACATTACTTTTTTGTATTGTGGGAGAGAATGTAATGTCTGAAACAAATTGCCTGAGAAATCAAGTAATATTTACTAAGAAATTGTACTACATATCTACAAGTTACTTACAAAAATATAATTACAATTTATTCCATTATATTTGCAACAGATCTCCCCTTCTTTCTGTTTCTAGATCTTTGCAAAAAAAAAAAAAAAAAACCCTCCCAGTTTAAAGAATTAGCTAATGTTTCATGGACAAAAACAGCAAAAGCTAACATGTGCTGTCATTTTGATAAATTTAATTAAAAATTTTGAAAAAAATTTCTAAGTTTAAGTCACCCAGACCATCAGCACAGGGAATTGATTGTCAAAAACAAAAAAACAACAACAACAAAAAAAACATACTATTTTGCATGCCAATGAGAGTCATAAGCATGTTTGTTCAACACCTATCCAAAATGAGTACTATCTTAGAAAAAAATAACAAAACTGAGATCCTGTAATACATCATCCAATTTAAATCTTAGATAAGACTTCATATTTGTTTGTTTAATTTTGCAAGGAAGTAAATGTTTCTCTTCAGAAATGATTAAGTATTGAAACCTTAAATACATCATATGATAAAAGGGCAATATGTTTATAATATCTCAGACCCCGGTTACTGTTACTTGTGACTATTTTGAGGGAAATAATTTATTTGCCGTGATTTTATTCAAACCAGAAAAATACTGGAAAATTTGTAAGAATTATTGGATTATTTAAACCTAGAATATTGAAACAAATGGACATTTCTTATACCTTAATACTTTTCTGAACACTTGCAAGTGCATAAGTAACCTTTCAGACAAAAAAATACTGGAAAGGATCTAGAAGGGCTATTAGGATGAAATTTACTCCAAAAATCTGCAAAAAATTCAAAGCAATTTAACCGTTTGTGCTGTGTATATAGGGCATAAAATTTGCATAAATTGTCTTTAGGCTGACTCCCTTTTCTGCACTTCTCTCTGTTGTCATAACAGATATTTTTATTTCTGAACTGTCCCCTCAATTTCACATATTCAAATCCTGGACTGTTTTTGAGGAGAAATAGTAGCAAAATTGTTTTCCCATCTCAGGAAGTTAAAAATGGAGGATTTGCAAATATATTATTTAAAAAGCAGATTCAAAACTTTCATAAAATTTAAAATTGACTAACAAATTGGAGACAATATTCCAAATTGTTAAAAGGTCTTATCTCTGGGGTAGAGAATACTGGTGATGTTTCTTTTCTTGATATATTCTGAGGTTTTCAGAAATTCATGTATTACTTTTATAGTTAGCAAAATAGTAAAACATGGGGAAGGGCATCCCATTGATCATAAAAAGGTGAGTAAAATATATAAAACACTTAATTTTTTTCAGAGAATTTTAAAAATTACTTTTGTAAAACATTACAGGCCTCCAAGCTCTTCCTCTCATTTGTGGAACATGAAGTATATTTTGGATCAAAACATGGAACATTCCAGACAATGTGAAATCTAGAAAGGAACTGCACCTGTATCCCAATGCAGGGCCAAAAAAATATAGTTACTGAATAAATAATCTTTTAAAATTAGGAAAAAAAACTAAAGTCCACCCTTTTACTTACTACTACGCACAAAAGTGAAAGTTTTACTCTTTGCACGAATATGACAGAATTTCTGGGATAGTAATTATTAGTAATAAGGTATTTTCAGAGTTTTATTATACTGATCAGTTCTAAGTGGAAGAGTAGATATTGTAGAATATAACTTAGTGCTTTAACTGAAAACTTGATGATTTTGAATTAAACTATAGCTATTTACTTTGTAAGTTTTGAAATTACTTGATTGTTTTCCTCACAACTATTACTTGTACCAGAGAACATTGTATATTTGAGATTTGTTCACCTAAACTGATGTACTTTGTAGGGATGAATTTAGCTTTAGCACTATTTTCTGTGAAAAGAATAACATTTACATAATGTCAATTCTAAAAAAAGTCATCTTTTTCATAGGAAAATGTGAAGCAATGTATGTGGAAAGCTGAAAAATCTGGAGATTAGGCAAGGGACATTTGGTATAAAAAAGAATTAAATCATGGCTCTAGATTTTTCTGGCAAAAGTAATAATTGATATGTGGAACAAACTATTAGCATGGCTTTTTGAAAGTAATTATTAGTACAACTTCTTAAAAAGTAATCAAAAGTTGTAAAAGAATTCCAACAGAGGAGAGGCATAAAATAAAGACGGGAGTTGAGGAAGAAGAATGAGTGTGTGATCAAACATGTGACTTTGCCATTATTTTTATTATCTTTGCAGAAAACCTCAGACAAACAAGGAGAGAGGATGAGGAGAAGACAAATTAAAATTTAGCTCTCTAGACTAGATATTTTGCTCATATCACATTCCTTTTTAAAGAAAAAATTTGCATTCATTTTTTGGGTGTATTTCATGGTGGAAAACTCTCTCAAATGTTCTATTGTTTACAACAAAAATTGAAAAGCAAAAGAAGCATGTGAAACTATTCTTAGGCATAGATAAAAGAGGAGCCAAGAATAAATCTTCACCTTTGCATTTTAATTTTCAACAGAAGTGTTGTAGGTTTCTTAAAGTCTCATGTTGCAGCTGCACTCATTTTCCCAGTCCTTTTACAGTAATCTTAGCAAATGCTAAATTGCTAAAACCAGTTCCAGGCTAGTAAAATGATTTGTATTTTTTCTTTATTGAACCTTTTTATTAATCTTCCAGTTTCTCCATTTATCACGATTTGAAGCTGCCTTTCATTTGAAGGTTTGGTAAATAATCTATTATTTTGTACTAGGTACTAGAAATACAACTCCGAACAATTCAGAAAAGTTTCTCAGATTCACTGTACACCAAGTTCTTTCCCCAAAAAGTTTATAAAGGTCCTAATGATCTCTACAGTGGCATCAGAAATAATTTCTCCTTTCTAATTTGGAAAACAAGAACATTAGCCATTATTTGTTTCTTAGTAATTTTCCACATGCCAGTCATCCTATCTTGGAACGCCTCAATTTTAGACTAAACCCCTCTACTGGTGTATGACTTTTCCCATGTGACCCTTTAAATAAATTCTAAGATTTTTCCCATAATTAATTAATCTCAGAAATCAAAATGAAACATGTCACCAGGGTCTTATTTAAAGCCAAGAAATTTATTGGCTATTATCCAGCCTTCTTTCTAAATTAAACAACCCCAAATACTACTTCACTATCCTTGCTTCTTGATATTAGGCATTTTCTTTCCAGATAACTGGGGCACATATAAGAAAGTTTTGATATGTCCACATTGTAACCAGGACTACATTTATATTTTATTCCAATGATACATAAATATATTTTTCTCTAAAATTTCCATATCTACATGCTTTTAAAAATACATGCAGTAGGAATTAATTTCTCCATCTTTGGTAGTAAAATTATTTTATATCATTTTTCAATTTTTGAATGATCTGAAATATAGTACCACAAAATTCTTTCTGAAAACGTGAATTTTTAGGCTTGGTAACAATTTAATATACAACTAAATCTTCTTGGTGAGAGAGAGAAAGAGAGAGAGAGAGGGAGGGAGGGAGGGAGGGAGGGAGAGTGAGCGAGCGAGAGAGAGACACTGGTTTAATTCCTAAGCCAAATTCAAGATTGTCCATTTTTTGAAAAATGAAGTCTCTCTTTTGTTGAGGTATATTTTTAAAAATAACTAAAGAGAAAGCTGGGAACCTTTCTTCCTCCTTTCCTCTTTTCTTCTTCCCTCCCAGAAGACTTCTTCTTTCTCCCCTTTCTTTTTCCTCCTTCCCTTTCTCTCTTATTCTTCCTTCCTTTCTTCATTTCTAATACTCTCATCTTAAGCAAAAAGCAAAGGATTCCTTTGCAGCAGGATAGGCAGAATACCATCACATGCAATCCTCAGTTTAATTGCATTTGGTCCTTAGGAAGACATTGATTGGGCTGTTCTGACTATGGCATCCCAAACCCCAGCTGTACTGCCAGGCTATCACAGGAAGATGGTGTCTCTGTATAGTGCTGTGTCTCCTCTGACATGTACTTCAGAGCCTTCGATGCTGAGTTCTTATTTCCTTCTCCCTCTCCTTCTTACTCCATCCTGTCTTTCACATTGTTTTTTTTCTCTTTTTATGTCTGTCTGCATGCCTCCTTCTGTCTCTGTCTGTTGTTCTCCTTCTCTGTTTCTTTTTCATTTATTCATATTTTCTCTCGTCAAAACCTCTAAATTATTATTTAAAACATTTTTGCTTGAATTTAGAAAAAACACACCTTGGTGCTTTGATATATTTCTACTTCTTTAAAGATCAATTATTGTAATTCTAGTTTTGTTTTTTGCTATGAGTCAGTGACCTTTGCTAGAAAGAAAGCATTCTCACTATGGCTTACAGAATTACTACTTAGAAAATGTATATTTTTAAAGGCTGCTGTTAATTTTTTCTATTTTCTTATGATAATCTTAGAAAATATAAAAAACATTGAAAAATATAATTATCCATGGCTACCCTACAGTCTCCAGATTTAGCAAATAAAAGTACAGAGCAGGCAGTTAAATTTAAATTTCAGATAAACAATACATTTTTATTATAAGTATGTTCCATGCAATATTTGAGACATATTTGTTGTTTACCTGAAATTCTAATTTAGTTGGGCCTTATGTATTTTGGGCAAAAGTATGATTGACCTTTTATATGTATACTAGTGGCCTGGTGCACAAAATTTGTGCACATTAAAAGGGAATTAATTAGAGGAAATATTTTAATATTGCTATTTGTCCTTTCTCTATAACAGAAGTGTTAGAGATAAAAGGAAATTAGTAAAATGCATATGAAAATCTTCCTCCTGTCAGAGTCTGGGGTGCGCTGCGGGACCCAGAGTCAAGTCCCCACCTACCCGCATGCTCCTCGAAATCGCGCTAGACCCATACCTGGCCAGCCCCACCCCCACTGGGCTAGGTACAGACCTGTCCGGCCCCACCCCCGTCAAGCCCTGCCAGGCAGGGGGCGTGGCCTGAGGTCCCCTGTCAAGCCCCACCAGGTGGGGGGCGCAGCCTCAGGTCACCCACCCCAGCCTGGCGCCATGCAGCCTCAGGTTCCTGCTGATCGCTCATTACAGGAACCCCGCCTCTGCTGTGGGCGCAGCCATCTTGTGACAGCGTGATGGAGTAAGGGTCAATTTGCATATTACATCTTTATTATATGGGATAATATTTGTAAGCTGGGTGGTTTTTTATTTGGGGACTAATTGGATTTCTTGCTGCTTCTGTATTTAGAGTTCCTTGTGCAGTTTCCTGATGAGATTTTACTGCTCCCAAGGATGGCTGTCAGATAAAGGTGACAGTAAAAAAACCATAATTAAAATTAGGTAATTTTGCTATTTACTTGTTCTGGCATGGGGTTTTATACGGTTACAGCAATTTCTCATTTATTTGTCCCTTACTAATTCTGAATTTAAAATAATGTATTGACTTTATGTTTTTCCCCTTAGTTATACATGTTATTTCACTCCTTTCCAAGTTCATTGAAAACATAGATGGTTATAGAGAAAAATGTACCTAAATATTCAATTCCCTATCACCTCCCTCTGTAACAAGCACTTAATAAATATTGTAAAGGGCAGCATTTTGGAACTTGTTATAAAGCAGTCAGCCTAATAGTTGCACTAGGTAGATTTTTAAAAAAATATATTTTATTGATTTTTTACAAAGAGGAAGGGAGAGGGATAGTTAGAAACATTGATGAGAGAGAAACATTGATCAGCTGCCTGCTACACACCTCCTACTGGGGATGTGCCCGCAACCAAGGTACATGCCCTTGACCGGAATCGAACCTGGGACCTTTCAGTCCGCAGGCTGATGCTCTATCCACTGAGCCAAACCAGTTAGGGCTAGATTTTTTTTTATTAATCTCTCTCATTTTAAAATAAAACATTTGAAAGAAAGTGTAACTATTGTAGTATAATAGCTAAGATTTATTGAGCACTTACCATTTGTCAGGTACTGTCCAAGCATTATACCTGAAATAGCTTAAATCATTTAAATCCCAAAACCAATGAAATAGATACTATTTATTCCCACTTTAAAGATGAGGAAACTGAAGTAAAGGGAAGTTAGGTAACATCCAGTTTCTTCTGTTATTAGCAGTTCACATTAATGTAACTTTATCACAATTAATGGACCAATATTGATATATTATTATTAAAGTATATATTTTATTCAGATTTCCTTAGTTGTTTTTTTAAATAAATCTTTATTGTTCAGATTATTACAGTTGTTTCTCTTTTTCCCCCCATAACTCCCCTCCACCCAGTTCCCACCCCACACTCTGCCCTTTCCCGCCCCCACTGTCCTCATCCATAGGTGTACGATTTTTGTCCAGTCTCTTCCCCCCCACACACACACCCCTTCCCCCCCCCGAGAATTGTCAGTCCACTCCCTTTCTATGCCCCTGATTCTATTATATTCACCAGTTTATTCTGTTCATCAGATTTTTTATTCACTTAATTTTTAGATTCACTTGTTGATAGATATGTAATTGTTCATAATTTTTATCTTTACCTTTTTTCTTCTTCTTCCTCTTCTTAAAGAATACCTTTCAGCATTTCATATAATACTGGTTTGGTGGTGATGAACTCCTTTAGCTTTTTCTTATCTGTGAAGCTCTTTATCTGACCTTCAATTCTGAATGATAGCTTTGCTGGATAAAGTAATCTTGGTTGTAGGTTCTTGCTATTCATCACTTTGAATATTTCTTGCCACTCCCTTCTGGCCTGCATAGTTTCTGTTGAGAAATCAGCTGACAGTCGTATGGGTATTCCCTTGTAGGTAATTGAGTCTCTTTCTCTTGCTGCTTTTAAGATTCTCTCTTTGTCTTTTGCTCTTGGCATTTTAATTATGATGTGTCTTGGTGTGGTCCTCTTTGGATTCCTTTTGTTTGGGGTTCTCTGCGCTTCCTGGACTTGTAAGTCTATTTCTTTCACCAGGTAGGGGAAGTTTTCTGTCATTACTTCTTCAAATAGCTTTTCAATATCTTGCTTTCTCTCTTCTTCTGGCACCCCTATAATTTGGATGTTGGTACACTTGAAGTTGTCCCAGAGGCTCCTTACACTATCTTGATATTTTTGGATTCTTTTTTCTTTTTTCTATTCTGGTTGGGTGTTTTTTACTTCTTCATATTTCAAATCTTTGACTTGATCCTTGGGATCCTCTTGTCTGCTGTTGGATCTCTGTATATTATTCTTTATTTCAGTCAGTGAACGCTTAATTTCTAGTTGGTCCTTTTTCATACCCTCGAGGGTCTCACTAAATTTATCGGTGGTTTCTAGAAAATTCTTGAAAAACCTTATAACCGTGGTTTTGAACTCTATATCCAGTAGTTTGCTTTCCTCCATTTCTGTCATTTGTGATCTGTTTCTTTGTCTCTGCATTTTGGCTGCTTCCCTGTGTTGATAGAGTGGCTTTCTGTGCTAGGTGTCCTATAGGGCCCAGTGGCTCAGCTTCCCCAATTACCTGAGATGGACACTGTTGGTGCACCCCTTTGTGGGCTGTGTGCACAGTCTTGTTGTAATTAAGCCTTGATTGTTGTTGGTATCACTGGGAGGAATTGACCTCCAGGCCAATTGGCTGTGAGAATCAGCTGTGTCTACAGTGGGAGAACTTCTGTGCTGAAGACACCCTTATGGGGCAAGACTTGCTTCAGTGGGGCTTTGGTGCTCACTGAGTCTGCCCCCTGAGTGTGTCCCTTATGGATCTGAGGAGTTGTAATCTGGATGGTCCCACTCTGACCACTGGGTACACTGGCTCTTGGATCTCTAAGGAGGTGCTAATTTAGCCTCTGCCTGAGGCTACCCAGCAGGAGCTATGGAGAGATCTGCAGATTCCTCTTCCTTGTTTGGTGTTTGGAGGTGCTCAGATGAGGCCCAGCTGTGAAGCAATGCAAGCTGCTGTGGGGCCTTGAGCCTTCTTTTGGATGTTCTGGTTCTCTCTGACCCAGCTGCAGTTTGTTAGGTAATTTTAGATCTCAAAGGGCCAGCCCATTCATATGCAAAAGCCTCTGCTCGCAGCTTGGGTGGGGCGGGGTCTCAGGGAATCAACAGGGAGGAGCAAACAGCTATGGCTGGTCCTCAGTCCTGCCCTAAGAGGCCCCGGGTCTCAGTGTCCTGTGGTAATCGCTGCAAGCACCTCTGAGAGAAAGCCGCCCTCGAGTTCTGCCCGCTGCCAGACAGTCCAGTTTCTCCCCGTATGAGTCTGGGTCCCCAGAGACTCGCCCGGAACTGGAGTTAGGGCCATCGGGAGCTTGAGACTCCCTCCTGATTGAAAAAGACAGCCAAGTCCTCCGTTGCCAGCCCTTTCCCCACGCGCGCCTCCGTACCTCTGCACTTTATTTCGGCACCTCCTGAGTCTCAGTGTGCTTTTCTCTTTCCTTCTAGTTGTAGAATTTCCACTCAGCCAGCCTTCCTGTGGTTCTGGGTGATGTCTGTTTTGTCTTTAGTTGTAGTTTTGAAGTGGTTGTTCGAGGCAGCAATTTCAGGTGTTTTCTTATGCCGCCATCTTGGTTTCTCAGTAATTCCTTAGTTGTTTTTTTTAGCCTACTATCCTTTTTCTTTTCCAGGAGTCCATCATTTAGTTGTCATATCTCCTTAGGCTTCTCTTGACTATAAGTTTCTCAAACTTCCTTTGTTTTTTATGCCTTCGATAGTTTTGAAGAATACTAGTCAGGTATTTTTTTAGAGTGTCCCTCAATCGGGATTTGTCTTATATTTTTCTCATATTTAGACTAGGGTTAGGGTTTTGGAAAGGAAGATCACAGAAGTGCAATTCTCACCATACCTTGTCAACCTTAATCACTTGCCTGAGGTAGTGTTTGTCAGGTCTCACCACTGGGAAATTACTTTTTCCTCCCCTCTTTCTATTCTGTACTCTTTGGAAGAAATTCACTATTCCCAGCCCACACTTATGAGATGGAGTGTTACAATTAAACTATTATTTTATGAATAGCTTTATTGAGGTATAATTTATATACCATACAATTCATCTATTTAAAGTGTACAATTGAGTGGTTCTCAGTATATTCACAGAGTTGTGCAACACCACCACTATCAATTTTAAAACATTTTTATCTTCTTAAAAAGAAATTCCATACCCATTAACAGTTGTTCCCTCCTCCTCCCCCAGCCAAGGCAACTAATCTATTTCCTATCTCCATAGATTTACCTATTCTGAACATTTCATATAAAAGGAACCATGGTATTTCCTAACTGATTCTTTTTGTTAACAATAATGTCTTTGAGGCATGTCCATGTTGCAGTACATACCAGTACTTCATTGCTCTTTATTGCTGAATAATATTCTTACATGGATACACTACATTTTGTTTACCTATCCTTCAGGTGATGGACATTTGAATTGCTTTCCTTTTTTGGCTACTATGAAGAATGCTGGTATGAACATCTGTACGCAAGTTTTTGTGTGGACATATGTTTTCATTTCTCCTGGCTAAATACCTAAGAGTAGAGTTGCTGAGTATAAATGAGCTATTTTTAAAATAAGAAATACATGGCTGACTAGACTGTGGGCTGTCCCTGCTTTCAGTTATCCACACGGGCTAGGAAAGCCTAGCTCATTGCCCTATAAAGCCATAACACAGGGCAGCACCTTAAATCTGTTGCAGCTACCCAAATTGTAAGCATGTTGACTAAAATGAAAGAAAGGCTTCATACAAGCCTGCCTACACATCCCATTCTATAAAACTATAGCAAATAATTATATGCACTGAAAAAATATATACACATCCCACATATCACTAGCTTCTATTAAAAAGTTATGAACACAGCTGGCATGGCTCAGTGGTTGAGCGTCGACCTATGAAACAAGAGGTCATGGTTCAAATCCAAGTCAGGACATATGCCCTGGTTGTAGCTCAATCCTCAGGGCATGCAGGAGGCAGCTGATCAATGATTCTCACTCATCATTGATGTTTCTGTCTCTCTCCCTCTCCCTTCAATTATCTGAAATCAATAAAAACATATTATTTTTAAAAAGTTATGAGAAAGTGCCCTGTCTGGTGTTGCTAGGTGGTTAGAGGGTCAGCCCATGCACTGGAAGGTTGAAGGTTCGATTCCCGGTCAAGGGCAAGTACCTCGGTTGCAGGATCCCCACCCTGGTGGGGGCAAGTTCAGGAGGCAACCACATAGATGTTTCTCTCTCTCTCTCTCTCCCCCCCTTTCCTCCCACTCTCTCTAAAAAATCAATGGAAAAAATATCCTCGGGTGACAATTAACAAAACAGAACAAAAAAAGTTATTATGAGAAAGCTCTGCCTATCCTAAGTCTAGAAGCTCTTCAAGGTGCATAGAATAAGTTGTGTGTGTGTGCCTTGCTCTAAATCTTTTTGAAACAATTGAAGGCTGCCACTATCACTACTAGGACTAAGTATTATTAATCAGGAAAACAGGCAACAAGGAGGGAGCAGAAGCTTCTACTTTCTAGGACAAGGGATGTACGTATCATTTTAAGAAAGCATTTGGTAGAAGAAAAAAGTACATGATTATACAGTTTAAGCACAGACACTTCTACTCTGCAGAAGAGTGGAAGGGGGAGGGACAGAAAAAACAATGACTCTAAAGTTTAAACTCCCACTCCTTCCCATCAACCACTTATAGTAGGAACTAGTTGAGGTAATCAGCAAGTTTTAAAAAATTAAAAGATATCTCATCACTTTCCTATTCTTGGTGGAAATAAATTAAACCCATGTAGTTTCTAATAGGTATCATTTAAGTTACTCCCTCAAAAATAAGCATTCTTTTAAATACCTTTGATCATATCCATTATTTCTTTGAAAAATGGTCACCAAAATTAAGCAGGACACTTTTAGGCCTACTCCTTTAACAGAGAATAAGAAAGGTGGAACTAAGTCTCTGTTTTTAATGAATAACAAAACACCAAGAAATAGTGGTCCACACTATTTTCCTTTTGTTCCTTGTTCCCTCCCTAAGGATCTAATATAGCATCCCACACACAAATGGAGTAAAATAATTATTGGCTGAATTTAACTGATTTACTTCTGTATCTACTTATAGAATTTTGCTGACTTCTGAGAGAAAAGATTCTTATTAAGCAATCCGTGGAACCGCAAGTCATAGTCTGGTCACTGTATGTAAGGTATGCTTTAGATAAGGGTGTTACACAAAAGAAAGTGTGACAGAAAAAAAAATTGCTCTAAAGAATGAAATCATGGCCGTACACATAAAATAAAGTCCTTAAAAGCGTTAGCGGTGGTGCAGACTAGTACTCACAGGTTGAAAGAAGGTATCTCTGGCTGTTATTCAAGTGGCAAAATCTGAGAAAGAGCCGGAGGAAAAATTTAACTCAGGAAGAGGGGTAGAATCTCTTTTCCTGAGGACATTTCCAAACAGACCAGATGTATCTCTGCCTGGAATGATGTAGATCAGAGTGGTGTGAGGGGGATGTGTCTTAGGTGTGCAGAGATAGTGATCATTTCAGCCCTAAGGGAAGCTGGGCAGGGCCTGGGGTCCAGACACCCAAGGCTGATCATCTCTGTGCACAAGTGTCCTCTTGGATTTACCTTTGTGTGCCAATAAATGCCATTTCTATATATTCCACAATGTGAAAAAACCAAGAAGCTCATATTTAGATGAAATTTGCCAGAGGTTGGCGTAGATGATTATTCAGTAAGAATTAACAATATAATATATTCTCCATCATTCCTTTTCATGAAGATAAAGGATGATAGAATAGTTATGTCATCTTTTATTTAGCGTTAGAATGTGATTTTGTTTTTAGATGAAAATATGGCCATCTCTATTTAGAGAATGGGAATTAAAGTGCTGTGGCCCAGCATTAGAAGACTCAGCATCAAGTGGCTCTAGGTACTAATTTAATGTGTTTTTTGGGATCTTGATTCTGATAGCCAGAGTTCCACCCTATTCCCCTCGGCTTGAGTTCTTGACTTGGGGTTTTGCCTCAGACCCCAGATGCCCTAGAATTTAGGCCCTGTCTTGTCCTTACAAGTCTTTCCTCCAAAGGCATGAAAATCTCTGCTCCTGAAATCAAGCCCAAGACATTCCAGGAAGGAAAAACAGTGCACTTATAGATAAACATGCATGCTCAGGAAGATTGTAAGTAGTTCAGCACGGCTAAAATGAAGTGGAAAATCTGCGAAGAGTAACAATAAAATGAGAAAAGTAAGTGGAGGACATATCATGAAATACCTTATATATCATGCTAATGTTGGGATGTATAATATGTCCCTAATCTTTTGGGGACATGTTGTGATATATAGAGATTATGTATGGCATATGTAAATATAATACATATTTTAAAATCTACCCTGGATTTTTATTTTTGTTATTTTAATAAAATAATGCATGTTCATTAACAAACATTTGGAAAATATAATGAAATTTAAAGAAAAAGATAACTATCACCTATCATCCCATT
This sequence comes from Myotis lucifugus, assembly GCF_000147115.1. NCBI lineage: Eukaryota > Metazoa > Chordata > Mammalia > Chiroptera > Vespertilionidae > Myotis > Myotis lucifugus. Next base: position 13,429,152 of record NW_005871056.1, read on the forward strand.
ACTCAGATAGTATCACTGATGATATTTTGATGTCTTTCACTTAACATTACATCTGGTACTTTTCCCATGCTGCTAAAATTTTTCCAAAACACAATTTTAATGAATGCATAATATTTCATCTTAAGTAGTACAATTTATTTAGGCATTCTCCTAGTACTCACATTAGGTAATTTTCAATTTTTTTCTTCTTATAAGTAATAGTACAATACATGTTCTTATACCTAACTACTTATATTCTTCTCTGATTATTTCCTTGGGATAGTTTCCTACCGGTCAAAGGGCAAAAGCCTCAACTTTTTCTTTTCAAATTACATTCCATCAAGGTGTATTCAAGTTTTTTAAAAATATATAAAAGTATCTCACTACACTCTGTTCAATGTTTAGAATAAAACTATTCTTTTCATCTTCGTGAATTTGATAAACAAATAAAGGTATCTTTTAATTTAAGTGTATTTGATAAACTAATGATGTGAAATTGTTTTTAATGACCATTTGTACTTATTTCCTCAAATGGCTTATTAATGCCATTTTCCTATTGAATTTTGAGTGTGAGACTACTCATGTAAGTGCTCAAGTGACCTTTTATGTAAGGGCATAAGTTAGGTATATCTACATAGAATCTATTATACTTGTTAAAAAAACACAACTAACAAAAATCACTCTATAAAAACCTAATTTAAGAATGTCTTGGAAGTTATCAAATTTATTCATTTTTCTTATGAAAGGCAACTTAGAAATGAACAGATAACCTTTAAGATAATGCTATTCACTAACCTAAATAGAATTGTCTGCACTAATATGTTATTATAGTACTCTTTTCTTCAAAAGTTAAAAAGAATTTTATATATATACATATATATATATATTAAAAAGATCCTATCTTTCATCTTCTGGGCTTGTAAGAATAAGTACATAGCCATTATGGAAAAAGAGTATGGAGTTTCCTCAAAAAATTAAAAATGGAACTCCTATTTGACCCAGTGATTCCACTTCTAGGAATATATTCTAAGAAACCCAAAACACCAATCAGAAAGAATGTACGCACCCCTATGTCATAGCAGTGCAATTTACAATAGCTAAGATTTGGAAATTGCCTAAGTGCCCATCCATCAGCAGATGAGTGGATTAAAAAACTGTGGTACATTTACACAATGGAGTACTACACACCTGTAAAAAATGAAAGAACTCTTACCATTGGCAACAGTATGGATGGACCTGGAGAGTATTATGCTAAGCAAAATAAGCCAGTCAGAGAAAGATAAGTATCACATGATCTCACTCATTTGTGGAATCTAATGAACAACATAAACTGATGAACAAAGATAGATCCAGGGACACAGAATCACAGAACAGACTGTCGAATCTCAGAGGGAAGGCAGGGGAGGGTGGGTGGGAAGAGATCAACCAATGAACTTGTATGCTATATGCATAACCCATAGACACAGACAATAAGGATGGTGAAGGCCTGGGGTGGGGGGTGGGATAGGCTGGAAGAGGTCAATGGGGGAAAAGGGGACTTATGTAATACTTTCAACAATAAATATTTTTTAAAAAGAAGAAGAAGTATATAGAAATAGCAATGATGACCACAAAAGATTTTTTAAAAGAAGACCAGGTGAAAACATTCAAATAAGAATTTGAAGGCACAATTTGTCATAGAAAACTTCAATGTAAATAATCTATACTTAACCCAACCACATTCACAACAGAGAGAATATATACAATATGAACTTAGAAAGACCTTTAGCTGGCAGTTAAAATGTAAGATCACAAAATAATTTCATCCTCCAAAATAAGCCAAATGTACAAAATAAAAGTAAAAAGAGCAAAGAATATACAACTAATGCTAAAACCATGCCAGCATCTCCATCTCATTCTACAAAAGTCAAGAAATATAATCAGGTATAACACAAATTTTATCAAATTAAAAAGGAATGTAGGAAATAGACTCTTGACTTTCTCAAGAGAGAAATGTAGTGAGGGCAATCAGTAGACAGAAAAAAAATTATGGAAAACCATTTAGGTTTGGTGGCATGAAGTTTAGGAATATAGATGACAAAAGGTAAAGAACTTATAAGTTGAAATCCCTATCTCCAAACTCATAAATAGTTCATCAGCCTAATTTAGAAAAACTCACAGAAGTTGCCTCTTTTTCACTTTGTTCAGGTGAAAAGTGAAAGATGATTTTTGTTTTTTTGTTTTGTTTTTTTTTTAAGCAGCAAATAAAGTCTCTAAGCAGTGGGTGGGAGGGAGGAATATTAGGACATACCAAACTAAAAGCTGAAATACCCAATGCTTTCACACTAAGTACACCACCTCGATGACCCTGAAACAGGGAAACATTCAAACAAGAGAACTTCATTGCCCCAACTACCGCTGACTCTTGAACTGATGCCCTGCACAGTAGAAAATTCATAAACAAACTTTGACTCCCCCCAAATTTAACTACTAACAGCCTACTGTTGACCAAAAGCCTTACCAATAACATAAACAGTCAATTAACATATATTTTATGTTACATGTATTTTATATACTGTATTCTCCCAATAAAGTAAGCTAGAGAAAAGAAAATATTATTAAGGAAATCATAAAAAAATTTACATATATTTTATATATTCATGACATACCTAACTTTTTCTTAATTTTTCCATATTTCTAGGCTATGTGGTTCAATTTTTTCAAATTGTCGCAAGTCTCCAAAAATTTTTCCAATATATTGACTGAAAAAAAATCCACATATAAGTGTACCCATGCAGTTCAAACCTGTGTTGTTCAAGGGTCAGCTCTATTTGTCTACTAAGACAGACACTCTCCACCCAACTTTACAGAATGACCTCTTTATGCAGGGCTCCTTAGAGAAGGTGGTAATAAAGCTCCATGAGCTCATCCACTCCAAGTCTCAACCCTCTCCAGCCCCTTCCTGCTCTATCTCAGGCAGATAAAGGATAGAACAAAACCACAGCCCATTAACATGAGCTTTTACTAGTATACTCATGGTCTGAGTGGAGCAGCTTCACATATTATCCAGATCACACTCATGTGTGGAATCTAATGAACAAAATAAACTGATGAACAAAATAGATCCAGAGACATAGAAGCTTGGAATAAACTGTCCAATCTCAGAGGGAAGGTGAGTGTGTGTGTGTAAGGGGGGGGTAGGGGGGCTGAGAAGGTGAGGAGGGGGGGTGGGGGGTGGGAAGAGATTAAAGAACTTGAATGCATATATGTATATAACCCATGGGCACAGATAATAGGGTGGTGAAGGCGTGGGGATGGGGAGGGAGGGGGCAGGGAGGGGGAAGCGGGGGCGGAACAGTCCTCCTGGAAAAGTGGTCAAACCACCTACACAGGGAAAAGAAATCAGGCTGTTTCTGACTTATTCACAGAAACTTTTATCTAAAATCAGTGAAGCAAGATCTAAATGTTTTGAGTGATAAGGGGTTTGACTGAAAAACTCTATACCCAGTGTCATTCAAGCTACAGATATGAGCAAGCAACATACTGGCAATAGATAGCCTCAGAAAGGCAATGGATTCTGGAGATAAATCATTTCTGAAAAGTCTACTTGATGCTATAGTTCAATCCACCAAGAATTGAAATAAAATGAAAACATGCAATGTCTGAGTCACAGAGTATGTCAATTTTCAACTTTACTAGAGATTTTCAAAATGCTCTTCAAAGTGGTCCTCTGGATTTACACTGCATCAAGCATACAGAGTGTACTTTCACACCTGCTTGCCTATATTTAATATTGTAAGAATTTAAAATTGTTTTCGATCTTATGTGCATAAAATGGTACCTCATCACTGTTTTATTTTGCATTTTTCTGATATTACATTCCAGATTTCTCTTCAAAGTGGTGTTACCAACTTTCACTCCCATTAGTAATGTATTAGCATTTATTTTGTTCCACATCATTGCCCATACTTGACATGTAGGAACTAAAGATGGTCATCAGTTGGTCTAACATAGCCTGAAAATTTGATATAACCTTTTAAAACAATTTGTACAAATATTTCTAGGCCCTCTTTATAAATATGTCAACAAATGTTCATTTTAAGTACATACTGGATACTATAATACATATCATGACCTCTTTTTTTCATTCAAAAATATATTGTGGAGGGTTCCACAATCCTCCTTCTCTCTACCCCTCACCAACAACAAACTTTGTGAAGGAAATTTGTGTAAAAAAAGAAAAATATCCCTTTCTTCCTTTACCACAAATTTAACTAAAACTCTGTAAAGTTTTAATGAAGTGTCAAGTTGAAAATCCTGAACAATAAATGAGTTTTCTTCTCCTTTATCTAGTGAATATTTATAAATAAACCATTAATTCAACAAATCGTGTAATTTTCAGTTAATTATGGAATCATAAAATACTGGGTTTTTTTATACTTATGTATTAATTTATTAGGCAAACCCCTCTGAGATAAATCAAAAAGCACCCTAGGCAGACTATATTTTACAGTCACTCTCCAGTTTTATAGAGTCAACCACAGTTTCCCTTGTTTTATTGCTGCATAAAGTTGACCACAGTTTCCCTGTCTCACCATTGTAACTTGGGTTTGAATGTGTCTGTAAAAACACATTTTCTCCTGCTGAGGCTAATAATGATAACCTAGAAAGAAAATCTAGGAAATAACCGCCAGTATGGTACCTGGCACATAAATAGGTGTTGAACATTAGTTGTTGAACACATGAAAATTAAGCTCTGTTTTCTGGTTGAATTTCCTATTAAATCCATCCCTGTATTCTATGCTATTTTTGTCTTTTAAATGGTGAAATGCAGATCATTTGTATCATATCCATATGATGATTTTCATTTGTGGGTCTTCTTAAAGTTCCATTTTTCTAGATCCATCTTGCAAAGTTATGTGGGTTGGTGCAGATGAGATACAAATTTATATATTATATAAAAATATGACATAGTTTGTCTTGATACCCTTCCCTGAGCTGTGACATCACATTTCACCCCCTACACTAATACTTTAGGACCCCCTTTCCCCTTGATCACAAAACACTTATGTGCACAAAAGTCACACCCAGGAGCCATTCCACTTGAACAGGAACAGATAATATGCAGGTGGACAGAGTACTAATTCTAATCTTGGACTTTGATTCTCTCATCCCCATTCAAATTTTTGTTTACATTTTTAGTTAACAAAGGTAGGTTAAATCCATATCTTTACCTCTGTTTCCTTTGGGGAGAGAACTCAGAGAAAAGAGAAAGTAATAAGGTAGGGAATAGAAAACAGGTTCAATAATATTGTGAGACAAGAGTATACACCATATCCATTATATAAGGACAATGAGAAACAAGAAAGAACTCATGAAAATTAAAAATATGATGGCTAAAATTATAAACCGCCAATATGAGGATTAGGAGATAAAATTGAGAAACTGTACCAGAAGTATAATTAAAAGACCAAGAGGTAAAAAAACAGGAGAGGAAAGATAAGAAAATTAGAAGATCATGCCAAATTAAAAAAGAAAGGAATTCTAGAAAGAGAATAGGGACTATAAACCATCGGAAAAAATCTATGAGTAGTACATAACAATGATAGAGAGATGATAGGTACATACGATAGATAGATAGATAGATAGATAGATAGATAGATAGATAGATAGATAGTAAACAGAAGGATGGATGATGAATGAAAACAGAAGGGAGGGCTTTGCTTTCAGTAGAATGCTGAGTGCTTACTGGTATATGTAAAAAGAGTGCAATAGTTCAATCATCATTTGCAACCATCAAAGTAAAAATTGGTTCAGGCAAGAATCATCAATGAATGCAAAATCTAGGGAAACTTCAGTGGTGAAGAGGATATTAGCATGGTCTTAAAGTATCTTTCCACAGATTGCTTATTGCAATAAAAAAGACACCTATCCAGCCCAACCAGCTTGGCTCAGTGGCTGAGCATCTACCTATGAACCAGAAGGTCACAGTTTGATTCCTGGTCAGGGCACATGCCTGGGTGGCGGGTTTGATCTTCAGTGTGGGGCATGCAGGAGGCAGTCAATCAATGATTCTCTCTCATCATTGATGTGTTTTTTCTCTCTCTCCCTCTTCCTTCCTCTCTGAAATAAATAAAAATATTTTTTAAAAAAAACACCTATCCAATGAAGAATAATTGAATAACACTTATGTTGTATTGTGACCAGGAGTGCATAACTTGAATCTAACCATAAAGCAACAGTAGGAAACCAAAAAGAGGAGCATTTTATTTAAAATAAAAGGGAGTGAGGCTTTATTCTCTCTCTTTTTTTAAGGATCATAAAAGACAAAGATAGGTTGTGAAATGTTTCATATTAAAGGAGATGAAGGAGGCATGACAACTAAATGTAATGTCTGGTCCTAGACTGGATACTGTACTGCAGGGAAAAAATAATATAAAAAACATTTTTAACCAACTGACAAAATTTATTCATTGGAATATGGATGGTAGATTGAAGTATTGTATCAATGTTAAATTTATCAAAGTTGATAATGGAACTATAAATATATAAGATAATATCTTTATTCTTATGAAATATATAGTGAAGTATTTAGGCTAAAGGGCCATTATGTATAGGACTAAGTTTAAAATGGTTCAGAAAAATTATTTTAATGTACATATATACCTACACTCTTGTGTGTGTGCATGTACACAGCAAGTGGAGCAAAATGTTAATAGGAGAGTGAGGAAAATTATATGATTACACTCATGTAATCATTAAGTTACTTACAAATAAAAAAGTTGTTAAAAAAATTGCCTCTTACTCGCCTCATTTCAGGAAGCTACTAGACAATATACTCTAACAAAGGGGTGAAGTAAACCCATTACAAAGAAGACAAAAATACAGGAAACTGGGGAACTAACACTAGAGAAAAGGAGGGCAATTCTCAGGAAATGATAAAGGCAAGGTTGGACACTGCAGGAGGCAAAAAGAACAACTAATCCTACTTGGAGAGGGAGAATGGAGGGATTCCAGAAAGCTGTCTCCCCAACCCCCCCAAATGATAGCAATAGATGACCTGATGTGTTTGACTGTATTGGAAGGGGTTTTATAGTTCTTTTGGAGAGGTTGGGGAGAATTAGTGGTAGTAAAAAAAAAAGCAATTATTAACTCTAGGGAAAAATAAACTTGTACTAGAAAAGGGATATAATATACTACTTGGTTCGCTCATGAATAATACTTATATGATAATAATAATGTAAACACAGAATATTCATTTGTTCAAAAATTGTGATAAAACTATATTGAGAGAATGAAAGTAGGAAAGGGAAAAAATGAAAGGAGGGGTATGTGAGGTAAGAGTGCTAAATTCACAGCTTCCAGAGTTGCAAGTTAAATAATGCCCAACTGACTAATAAAGGAAAAGCCACAAGAGCAAATCAATTAGAAATATGGAGGGAAATATCATATAAAATGGAGAAATAGCAGAAGAAAGAGGTTGAAAGAGATTGAGAAGTGACTGGGAAGCAGAACTCAGAGATAGTGATGTGGGGAAGTGAACTGCAGTTTCAGGAGGCTTTGTTTATAAGCTTTGTAATACTACTTGATTTACATACCTGAATGAATTTCATAAAGAAAAATATTTTAAGACTACAAATTTCTGCTTACTCTAATGATAAACAATGTATTCATATTGCATTTCCTTTTTTTGATAGTATTAGAATCTAGGTAAAGCAAGGGGGAGCTGCTAATTAGAAAGGTTTGATCATTATATTAATTATAAAATTTAGTTTCTTATGTTAATTTTTTAAAGCTGTGAGTGGTGTGTGTGCATGTGTGTGTGTGTGTGTGTGTGTGTGTGTGTGTGTATGATAAAAGGGAGAGAAAAAGGGTTTTGAATAATTCAGGTATTTGCAAAACTAAAGAAGGAAACTGTGTTCATTACATGCTTTTTAATATGCTCATACTCAAGAAAGTACTTATACCCAAGTGGAATTTGATACCTAAAAATAAGTACAGGAAGCACAAAGAAAGGTGTACTCATCATATAGAAGGTTGTTGTCTATAATTTTGGGTACAGCCGAGCCATTGTGGTTTAGTGGTTGAGCATCTACCTATGAACTAGGAAGTCATGGTTCAGTCCGGGTCAGGGCACATGCCCAGGTTGCAGGCTCGATTCCCAGTAAGGGGCGTGCAGGAGGCAGCCAATCAATGATTCTTTCTCAACATTGATGTTTCTATCTCTTCCTCTCCCTTCCTCTCTGAAATCAATAAAAATATATAAAAATATATCATTTGGAGTACAGAACAGGATGGAAAGGGGAAACATAGAAAAGATGTTTACCTGAGTTTTTACTAATTTAAGTGCTAAGCCTTATAATGTGGTACAGCGAGGGAATTATTTCACCTGCAGGACAGGTGTAACAGGGGAAGGCATAAGAGGAATTTATACATGTCACATAGGTTTCAAGCTGAGATTTCCCGGGGGAACTGAGGACGCCAAGAAGAGTGTGGGTGGCACGCAATCAGTCTTGTTGGTAGAAATTTCAAGGCCAAGCAGAAATATGCTGAATTTTCTTTGGCAAAAAAACATGTGTAAGAATACCAGTGATTTCTTAATCCAATTTTGCAAGTACAAACAATGACTGTGTATTATAAAAAGGTCTATTCAGTTTTCGATTTCTTCATAGTTCCAATAAGGCAAAGATCAAATTTTCAATGTAAGAAAAAAAAAGACAGGTCAGCAGACAACGAATGAGAAGGTTCTAAAAACTTTAGAGGTATTTTAATTGCTTTATAGTTTATGGCATGTCAAGCTATAATTCTTGCAAGAGGAAGTCAATATGAAAAACTGAGTTAAAATGTTATGGCTATGAAATTTTTTACTCATGTCAATCTAAAATAAAATTAAGCATATGCATGTTCAAAGGCTGATGATATCAATGCTATTGATTGGAAATGTTTCTTGATTAAACATCCCATCAAAATAAAAAATTTTAAGTCCAGTTTAGTGCCATGTAGACAAAACATACAAATGACATAACCTAAAACAGACAGAACTTTGCAGGTTGTCTCTAAATACATGGGATGAGATGGCTAGGTGCTCGTCGCTCTTACCTCAGGAAATGGGCTGTGCAAAGTGCATGGCTTGTTTAAATCTGCCTTAAACAAGTTTGGCTTTTTGCTGAAATTAGTTATGATTACAACTGTATACTTTAAGAATCATATGCACACGTTTGGCACTTTTGTTTAGCACATCAAGAAAAAAAACAAAACTGATTTGCACCCTGCTCCTAACCTGGATCAGGAGTTTGTTAAATTTATTTTAGGGTCAGCTTGGCCTCAAGTGGACTACCTAGTAACTGTATTTTAACACATAACAGAAAGCAGCCACGTGTGACCTTGTTGTCTTTTTTCTTCTGAGTACAGTGCAAGAATGAATTGCCCAAGTGCCCATCAGTAAAAGAGTGGATAAAAATGCCTTGGTACATTTACTCAATGGAATACTACTTGGCCATAAAAAAGAAGGAAATTGTACCTTTTACAATAGCATTGATGGTCCTGGAGACTATTATGCTAAGTGAAATAAGCCAGTTAGAGAAAGACAAATACCATATGATTTCCCTTACTGGAATCTAATGAACAAAATAAACTAACAAACAAAATAGAAACAAATTCATAGATAAAGAGACTGACAACTATCAGAGGGGCTGGGGCTGGGGAGCTGGGTGAAAAAGGTGATGGGATTAAGCAAAAAAACCCCAAAAACTCATAGACAGAGACAACAGTAAAGCGATTACCAGAAGGAAAGGAGGTAGAAGAGGGTAAAGGGGGGATGAATACTCACCAAAGGAGACTTGACTTGGGGTGGTAAACACACAATGCAACATATAGATGGTATATTATAGAATTGTACACTTGAAACCTATATAATTTTATTAACCAATGTCATCCCAATTGAAAAAAAAGAATGAATATCCTCTCTAACCACACCATTTCCCTGGAGAAAGTCAAGAGAGAGGAACACCCATTCCACCAGAGGAACATTATCCTAACCTCACCTAACACCCCCAATTTGGAGTTTAGGTTTACAATTATTTTAAACAAATAATTAAAAAAATGTTTTCCTTACAAATAACTCAAAGTAATTAATTTTTGACATACATAGGTATGGACCACAACAAAAAATCGGACTCCCATGCATGGGTCTAACATATAAGTAATTAAAGACCAAACCCAAATTCTCCTATGTGTTACAGAAACTCAGAAAATCAGGAAGTATTTTTGTTTATTTTCATCTCAGTTGAGTTTCTGAAGTTTTTAGTAAAAGAAGTCATTCTTCTTGGTTCAGGATTACTATCTTTTCAGATGTGATCCATAACAATATAGGATTATCTTTCCAAAACTACCTGTTTTGGTGCTCATCAAATAATAGAATTGTAACATGTGCGAGCAGGAAAGGACACCTCTGAGGGAATTCAGTTCAATCATGAAGGAAGAGATCATAACTGACCCACAGTCCTGGAGCTAAGGAGAGGCAGACCCCAGGTATCCTGTCACTCAGTGCTATGTTCTCTGCTACATTCCACACGCCACACTACTCATTTGTAAGAGGGACTGTTAACTTAAGTTATTCCCACTTGCCTCTTAAATTTTTCATTCCTCCAGACATGCTCTTGTTTTGCCTCTAATCTTTTCCTTGTTCTTCTCTTAAACTAATCCTATAATTCTAACCTTAAATTTTTTGAATCTTTGAGATAGCATCTATAATAATTTTAAAACATTATGACAAAATAGTGCAATGAATAAAACATTAAATTTGAATTCAGCATATCTACTTCGTAATCCTGAGCATGTCTTTAATTTCCTATAACTTTGGGCAAGTTGCTTTGCCTCTCTCATATGCAGTTTTCTGACCTATAAAATAAAAAGTTTGGTCTGCATAGCGATCAGACAATAAGAAGAAATAAAAGGTATCCATATTGGAAAAGAAGAAGTAAAATTGTCATTATTCGCAGATGACATGATATTGTACATCAAAAACCCTAAAGACTCCATAAAAAAACTACTAGACTTAATAAATGAATTCAGCAATGTAGCAGGATACAAAATTAACACCCAGAAATCTATGGCTTTTTTATACACCAATAATGAACTCACAGAAAGAGAAACTAAAAAAAAAATCCCATTTACCATTGCAACAAACAAATTAAGATACCTAGGAATAAATTTAACAAACAAGGTAAAGGACCTGTACTCAGAAAATTACAGGATGCTGAAAAAAGAGACAGAGGAAGACATAAACAAATGGAAGAATATACTGTGTTCATGGATTGGTAGAATCAACATCATTAAAATGTCCATACTACCCAAAGCAATCTATAGATTCAATGCAATCCCCATTAAAATACCATAAGCATATTTCAAAGACATAGAACAAACTCTCCAAAAATTCATCTGGAGTAAAAAAAGACCCCGATTAGCTGCGGCAATATTGAGAAATAAGAACGATGTTGGAGGGATCACAATACCAGATATCCAGCTATATTACAAAGCCACTGTTCTCAAAACTGCCTGGTACTGGCATAAGAACAGATATATAGACCAATGAAACAGAACAGAGAACCCAGAGATTGACCCAAGCCATTATGCTCAATTAATATATATATATATATATATATATGACTAGGGATTTTTAAAAAATATATATTTTTATTGATTTTTTACAGAGAGGAAGGGAGAGGGCTAGAGAGCTAGAAACATCGATGAGAGAGAAACATCGATAGGCTGCCTCCTGCATACCCCGCACTGGGGATGTGCCTGCAACCAAGGTACATGCCCTTGACCAGAATCAAACTCGGAACCCCTGAGTCCGCAGGCCGACGCTCTATCCACCGAGCCAAACCGGTTAGGGCTCAATTAATATTTGACAAAGGAGGCAAGAGCATACAATGGAGTCAAGAGAGTCTCTTCAATAAATGGTGTTGGGAAAATTGGACAGATACTTGCAAAAAAATAAAACTAGACCACCAACTTACACCATACACAAAAATAAACTCAAAATGGATAAAGGACTTAAACATAAGACGGGAAACCATAAAAATATTAGAAGACTCCATAGGCAGCAAAATAGTAGACATATGTCATAGCAATATCTTTACCAATACAGCTCTAAGGACAATAGAAACTAAGGAGAAAATAAACAAATGGGAATACATCAAAATAAAAAGCTTCTGCACAGCAAAAGAAACCATCAACAAAACAAGAAAGTCCACTGCATGGGAGAATATATTTGCCAATGATATTTCAGGTAAGGGTTTAATCTCCAAAATTTACAGGGAACTCATACAACTTAACAAAAGGAAGATAAACAATCCAATCAAAAAATGGGCAAAGGTCCTAAATCAGTGGTTCTCAACCTTCCTAATGCCTCGACCCTTTAATACAGTTCCTCATGTTGTGGTGACTCCCAATTTCATTGTTACAAATTGAACATAATTAAAGCATAGTGATTAATCACAAAAACAATATGTAATTATATATGTGTTTTCCAATGGATGGTCTTAGGTGACCCCTGTGAAAGGGTCGTTTGACCCCCAAAGGGGTCGTGACCCACAGGTTGAGAACCGCTGTCCTAAACGAACACTTTTCGAAAGAGGACCTACAGAAGGCCAAGAGACATATGAAAACATGCTCAAAGTCACTAATCAACTGAGAGATGCAAATCAAAACAACAATGAGGTACCATCTCACACCTGTGAGAATGGCTATCATCAACAAATCAACAAACGACAAGTGCTGGTGAGGATTCGGAGAAAAAGGAACCCTCTTGCACTGCTGGTGGGAATGCAGACTCCACTGTGGAGAACAGTACGGCGTTTCCTCAAAAAAATTAAAAATGGAACTTCCATTTGACCCAGTAATCCCACTTCTAGGAATGTACCCCAAGAAAACAGAAACACCAATCAGAAAGGATATATGCACCTCTATGTTCACTGCAGCACAATTTATAATAGCTAAGATTTGGAAACAGCCTAAGTGCCCATCAGCAGATGAGTGGATTAGAAAACTGTCGTACATCTACACAATGGAATTCTATGCTACTGTAAAAAAGAAGGAATTATTACCATTTGCAACAGCATGTATGGAACTAGAGAGCATTATGCTAAGTGAAATAAGCCAGTCAGAGAAAGATATATATCACATGATCTCACTCATTTGTGGAATATAATGAACAACATAAACTGATGAACAAAAATAGAACCAGAGACATAGAAGCATCAAACAGACTGTACAACCTATGAGGGAAGGTGGGGGGTGAGGGGATAAGAGATCAACCAAAGGACTTATATGCATGCATATGAGTAAAACCAATAGACACAGACAGTAGTGGGGTGAGGGATTGTGCTTGGGGGAGGGGGCAGGGGAGAGGTCAATGGGGGGAAAGGAGACTCATGTAATACTTTAAACAATAAAGAATTCTTAAAAAGTTTGGTCTGGATGATCTTTAAGGTTTCTTCCACTTTCACAGTTGTATGATTATTTTGTTTTTTACCTTAACATTTTAAAAAACTGATTTTAAAGAGAGAGAGGAAGGGGAGACAGAGAGACAGAGACATTGATTTGTGTTCCACTTATTTATGCATCCACTGGTTGATTCTTATAAGTGATCTGACCAGGGATCAAACCTGAAATCTTGTGTGTTACAACAATGCCCTAATCAACTGAGCTACCCAGCCAGGGCCTTGATTATTTTGCTTTTAAACAGTTTTAACTGTGAAAATAAAACAAAAAACTACACACTTTAATCTTCATAATTCTTAATCTTTATAATTCTTCACCCACTGGAACAAATCTATATTCTTCATGTTGTGACTCTGTTTTAGCTTCTCTTTTCCACCTAGTGAAATGGGAATTGTCTCCATGTAGTTCTCTTTATACACTGCTTACTACAGCACCACACAGAGTCGATGGCTTAATAAGTATTTTTCAATGTGATAATGACAACAATTATAAAATATAGTGCAGATGTAGACATTTAATGCCTGGCATTTAAAAATCTTTATAAAAACCTCTGTTATTTCTGTTTTACTCTTCCTTTCAAAGACCAAGAATAAAATATTGGTGTTTGCAGAAGAAAATCATTAAATTACTTCAGGGTCCATCCCTAGCCAAATGTTGTGGCAAAGTAGTACAATGAAAAGAATATTAAATTTGGATTTAAGATTCATACATAGGTTGTAATCCTGAGTACGTCTTTAAGTTTCTATAATTTTGGGCAAGTTATAAGTTAGAGGGAATCAAGGAAAGGCATCTTTCATTCCTGGCCCCTAATAGCCAGGCTTTACTTAGTCCATTCAAAAAATAGAATTCAAGTAGATTTAAAAAAAAAAAGGTGAAATACAGGTTAAATAAAGACTGTGGTATTTTTTCTTGTTAAAGTGTATTTAAAAGAAAAAATATTTTAGGAAATAAAAGGAGGTAACTTGTTCATAAATAAGACTTAAGTTTATGGTCTCTAGGATTTGCCATAACATGTTTCCTAGAAAAGGAATTCTATATTCTTGGAAAAGTTGCAATGTACCTTGAATCTAAAATGAAAGTTGAATAGCCAAAGGTAACTGCCCATAGCAAATATGAGTCATCATTCCAAATGATAAGCAAAGAACAAAAATAAAATGGTTGAGAGTAGGAAAAAAGCAGAATTACTGGAAACTTTATTGGATTACCCAGCATGTTAATTCAACTCCTCTTCTTATAGAATTGGATATGCCTTTTTTAACTATCAAGCGCCATTAGAGCTTGGTGATTACATTTTTTTTTTTGCTTCATTGATTGCAGTCTGTGTTAGAGAGATGATTTATTTGTACTGTTCTTCCTTAGAAAACAAATGCTCATTTTGAACTTTCTCCTGCTTTGTGTTGGTGCTAGGAATATGGGGTGGCTTTAAATATGCTATAGGAGAGATTCTTGCTTTATTTGGCAAGACACTTAAAGGAAAGAGCAATAAAAGGAAAAATGAAAGGAGGAATCTCTTAAGCCAAGTACAATTAAAAACAGTGAACATTATCTGACCTTTTATTCTCACAACTCAAGGTGAATGAGAACAGAAAGTCTATCAGGACAAAGACTGACATGCAGATATTTGGGTGCCTTACTAGAGAATAAAAGATGAGCTGTCATTAAAAAGGCATAGGGGTATCAATTAATATTTGACAAAAGTGGCAAGAGCATACAATGGAGTCAAGAGAGTCTCTTCAATAAATGGTGTTGGGAAAATTGGACAGATACATGCAAAAAAATGAAACAAGACCACCAACTTACACCATACATAAGAATAAACTCAAAATGGATAAAAGATTTAAATGTAAGTTGTGAAACCATAAAAATCCTAGAAGAAACCATAGGCAGCAAAATCTCAGACATCTCTCATAGCAATATGTTTACAGATATATCTCATAGGGCCATGGTCGGCAAACCGTGGCTCACGAGCCACATGCGGCTCTTTGGCCCCTTGAGTGTGGCTCTTCCACAAAATACCATGTGCGGGCGCGCATGTACAGTGCAATTGAAACTTTGTGGCCCATGCACAGAAGTCAGTATTTTGTGGAAGAGCCACACTCAAGGGGCCCAAGAGCCGCTGTCCTAGGGCAATGGAAACTAAGGAGAAAATAAACGAATGAGACTACATCAAAATAAAAAGCTTCTGCACAGCAAAAGAAACCATCAACAAAATGAAAAGGGAGCCCACTGTATGGGAGAACATATTTGGCAATGATACATCTGATAAAGGGTTAATATCCAAAATATATAAGGAACTCATACAACTTAACAAAAGGAAGACAATCCAATTAAAAAATGGTCAAAAGACCTAAATAGACACTTCTCCAAAGTGGACATACAGATAGCCAAGAGACATGAAAAAATGCTCAAAGTCACTGATCATCAGAGAGATGCAAATTAAAACAACAATGAGGTGTCACCTCACATCTGTCAGAATGGCTGTCATCAACAAAGGACAAGTGATCTCAAGGATGTGGAGAAAAGGGAATCCTAGTACACTGCTGGTGGGACTGGTGCAGCCATTATGGAAAACAGTATGGAGTTTCCTCAAAAAATTAAATATGGAACTGCCATTTGACCCAGATCCCATTTCTAGGAATATATACTAAGAAACCCGAAACACCAATCAGAAAGGATGTATGCATCCCTATGTTCATAGCAGCACAACTTGCAATAGCTAAGATCTGGATACAGCCCAAGTGCCCATCAGCAGATGAGTGGATAAAAAAGTTGTGGTACATTTATACCATGGAATACTATGCAGCAGTAAAAAAGAAGAATCTCGCCCTAACTGGTTTGGCTCAGCGGATAGAGCGTTGGCCTGCGGACTCAAGGGTCCCAGGTTCGATTCCGGTCAAGGGCATGTACCTTGGTTGCAGGCACATCCCCAGTAGGAGGCGTGCAAGAGGCAGCTGATCGATGTTTCTCTCTCATCGATGTTTCTAACTCTCTAGCCCTCTCCCTTCCTCTCTGTAAAAAATCAATAAAATATATTTTTTAAAAAAAAAGAAGAATCTCTTACCCTTTGAGACAGCATGGAGGGACCTGGAGAGTATTATGCTAAGTGAAAGAAGTCAGCTAGAGAAAGACAAGTATCCATGATCTCACTCATGTGTGGAATCTAATTAACAAAATAAACATGGAATGGTTCCAGAGACATGGAAGCATGGAACAAAGTATGGAATCTTGGAGGGAAGGTGGGGAGGGTGGGTGGGTGGGAGGTAATCAACCAAAGACCTTATATGAATATATGCATAACCTATGGACACAGACAATAGGGTGATGAAGGCCTGGGATGGGTTGGAGGGGATTGATGGTGGGGGGGGGGAAGGGGGACATATGTAATCCTATCTAATAAAAGACAAAAAGGGTAATTAACCGTACCTCCGCTACGCTTCCCATTGGCTAATCAGGGTGATATGCAAATTAACCACCAACAAAGATGGCCGTTAATTTGCATACGCAGGCTCCAAGTGGTGGAGCGAAGCCAAACAGCCCCGAAGCCAGGATCTGCGGAGCCACGAGGCCTCCCGGCCCTGGGATCTGCGGAGCCGTGAGGCCTCCCGGCCCCTGGAGCAGCATACCAGGGGGCGGCGCTGCAACCCCCAGATCGGCCATGCTCTGTGCCTGACAGGGGGCAGCGCCCCAACCTCCTGATCCGCCCTGCTCTGTGCATGACAGGGGGCAGCACCCCAACCCCCTGATCAGCCCTGCTCTGTGCCTGACAGGGGGCGGCGCCCCAACCCACTGATCAGCCCTGCCCTGAGCATGTAAGGTGGCAGCGCCAATCTCGCGGATTGGCCCTACTCTGTGCGTGACAGGGGGAGCTCCCAACCCGCTGATCCCTACTCTGTCTGACAGGGTGCGGCACCACAACCTCCGATGGCCCTGCTCTGTGCGTGAGAGGAGGTGGCGCCCCAACTCCCCAATCGGCCCTGCTCTGAGCCCTACCAGGGGCTGCGGGGCAGGCACCTAGGGGTTGGGCCTGCCCTCTGCCACCCGGAAGCGGGCTCTAAGCCAGCAGGTCGTTTCCCTCGAGGGGTCCCAGACTGTGAGAGGGCACAAGTGGGGCTAGAGGGACATCCCCCCCCCGCACGTGCACAAATTTTTGTGCACCAGGCCTCTAGTACTTTCATAATAAAGATTATATTTTTTTTAAAAAGGCATAAGGGGAGCTCAGCCGGCATGGCTCAGTGGTTGAGCATAGACCTATGAACCAGGAGTCATGAGGTCATCGTTCAGTTCGATTCTCAAATCCCAGTCAGGGCAATCAGGGCACCATCCCTTGGGTTGCGGGCTCAATCCCCAGTTGGGGGCATGCAGGAGACAGCCAATCAATGATTCTCCCTCATAATTGATGTTTTCTATCTCCCCTCTCCCTTCCTCTCTGATATATATTTATAATAAAGAGGTAATATGCTAATTGACTGTCCCACCCTCAAAGATGGCAGCACTCACAGCCAATAAGGAGGGAATATGCTAATTGATTGTCCTTCCCCCAAAGACAGCAGCGTCCAGTCCCTTCAGCCCCCCAGCTGCCCAGGGTCAGCCCAAGGTGCAGGCAAGCCTTGGATGGTGGCTGCCCAGCCATCCAGGGCCGGCCCAAGGACGACCAAACGACTGAACAAGCAGGCTGCATGGGGCATCCAGGACACAGGGGGGTTAGTGAGGGACGACCAAATGACTGAACAGCAGGCTGCATGGGGCAACCAGGCTGGCGGCGGAGGGGAGGGGTGAGGGGTGACCAGCTGGTGGGGAGGGCAGTTGGGGGTGACCAGGCTGGCAGCGGGGCAGTAAGAGGCGACCAGGCCAGCAGGGGGGGCAGTTGGGGGCGACCAGGCCAGTAGGGAGGGGGGAGTTAGGAGCAACCAGGCCGGCAGGGAGGGGGCAGTTGGAGGCAACCTGGCCGGCAGGAGGGGGCAGTTAGGGGTGACCAGGCAGGCAGGCAGGTGAGCGGACACACACCCCCATGCATGAATTTTGTGCACCGGGCCTCTAGTATATATATTAAAAGGCATGGGGGAACCGCACATCTTTATATTATTGCATTTAGAATGATCAGCCAATCTCCTTATCAATAAGACCAGGTATGCTTGACCCCAGTGCTTCAACTTCTTTTGGTAATTTAGAAGGACATATGTGCTATGCATTGAAATGCTTTTCAGTGAAGGAGTTCACCTTTATAATCCATGCATATCCAGTCGTATTAGAAACAAATATTTTAAAAATCACATCAGCCCAGTTGCCACCCAGGAAAATAAGGAGCTAATCCTTATTATTCAGTACTCTCCATTCCTTTTCTACCACCATATATCACTGCTCACTAGTTTCTCCAACAAAACAGAGAGAAAATTTTTAACAATAGAGCTCAAACAAGAATTTGCATCCTTTGCAAAAGCAACAGGCTTTTAGGAAAAGTTTCCATGAGGAAGAAGCTGAATCTTTACCAGGAATTTAAAGTTACGTTTCATCTGGCCCTTCTTTTGAAGTCTGCTAATGAGAATTTTTCAGAATCAACCACCTGAATAAGCAGCAATTTTGAGCCAGGCATGTCAGTAAATATGGATGACTCAAAAGTGGGAACTTTGTCATTTTAATTTTCTGACTATGGAGCTAAGTAAGCATCAGAACATTGCAAATGTTTCCCTCTAAGGTGACACTATTGAGAGAAGTGGACAGCTGTTTCAGGAGTGAGAAAGCAGGAAAAAAGGAAGAAGAGGCAGAGCTCAGTGCCCTTGGACATGTTCCTCAAAGGTCTTGCACCTCCAAGTCACAGACCCAAAGGCCTGTCTCTTAAAGCTAAAATTTCACCATTAAAGAGATGGCCATTTGAACTGTCACCTACTACAATGCAAATATAGTATTCTCTGGGAGATTACATATTAATGAACTGTTATCTTTCCATACTTCTACAGTATGATTTCTGTAGTCTAATTCTATTTTTAGAATGATAGTTGCCTAAGAGAAAATCTGGATAGTGAGTGTGTAGGAGTGATGGTGACACTAGTGGGAAGTGGGAAGGAGATGGTGAATGAACCATGTAGAGAAAGTTGTTTAAAATAAGGGCACTGACCCAGGAATCTCAGAGTTGAGTAGTGAGTATCTCTTGTCTGCCCACGAGCTATATGAGGGCACTGGGCAGCCAAAGCAAGGGGAAGAAGGAGAGGTAAGAAGACTCCTAAATAAGTGTTATCTTCACAGTTTGGTTTAGTTTTGGCCCTTGACCACCTAGAGAGTAGAAGGGATGACAAGGATTTTGGCTTTGGTGACAGATCAACCCTAGGAAGGAGAACTGGAGAACTGGAGGAAGGTTTTGACCTACCATTGTGTGTGTGTGTGTGTGTGTGTGTGTGTGTGTGTGTGTGTAGAAATTGGAATCAGGAATTTGATAGCAGAGCAGGGACTTCTGGTATACACAGCAGAATGAGTTTGGTAAGCAGATGGATAAATACAGTAAGTGCAACTAAGAATCAGAACTGAAGACTGGATTTGGGGGTGGGGTGTGTGGTGGTGAGAAGCTCTGTGGTTGGGAAAAACTGTACTCATCTTTGCTCTTTCCTCTCGCTCTTTTTGGCATTGTGCCCTCTTTATCTTTTTCTCTCGTCATTTTGTGTTTGTTTCTTCTTTCCTTTTTGTTTCTTTTAATTGTAGTTAAAAAACACATAACATAAAATTTACCCTCTTAACTATTTCTAAATATACAGTTCAATAGTATTAATTATATCCACATTGATATGTAATCTATCTCCAGAATGTTTTCATCTTGTAAAACTGAAACTTCACCCAATAAATAACAACCCCCCATTTCCCCTCTTCTCAGCCCTCAGCAAACGCCATTCTACTTTCTGTCTCTATAAATTTGACTGCTGTAGGGACCTAGTATAAGTGGAATCTTACTGTACTTGTCCTTTTGTGACTGGCTATTTCACTTAATGTCCATGTTGTAGCATGTGCAGAATCTCATTCCTCTTTCAGACTGAATAATATTCCATTGTACATATAGACCACACTTGGTTTATCCATTTATTCACTGTTGGACACTTGGGGTGCTTCCACCTCTTGGCTATTATACATGCTTTCCATTTCTACTGGTACCTTTCCATTTTCCTTAATTGTACACATCAGCAAACTGAAGTATATTTTAAATTATTTATTTACTATTTAAATCATCAGGAGAAAAGGAGGAAGCATGGCAGATGGAAATTAATTTAACAGCTTGGTATCCAGTTAACTGTATGATCTTGGACAAGTTAGTTAATATCACTGAAACTCTGTGCATCTGTAAAATGAGGGATTTGGCCCAGGTGAATATCCTTCTAAGGTCTCTGGTTTCTTATTCTCTCTTTTTATATCGCAGGAGGGTTAAACTATTATCTCAAATCAAGTAGAATATTCCTCACTTGTATAAGAGTGTTTTGAATTTGCCTCCTTTGAGTAAATGATCCTTTAAAGAGAAAAAGCCTTCTACTTTTGAACTCCTTTTATGAATCCCTTCAGATTTTCAATGAGTTTTATTGACACATAATGAATTTTATAAGTTTTCTATAGATAAACCCTGATTGTCTCTTTTAAACCATAGTCTCAATCAAATATTTTTAATGCACAAATATGTATTCATTGGGCACTTATGTATTTCTAGAATTATGTTTTAAAAAGAGCAATATAAGACAATGGTACTTCTCTTAAGAAGCTCAAAACTTAATCAACTGTGTCCCAGGTTTTGGGGGATCATTGATTTCTAAAAATTTCTTTCAATTTATCCTAAGTTATACTAGGGTTTCACTACTATTTATATAATGGTTTAATCCCACGATATGTCTTTAGCCATTTTTTGTTTTTGAAAGGTTTAACACAATCTATTTTATGCTTAAATAATCAACTAGGTCATCTAGTGTATGGTTTTTCATATATGTGTCATTAGAGCCATGTGTCAATGAATACTGATTTCATATGAATATAACAAATAAATTAAATAATTTCTGTGAAAATATTTTTCTTCAGATTACTAACATTTTTATGTGTATCACCTTATTTGATTAAATCTTTTCCAATTTTGCAACACTACAGTATACTGCAACACAGATTTCATCTGTAAACACAAAGCCCTTCATCTAATATTTGTTGCTATTGCCAGGTTTCCAATGAAATTACCTAGAAATGAAAACAAAAACCTATATAGCAGTTGCTTTAGGGGGAAGAGAGGAAGTGGATGGTGCTCATAAGAGGCCCCAGTCAGGACTGAACAGAAATCCTTAGCTGACAGAATGGCAGCATGATGTCTCTGTCTTCCTTCCCCATTCAGAACACTGAATTTTTTTTTTTTGGCCTAGTGGACAATAACATATCCAGTCACTCACAAGCTAAAGCTCATGCATGTATAACATGGTACAGAGAGTTCTATATTTTACCCATGAAGGCAAGCATGAAGAAAAATTAGAAACAATAATTTTTAATTATTCAAAACATATGTTGAGTATATATAAGCAGTCATAAAGGGTTAAAACCCCTCTTCTGGAAAGATAAAGGATTATGAAAACTCCATCAAAGTAATTTTAATGAAGGGACACTGGAATGAGGGAAATCTCAAAAATAGGCTCTGGACCAATTAAATAAGCCAAACTTGACACTTAAGAAATATGCTGCTCTGAAGAAATAGTATGGACTTGTCGAACTCATTATGTCCTGGGGAGAGGCAGAGGCCATAGGTAGAGTTTTAAATAAGAGTCTGATAGATGTATATAATAGGCTTAATGGAGAAACATGCAGATAAAAGAGCTCCCTCCCACGTGGTTTGGTAGCTGCTGTTACATGTGGCTACTTCAACTCCTGAAGTCCCTCTGGAGCTAGAAGAATTCCTGTTAAAATTGTTGTTTTATGGGCTTAACTGTATGCCCCTCAAATTCTTATACTGAAGTCGTTACCCCCAGTACTTCAGACTGTGAACTTATTTGCTAACAGCATCTTTACAGAGGTGATTATTGGTGTCCTTATAAGAAGGACACAGACATATACATGAGGGAGAAGATGGCCATTTACAAGCCAAGGTGAGAAGTTTGGCACAGATTTTCCCCTCACAGCCCTCATTAGAAACCAACCCTGTGGTTATTTTGATCTCAGACTTCCAGCTTTCAGAACTGTGAAACACTATAAATTTCTGTTTTTAAGCCGCCCCATCTGTGGTGTATTTTGTTATGGCAGCCTGAGCTCACTAATACAGTTGTAACACACACCTTTATTTTATTTATTTACCTATACAGAGCTCATTATGTGCCAAGCACTCTTCTAAGCACTTTACAAATATTAATTTAATACTCATAATAACCTTATGAGGTGGGGCCTACTATTGTTCCCAATTTACAGATGAAGTAATAGAAGCACAAAGAGATTAAGTAACTTGCCCAAAGTCTCATACTTGCTAAGTAAAGGAGCTAGGATCTGCATGTGGGCAGTCTGACTGAAGTCCACGTGCTGAAACCCCACTCTACACAGTTTCTCTTTCTTTCTCCTGGGACTTAACCAGGAGTTCATAGATTCAGGTTAAAACTTGTCTTTACAGAAGTGGGTGAGTGTGAGTGTGTGTGTTTGTATATTTTAATCTAATACCACACCATCCCTCACTGCCAAATAGATAGAATTCACATTTCATAATGTCTTTTAAAACTTTTAAAGCCCCACATTAAGGTAAATGATCCAGGATTCCTACAAAATATTTGCTGGTCCTTCATGAGGGGCAGACTACTAGACTCCCTGGGCTTTAGATGAACAATTTTTATTTCTTACCTAGCAACATTCCACAGAGATATGACAGGAGTGATGTTGTCTTCTCTGTTGGCTTGCAGATAATTTCCTTGAGTTATGCAGAACTTGAAGATTTGCACGAAAGGTAGGTTTCTGCAGTCATACTACACAGCATGGAGGCAAAGAGCTTTTCTGTCTGTGTCCTTGGCTGTCAATGAACTGTTAACCAACATGTGTACAGATGTTTAACTTCAACATGTGGAAAATAATCTTTCTATAAAATCAACTAGAAAACCCAAGTTTAATTAATAAATATTCTAGGACATGAGCAACGAGGAAAAAAAATATCACTGCAGGAAAAGAGGGAATGCTGTATCCCTGGCCAGAAAACACAAGGGTTTTGGAGACTGGTGTTGTCTCAGTGGCATTTTCCACAAACAGCATCAGAAGCTGGACCACAGTTCAGAGGGGAAAGTTAATTCCTTTCCAATTATTAAATGGAAGGAAAGTACACATGTCCAACCTGCTGAACATGCACCATGCCACACACCATCCCACACCCTGCCCTTGAGAGTTTCAGGTTGAAAGACTTTGTTTGCAGTTATTCATTGCTCAGAATCTTGAGTGCAGGAGCCAGAAACACACCTCTTTACTTTCCCATTTCAGCTGACTCACCCATAGCTTTTATGGAGATGACCGTGAAAGGTCAAGGTAGGGCCTGAGAGGCCAAGATGGTGCCAGCAAAAGTTCGGACTTTGATGAATCGACATATTTGGTAATTAAAAAGAAAGAGTGAGGGAACAACTTCTTGTTCTACATACATTAGGTAGATTTTTTCACTTCCCTCAAGAGTAAATGGACCCCAGGTTATACAGTGAGCATCTTGATAGAAGGTGAGTGACAGAGCCTTTTCCAATCACGACTGAGAAAGCAAAGTCAAAGTATACTGAGCAAGAAGGGGCCAGTGACCTCTGGCCTTTTCTAAACCATTTCCTCTCACATTCAGTCAAAAGCTTGGCTTCTTTAAAATGATCCATGTGGTTTTCTGTCTTGTTCTAATAGGAAGTGTTGACACTCTCCCCCTCCACCCCAAAGTTATCTCTGGTATTTCCAAACAGGCCAAATTCCCAAAATTTCCACTGCAGAGAAATCCTAAGCAAGGTTGTTGGCAAGTTTGTTGGTCTGGGAGCCAGCTCTGCCCCAGGTGTTCTGATGTTGCCATGCACTGCAGGGAGCCAACTTAACATCTGAGAACAAAAGGAGAAAAACATTATGAAACGTGATTTCTACCTGGGATATGCCAGATAGGAAGGAAACAAGTCCTTTGTAAGGAAGCAGGTCTCAGCCTGAATCTCAGTAAAGAGTGCCAGGAGGGTGGTGTTGCTGGTGGTGATGGTGGTGGTGCAGAAGGAGGGTCAAGAGTATCTAAATGAGATGCCTGACTCCAGGGAAGCATCATGATGCTGAAATGCCCATAGTGCCATAGGTGTCAGTATCTACCAACCCCAAAGTATGGATGTGGTTCATTCTGTTGTGGTCCATTTACTTCGGGCAAAAATAAGATGCAAGATCAGATTCACTAACACAAGGCATATGAGAAAACTTCATAAGAAGTCAGGGAACTGGAAAACATTTCTATAACTGAAACATTTGTAGATCTGTGATATCTTTGGAGATGTAGCTGGAGAATGGAGCTATAGGCAAGGATTTGGCTTCTTCTCTGGGTAGTTTAACCCAAATGTAAGGCTTTGGAGAATTCTAGTTCTTTGTGTCATGCTGAAGGACAAAGGAAACATTGCAAACTACTCCCCATTCCAACTGAAGTTCTTTATCACTTTCTTAAGGAGATACCATGACAACATAGCAGGTAGCTTTATGCTCTTTCAGGTCCTTCTAACTTGAATAACTACATTGCTAGTTTATCATTTCCAGCTAAATCAGGCAATACCTGCTATACCGGATTTCTAAGCAAAATAGTTTACTGCAAGAAACTGTCAATTGCCTGTCTGTCTTAGTTTCTCTAAATAGATTGACAAAGACCAGAGATATGAAAGGAAAATATTTGTGAGAATCAGAGTCCCTGCTCCCTCCACTTGGCACCACCCTTATCTTTCTCGAGTAATGTTAAGACTCTTATTCAGGTTGAAAGCTCAACCTGATGACTTTCCATTATACAATATTTGTATAATTGGATATTTGTTTGTTACTCATTTAGCTAACCATTTACCATGGATGAATCCTAAGTATATGGAAATGAACCAATTTGCATGTACTTTTTGATCAGAAAAGTTTTATCCTACTACAAATCAGACTAAAATTCACACAAAGAAGCATATTATGTGAGATAATTTATAAAGGGAACATGCATATTATCTGATAATTATTTTAGTACATTGGGTTCAAGTGGAGCTTATAAAAGGTCTTATCGGGTTATTCTTAAAAACAAAACAAAACACCACAACCTGATATCAATGAAAGTGCTTAAATATTTTCTCACCCAAGCTAACTTGTGTTGGTTAAATTATGCTGATGGATTGCATAACTGAATTAAGAAGCAGGGATAGCAGAAACCCACTTGAGGTTAAAAGAGCAATGAAGTTAAAATAACTGTGGTCTCCAAAATATTGAGTCAAGAAAATGCTCTGGGTTCATGGAGTGATTTGGAGAGAAAGCAAAAGGAATTCAGTGGTTATGTGGTAGGGTAGTAAGATTTCTGAGTCAATAGTCATATTCCAACTTTTGTTGCCACACTCTGAGGAATTCACTTCTCCCTGAGTTTCATCTATAGAGCAAGGTCCTCAGATTAGAAAATCCCTAAGATTTCTTCTATGTCTACCAGGCTGTGAACTAGGTGGCATTAGTTTATGGTATCCTGGTTTTGATTACTGATACATTTTTTTTGTTTAAGTAAATTAAAATTTGTATTACATTAGCATGCTTGGGATTTTTTTCAATGGTTTTTCTAATCCCCTGAATTCAACTTGATTAAACAGGATATTTAAATAGCTTAAGACCAGAAACTCCCAGTTAGAATTAATGGCTAGAATTGTCAAGTATACTTCAATTTTAAAAAATTAATAGGGTAAGGAGATTATCAGAGCAATCTATCAAAATAGTAGGACCTTAAATCAAAGAAAAGGATGAGGTATAGAATACTTGTCTAAATTTCAGCAGCAAAAATATGAGCACTTGGGAATTTGAAGAAGGCCCCAGTGTTCTTAAATATTTCCTTTGAACCATAAACTTTAGTTTAAAAGAATCAAGAAAACATAGAGGATTATCAAAATGAACATTTCTAACACTGAAGAAATAATATAACAAAAAATCCTTGATACTTCATAGGCTGTAAGCAAAGACAAAACCTCTTCAATAAAGGTGGTTATCTGAATGAATTTTAGACTATAATCTATCTTTGGAAGCCTACTTTTTATAACTTCAATATCTCCTCTCAAAGAAGGAATTCTATAGAAAATATGGAAATCAATGCATTGTTGCAGAAGAAGGGCAAGATAGAGGTACTATTCTAACACATGACATTCATGTCATGACACTGTGAAGGATAATGCTAGGCAGGCTGCAGTTGGTGGAGGAACTCATGACTGCCTCTCTTAGGGTGGGTTCCCTGAGAAACAGACTCTGAGATGAAGATTTGCCTGCAGGAGGTTCAATGAGAATTCTCTCAGGAGCAACACTTGAAAGGAGTGAGGGAAGCAAGATTGGGCAAAAGTTGATGATGCAGTTACAACAAAGACTTGAGACAATCCCACAGGAAGTTCTGGAACTGGGATGGCCTTTCAAAGTTATTTTGAGTCAAGAAAAGAAGCCTGGGTCTTTGACATTCACATAAACTGGTCACTGGATGCGAGCTGCACCGGGGAGGGAGCATCACCTTGGGTAAAGCAGCTCCCTTTGCCTGAGGGCAATGCCCAGAGAGAAACTCACCTGTGGCTTTAAACAGCCAATACTGACTGTCAGCTGCTGGGGGAAGGAATACATCAGTCCTGATGAGGGGTAGGGGTGCATTTAGGGTCCTGCACCACCGCATTCACTACTTTGCTTGATAGTATGGGAATTAACTCTTCACTGTGTAAAAAACTATATAAAATAGTAACAAAATTTCAATGAACAAGAGCTCAGCTCCCAAGCAACCTCATCTATTTGGAAATATCTTCCGAAAAATAAACTGAGTAACAATGCCTTTGAGCAGACGAAATAGATGTCTCCAAGTCTATTCACTAAAGCTAATGAACTTGATTCATAGGAATCTCTGCACAAGAAACCTGGCAATATACTGTTTATGTCCATATTCAGTGAGAAATAATAAGAGAAATATTTTTTAAATTTCTCAATACAGGAAGTTTTGGCCACTAACAGTGTATCTGTGAGGGAAGAGTCAAAGAAAATATCACGAGGGAGAAAAAATCTTAAAGGGCACAAGAGTCTGGAAACATTTAGTGTCATAGAGAAAATGTGTCCTGACATCTCACTATGCCTAAGGGCATCATTGCATTACAGACTATCACTGTGATTGATACTTATAATGATTAGATCTTCAAGAAAACAATATTCTAGCCCAGCTGGCGAGGCTCAGTGGTTGAGTGTCGACCTATGGACCAAGAGGTCATGGCTCATGCCTGGGTTGTGAGCTCCATCCCCAGTGGGGAGCGTGCAGGAGGCAGCCAATCAATGATTCTCTCTCATCATTGATGTTTCTCTCTCTCTCCTTCTCCCTTCCTCTCTGAAATAATATATACATACATACACACACATACACATACACACACACACACACACACACACACATATATGAAAAGAAGAAAAGAATATCCTATACATTTAGTTTATAAGGAGAAAAAAATTTCAGAAAGATTGCTTATTCATAGCTATCCAGGATCCACCCCATTCTCTGAAGGATCTGGATAGCCAAGTTTTTACTCTATGCATGGACATGGAAATTAAAGGTTAATAGGCATGGCTTCAACCAAGGCTTTAGTAGGGAGATGTTCACACCATACCGCAGATCAATGGCAGTGGCTCTATATCCTATTTCCTTCCTTAATCAGGTCCCCTAGGGAGTACACTTGATAAGCAAGAGGCTTAGGTACAGATTCTTTCAGGTGAATTAAACAATTAAATTGCAAGCAGTTTGGAGCATGCTCATTGCCCTCAGCAATCATCTCATTCTTGCGAACCTAGCTTAGTAAAACTTTCTACCAACAGGTAGAATTCTGCTCTGGCTAAATCATCCATTCAGTCTCTTATCTACTGAGAGAAAAGTGGAGATAAAGAAGACATAGTAAAAGCAGATCTCTGACCAGCTTTCAGAAGCTGTGACGTCTATGGGAGTAAGCAGTTGTTCCCTTTCAACTGGCTCAGCTAAGTATGAGGAGAAAGTGTTCCTGAAAATTTACCTAACTGGAAAATCAATAGAAATCAATTTTTTTTTATGAAACGCTGAATCATTCTGATGCATGTAGCCAGACGTTTATGCAATTTCTTTTTTATCACCGGAAGATCTTTAGTAATTGTGGGCACTCCTCTTATTTCAATAGCTTCAGAGATTGTTGACACCTTAGATTAAGCCACTGGATACATGCCACCTTTTCCATTCATAAAGTGAAAGAACTAGACATATGCTGAAAACCTGAAAGTCATTAAAGAACTGGACTTCAATTTTTTTCTTTTACCTTGAAGTCTTAACATTCCTATAAGAACTTTATACCATGAAAACAATCCTCTAATCCTTTTTATTATTATTATTGTAGTGAGAACTCTTAACATGAGATCTACCCTCTTGGCAAATTTTAAAGTGTACAATACAGTTTTGTTGATTATTGTATAGCAAGCCAGATCTCTAGACTGTATTCATCTTGTTTAACTGAAATTTTATGCCCATTAATTAGTAGCTCCCTCCTCCCTGAACCTCTGGCAACCACCATTACACTCTGACTCTATAAATTTGACTATTTTAGATACTTCATATAAGTGGAATCATAAAGTATTTGCCTTTCTGTGACTGGCTAATTTCACTTAGCATAATGGTGCAAAGAGCCCAAGAGCCAGGATATCTACTATCTAAGGCTATTGGTCAAGCTGTACAGGTTTCTGGCCAGACAAACCAACTCCACCTTTAACCAAGTGGTGCTGAAGAGGTTGTTCACGAGTCGTACCAACTGACCACCTCTGTCCCTTTCCTGGATGATCCAGAAGTTGAAACTTCCTGGCCAGGATGGCAAAACCTCTGTGGTTGTAAGGACTATAACCAATGACATGTTTGTCTAGGAGGTGCCAAACTGAAGATGTGTGCACTTCCTGTGAGCAGCCGGGCCTGAGCTGCATCCTCAAGGCTGGGGGCAAAATCCTCACCTTCGACCAGCTGGCCCTGGATTCCCTAAGGGCTGTGGCGCCAGCCTGCTTTCTGGTCCTTGAAAAGGTGGAGAAGTGTACAAGCATTTTGGCAAGGCTCCAGGAACCCCTCACAGCCACACCAAACCATACCTACTTACCAAGGGCCAGAAGTTTCCTCGAGGGAGAGGCCGGTGGGTCAATCCAGGCTACAAAACTAATTCCAGATCCTATCTTGTTATTAAAAAGATTTTGGAGCCCTGGCTGGGTGGCTTAGTTTTCTGGAGTGTCATCCTGTGCACCAAAAGGTTGTGGTTCGATTACAAGTCAGGGAACATACCTATGATTGATGTTTCTCTCTTACATCAATATTTCTCTCTCTTCTCTCTCTTCTCTCTCTTTCTCTCTCTCTCTCTCTCTCTCTCTCTCTCTCTCTCTCTCTCCTTCCTCTCTCTCTCTCTCTCAAAATCAATTTTTAAAAAAACACATATTCTAGGGTGATGCTGAAAAATTAATTTGTATTTCTACATACTAGAGAGGAACAATTGGAAAGAAAAAAATTAAAGTACATTTATGATAATATTCCCAAACATATATTACATAGGGAAGTATTTGACAAGATATATGAAAGACCTATACACTGGAAACTACAAACATAGCTAAGATAAATGAAAAGAGAAACCATGTTCATGAATTAAAAGACTCAATTCTTCTCAACTATAGATTCAACATAATACAAATTGAAGTCCCAACAGGCTTTCTAAAAAAAATAAGTTGACCAACTGAATCTGAAAATTACATGGAAACATAAAATATTTTTAGTAGCCAAAAACAATTTGAAATTATATTACCTTACTTTAAGACTTAGTATAAAGCTATTATCAAGACAGTGTGGTATTGGCATGTGGATTGACCTATATGTCAATGAAACAAAAGGAGAGAGAGAGAGAGAGAGAGAGAGAGAGAGAGAGAGAGAGAGAGAGAATTTATTTTCAACAAAAAGTTCAAGGTAATTCAGTGGGAATAGGCTTTTCAACAAATGCTGCTACAATATACAATAACTGGGTATCTGTAGGAAAAAATGAACCTCAACCTTCATCTTGCAAAGCTAACTCAAATTTGAACATGGATCTATATGTAAAATAAAAAACTTTAAAGTCTAGAAATAATCTTAGGAGAAAAATCTTCACAGCCTTAAGATAAGCAAAGATTTCTTATGTAAGATGCAAAAAGAACCAACCATAAGAGAAAAATGAAGAAAAATTTGATCTCATCAAAATTATAATCTTCTGCCCTTAGAAGAAAATGAAAAGACGAGTCATAGAGAAATAAAAGATATACTGGGGGAACCATTAATTATTCTGATGGCATTTATACCTTAGGGAGGAGTGTCCATGAATTTCACAGAAGCAGTGCTGGGACCTGTGTTTTCTCTGAGTCCTGCTCCTTGGGTCTGCCTACCTCCTCCTCTCACCTGCCGGGTCAGCAGTTCCCTTACCAGGGCTGTCTTGGCTTCATTTTCAGTTTGTGTGGCACTCTGTAGATGATAAATAAATGTCTATTGAATGATTAAAAATGGTGATGAGAAAATATTTGGAAGGGCCTCAGTCCTCCCACCACTAGGGAAAATGTTTCGTAGCTCTGGGATTTTAAAACAGAAAGTTTAGTTTGCCCACAGGGCTTCCTTCTCCAGGTTCGGCATCTTTTCTTGTGTCTTCTGATGTTTTTGTGAATCCTTCTGATGTTTGGTGAACCATTCCCAGAACATGGTGTATGTATGTCTTTGTCAAGTAGTAGATCAATTATTTTTTTTTAGAACAAAGTTTTAAATATTATAATAAAATATGCAGGATCATAAAGAAAACCTTTATAGGTATTAAAATATAGTTTCAGAATATTTTAAAAAATAAATTAGTGGTATGGTAATAGAGAATGCTTATTTTTTTTAACATATTAAGTAACAAGATCTAGTAGTAGGCCTCATTAATTGCTGTAATTTCAAAGTAATGATGAGCTTAATGACATTTTGAAATAACTGCAACATCTGTAATAGATCTGAAATATCTATGATTTCTACTGGTAATAAAGTCACAGGAACTGCTAAAACTAAAAAAAAAAATGAAAAGACAATCCAAAAATTGAAAGAATATATTCATTATACATATATCTGACAAGAGATTTGTATCCATAAAAGATAATAAACTCTTACATATTAAGAAGGCAAAGAAACAAATTATTTTTAAATGGACAAAAGGTTTGAATAGATACTTCATAAAAGAGGATATACAAATGATCAATAAGCACATTAAAAGATGCTTAACATCATTGGTCATTAGAAAAATCCAACTTAAAGCTAAAATAAGATACCACTATACAGCCCCTAGAACAGCTAAAATTAAAAAGACATACTATCAAGTTTTGACAAGGATAGAACATCCAGGACTGCTATACATTGCTGGTGGGGGTGTAAGACAATTCAACCACTTTGGAAAACTATTTGGCAGTATTCTAGAAAGTTAATGTATTCTTACCATCTGACACATAAATTTCACTCCTAGGTACTCTTCAAGAAAAATAAAAACATATCCACACAAAGACTTGTCAATGGATGTTTATGGTACTTTCACTTATAAGAGCTAAAAGCTGTAAACAACTCAGATATCCATTACCAGATAAATGGTTAAACCAATTATGGTATGTAATAGACTACCATTCAGCAATAGAAAGGAATGAACTATTGGTATATGCACATGGATGATTCTCAAAAATATTGTGCTAAGAAAAAGAAGCCAGTCACAAAGAGTACCCAATGTCTGATTCCATTTAAATGAAATTCAAAAACAGTTAAACTAATCTTTAGTGACAAAAATCAGATCAGTGGTTGCCCAGGCATGGGTGGGTCGGTGGTGAAGAAGTACAGGAATTGATTGCAAAAGGCACAAGGGAACTTTTGGGGGGTAATAGAAATGTTCTATATCCTGATGGGGATGGTGGTTACATAGGTATATATATTTGTCAAAACTCATCAAACTGTACCTTTTAGAAATAAGTAGATTCCATTGTGTGTAAATTATACTTCAATAATGGTTATTTTTAAGTTTTATTTATATTTATTTATTTATTTTTAATATATATTTTTTATTTTAGAGAGAGGAAAGGAGGGGGAGAGAGATATAGAAACATCAATGATGAGAGAGAAGCATTGATTGGCTGCCTCCTGCATGCTCCACACTTGGTATTGAGCCTGCAACCTGGGCACATGCCTGGGAATCAAACTGTGACCTCCTGGTTCATAGGTCAATGCTCAACCAATGAGCCATGCCAGCTGGGCTGTTTTTAAGTTTTAAAAAAGTATATTATAGTAATATTCAGTTAACATTGATTTAATGCAATATGACTTTTTACTAAATGCTAAGGAAAAACTAACAGTAACCAAAATCAGCTGATGTACTACACAAAGTAGAATTATCAACATTTGAAATGAAAAAAAGAGACCTAACTACATGGTACTAAAGACATGAAAAAGATAAGATACTATGGAAAATGTTATGCCAATAAATTTAAAATTTTAATGAAATGGACAAGTTCATAGAAAAACACATCCTACCAATAGTGACACAAAAACACATAGAAAATGTGAATTGTCCTATATCTATTAAAGGAAAAGAATTGTAATTTAGAACTTTCTCATGAAGAAAATTCCGGGTTCAGATGTCTTTACCAACGAATTTTCAAATATTTATAGAAGAAACAATATCATTCTAATGAAAATCTTTCTCAAAGAAAAAGAGAGATTATTTTCCAACTCATATTATGAGGACAATATGATTATGCAAAATTTGGCAAGGATATCACAAATAAAATTAAAGATCAAGCTCACTCATAAATATAGAAAAATTAGCAAATCAAACACATTGATATATAGAAAGGATAATACATAAGACCAACTTTGGTTTATTCCAGGAATGCACTGTTGATTTAAAATTTAAAGTCAAACAATGTAATTCACACATCAACAGAATAAAGAAGAAACCCCATATGATCATTGTAGTCAATGGAGAAAAAACATAACATCCACTCTTTATTTAAAAAAAAACAGCCTCTTACAGACTCATAGACAGCCAGCAGACAGCTCTAGTGGAGTGGAAGAGGGGGTGATGGGGAGGTGGTGGGGCTGAGCAAAAAAGAAAAAAAAAGAGAGAACTCATGGACATGGGTAACAGTGTGGTGATTGCAGGGGTGGGGAGTGGGTAGAGATGGAAGAAGGCATAGAGGGGATAAATGGTGATGGGAAAAATAAAATTAATAAAATTTAAAAACTCTTAATAAAGTAGCAATATAAGGGAACTTCCTTAATCTTATAAGGATATGTTAAAAGTTAACCAACCAATCAAACAACAGGAAAAGATATAGCAAATATGTTTAATGGAGAAATAGTGAAGTTTTTCTCCTGAAATCAGAAACAAGACAAGAATATCTGTTATCACCACTTCCCACTTCAGTCAACATTCTACTCAAAGCTTAGCCAGTATAATAAGGCCAGAAAGAAAAAAGATATAGGTTTGGGAAAAAAGAAACAAAACTATCATCATCCACAGATGACATAATTGCATATATAGAATACCAAAGAATTTATTGACAAGCCATCACAAATAATAAGTAAATTTAGTAAGATTGCTAGATATCAGATTGATATACAAAAATATCAGTTGTATTTCCATACACCAGAAATAAAATATTAGGCAACACAAATTTTAAATTTATTTATATTTACCTATAAATACATACATATATACATACATGTAATATATATCTATCATAATAAAAGCTTAATATGCTAATTAGATCAGATGTCCTTCCGGATGTCCTTCCAGACAACCTTCTGGATGAAGCCACTGTGGCAGGGACCAAGACAGAAGCGGCCGCTGTGGCAGCGGGGGCCAAGCCCCTTGCACGAATTTCATGCATCAGGCCTTTAGTGTATTTAAATAGCAAAAAATCAAATATCTAGAAAAGAAAAACTATCAAAAGATATAGATGACTCTTCACAGAAAACTACAAAACATTACTTAGAGGAATTGAAGAAGAATTAAATAAGTAGAGGGATATACCATATTCATAGATTGGTAGGCTCAATATTATAAACATATCAATTCTCTCCAAATTGATATAATCCTAATAAAAATTTAAGAAGGTTTTTTGTGGAAATTAACAAGCTAAAGAATAGTCAAGATAGTTATGAAGGGTAAATTTTGGAGGGCAAAGCTACTTGATAATAAGGTTTACTATATAGCTACAGTAATTCAGATTGTGACAGCAAAACTTGGCAAGGACATCACAAGTAAAATTACAGATCAATTGCTCTATAAATACAGAAAAAAATATAAACAAAAATAGACAAAGAAAACATAACAGTTCAGAAACAGACTTCTAAAGATTTATGACAAAGTTGTCACTGTAATTTAGTAGGTAATAAGTGGTCTTTTCATTTAGTGGTGCAGAATCAACTTGATATGTTTATGAAAAAAAAATCCTGACTCCTATCTCCCACTATACACACTAATCAATCCAGATGACTTATAGATCTACATATGAAAGGAAAAACAATAAAGCTTTTAGAAGTTAACATAGGGGGAATAAGTAACAATTTCTTAAGCAGGAACAGAAAGCAATCACCATGAAGAAAAAGACTGATAATTAGGACTTAAAATTAAGTACTTCTGACCAAGAGATAAGGAAAGGAAAGGAGAGGCTAAAGAATTGTAAAAGATAGAGAATAGTCCTTCTTGGGAGGCAATTATAAATGTCTACAGAGAAAATCCCAAAATTTCTAAACCAGACAGCTAGTGAGAGAATTCAGTAAAGTTCCTGAAGATAATCAACATTAAAAACAACAACAGTAGCCTGGCCAGTGTGGCTTAGTTGACCTATGAACCAGGAGGTCAGGGCACATACCTGGGTTGTGGGCTTAATCCCCAGTAGGGGGCGTGCAAGAGGCAGTCGATCAATGATTCTCTTCATCATTGATATTTCTGTCTCTCTCTCCCTCTTCCTGCCTCTTTAAAACCAATAAACACATATTAAAAACAACAGCATTCCTATGTAGCATAAATCAATTGGAAAATATACTAAAGAATATCAAACAACAAGAATCATAAACTCTCCAGGAATAAATCTAAGAAACCTTATGCCTGATAATTGTGTAGAGATCATTTTAAAACATTATTAAAGAACATAAAAGAAGTCCTAAATAAATAGAAAGATACACCATATTATGGACTAAAAGGCTGAGAATTGCCCAGCCGGTGTGGCTCAGTGGTTGAGCGTTGACCTGTGAACCAGGAAGTCATGGTTCAATTCCCTGTTCAGGGTACATGCCTGGGTTTCGGGCTCTATCTCCAGTAGGGGACGTGCAGGAAGTAGCTGATCTATGATTCTCTCATCATTGATGTTTCTATCTCTCTCTGTCTCTCCCTTCCTCTCTGAAATCCCTTCAAATTAATCTATATATTTAGTACAATTATAATAAAATGTCAAAAGGGTCAATTTTTCAACCTGATCCTAAAATTCTTATGGAAGGGTAGAGGGCTAAAAATCACAGAGATAATTTTAAAGGAGAAGATGGTGATGGAGTTTTCCTATCAGATATTAAGATTTATTATCTACCTATTTAAAAGCCTAAGCAACCATTGCAACCGAACGGACGACTGAACAGGCTGCATGGGGTGACCAGGCTGGCAGGGGTGGGGCAGTGAGGGGCGACCAAACGACTGAGCAGCAGGCTGTGTGGGGCAACCAGGCCGGCAAGGGGGGCAGTTGGGAGCAACCAGACCAGTGGGGGGGGGCAGTTGGGGGCGATCAGGCCAGCAGGCAGAGGCAGTTAGGGGTGATCAGGCCAGCAGGGGG
>NW_005871056.1:13466043-13569706 GCF_000147115.1 Myotis lucifugus
ACAGTATTTGTGCAGGATAAATGAATAAATAATGGAAGAAATCTGAGAAGCTAGAATCAGACCCTGGAATTTATGTATGACAGAAATCACTGCAAGTGGATGAGAAAAAAAATGGACTCTTCAAGAAGAGATTTTGAGATCATTGGTTATCCATAAGGGGAAAAAATGAAATTGTATCCCTACTTCACAAATACCACAAGTGTTAATTTCAGGTACATTAAAATCTACATGGTAGCCCTAGCCGGTTTGGCTCAGTGGATAGAGCATCAGCCTGAGGACTGAAAGGTCCCAGGTTCAATTCCGGCCAAGAGCATGTACCTTGGTTGCAGGCGCATCCCTGGTGGGAGGTGTGCAGGAGGCAGCTGATCGATGTTTCTCTCCCATCGATGTTTCTAGCTCTCTATCCCTCTCCCTTCCTCTCTGTGAAAAATCAATAAAATATATTTTTTAAAAAAATCTACATGGTAGTGGAAGATGTATAGAAGGAGGTACAGGAAAGCATCTTTATGACTTGCTGTAAGAAAGGATTATTCAAACAAGATACAAAAAGTACAAGTCATAAGAGGAAATATTAATAATTTGAGTATAATTTAAAACTTTTGAGCTTTCTATTTCCTAGGAATAAACTTTCTTAACCTGATAAAGACTATCTATAATATTTAATCATATTTAGTATGACGAGCATTTCCTAAAAGTCAGAAACAAAACAGATACTTCTTACTCATAATTTTCAACATTTACTGGAGTTCCCAGCCAATAAAAATACAAAACATGGAAAGATTTCAGGTATTAATATTAGGAAGGAAACAAGAATATTTCCAAATTACTAATATATGGTTGGTTGTCTATTTAGAAAATCCAAGACAATCAAATAAGAAACTATTAGAATTTTCTAATTTCTAATCAGAATTATAAATGGATAAAAAATTATCTTCATAATAGCAACAACAACAAACATAACAGGACCAAATGTTCAAGAAATTGGCAATTCCTATATGAAGAAAACTAGAAAATGTTATTTAATGGATAAAAAAATTTACATTTATAAATTCATCAGCAAATATTTGTTAAGCACCTGTTATGTGTCATGCCCTGTCCTAGGCTTTGGGGCTATTTTGGGGTAAAGAAAACAGACAAATGTACTTGCTTTCATGAAGCTTCCATTCTAGTAAAGAGACAGACAATAAACAAAATAAAGAATAAAATATAAAGAATGTTCGATAGCGACAAGTGCTATGGAGAAAAATAAAGCAAGAGGAGAATAAGGAGTGTGGAGGAGATGCAATTTTTAGGGACAGTCTCACTTAGAGGAACAGTGTATGCTACACAATGGGAAATCTTATATTGTAGAGATATCAATTCTCTCAACAGGTAAATATGCAAATTCAATGCTTTCCCAATTACAATATCAACAGTCTTTTTAAACTTGACAATTTCATCCTATGTTTCATGTGGAAGAGAAAATGTGGGAGACAAAATAATCAAGAGGACTTTGAAAAGGAAGAAAAGACTAGGATTTTTTTCATACAATCAAAACATTATAAAGTTATAGTAATAAGTGGGGGAAAACACTTAATTTCCTAATTCTTAATTCAAGTTATAGTTTTTCCAGCAATTTTCTTGCATTGTCACCAAAAGAAATAATTTTATCTTTAATAATTTATAAATTCTTATGCTTCTAGTTGCTTTCTCTTATCTAACAGTATTGACCAATTCCTCCAGTATCAGGTTAAATAATAATAGTGATTATGTTCATGCTTGTCTTAAACCAGACTTTAGTGGAAATGCCTTCAATGTTTCCCAGTAAATAAAATGCTGGTCTGAAGGCTAAGATATCTCTATCTCTATCTCCATATTTATATCATATATAAAACTTATGTACATATGTTTATGTTAAGAATATAATGACAATTTTTGTATCTTATCATTTTAAGAAAGAATCCATTGGTTCCTGTTTTATTATTTCTATCAAGAATGGGTTTTTAATTTTATAAAATGTTTAGCTCTATTTATATGACTTCCTTATTTGACTTATGATGACTTATAATTCCTAACACTGAAGCATTTTTGCATTCTGGAATGAGTCCTACTTGCTCAGGATGTTTGTTTAATATGCTGTTGGGTTCTATTTCCAAATATCCTATTGAAGATTTTTGCATCAATATTCATAAATAAGATTGGCCTGTAGTTTTTTGTTGGTAAAATTATACTTTTTGGTAAACTATATTTTCTAGAACATCAAGTTTCAACTTCTTTCATTTTCATTCTCTCACAAATACTACAGGGGAGTTATCCAGAGGCTAAAGTGTGTGTGACAACAAATTGAATGCCGAAGCAGGTGAGAATCCAATTGTCTTCTATGAAGCCAGATATTAAAGAGACTTGAACAATGCAAACAAACCACTCTTCCTAGCAAATTTTAAAAGGAATATATAATTATTTTTATATAAATAAAAGCATTATTTATATGAACATGTAATGGGTTTATTATTTAAAATTTCATGTATTTGCATGGAGTTGTGGTTTTAAAAATTCCCTTTCTTTTGACTGTCACTTTCCCCTGGTCATTTCTTATTTTGTGTCTTTATGCTTTCTCTCCCCTTTAAAAATACTAGATTGGCTTTTGGATTGTTTATTTTTCTTAATTTTTTCAATGAACCATCTTTTGATATTAGTATAGGTTTTAAAATCTCATTAATTTCTGCCTTTTAAAATATATTTTTTTATTGATTTCAGAGAGAAAGGGAGAGGGAGAGAAAGATAGAAACATCAATGATGACAGAGAATCATTGATTGGCTGCCTTCTGCACACCCCGTACTGGGGATCGAGCCTGCAACCCAGGCATGTGCCTTGACCTGGAATTGAACCATGACCTCCTGGATCATAGGACGATGCTCAACCACTGAGCCATGTCAGCCATGTAATTCTGCTTTTATCCTCATCAATTTATCTCTTCTGCTTTTTTCTATTTATGTCATTTTCTTACATTTTTTAGCATATTTAATTTATTTTAATATTTATTAACATAGGTACTTGATACTATTAATTTTCTTTGAGTTTCACTTGGCTATATCTCTGAGATTCTGACATCTGTTTTTAGTGTAAGAATTTTCTAGAAAT
The DNA here is from genome assembly GCF_000147115.1 of Myotis lucifugus. NCBI lineage: Eukaryota > Metazoa > Chordata > Mammalia > Chiroptera > Vespertilionidae > Myotis > Myotis lucifugus. The sequence goes on from NW_005871056.1 coordinate 13,469,165, forward strand.
TCTGCCATATCATTTTACATTTCCTCTTTCATCTTTGACTATGTATTTTAAATATCATAAATAATATGGGCCTTTTTCCTTTTTATCCTCAGTGCTCCTTATTAAATATGATAAAATTTGAAATAAGGGAACTTGAAAACATGAAGTTTTACTGTTTACCTATTTGTACTTTGCAAGCCCCAGGCACAGTCCCATGCCAGGTTTGTGACAGGTGAGTTTGGGCTAGATGCCTTCTGAAATTCCTTTGATTTCAATTCTAAGATTTAATTATTCTAAATGTATATGTAAATTAATTTTTTTTGTACATTTGATTTTAAAATTCTTTTTTTACATGGATGTTTCTCTCCTCAGAAAGACTTTATGGTTTTCAAAGAGAATGCAAATGTCCTCGTTCTGATATCACACTTCAACTGACTGCAGCCAAGTAGAAAACTTCTTAAAGGAGGTGGGTTTAGAATAAAGTGCAGGAAATTGAATGCAATTCTGGCCATAACCAACCAGAGACCCCTGCTTGCAGGACCACCACCCAGTGTTACTCATGCCACTAAAGGCACTTCACATTGTGTTACTCATGCCACTAAAGGCACTTCACATTGTGTTCTGCGGGGGCAGAAATCGCGTACGTTGTTTTTCTCCAGCAAGGGGAATTATGCATACACTGACAACATGAAACCACCTATGCCAGTACCTTGTTGCTACCCATTAAATAACAAACCTCCTGTGTTTGGAAGAGTGCTACCACTGTCAGCATAATTCAGAAGAAGCCAAAGTGGTGGACTGGTAAGTTTTAGGTTGATAGGTTTGTTTCACAGCTCTGTTTGATTGCCTGAATTCCAAGTCTGGAGGTTTTGGCAGATTTTTTTTCAGAAACGGTGTTCTCTTTGTGCTCTCTGATGTACATGCTCCCAGCTGGCACTTTGCTGGTATTTTACCCATGGGCTAAAGTACTTTTACCAACATCCAAATTTTTTTCCCCTCCAAGTTAGCTTCCAGCAGCCACACCCTTACTCACAGTGGAGCCTAGACTCCTATACTCACTTGAATATTGTATTAAATACAGTATATATTTAAATGAATCTCATATAGAGTTGTGCCTTGGCCTTCCTCTCTACCCTTCTATCTCACAACACTGGGCCCTTTGAGGGTTTGTTGGAAGGCAATAACACCTAACTCAGGGATGGGAGTGGAAACTCTGGCTTAGCCCTGCCTGTGGTTACACCAACAAGCTCTGGATAACCACCAGTAGGAAGTTAAGCTTCCCACACATATTTATCCATGATTATCTGTCACACACTTGATTATCTTGTACAGCACTTTCCTTCAGTTCATTTGGATGTGGAACCTGGCATGAGGAATCCATTCTTCCACAATGCCATCTAAATGCTTATTTATTTTTGATAAGCTTCCTTTTCCATGTAAGAAAAATAAATGCATTTTGTGATCCTGGAAGATCCATCTATTGAAGTCTTGGATTTCATTATAGAAGAGAGACATGGGAAGGGCATTACTGACAAAATGGCAATGTGAAACATGTTTTAAATATTCTCTAACCTTAGCTTTTGTAACCTTTCATTAGATATATCCTGTCACTTAAGAGTAAATATTTTAATTAAAATGATCTTTCAAACAGCTAGCAGCTCCGAGGCTTGAAGCAATTGTAAGGAATAAAGATACTGCCAAAGAGCCCAATCCCATTTTCCAAGGTACACTCTGTAGAACTCCTACACTGGTCTGGAGGCAGTGAGCTCTGATCCAGAGGTTGACATTGAGCCACTCTTCTTGTCCTTCTCTGAGTACTTTGGCACTCGTAACACATGTTACTATCTGCTGAAGCGCCCTGACCTGTGCATCCCAGGTGGCTTTCAATTTGAGGAGCTTCAACTTCTTCATTTTGGTAAGGGTTATAATATACCTTTAGCTCAATTTCAGCTAAGCAGAAAGACTAACACCTTATGTTTAAATACAGGCTGAATGGATAATCATCAGAGGTGTTGTAAACAGGATAGCAGAGTTGGACTATACCAGCGATAAATAGTTTTTTTAGACTTGTGTGTCAAGGAAGGGATGCAGTGATCACCTTGGGATAAAGGGAAAATAGAGAGGTCAACACAGTGGTGTGCCTGGCCTGCTGTTCTCCTTTAATCAGGAAAAAAAATGTACTTTAATCTGTTTTATACATTAAGGTTTCATGTACAAATATATATATATATATGTTTAAATATGTTTTATTGACTTTTAGAGAGAGAGGAAGGGAGAGGATAGAGAGATAGAAATATCTATGAGAGAGGAACATCATCAATTGGTTGCTTCCTGAACACCCCCTACTGGGGATTGAGCCTGCAACTCGGGCATGTGCTATGACAGAATCAAACTAGAGGCCTCTTGATTCCTGGGTCGACACTCAACTGCTGAGCCACACCAGCCAGGCTCATGTAAAATATTTTTGAAAAAGTGGGTGTTCTATTACAAAAAGTAAAGTTCAAAAACTATTGGACTAAAAATAATATTTATGATTCACAGATTTCCAAGAGAATTCACAGATCTCCCTGCCTTTCAAGATTTACTCTCGCCGAAACCGGTTTGGCTCAGTGGATAGAGTGTCGGCCTGCAGACTGAAAGGTTCCAGGTTCAATTCCGGTCAAGGGCATGTACTTGGGTTGTGGGCACATCCCCAGTAGGAGATGTGCAGGAGGCAGCTGATCGATGTTTCTTTCTCATCGATGTTTCTAACTCTCTATCTCTCTCCCTTCCTCTCTGTAAAAAATCAATAAAATATATATATATTAAAAAGATTTACTCTCCATGTATCCTAAAAACCCACAATATTTAATGGGTCTCCAGGTTTTGAAGGTAATGCTTGAGCAGTAGCTATTACTTTAAAAAGGTGATTTGGGTGTTTGTATTTATCCCTAAATTCTAACTAAATTGCCAACAGCAGAATCTGGCTTAGTAGATTCGGCTTCAATGTGGTATTTAGCTTTTTGCCTTCTGCTCAAGCTATTTAGCCATTAAGAAGTTACAATCATAAATTATTGTCCTTTGACTTCACTACGTCAAGCAATATTTGGTTCCAAAAAGTCTGTGTCATCCATATAATTAATAGGACCCAAATCCCTTGTAATTGCGTTGTCAGACATCACTTCATGGGTGAAACATGAGTGAGGGCTTGAAGGGTGAGAAGTATTTGGACAAACAGAAGAGAGAGAGCATATCTTTAACTTCATGAGCAGAGGTGAGTAGGCAGGAAAGGACAAGTTATATTTGGAGAATTGTGAGTAGATCATTAGTTTGGAGTAGAGGATTTGTGTAGTAGGAAGCTAAGACCATATATGGGGTTTTATTTGTAGAGAGCCTTGGTGATCATTTATAGTATGGCCTTTATGTTCAAGGCAGTGGGGAGCTATTCTGGGTGTGAGTTAGGGGTGTGCTTTGGTGTAAGTGACACTTTGGGCTTAATCTGGCCTATGTTTTCAGAATGAATGGGAAAAGCAGGTCTGGCTGGAAGCAGCTGGAACATTACAAAGATACAAAGTTAGGGGACTTGAACAAAGGAAGTATTTGCTTCTAAAATAGCATCAAAGGATCCAAAGTGGTGACCCAATTAATAAGAAGTTAGAAATCCAGGACTTTTTAGGATGCTCTCCTTTTGATTCCTATTACATTTTAGTTGGTGCCCGCAAGGTTCAGTAGATCTTATAGAAAGCATTGCTGGGTTCTACTACTACTCCATAGGAAGATGTTCTTCAGTGGTTGTCCTTTATAAAGTTTTATTGGAAGAAAATCTATAATCATATTTTCAGACAAAAATCAAGAATATTTTCTGATTTCTATATCACTAGGCAGTTCTTTGAAAGAAAGGTTTATATTTTAAGTAGGGTGCTTGAAAAATTTTTTATCAAATATTGAAAGCAATCTCACTTTTTAATAATATTGCCAGTCATACCATAGGCCATGGCTTTTCTGAGAGAAACTAAACTCCAGCATTTACAAGGGGTAGTCTAGGGAGCTCTAGAAGAATGTAACAAACTAATGTAAAGATTTTCAAGTTAAGCCCTAGCCAGTTTGGCTCAGTGGATAGAGCATTGGCCTGTAGACTGAAGGGTCCCAGGTTCGATTCTGGGCAAAGGCATGTGCCCGGGTTGCAGGCTCAATCCCCAGTAGGTGGCGTGCAGGAGGCAGTGATCAATGATTCTCTCTCGTCATTGATGTTTCTATCTCTCTCTCCCTCCCCCTTCCTCTCTGAAATCAATAAAAATATTGTTAAAAAAAGATTTCCAAGTTAAGAAAACACCATTTCCTCTTCCCAATACAGACTTCACGCCTCTTTCCATACTACCCTTATTCACTTGAATTAGTCTCCTTTAATCTCCAAACCATCTTCCTGCAATATTGCAAACAGCTAGTTCAAAACTAGCTTTCTGAGAAATCTCACCCACCCTAGGCAAAACTCCAGAGATGGTCTAGTCTCAACACTTTTTTGTCAGTATGTATTGCTCAGGTTTGCTATAGAGACAGACAACTCCAAAGCACCAATTGCTTATAACACAAACATGCATTTATCACTCACATTAGATGCTGGCACCTGCAAACCAGCTGTGGTTCTATTCCACTTGTCTTTCCATGCTTAGACCCAGGCTGAACATTTTTGTGGCAATGGGAGAACCAAATGAGTTGTCTTTGTGGAGTAAATTCTGTTGGTTTTCATGCCATTGGCCAAAGTCCCATAACCAAGCCTGATTTTAGTGGGACAGGGAGGCAAATCACTTGGCAATGGGTGGTGATGCATCATCCATTTGAAAAAAGGAAAGTGAATAATTGGGAGTACAAGGTATTCACAGTCCTCCCTCATGACATTCAACAAGTGTTTAGGGTTTTCTAGAAATGGTCTATTTACCAAATGTAAAATGAGTAAAAAAAAAAAAAAAAGAAAGAAAAGAAAGAAAAAGAAAAGAAAAGAAACAAGGGAGAAAGAGACAAAAAAGCATGACCCTTTTTGAAATGGCGATCTTAGGGAAAAGGATTCTGTTGGGAATGTGCTCAGTCATCCATGAACTTAGCTTATGGCAAAACTCTGGCGTCAGAAGTCTATTAGTAAATCAGACATAAAGCCTTGATAAATCTCCATGCCACTCCCTTATCTTGAGACCAGCCATGAACCCATTTATTTACCTTAGTACAGTAAGACAGATTCCAGCAGAACAAACTTGGAGGAGAAACTGCAAAATCCTTAAATTATTCAATAGGAGAGAAACTTAGAAATTTCCTAAGGAAAAATCATGTTTCACTCACACATTCTCAGCCTACTAGGAATTTACAACTCTAAAATTAGGAACAAAGTCCAGCTCAGGAGGCTACTCTTAATGAAACCTTTGTATCTGTAATTCTTTGATCCCACCCTACAATGAGCTTCTTGCAAGTCTAGGGTCCCTTTTGCCTTAGTTCATATGCTTCCTGTATTCTGACCTGAGCAATCTCTGCCCTAGCTCTCGGAAGACCAATGTTTCTGCTTTAAAGCTTTAACTACAGGGCTTAGGCTAACATCTCTATGCTGCTGAGAATCTTTGCTTCCACAGAGGCTTCACCTCTAACTCTGCCTCACAGTATTTGGTCTCTTCTGGAGGAATCTCTTATTTTTACAATGATAACAATTTTACAATACGGTCACTTATTCATGTAGAAAAAAAGAGAGTATTATTATATATGAAAGCCATTGGAAATCAGCAACAGTAAGGGTCTAGAGATCAATACAGTATGTAATGATTCCTCTCAGAATCCCTTTACCAATCCACCACTTAATTGGATCCCCATGTACTTTACTATTTAACTATTTGTGATGATCTGTTTAATATCTGTCTTCCCCATTAAGCTGTAAGCTTCAAGATGACAGGGCCTTTATCTGTTTTATTGATTATATCCCAGGACCTAGCAGAATACCAGACACATAGTAGGTGCTCAGAACATATATGTTGATTGATTGACTGAAGTTAGACTAATTGTTTAATATCTTAGGGCTTTAGTTTTTTCATCTATAAAATCAGGGAATAAATTATATTATCTTCAAAGTTCTTACCAGATGGAACTAATTTGTATTATCATTTGTCAAGTGTGCTGATGTCTGCAACTTTCTATGAAATGCATTAAAAACTAGATGGATTGTTGAATGCACAAAGGGATGGATAGATATGGGATAAAGCAAGAATAATACGTTATTTGTAGAATGTAGGTAGTGAGTATAAAAGTGTTCGCTGTATAGTTACTTCAACTTTATGTGCATTTTTAAATTTTCATAATAAAATGTTGGGGGAAATGTGGGGTTCTGAATAGCCTAAAACATAGACTTCAGTAGAGAAAAAGCTGAAAAAAAATAATTCAATATAAAAATCATAAAAAAGAGTTCAAGATTATGAAAAGAATAAAGTGACAAAAGAAGCACATACAGTTTAATGAAATCATGTGAACCTGCAAAAAACCTATGCAAGTAGTAGAGGTAATAAGTGATTGTAAGAATTTAGGGAAGAGAGAACAATCAGGGGGGACTACTAAGGTGGGCAGGAAGTGCTTCGTGGGTAGGTGGTGATATTTCAGCAGGGCCTTGGAGGGTTTATATGATCTGGATGGGTAATGAGGATAAGAAAAGGAATTTTTAAGGGGCTGAGGATAGCTGAAAATGATAAAGTGAGTATATGTGTAGAGCAAGAATGTGAAAGTAAGCACAGTGGATTTTACATCAGCTTAGCTGCAGCCAAATAGGAGGAGATAGGGTTGAAAACCAATGATGATAATAAATAAAATATTAGGATCTTCCTTATATGTGTGGGGTACCTGTATACAGTACTTTCCATGCATAATCTCATTTAACCCTAACAACAGCCATATGAGGTATTACTATTACAGTTGTTACTAGTAAGGAAACTGAGGTTTAGAGAAGTTTAGCCATTTGCCCAAGGTCACACAGCTAACAAGTGGTAGAACTAGTACTGAAACCAGATTTGCCTGATCTCAAAGCCCAAATACCTAACCACTAGACATATTCCCTCCCTGATAAATTGAGGCTAGACTCTAGGGCAGTGATGGCGAACCTTCTGAGCTCGGCGTGTCAGCATTTTGAAAAACCCTAACTTAACTCTGCTGCCGTGTCACATATAAAAATTTTTTGATATTTGCAACCATAGTAAAATGAAGTTTTATATTTTTGATATTTATTTTATATATTTAAATGCCATTTAACAAAGAAAAACCAACCAAAAAAATGAGTCACGTGTCACCTCTGACACGCGTGTCATAGGTTCACCATCACTGCTCTAGGGGGACCTTAAGTGCCAAGATAAGGAGTTTGGGCCCCATTCTCTATGCTTGGAGTCCACTGAAAGATTTTGATAATCAGAGGTTTTAAAAGAAATAGGCAAGAGCCTTGGTTGGTGTTGCTAAGTGGTCACAGTGTCGGCCCGAGCACCAAAGGATAGTGGGTTCGATTTTCAATCAAGGGCATGTACTAGTACATGGGTTGCAGGTTCAATTCCCGGCCCTGGTCAGGTGTGTGTGGGAGGCAACCAATCGATGTATCTCTCACATTGATGTTTCTCTCTCCAGCCCCCTCCCTCCCTTCCACTTTTTCTAAAAATCAATGGAAAAAATATCCTCAGATGAGGATTAACAACAACAACAATAAAACAAAGAAAGAAAGAAATAGGCAAGAGATTGAAGCCAGGAAGCCCAATTAGGAGGCTGGCAAATAAGAGGCATAAATAAAATTCCTAATCCAGAATAATAGCTATGGGGACAAAACAAAGGAATAGTCTTTAAGAAGAAATAATCTACTTGAAATAACCTCTTGCTATAAATATTATATCAAAATAAGTTGAGAAATTTACTACTTGGGTGTTAAATATTCAAATAAAAAGTAACTTTAGATCCCAAGAGTTGTATTGTGTTAGCTCAGTGAAACTCCAAAGGCAAATGAGCAGCCCAAATGTCATTCCAGTCCACTCCCAAGCCACTCAGTTCTCAAGGTGGTTTGAAGGTCTTCAGAATGTTGAGTGGTTGAGCTGTCTAGGGGGCTTCTTTGGGCCTATTCTTTACAATTCTCTGCCAAGAATGATTACCCATGAGCTCCAGAGTGGAACAAGAAGTTCAAAATTGTGTCATCCCCTTAGTAATCTGAGAGAGCTAATCTCCCTTCCTTCAAGAACTGGATCTAGAACAACCAGGGTTTGTCAGGCAGTCACTGAATTTAATCACAACTACTGGGATGGCTGTAGCTTTCTGCTATGGAGGAGTTAGCTGAAGGATGGAAATTCTTATCAGAAGAGTTATATATGGATATGGAGGTGGATGAAAATGGGGCAGTGTTCCCTGAGGAGCATTTGTTTACAGGGTGTGGGGTTCCTGAAGAGCTCTCTGGTGTTCTCTTCTCACCCCACTCTCTCGGGTTATTTCCCTGAAGATGATAGGCTGGGGAGGTATGAAACAGAAGAAAAGACTACTGACAATAAAGGCCAGTAGGCAGGCGTGTGTGTGTGTGTGTGTGTGTGTGTGTGTGTGTGTGTGAGTGACTATATCAATATCCAAGAAAGAAAGCAAATTCTCAGAGTGATAGGGTATTGAATAAGAGGAGGGAACATCAGAGAGAATGAACAATTGCATTGTTTTCTCATCAACAAACTCTGAAGTCCAAAGAGATTGATAGGAGAAAGAGTACCATTTAAGTGTGAGTCCAAACTCAGATACTTGGAAGTTACCTATAACGAGGAATAGCTTCATGGGGCTATTGTGAGATTCTAACAACATGATAGGTGATTCAGAGCTTTATAAACCATATAGTGTCTTTAAAATGCAAGATGCTGTATAAACTGTGAAATACTATACAAATATAAGGGATAATGATTATGATTACCTGAGGAAGAAAACATCATTCTAAATATAGTCTGTTACTTGAGAATTATACAGTAATACTTTTAACAAACAGAATTTGCCTGCTGAAATATATCTTCTCTCCTTCAAAATCGATAATCTTGATGGGACTTGACATTTACTTCAAAGAGAAACTATTAAAAACATATGAGACTCCTTTTCTGGGATTAATTTCCTTTAGAACCAGTTTATAAGCCACACAAAATTATCTTATTAATTTATAGCCACATTGTGTTTTGAACCTTATATATTATTTAGCTTAATCATTAGAGTTAACTCCCAAAGAATTATAAGTGTTGTAGTTTTCTTTAAATCAAAATTCACTCCCTAAAGCAATGATTCTTAATCTGTGTGTGTGTGTGTGTGTGTGCGTGTGTGTTGAGGACCTGCCAAAATATACAATGCACAGAACAATTTGTATATGGATCTCTAGATTCCCAGGTAAAGAACTTTCCAGAGTTACAGAATTCAAATTTGAGGGCTACAGATCTGAAGGCAATTATTTTCTAAGCATAAGCAGCAGGCTTATTGGAATAAATGTTTAGCCTCCCAAAGGAATTGTTTGAAGGAAACCACACCACTGTAGGAATGATCATATGGTATGAACAATTAAAAATTAATCCATTAGAGTCATATGGGTTTGTGCTGTCATTTCTATGGCTGCAGTGGTTTTGGGGTGTGTGTGTGTGTGTGTGTGTGTGTGTGTGTACGTGTACGTGTACACACAATCCTCATTACTAGTAGGATGCTTAGGCAGCAGCATTTGTCTCCCCAGGTGTCTACCCTCAACTCAATTTAAACAACTCAAAAGAATCATAGTCCTAGGAAAAGGCATTACTCAGTTGGGTTGAAATTGCCCTACAGCCTACCTGGTCACAAGAGATGAAGAAAGGCAAGCTTGGTCATTCTTTAGCTGCTTCTGGAAGAGGGCTGGCCAAAAGGGCTTTGGGGATTACACTGGTGTTCTTTTTATGAGACAGAGAGGATTTCTTATGATCCTCTCACATGCCAACCACTGTTAGCACCAGACTTGAGATAAATTAACTCATTAAAATCTTTAGAAAACCTCCTCAGAAAGGTAGTATTGTTCTCATTTACAGATGAGAAAATCAAGACCCAGAAAAGCTAAATGACTTATAATTAAAGTCAATTAGCTAATAATTAGCAAAGCCAGGATTTAAACTCAAATTTGATTTCAGAGCCTAGACTCCTTCCACTGCCCAATACTGTCTCTTCCCATTTCTTCCCCGGCCTCTGTGAAACACTCTTGTTAGCCTCTCCCTCCCTGGAGGGCCTCTGGAAATGAAACCCATACATTTACCTCACAAGGGACAGTGCCCCGAATGGCCCATCTAGGACTGAGACTCACTTGCTTCTATTACTAACTTTCTTCATGACATGACAAGCTCCTTAAGTTACCTGGGCCTTGGTTTTCACATCTGTAAAATAAGAGGATAAAAGTAGATGAAACTTTGAACTGAAAAATTCAATGACTGAATTTTGTGCACTCATCCCATTCTCCCTAGCTGGCATGCCTCCCTATCCTGTGGGTTGCTCATAGCTCACCTCTAGGGTGCCGTCTTCTCTGACCACCCCAGCTTGACACCAATAACATGTACCTGCTTGTTGGCCATTTTACACTTATTTGGCTCATCTTTTTCATTCTTCTTCCATATCTTTTCTGAATTCCTCAAATATTTTTGTTTATTTAACCCCTATATAACCAATTTATGAATAAACCAATTTATGTTGTAATTCCCCCCATGAGAGACAGTTGGTTGTTTCCATTTTTCACCAATGATGCTGAGACTAATTCTTTTACTTGCCTCCTTGAGTACATGTGCAAGAGATTCTCTAGAGTGAATGTCTAGAAATGAAATTGCTGAGCCATAGGGTTTGTGCATTGGATATTGCCAAATGTTCCCTGAAGTGGTAGTACCAACATTATGTTCCCATTTGCAATGTATAAGAGTTCCATTTCCCACATCCTCACCAATACTTATCAACCTTATTTTTTTTTCAAAATAACATTTTGACTGCATTTGTCTTATGGTGCTTACCACTTGCTTTTTAATATTTGTTTATATGCTTCCCCTTTACTGGGCTGTAAAATTTTGTGAGGGCAGAATCCTTGCTTAACTCATTTTCATATTTTTCCCACAGAACTTATCGAGCTTAGTAAGAACACAATGAAGAGTTGTGAACAAATAAATGATGAGCAGAATTAATCTTTTGTTGTTGTTAATCCTCACCCAAGGTATTGTTCCATTGATTTTTAGAGAGAGTGGAAGGGACAGGGAGAGACAGAGAAAGACAGCAACTCAACTGGGGCTGGGGATCAAGCCTGCAACCCGGGTACATGCCCTTGATCAGAATTGAACCTATGACCCTTCTGTCTGTGGGCCAATGCTCTATCCACTGAGCCAAAAGCGCAACTAATTTATCTTGATCCAGGGAGATGGAGAGTTTCATAAGGGCAGGGATGAAGTGTTCTATCTCTATTAATCTGGGATGAAGATGTGGGTAAGGAATCCCCATCAGTTGTAGAGATGATTGCACAGTGGTCACAATTGACCTATAGACTAAGGTTTCAAGATCTATAATGGACGGTCATCAACCCTTGGAGATCCCCGCTTTAGATCAGTTATCATGGTATTCATCAAATATTTGTTGATTGTTGTGAGTGGCAAATTTCCAATCTCTGAGGCCATCTTTATTATGTACCAAGAGGGCTGTTTCTGAATGGAACTCCCCCCACCTCTGGCCCCACCCCATTACTAAGGGTTGGATAGAATCCATGTGTCCTTTGGACTAGGGTGCTGCATGATCTATGGTAAATCCCTCCCCTTTTTGTCACCCCAGCAGTTCCAGGGTTGACTCATTTTCTAAATAAGCCACTTGTGGTTTTTGGTCTGACATTAAATGTGGAAGAATGAGTAATTTTTCAAGAACCAGAATTATATTTGATCACAATAAGATACACGGTGTATGTTACTCATGGTTCTAGGATAAGGGGTCAACACTGGTAACAAGCACTCTGACCTTCCCCCATCCTTTCTTTCCCTGAGGTCAAGGGATAGGTGAAGGAAGTGGGTATAAGTGTGAAAAAGTTTTGTGTACATCTCTTATTTTGTTGCCACGTTATGTACAATTTAACACAATTACATCTCGCTCCCTCTGCTAGATTAAGTAAAAGAAATATAGCAAAGTAGTCAAGGCCATGAGTTCCATTGCTACACTGCTTGGGTTCAAATTCCTGCTCCACCACAAACCAGTTGGGTGAATTTGAGCAAGTTATTAAATTGATGTGCCTCCATTTTCTCATTTGTAAAATAATAATAGTACCTTGTTATAAGGAATAAATGATTTGATAAATGTTAAGTGCTTAGAATTCTGCCTGGAACTTAGTAGCACTATGGAAAAGTTAGTAAATATTTCCTTGAATTCATCACAATGTTTATACTTAAATGCTCAGTAAATGCTTTTTAACTAAATGAATTCTCTTAAGACATATTTGGAATCAGGGGGATAGAAGTGACTACAAGTGCTAGACTCTTGGTTGGAAATAGAAGAAACTATACAGATCAATTCCCTTGAGCATAGATATTCCTTAACCCCCTCACCCTCACCACCACCCTTTTGTTTGGTTTATTCCCTAGTTATATGTGTTGTGTTGGAGGAGAGCTGCCATTCCCGGAGATGTCATTTAATGGGAGGTTCTACTTCCTGCCTTTTAAGTGTAAGAAGAAGGTACAGATCTAGAACCTTGAACTCTGACAGCATGGCTAAGTTAGAAAGGAGACCCTGGCACCAGAGAAATCCATTCTCTGACCTCTCAGCATCTACTTTAAGGAGAAGTTAGCAAGATAGTGGCATTATAAGGTGAGTTAGCAAGATAGTGGCATTTGGATGAGTGTTTTGTTGAGTTAGTAGAATGGGTATCATGCATAGGAAATTATTTTGATAAAATGTCAATATACTGATTTCTTTTTATCGGTGCAGATGTGGTACTTATCCTCACAGCATTTTTGATTTGGGAGAACATACTCCTGAGTACCAGAGACATGAAGAAGCTGGAGTGAAAACCCCAGAGACCATCCTCCATCACAGGCCTCTTCAGGATGCCTGGGGCTTGTGGGATCCCCTTCACCAGGCAGGTCAGTCCAGCCTCATTGGTACCACCATGTGGGCTTCAGCTGAGAAGCTTGATACACCAGACAAGTGGGTCTAACTTGACTGCTATAGGGGCAATGGTGCTATGCTTATTAGAAAGTCTCGATATTTAGTAAAATTGGTAGAAATGCTGAGTTACTGAAGGAAGTACAGATGTCCTGGAGGAAATGTAATCACTGGAGAGGTGTCAGGAAGCCCAGCATAAGTGGTGTCTAAAGGACAGCCATACTCTCATCCACTTGGAAGTAGTCGTACACTCACAATCACATTCACGCAGAAGCACATTCACACATAATAACACAAACAGCTTCACCCTCCTAGACTTTTCCCTTCCCTGCACTCCCAAACACGCACACACACCTCACATACACTCAGTCAAAAGGGTAGCTTAGGGGAGACCTCATGGCTGAATCAAATGCTGGTTAATGCTGCTGCTTTTATTACACCAGATGTCTTAACATTTATTTTGAGATGAACACAAAACTTGGTATACTGCTGTTACAGTGTCATGCATTCTCCACAGTGCAGCTTCGGAGCTCAAGATCACTGCAGCACACACAAAAGAACTGCACTCCAGAGAGGGAAAGGAGAGAACTGCAGATCCTTGTTCTCTCCAGTATCAGTAGACTAAAGGTGCTTCACTATGACAGCAGTCAAGGAATCTCATGTGCTGGGCAGGTGTGTTTTCAACAGCTAATCAGGTGTGTCTGACAAGGGATCCAGGTAAGTTCCTAACACCAAGAATATTTTGGGTTAAGTATATATTCCCCACATAGTCAGCACTGACTAAAGGAAGGGGGGCATGCTTAGCACTGCATCTGAGTTAGGTTAAGCTACCAGGAGTCCTCAATGAAGGGAGTCCTGGTTTCACAAGGAAGAATAAGACATGATGGCGCTGTCACAATAAGGCCACTAAACTCACACCAAACGATGACCTCAGAGAATGTTCTCACAACTACAGAAAAGCAGCTCTATTCTCTCTGATGTCAGGTGCCCCTCGCTGATTAGGCACCTGCCCTGAGACCTTCACAGGATCCTTTCTGAGCTGCACATCACTTAGCACAACGGAGCAGAGGAAGGGGCCACACAAGTCAAGGTCATGGGACATCACTACCAAACGTGGCTGACTGTTGTTGGCAAATGTCTCAGATGCCTTTCCCGGTTAGGCCAGGTGCCCACGTGTGTCTGAAGAGCTAATCTGAAAAGAGGCTGGCAAAGGACTTCCTCAAGCTCCTGATGGTCTCTGCTTTGGCTTCATCCTCATTGGCTGAAGACCGGAAGAAGGAGGACTCAGAGAAGCTGAAGGCATTTGTCAGGGACTGCGACTTGCTTGAAGATAAAAACCAGAGAGAATGTGAGAGGGTGGTGTTCCCAGCAAGGTAGGAAAGGACGATCACATGAGGATACACAACTGGAACCCCCACTCCCACCCAAGGGAGACCACGGTGATAGCAAGCCAGCAGGGATTGTGCTACCAGGATCCTGGGAGGCTCCTGTGCTATTTTCTTCACCTTCACTGCTGCTAAAACAGGAAAGGATGGGAGCAGTGAGGGAGAGAGGAAGGAGGGAAAAAAGGAAGAAGAGAAAAAAGAGAGAGAAGGAAAAGAGGAAGAAGGGGTGACTCAAAGGATGTTTCTTTTATTTAATGCTAAAGGGCCAGCAGACTAAATTTCTGAGGCCTCAACTTGGTAAGTACTAATCTAGGACTCCCACCCTTCCCCTCTGATGAAATGTAGCAACTAGGGGCCCATGGACTCTTGCACTCTCTTTTCCATGACTTGTCAAGTAGTGGAGTCAGCATCAGAACATCTGAGTCAGTCTTGATTCTGCCACTCACTTACTCTTGACCTCAGGCAAGCTATTGCCTTTCTGGTATTTGGTTTTTATTTGTGGTCTGTACTTGTTTGGTAAAATAATCTCTAGGCCTTTTTAGAGCTTTTTATATTCTGCTTTTTTCTTTCATTCCAAAAGAACCTTTTGGCTTGGCACAAACTCTAGTGCTCAATTTACCTTGAGCATTAAAGTGGATGTAATCACTCTTTGCAGCCTTCCTCAGAGGACCCCTAATATAAGGTCTGTGGGGCTCTGGGTGTTCAGGGGCAAGAGACACAGTCAGCCCTCCACATTCACAGATGTAACCAACTACGGATCAAACATATTTGAAAAATAAATCCCAGCTAATTCTTAAAAGCAAACTTGAATTTGCCATAAGCCAAGCACTACGCTGAAGCCATGTGAATGAAGATGTGAAAGCATACCCGGCTGTAGGTTATATGCAAATATAGGTTATATGCAAATACTACATAATTTTATATAAGGAACTTGAGCATCCTCAAATTTTGGTGTCTGCAAGGGGTCCTGGAACCAATCTCCCATGGACATTGAGGGACAACTCTACTTATCAGGCTGACACAAGGTTGTTAGGCAGTTTTCTAATAAAAAAAATCACACACATTTTAGGGACTGATTTATCCCTTGAGAGATTAGCAATTCAGAGAGAAAAACTCAATACAAGAAGGTCGAGGAAAGGCTAAGCCCAGAACTTCGGAAGAAGATACAGGTCTAGTGTCTCCAGTGGTCCGTCTTCTCTCCTTCTTGATTTCTACTATGTTCCTTTCCTGCCAGTTTCTGTCTCCAGAACTTTTTTCCTGGTGCCTTAAAACTCCCAGCCCTCCCCTAAATTCAGGGTGTAGCCCCAGAAACTTCATTCTACAGAAGTATGAGCAGTTTCTCGCTTCCTGCAGTGACTGTGAACAGATGCCCTGCCTTTCATTAGACTAAAGATGAGCCACACATGCTGGCCTCTGGGAGGGGGACTCCTCTGCACACACAGGCTAAGGGACTGGGTATCAGCCTTCCTCATCAGAGGCTGACTTTATTCAACAATGTAAGCAGTGACAACCCAAAAATCTGCCCTCAAACTGGGGCCAAAATTGGAAGGTAGGAGAGATTAAAAAGTCAGCATACAGAAAAAAAAAACTGGGTTGAAGGGAGGTTATGGGACATGTGAGATACGAAATGTGTCACTGGCCAGAGCTGGGGAGCTGAAGTGGGTGATGCTCCTCCTGTCATGTAGGAAAACGCAGAGAAAGTGGTCATCTGGAGCCCCTGAGTCCTAATCCTGGCTATGCCACTAATGAGCAGAGTGGCTTTAAAAATGAACATTAATCGAATCTCTCTAAGCTATGTTTTCTCATTTATGCAATGGCTAAACAATCTCTAAAAGTGCCTCATTTGAACTCCAAAATTCTATGGCCCCCTATTCTCCCTCCCTAAAGATTCTCATTATTTTACTATGAGAAGCACAGATGGGTCTATACCAGTGATGGCGAACCTATGACACTCGTGTCAGAGGTGACACGCAAACTCATCTTTTTGGTTGATTTTTCTTTGTTAAATGGCATTTAAATATATAAAAAATATCAAAAATATGTCTTTGTTTTACTATGGTTGCAAATATAAAAAAATTTCTATATGTGACATGGTACCAGAGTTAAGTTAGGGTTTTTCAAAATGCTGACATGCTGAGCTCAAAAGGTTCGCCATCAATGGTCTAAACCAGCCGTGGACAAACTACGGCCCGCGGGCCGGATCGGGCCCGTTTGAAATGAATAAAACTAAAAAAAAAAAAAAAGGACTGTACCCTTTTATGTAATGATGTTTACTTTGAATTTATATTAGTTCAGACAAACACTCCATCCATGCTTTTGTTCCGGCCCTCCGGTCCAGTTTAAGAACCCATTGTGGCCCTCGAGTCAAAAAGTTTGCCCACCCCTGGTCTATACCATTCCCCCAAGGCTGCAGCTGTCTGTGCTGATAGTGATACAGAGTACTGTTTGGGGAAATTGAAGAGAGGTATCTCTGGTTCTGGTGGAGAAGGTGGAACTGACCACCACCCACATGCTGGTGCTGTTCTTCTCAAGTACGGCCGTACTACTTCCTAGGGGTCCTCAGTTCCTCCTCTGAAGCAGGGCAGTACAATGGGGGCTTCTAGAGTTTCTCCTCGGAATGAGGGAACCCCAGAGGATGCAGTTGCTCAGGGACTCTATCTGAGCCCTTCTCAGATGACCACACCAGAAACTGACCTCTCTCTGAGAAAGCTGAGAGTAAAAAGTTGAAATGGATTTAACTAATTCTCTCTTTTCCTTCTGGGCAGCCTTGCTAATTATATACCGTAAACTGTGAGTCAAAGGCAGCAAAGAGGATTTTTTTTTAAATTGAGAGAGAGAGAGTGAGAGGAAGAGAGAGAGAGAGAGAGAGAGAGAGAGAGAGAGAGAGAGAGAGAGAGAGGAGAAGGAAAAGAAATGGGAAAAAGAGGAGACAGGATCAAAAAAACAAAAACCCTAAGCTAGTACAAGAATAGAAGGGGTAGTATCTCTGCCTTATTGTCACTCCCCAGGAAGAAAGGGGAGGGTTTGAGCTTCTAGCTAGACTTTAGACTTTCACTTCCCTCTTTCCTATCCTCCCCAATCAACCCTAAATAGGCCCCCAACAACAACAAAAAACCCACACACAGCCAAAAACCAAAAAATAAAACAACCCAAAACCAAAACCCCCAAAAAACCCCACAAAAAGATCTGTGGAGGAGGAAGAGGCCGGACTGAAGGTGTTTCTAGCACCTCTGGAGCCCAAGGCCTGCGAGGAAGGGCAGGAAGAGGGGAGGGGAAGCAGCTGCCGAGTTGACTCTTACTTGAGCTGTGGGTGAGGCTGGGGCTTCTGTGGTGGAGCCGCCGGGGGTGGCTGGGCCTCTGCCAGGGAGCTGCTGCTGGAGGGTGCATCTCCGTGGGTGGTGGGGCCGCCCGGCAGCTGAGGAGCCGAGAAGGAGGAAGAAGAGGAGGAGGAGGAAGAGGAGGAAGGTGGCACTGATGGTCCACGGGGGAGTCGGCGTGGAGGCAGCACCTTGCCTGGGGGTTGCATTCCTTGGGGTTGCCCAGGGCCCCCTAGGTTCAGTACAAGAAAAACTTCATAATTTAACCATATCAAAGGGTTTTCTTGTTAAAATCTATGTCTCAAAGGGTGTGGTTAGTTAATTACTGAAAGGATAAGCTCCATTACAAGAAGCCACCCGAGGCTCTGAAGGATTCCAGAGGGAGTCCCCGGTTACCCTCATACATTGCCACTACTTGCTTTTCCTCAGAGACACAGCACCTCAGTCACAGCAGAAGTCGGGGGACAGGGAAGAAACCATGGGATGAGCGGCTTCAATCAGAGGTGAGCTCTCTACAGAAGACCCCGCAGACCAGAGGGACCCCGCCCCTCTTCCCCAGAGGATCCTCAGGTACAGGCCAACCTGCCCCTAGCAGGAGGTCTCAAGTTCCACACAGCAGACACAGTATAGGGCAGTGGAAAGAGCAGTGGCCTGGGAATCAGAAAACCCAAGACACAGTCTATCAGTGACTCCTTGAGCAAGTCAGGAAACTTCTCTGGGCCTCTGTGTTTCTAAACATAAAACTGTTAAAAAAAAAATAAGGCCTACTTGTAGTTTTCTTTTAAGATGGTAGTGTTTTAAAGATGGTAATAGGTGAGAAAGTTCTTCAAAAAGTATTCTGTGCTTTATGATCATTGATAATCACTGACTTACATTGTTTTATGGAGCTAGCCTTTGTCCTGCTCTGAGTCTATACGTGTCTGATTCCCACCCCCACCCCACCAGGGCTTCATTTTAGTATTAGCTCATGCCCATGACTAAGATAAATCTTTTGTTTCCAGTAACTCTTTTGCTTTTTTATTACCATCCGCAGGGGCTCCAGTCCTTTTCAGGTGAGTATGGTAAAATTCTACAGAAATCCAAGCCCCATTTTCCCCTGGAGATGATGTGGGCACCACCTGGTAAAGAAGACTCCCCCACTTCCACCCCCTCAAAGAGGACCAGGATTCCCTTCTCCCAGAATGAGACAGAAAACCATCTGTGGTCTGGAAAGAAAAAAGTCATCCTTTCTCTGGAGATTGATAGACAGTAAGTGTGGTACCAATGGCTCTGATTTTGCTGAGGGTGGTTACTATAGTCAGGAGTCAAAAGATGTCCCCATCAGCACATATAGACCAGTGGAAATGATGCATAATTGGCCTAGAGACCCAATTTCTCAGTCGAAATCTCAGTGTCCACATCCAAGGGCCTACTGGAAGGAGTGGTTTATAGAAACTCAACGGCAGCTAAAAGTTGTGTTGTAACTTAGTTTTCTAGAAACACCAGAACACCTGTACCCTCTGAAGAGGTAAAATTCTATGTTTATACCATTGTGCACCCATGACTGTCGGCTCATTTATCATCAATTATCAATTATCTACTTTATCATCAATTAACAATTAATACTAGGGTTAGTTACACATAAATATATAAATGAATGAAAAAATGGAAATTTTCATCTTTAAGAATTCCCAGGTTCAAATTAGATAACTAGCAAAGATGACAGGTTAGCACAGCGGTTCTCAACCTGTGGGTCACGACCCCTTTGGGGGTCGAACGACCCTTTCACAGGGGTCGCCTAAGACCATCCTGCAGATCAGATATTTACATTACGATTCATAACAGTAGCAACATTACAGTTATGAAGTAGCAACGAAAATAATTTTATGGTTGGGTCACAACATGAGGAACTGTATTTAAAGGGCCAGAAGGTTGAGAACCACTGGGTTAGCAGATTATTTCATATTAACCAGTTTTTGCCTTTTAAAAGTTTGGTATTATTTGTATTAACATCTTCTTATAAAATATTTCACGTTGATAGCTCAGCATCTTGTACCAGAAATCTTAAAGCTTTCCCACCTGTACAGAGATGCTTGAATAGCCAGAAACTTTACAACTTAACACTGAAGACAGATATAACTTTTCCTTTATTGCACATTAAGCTGTACAAGAGAGTCACAAAAGAGAGGTACTTCAATCACACTTCCAGCATTAGCTGAGGTTCTCACGCTGGGTCAGTACAAAAAAAAATGGACAACATCAGAAAAGAAATGGGTACAAAACACCTGAATGGCAATCCTATACTGCGATGTGTATGTCCCCCAGGCCATAGAGTTGTCCCTTAGCATGCTGCCTGAGGTCACATGACAGTCAGGTTAAGCTGTCTACTTGTGTTTGGCAGTTTTCTCTCCCACCTGAGAGACCTTGGCTGATCCCACCCTGGAACCTGACTGAATCCCACCCTGGAACCTGACTGAATTCAAATAGCAACTTTGTGTTTGTGGTTCACAAATGTCACATGAAAAGCACCTGGATGTTCACACTGAGAACATGCAGAGAAGCAACACCACCATCAGCTCACCACTGGACAAAAATAATAAATAAATAAATAAATAAATTCCTCCATTCTGGGAAATGTTGCTTTATTCCTTTCTATCATTTGATCAGATTGGGAGGTATTGAAGGGCCTGATTCTTAGGCAACTCACCTGAAAGAGTGTAAATGCATATGTGTATATATTTACAACAGATTGATTACCATCATCATCTAAAGAAGGGATCAGAGACAAGAACATTCACACTCAGTGTAGTTCCCTGTAGCCTCTGAATTTGCCAGCAACCCAAGGAGAAACCAGAGCAGTGCCCCTTGACACGTAAATCATGTTACATACTGCCAACACTAGTTGTTCCTCAGACCTGGTAATCCAGAACAGTGACATATCAGTATAGGAGTGAAAGGGAATGTAAAAGTAGAGCCAGAAGCACTTCTTCTGAAAGGCAAACTGCTGGCATGAACTTCCATGAACCATGATGCTAGAGGAGGCCACTTGGTGCCCGTTCCGAGCCTGGCCAGGAGATGGCAAGATGAGGCATTGAACCCAAGGCCTGCTTTAATTAACTGCCTCATCTCTGCCCAGGAGCTGAGTATTGGAGGAAAGAGAACCAGTGAGGGTTCTTCAAGAGCCACAGCTATGCAGCTTTTGCCCCAAACACACACAAGGTAACATCTGAGACAGTTTTTCCCTAGAAAGATAAAGCTCTTTATACTTTAGACTCCAGCGGGCTCTCATAACAGCAGAAAACTAAAGCAGGAGTCCACCTCAGAGTTCTGTAGGCAGTGTACCGACTCAAGTGAAATGGGACATTTTAAATTTGGTCTCGTGTTATGATGCCTCAGGAGAGGCCAAGAGCAGAATGGCCCGAATCCTTCCCAGACTTTCAGTAGCTCCCTGCATTCTATGTCTAAAATTGCTAAAGAATCATCTCTGTACATAGGTCAAGCTTTGGGAATACAAAACAGCCTCAGTTCCACAAAAGCACACACATGGCCAATTCAGAAACAGCAACAAAGAAGAAACAACTTGGGGGGACTGAGATCAACACAGAAAATACTCACAAGTTCACCTGGATATTGCACATCGGCGGCCCCATTTTTTTTTCTAATCTCATAGCTAATTATTTAATAATAAAAACAAAGGGTACACTGGGATGTAAAATACAAAACACATTCTTAGAATAGCTTCTTCTTTATGTTTCATGTCATCACTGAAAACACAAGAACTCTACAGGCACAGCCAGCATATTCACATATACTCAAACTGCACCAAATTTTAGCAAATGGAGAAAAATGTGGATGGCTTCAGATTCAACGGATGAAGCTATGGAAATTAGACCTTGGAAATCTCTTAAACTTCTATCTAGTCATGCAGAAAGAAAGCAAAAAGCACAGTTCATTGAAGATCCCAAGCACATTCATGGAGGTAAGCAGGGGGTGGGGGTGGTTTAATCTGAGCCTGGACCAGGGGGGAAGGGTGTGTTAAAGGGGAAGGGGAAAAGGAGTGGAGTTGGGTTTTATTTTTGTGGTCTTTGTTTCTCTCCTGTCCATCCCCTAGTCCTATTTCACCCCACATTATGTAATACTTTAAAAAATATATCAAACCACCCAGAAGGTAGAGTCACACTGGACTTGGGAGAGGCACGATTCTTTTGTACACTGTTTACAAACAGCCCTGGAATCACAAGTTATACAGAGAAACATAAGTGAGCATTACAAGCACGAATAGGGACAGGTAAACAACCAGACAGAGGAGCTGGAGCTGACACTGCATAGGAAAAACACAGTCCAGTCAGCATTGAAAGAACACAGAAACGGCACCAATGGGAGGGTGAGTTGCTTCCCTCCCCACTTTCCTTTCTTTCCTTATTTGTTTTTGGCTTAAAATTTCTGCTTTGAAAAATTAACTACCAATCACTTTAAGAAGCTTGGACTTGCTTTGGCCCTACTGCAATGCCATTACAGTCGAGAATATACTGTAAACAACCTTGGGGGGCTGGCCGCTGAGGTGGGGTCTTGCTCGAGTCCGGATCCTTAAGTGTTCCACTCTGGAAGACAAAAATGTAAAAGAGATAAAAAGAAAACTCTAAGCAGATTCCAAAGAGAAGCCCTGTGGCTTTGTAGTATGGCTTCAGTGGGATCTGTGGGATCTGGTCCAGAGGCTTCTGCTGTTTCAGAAATAATTTTCAGCCTCTAGGCTGTTGCTGGCACACAGGTGTAGGCAGTCTGGGGCTTAGAACTACTCTGATATACAGTGTATCCACCCCTTTTTCATTTCACCCCTTTTTAGATTTATAAGAAGCTTTGAGTCTTCCATCAGCATTTGGTTTCTTCTATGTGATCTGCCTGATGTCCAGCTTCCCCTCATACTCACAGGCCTGGCTTCCTGAAGAAAAGGGAAGGATCAACACCAAGCTCCAAAGAGCAGGCTGTGCTTTCAGCGACTCCAGGGACTGAAGAAGTGATAGTGGTGGTGGGGTGGGGGGAGCAGGGAGGACCCCGGACCAGGTGAACAGCCTCATTTGGCTCTCTTCTCATGTGGAGTTAACTCCAGGGTGGGATCAGCTCTGGAGCAGACTCAGGGGTCAGAGCCACTCTTTGGGCTGCCTACAACTCCCACAGGAGGGACTTGAAGGAGGGGACAGTTGTTTGCTTTCCAGAACCTTTCTTACCCAAAGGGAAGGAGTATGATGTTCATGTTTGTAAAAGTGCTCAAGGCCAAGCTGTTTTCCTCTCAAACAGCATCATTACATTTTACCCAACAACATGGCTCCACTCCCATGCTTCCTCTCCTCCCAGCTGTGATTCTGATTATGTCCTAACAGGATCAAAGATGCATGTGACTTCAGTCTGTCTAACATTTGTATGAAAGCGGTGAGCATTTGGAGCTTGAATTCAGCATAGGGGAAATGCTCTATAAAGCCGGAGGGATGCCAAGTATGCCGATGGTGATGTCAGAGAGGGAGCTTCTGAGGCAAGGCTGTGAAATGGGCTGAGTATGTCTTCAGCACTCTCCCACTTCCTCTTTTAGTGCTCCTCTCCCCTTGTGACATGCCCCCCAGCCCTACTCCCACATTAAAACTGTTTCTCCTCCTGTTCCCCATTTCCCATGGGGCTCCAATTCTGGCCATCTATCTTCTCTTCTGCCTATTGAAGCCCATTTTCAGCTCTATTGCCAGGAGAGCAGAAGTGTTACCCTTTCTAGTATCATGGTCTTTTAATAACAGCAATGCCTAAAACTGTTGTACTAAGAATTTCAGATAGAAGGAGGTAGGGAGCCTTTGAAATGTCCTTAGTGCCAACACATCAGAGGGCACCCCTTATACCTATAATCCCCAGTTTCTCAAAGATCACAGCAAGAATATCAACACTTCTTTCCCTTTCTTCCAAGCACTCTCATGAGATCTGCAAGACTTGGTCTGAGCCCAGGCACTGAAATACCCACACCCAATAAGCTAGCTAGAGAACCACTGCCTCCAGTCAGCCATTAAGACCCATCATGTTTCCCTCATGGCATCCAAAATTCACCATCTTCTCTTGGCCAACCCTGATCAGGCCGATATCATGTCTTGCTTAGACTACCAAAATAGTCTCCTCATTCTTAGTCTCTTCCCTCTCCAATCTATCTTCTCCATGGCTACTTATCCTTCTAAACTCCTTCCCTAACTCTAACGCTCTAAATAATTTATAATTAACACTATATATATATATGCTAGGTAACATGTACACTTTTATACAGCATTTACCTTAAACTTCACTATAGCTCTGTAATATGCTTCACTATAGCTCTGTAATATGGATGCTATTATCAACATCCCTAATTTTAGATAAGGAAACTGAGGCACATCCAAGTCAGGTAATTTGTCCAGGGTCATACAGTGGTGGCTAATGCAACTGGACTGTGAGCCCCGACAGTCTGATGCTCACCTTTTCTTTTCATTGCTTACAGAATAACATTCACACTCTTCAGGCTGACATCAGGAACTTTCATCAGCATGGTTGGAATTGACCCTGCTAGCCTTCTCTCTCCCTCATGTCCTAAACACACCAGCTCCCACCAGGCCTGACCCCTCACTGTTTATTCTCTAGTCTAGGCCACTTCATAGTGCATGGATGTCTAAGTCAAGTTCTACCCTATCCATGAAATCTCCCCTTCTGACTGCCTCTTTTCGATTGTCATCTCCTCTCTGAAATCCTATAATAGCATTTAGGAGACTTATACTACTGAAAGGGACATTTGCAGTGCTATCTTGTTATCCTGAAGGCTGGGATGATGCTTCTAAGAAAACTGCCAAATCCTTGAGGGATTTATAATTAACACTATATATATATGCTAGGTAACATGGACTATGTGTCTTCATCTTCTCATGAATTCCTAACAAATGCAGTGTCCCTTTTTTCCCCCAAAGAAAAATTGGGATATATGGCCTGATATGGGAGTTCTTTATTAAAAAGTGAAAAGAGCTCTGGCTGCACCATAGCTGGTGTGGCTCAGTTTGTTGGAGCGCTATCCCTGTATACTGAAAGCTCACAGTTCGATCCTGGGTCAGGTACGTACAGGAGGTAACCAATCGATGTTTCTCTTTCACATCGATGTTTCTCTCTCCCCCTCCCCATCCTTTCCTCTCTCTAAAAAAACATATCCTCAGGTGAGGATTAAAAAAAAAAAAAAGCCCTGGCCGGATGGCTCAATTGGTTGGAATGCCATCCTGCACACCAAAAGGTTGATTTGCGGGCTCGATTCCTAGTCAGGGCATATACCTAGATTGCAGGTTTGATCCCCGGTCAGGATGCATATAGGAGGCAACCAACTGATGTTTCTCTCTCACATTGATGTTTGCCCCTCTCTCTTTCTCGCTTTCTCTCACTCTCTCCCTCCCCCCCCCGCCTCAAACCAATAAATACATCCTCAAGTGAGGATTTTTTAAAGTTCAAATAGAATTGGGAGCCTGGCCAGTGTGGCTCAGTGATTGAGCTTTGACCCATGTACCAGGAAATTGCCAATTCGATTCTGGGTCAAGGCACATGTCCAGGGTTGTGGGCTCGATCCCCAGGAGGGGGCATGCAGGAAGCAGCGACTAATGTTGATGACGTTTCTCTCTCACCAATGTTTCCATCTTTCCGTCTCTCTTCCTCTCTCTCTAAAATCCATAAAAATATATTTAAAAAAATAGAATTGGGAATATTTTTGAATATTCAAGACTATTGTCATTTTACCAACATCATTAAGCACAGGGCCGAGCATATAAGAGGTCCTTAGTAAAAACCTTGTTAAGTAAATGAACATGCAACAACAACTACAATGAAAACCCAAAATGGAGCAGAATATAAGTCTTTTAAGATAAAAATGTTGGTAAACCCTAGTTGTTAAGCCATATTTTATTTGGTATCAACACTGGTGAGCAGCTCTGAAAATGCTCTGGTTAGGGAATTAAACTTGAGGCCTGCTACAGGTGCCTATATATCAGGCACAGAAGGTAAAGTCCAAACAAGTCTCAAAGCAGCAGTAATTGCTTCCATCAAGACTGTTTAACCAGCCAAGTTTAGGACACATAAGGCTCAACAGTTCTTTCCTATTAAGATCTCTTCCTTCTCTTAACCTGGCTGCCAACTGGATGAGAAGTCTGGGACTAGGATATAGTGTTTGGAAATGGGAGCACAGGATACCAGGGTTGCTTTTTACCGGGGTTCCTGACTTGCTCAGATGGGGCTGGGTATTAATCCCAGCCCCAACACACACACACACACACACACACACACACACACACACACACACACAGCCATCTAGGTCTACTTTAAAATTGAGTAGCAGAGTGACTGAGGAATTAGGCTTTTCAGTTAGGAAGACCTTGGGTTAATCTAAACCTGCCACTTACTAACTTTGTGACCTTGGGAAAGTTATTTTGCTCCTCTGCACCAGCCTTTCTTCAAAAGGTTTTTGTGATATAAAGTGAGATTGATTATCTATCTATCTATCTATCTATCTATCTGGATACTTATAAGCACCTGGCCCCAGTAGGTGCTAAATAAAATACAACAGATGCTGGGATGGTAATATTAAGAGGCCTTTTCCTCAGAAGTTCCATTGTTTCCTAGGTCTCACTCCCATGATGGAATACTTCCTGCAGTGTGCTCCCATTCCAGGGCTTCAGAGAACTTTGTTCTGTTGTAATGTTACAAACCTCCCCTGGGCTCCCTGACAAGCCATCAGTGTCATAGCCTCGATGCCTGAGAGAGATATTCAGATGAAAAACAGCAAAATTCATATACTTTGTGGAGCCACTAGACTGACTCTTGCCAGCTCCTCCCCCAAGGCTTCACTGCTGTGACTGCCAGTGAATTACTGTGGACATTGGACAAGACCATTTTAAGATGTCCTCCTCCATATGTTTCTCCTCTATGGAGGACCATAGAGCACAAGGGCAGAACCAGGGCCAATGGGCAGAAATTCCAGAAGAGTAGACTTTTACCTATTGGAAGAACTTTCTACAGTAAAAACAGTGCAAGTGGCTGTTTTGGGAAGTGGGCATCTTCATGTAGAAACTAGAGAATTGCCTGACAAAGATGTTGCAGATAATATTCCCTCATTATGAGACAGATTAGATGAACACCACAGTTTCTTCCAATCCTGAGACTCTATGATTCCAGGAGAACCTTTAAAATCCTATATATAAAACTCTAATGGGAGAACTCCAGACTTTTACAGGATGAACTGACAGGAGTAATCATACCATGAAGGCTGGCCCCAGCTCTCCTCAGCCACAGAAGTATACAAATAAGATACTCAAAGATGAACTGAACCCAAATTTCCCTTCCCAAAGCTTAAGGGGAAGAGCTCCCAGAGGTAGCCTTTTGGGCTGGAGCCTGGGAATGTGCCTTGGCCACCCTTGTCTGGCGCCTTGGGAGTTCTGTCTTCAGCTCCACCGAGGTTATGGACCGAGGACTTCCCAGGGGCAACAGGAGGCGGGAGGAGAGTCCCCTAGGACTGTCCCATGCCAGGCTGAGACTCTCTGCCTCCATCCACAAGCCTTCCATCTGCTGGAGCTGAGGGCCTATTCCCTGTGGGGATTGGCTACCATGAGATCTGTCTCCAGTCACCAAGAGCCTCATGGGATGCCAGATTCCAGAGAAGTCTGGCCACTCTGGCGTCACTGCCAAAGTCTGGCCTGTAGCCAGCCCACAGCAGGAACTCATGGCCAGGCTGAGCTGCAGTTTCCCTCAGGAAGTTGGGTTTACTTAAACAGGTAAGAATGTGAAGTCCAACGCTTGTGCCCAGACGCACCACAAGAGAAGGGGGAATAAATGGCCTTTTAGCAGCATAAAGAAAACCCCTCAATAACCCTGGGCTTAGAGACTAACAACAAGCTCAGAGGGTGTTGGTTTGTAATAGTGCTTCCAAAAATATGATGCAGCTGGTGGTTCATCAGTGTCTCAAAAAGGGGAGATCACAAGTCCACTGCTCTTTAGGCTGATAAACTTCACAAGACACTGCAACCAGTTCTGGGTATCTCTTTTAAGGGGGACTCAGGTGGAATAAAATGGGTACATGGAGCAGATAGGATGGTGAGAAGTGTGGAAATGACATCTTTCCTGATGTGAATTTGACGTTACTTAATCTCTGAGTCTCAGTTTCCCAAATGGGCTGATTGTAAAGATTAAATGAGATAACTATGAATACACTGAGGACTAAGTTAGTCAAATGTACAAGCTCTGAACAGGGTCAAGGGCAAGCTTGGGTAGTAGTGAGTCTCCTGGGACTAGAGGTATTAAGCAGGGTCTGGACAACCTCTGGTCAGAGGTGCTATGTAGTTGCAAGCAGATGACTTCTACAGACTCTTCTGGCTCTAGGCTTCCATTAATCCATTAATTCTTTCATGAATTTTTCAGTTCTTTAGGTGTCTGAGAAATGGGACAAGCCCTTCATAGCTGCAGAGGCTTGGGCCCAGAAAGACCCCACGGCTACTGGGCCTGAGCAGACATGTCCTGCAGGCACAGGCTTTGAGTGGTTTGGCAAGGAGAATGTGCAGCTGCACTCCATCAAAGCTGATTGAGCTAGTATCCTGCTGTGCTGCATCCACTGGGCTTTAGTGATGAGAGAAGTCAAGGAGAAGATAAGAGTTGGTGAAGCTCAGAGACTCCTTCAGGTTGGGAGGAGAGCAAGGTTTTCCATTATATAGGGTCAAGGGTCAAAAGGCCCAGCTCTATCCATTCTTACCATCCCCTGTACTCTAGTAGGAGCATCAAAAGGGAACAGTGCATGGTATTATAGGGCTAGGGACCAGAATATTAGCTCTCTTGTTATAAGCTGTATGACCTTGGACAAATCATTTGCATTCTCTTTGCTGATATGAAACAGAGACAGAAATAGCCCAAACCTTCTTATCTAGGGTTGTGTGACTCAAAATAATGGCTGTACTTTATAAACTGTAAAGTGCTAGCAAAGTAATTATATAAGTTGGCATCATCACTATTATTTAAATAATAATATCAATCCAAAGGAAAGAATCTCTAGTGGTAGGATTTCATGCATCAATGGAGAAGATATTGTTGGGTGGCTTCCTGTCACCTGGTGCATAGTAGTTGAGTGTGTAGGAGATTCTGGGCTAAGCTATACCATGCTCTCTGCATATCACTGACCCCATGCCTTGCTCATCTATTCCAGCAGCAAGGTCTCTGAAAATTCAGAAAAGTCATTTCAGAAACAGTAAATATTTGCTCTTGAAGTTATTGGAAAGTAAATTACTGGTCTGATAGAGAAACTAAGCCCATGATGAAGATTTGTGGGTTTTTGTCAAAGACACCTTTAATTTGTCATCCTGTGGCTTTCAGCAGACAAGCTGGGAGACAGGAGCTACTATCTGAGGTCCCAGCAGGATGGAAAGCTGAGGAAGGAAAGACATTACGTGACTCAACTCTTGAGAGTTGTTGGCCTGGGTCCAGCTGCCCCCACCAAGGAGGAAGGCCTTGCTCAGCATATCTGAGACAGGAAATTAGGAAAGGGTCTCAGGGTCTGGCCCCAGGAAAGAGGCCAGGCCAAGCTCCTTGCTGGCCACACCACAGAACTATTCTGATCAGCTCCCCCAGGCCCCGCTCTCCCGGTCTAGGACCCTAGGGGGAATGAGGCAGCAGGAAGGAATGTGGTCAGAAGGTTGTAGGTTCAGTCAGAGCAAGGGGAACAGCATGTTTTCAGGGATCTTTCTGGGATCACCTCTGCAGTTGCCCATGCCCACCTTCCTTCCTCTGAAAGGTTATATAAAAGGTGCCCAAGGATGAGCTCCTCTTCTTTCTTTTGTGAGGGGAATGGCTGTTCTGAGGGCAGAGCTCATCTCCTGGATTGGGGCTCCCCCATAATCAGTGATTTTCTAAGGCCATAAGAAATGTCCCAGGCAGGCAGTCCACGAGACCTATGGGAGCACTGAGGGCCAGGTCACTCGAGGTCAGAATGTCAGCTTCAAGTGATTAAAAATGTCCCTAAAAAGTTAAGACAGCCCCAAAATAGTTTCTCTTAATAGTCTGTTAAGGGATCTAGTCACTAGTGACTTTATCTGAACCTGCCTCGAATCTCCTTAGATTTTCAGTTTATACTCACTGGGGAATAAATTCTCTAAAGCCAGTTCTGCTGTGGGAAGCAGGAAGGCCTTTCATTTGTCCTAAATTTACTTCTTCTAAGCTAAGTGAAGCTCTCTTAATCCCATGGTTTGGATCTGAATTGTGCTCCCTCCTTAACTGCATGGCTGTTCAGACTACAATGAAACAACTTTCTAAGTCTTGATCTCCTTGCACACAAGAGACCTCATCTTTTCAAGCCTTTGTGGCTGGAAAGACCTAGCTGGAAATGTTTTTGGTATCTCTTTAGACCAGAGAGCCAGTTTAAAAGGATTGGCAGAATGTCCCACCAGAGACCATAGGTTACTAGATCTCAGTCCTTCATTTCTGAACTCTCAATAGTACTGCCTTTCCCAGGTCTGTGGCTAGCACATGGCCTGAATCACAGCGTCTCAGATCTGGAAGGAGATTTTAAAATTTACCTGCTCCAACAGCCCTAGCCCCTAGCCCACACTTTTACAATGTCCCTGACAAGTGGCTCATCCTGCCCCTGTTTGAACATCAGCAATGATGTGGCAGTCACATACTACTTCCCAGAGCAGCCAATTCTTCCCCCACTGTTACAGAGTTTACCCCTATCTTCCAGTAGGTAGGTTTGCCTTTTGGCACCAGTTCTATCTCATGACAGCTATCAGAAAGCAGAAAATATTAAATCATGGGCTCCTTGAGACTATTACTATTCAACTACAGCAACTTTAACTCTAAAAAAATACATTTGCCAAATGCTTCAACCTCCTGGTTTTCTCTCCATTGAGAAGAATGATCCAGGTAGAGTTAGAGTTTATCCTTGGTATACTATGACCTTCAGACTGGTAAAAACATTGCAAGTGTGGTATGAGCAGTTCAGGGTAGGGGAAGAGGTTTGTCTTCCTCCTGGACACCATACATGTATTAATGCTTCCAAAGGCTGAGTCTTAGAATCACTCCTCATAGGTCTAACTCAAAGCCAAATAGAAAGCCCATTAGTATCTAAATTCCCTGCATTAGCTATTCAGCCCTTTGGCCCTAGAAGATTTGATAGAAAAATAAAAAAGAGTGGGAGCAGTGGAATTGAAAAAAGATTAGCTACATGAAGGCGAGCACTAGGATGCCACCTCTGCTGGCATGACCTAAAAGCTCTGAACTCTCTACTTGATGTTCTTTCTCTGATTCCTGGGCGTCTCAGGAGCAGCCCACGCCTCTCCAAGGCCTCAGGATGTAAAGCTAAACTCAGATCCCAGATGACAGGCCCCACGGGGTCAGTGAATATGAGGGTAGACCCGGAGGCTTTGGCCATCACTGGCCACCAGGTGTCACTGCCACCTTGAGAACTGTCTCTCTAAAACACTAATGTCAATAGGCAGTCCCAGAGCAGGCAGTCAAGCCAGGCTGAGACTAAATTGTCACCAGCTTTGCCACTCACCTCCCTGCTTTCAGAGACATAGCCAGTGCCTCTCATACTCCTGCCTCTATTCCTTTAAACTGGTTATAGCACCTGGCCTGGGTCCACTTTTATGACTTTGTTTTCTATGATTTACCCATTCTAGGCTATGGGGCTGGCTGACAATAGGCAAGGTGTGCCCTCTATTCCCCTTCCCCACCTGCTCCCCAATCACTCCAGCCTCCTTTAGGTACTCTTCTAGAATCAAAGAAATAAAAAACTCAGGAGCTGCAGGTAAGGATAGAGAGGGAAAAGGAAGGAAGGAAGGAAGGAAGGAAGGAAGGAAGGAAGGAAGGAAGGAAGGAAGGGAGGGAGGGAGGGAGGGAGGGAGGGAGGGAGGGAGGGAGGGAGGGAGGGAGGGAGGAAGGGACCTTAACAACAGTAATTTCAGTGGGATGGTAGAAGTGGAATACTGATAGGAATGGGTTGAAAAGAAAATCTGATATGATAAAGGGAAGATGGTGACTAAGGCAACTCAAGATGATTTATTGTGAAGGGGAACAGAAAAATGGGGCAGTAGCTGGAAGAGAGCAGGAGTTGAGGAAAGTCTTTGTTTTTTACTTTTTAAGTGAGAGATATTTGTGTGTTGATGTAATAATCTTCTGGAAAAGGAGAAATTGAAGATGGAGAAGAGAGGGAATACTTGAAAGTAAAATGGTGGGATCCATTACCAATAGAAAGTGGGCCTTCGAAGCAGTTTCATGTGGGTAAAGATTCAGGTAAGTTGATAGATGTGATAGTGGGAATACAAAGGCAATCTGGTCTGACAGTCTCATGGGCCTGAATCCATGATGACTGAAATGTGACCAATGGAAAGGTGCTATTATCAAGGAGAAATGGGAGGTGGAAATATGACCAATACAGTCATGACTTCAAGCCCAAGTTTCAGCTTTTGCCAAGTATGGCATATTGTTGGTTGTCTTCTGTCTTTTGGGTGGCCTGGGTGAAGGCAAAAGGTTCAGAGGAAGCTAATAGAGAATACAAGACACCATCCAACAAATGGTAATGACCTCTGTAAATTTAGTCATGATTTCAATTTAGGATATAAATAACTCTTGGACACAAACTGTATCTCATTCATCACTATAGCCCTAACTCTATTAACTAATTTTAAGTATAAACTTTGGGCTAGGCCTGTGCTAGTCGGTAGTAACACAGATGAATGAGGCATGGCCTTAGCTCACAAAGGGCTGGAAGCATTTGAGAATTTATTTGCTAATTTAATTTAATTTAATTTAGCTTAACTTAATTATGTATATAATAAAGACTTTGTCCTTACCCAAAGAGAGATTTGGCCTTTGTCCACCATTCCTGAGAGGTAACCTATAAACTCTTAGAATTTCCTGAGTGATAGGAGTATCTTTGTTATTCATGGTGGGGGCCCCCTTAGACCACACCTTATAGTGTATAATACTGAGGTCACTCATGATGGGTTCCTTGGGCCACATGATATTAACTTGACCTCCAGGAAGGGGGGAATTGGAGTTTGAGTTCTACAAGATGATTGACCAATCAATGTCTATGAAATGAGACCCAAAAAAAACTCTGAACACCAAAGCTCAGGTGAGCTTCCCTGGTTGGGAATCTGTCCTGTGTTATTGTCACATATGGATGCCAGGAGGCTAATGCATCCTAAAGACAACTGAACTTTTGTGTTTAGAACCCTCCCAGACTCTATCCTATGCATCTTCCTTTGGCTTATTTTTCACTTGTATCCTTTCCCATAATACACCTGTAAATATAATAGCTTTCAATAAGTTCTGTAAATCCTTCCAAAGAATTGTCAAATCTGAGGGTGGTTTTGGGGAATCTCTGAACTTTCTGTTGGTGTCAGGAGTGAAGGCAGTCTTGTGGAGGACTGTGCCTTCAGACTTTGCAGTTAGAGTGACTCCATGTTTCATGTGATCTTAGAATTCAAAGGGATCTAGAGATCATGTAATTCAGCTCCATTCTATAGGCGAGAAAAGAGAGGTCTAGAGATGGGAAGTTACCCAAGGTCACATAATGGTATGACAGAGTGAGACTAGCCCCTGAGTGTCCTAAGTCCCAGCATGGTATGCTTTCCACAATATTCTGTTGTCACTTCAAATGTGAGGCTGAGCAAAGAAAAGCTTATCCCTGAGCCAGATTGGCTTTGCTACAAGGGATGTTTGCAGTAACCCCTATATTTAGGGAAGCTCATTCCTTATTAGGTTTTCTGCCTTGACTGATGGATTACTCCTTAAAATATTTAAGCTGCAACATTAATGTTTATAGAGTAAGGGGCTTATACCAAAAAAAGAACTAATGCTTTCTGTGAGGTGGAAACAATTTTTTGTGGATTTTCTCTTTGTTACTGAACGTTTATGCTTCAGAGATTATTTTCATATAATCTAAATTTTATTGCTAGAAGAGATCATGGCAATGTTTTTGTTCAACACTCATTTTACAGGCAAAGATGCTAAGGCACAGAAATAGGAAGAAATCTATCCAAGGTCACTTCATAATTCAGTGGCAAGGACAGGCTAAACTCAGGTAACAATAGGGACCTTTATTGAGTGCTTTGAGGTACTGTGACATATTTTAAGTGTTCTACTTCATTTGATTCTCATAACAACCCTAGGAGATAGGTGCTATTGTTCAGAGTTCTCCTGAGCAAGAGATAAAAATGGCCAAGGTCGCAAACCTAATAAATGGAGGGTCCAGGATACAAAGTTGGGTAGTTCTTGCTTCAAAGTCTACAATCTAAGTCACTACTATGTTCTACTTCCCTGTTTGAAATAAAATTTGAAAGAAAAATTTCTGAGAGATTTTCATTTACAAATGATAAAACTTGAACTCTAAAAAGGATAGTAACTTCCCCTCAATGTCACATAGCTAGGGAAGAGCTAGACTAGGACTCAGATTTTGGATTAAGAGTTCTTACTACTTTGTTATACAAAAGTTCAGTGGAGAGAAGAGTTTGGGGAAATCTTTGAAAAGTGAGGTATCTCCTGGATGGGACTAAAGATCCTTGGGCCCAGGGGGTCTTTGCCTTCCTTTGGACCATTCTAGAACCATAGAGCCTGAAGTTCCACAACAACTTCAATGTGTACTTCCCACTAGACCTGCAAAGGGGAGGGAAGAGAAAGAAAGGAAGGAAGGAAGAGAAGACTCCATATATCCTATTCAGGCCTATAGGTATCTGACCTCTGTTCCATCCTAGAGCCACCATAGTCTAGACTCTAGAGCAGTGGGCTTGGGAATGGTTCTTGGCTTTCCTGTGTCTCTTCCCAGCTGCTTACCTGTGGCTGCTGGGTGGTTAAGGGTCTCTGAGGAGACAGGACAGGGGTCCTAGACAGCAGCTGGTTCATCTTGCTGATGACTAGTTCGGTGATGAGTTGTTTGTCCTCCACCTGGTATTCCCCAATTAGCGGCATACTGCAGTCCATGACCTGGTAGAAGACAAGGCCCAGGTTAGAAAAGGGTCTGGAGACATTAAAGGCCTGGTACAGTATTTCAGAATAAGTAGGACTTAAGCCAACAGAAATAGGTTGGGAATAAAGCTGGTGTTGTTCTCTTCAGCTGAAAGCATGTTCCTTTGCAGAAAGAGGACCTTTGTCCCATCTTCCTTCAAACCTCTGCCATGGGCATCCGCCAATCTTCACCCAGGCCAGTGCTCAATGACACTGAAACGTTGGTTACTGAAGGTAGTGAGTGGAGAGAGGTAGAGAGCCAGATAGAGTATAGACCAGAAGGGCTCAGAAGTTTGCAAGCGAGGGGACCAGAAACAACTGAAGACCATTTCCTTAACGCTCCAGTTAGAAGCGGGCAGTTTTCATCTCTGACTTTTCACCCACACAAACTGTATCTCCACAGGTACTCTGACCATTGAATGACTAGACTCCTGCCTTTGCCCATGACCTGGGATGACTTCCTTTTTGCTCCAATCATGATCCTTCCTATATTCAAGGTCCAGATCAATGGTTTCCCACTTTAGGAAGAGCCTGCCTGCCCAGGATCACAGACAATGTATTCCAACTCTCATAAATGACGGATGACAAAACTGAGGCCCACCCAGAGAGGGGAGGTCTCACTATCTAGATTCTAGAAAGTTACATGTCAAGCAGACCATGGAGTAGCCCACTTTGGGATGGATCCGAACACTAACTCTCTGCAAATACCACCAACTCCGGGCAAGGAGCCTTTCCTGCGTGTTAGAAGACTGGGCAGAAATGTGTGTGAAGGATTCATACTGTCACTGACTTTCCCTTTAATACAGAAAAAGGAAGTCAGAAAAGTTGTGTTTGAAGACCAGACTGAATAAAGTGTCTCCAAGGCGCAGAGAGATGCTAAGAAGAATCTCCTGCATCCAGGAGACCTGATTTCTAGCCCAGGTTGAGACAATAATTCACTCTGTGGCCTTGGGCACAAGTTCATGATATGAGACCTCAGTTTTTCTCACCTGCAAAGTGAGTAGATTAGATTGAATGATTCTTTCTGAGACCAAGAATGGTAAAAAAAAAACACTACATTCTTCCCAGAGGAATGATACTTGGCTAGGAACCCAGGAACCCAGATCTGGTATCTCTTACCCATAGTGTGGGTCAGCCAAGCTGGTTGAAAGCAATAACTCCCCACTGGTGAAGGTGTGTTGCTATGCACATCCACTGGTTGTGTCATGTAGGAACCTTCCCATGGCCCAGGAGAGTCTAACCTAAATGTAGTCCAGGCCATTCACATAGTCATCAAACCAAGAGCTGGCTTCTAGCCTTGGGGGTTGTCTCTTACTAAGGTACTCCTTAAGTCATACTTACCTCAAAAATGTAGTCTCTCCCATCTTTGCCATGTACAGCTTTGACAGCACAGATGTCCAGGCCACCAAACATCTCAGAGCAGGTATCTACCCACAGCTTGTACCTGGAGGAGATGGGAAGATATCCTGAGGCTGGGTCATTAGCTCACATCCAGCCTGCTTTCTGGTCACACTCTCATTGCTGCCAGCTTCGATCACCACCCCTCTCCAGCCCTCCCTCCCTCCACTCCCATTAAGCATATTGCCTTATCTTCTGTGCCCTCCAGCTTTGCTCTCCAGATACCTGTCTTTTCAGGCTCAGAGCAGGCCTCATCAACTCTAGGTGGCCTTTCCTTGGCTATTCCAGCCCACATTAACTATTCCTTTCTTGGAGCTTCTGTGGTATGACCAGTCTTTATCTCCATAACTTAGCACATAACCTAGTCCTGCCTGATCTTGCTAACTGGCTGCTTGGGCCTTTGTGTTCTATCCATCCAGTCTGATTAGAGGTGCCCTTCGGGCAAGGCCCAATTCTTATAGCTCTTCATCTAAAGAAGGCCCCCTCTTGCTGTGCTAGGGACTGGACTCCTTTTTACACTCACCTGTCTGACATGGCGATCTGTTCCAGCATTGCAGAGCCAGTGTTTGTCTTCCAGTTTCCTGAGATCGATGTCCTCCTACAACAAGGTCCCGCCAGGATAGGACAGGCAGTAAGCCACCCAAGCAAGAGGAGGGCATAAAATTTTCCATATTTTTAGCTCACCACTGCTTTCCTCATCTGCTTCTCCCACAAACAGCCCAGGGCCCTGTTGCTAAGCCTAGAGCCTGGCTGCCTCTGCCAAACCTCCACCTGCTATGCTCTCCTCCTCTCTATAAGAGTCCAGCTCACTGCTCTAGCTCCATGGAGCCTTCCTGATCTTTCAGACAGATGAGCGCTTGCTCTCTTAAGAGCCCCTATAGGACTCTGCCTATACTTCACTTTCAATCTTATATCTATTTTTAACTTTAGTTATTTGATCTAAGTCTTCTGTCCACAAGTCTGTAAGCCACTTACGGGTATATAGTATTGTCTTGCATACTCAGCAACCTATCCACTAAGTATCTGGGCTGACTTCATACAGTAGTCCCCTTGATCCATGGTTTAATTTTCCATGGTTTTAGTTACCTGTGGTCAACCAAAGTCTGAAAATATTGAATGAAAAAATTCAGAAATAAACAGTTCATACGTTTTAAATTGTGCACTGTTCTGAGCAGCATGATAAAATCTATCGCTCTGTCCCACTCAGGATTTAAATCATCCTTTTGTCCAAGTATCCATGCTGCATGTGCTCCCCACCCATTAGTCACCTTGGTTATCAGATCAGCTGTCGTGGTATCACAGTGCTTTTGTTCAAGGAACCCTTATTTTACTTACTAATGTCTCATTCATCTCACTTCATCTTATCACATAGGCATTTTATCATCTCACATCATCACAAGAAAGGTGAGTACAGTACAATAAGATATTTCAACAGAGAGACACCATAATCACATAATCTTTATTGGAGTATGTTATTATAATTGTTCTATTTTATTATAGTTATTGTTAATCTTTTACTGTGCCTAATTTATAAATTAAATGTTATCATAGTTATGTAGGTATAGGAAAAAAACATAGTATATATAGAGGTTGATACTATTCATGGTTTCAGGGATCCACAGATAAAGGGGGACTACTGTATATACAAACTGAATTCTATTGATCCTGAAACCTCCTCAGAGTTCTGTGACTATCTCCCAATGGCTTCTGTACTAGCTCACTTATTCATTCATTCAACAATTGGTTTTTGAGAGCCTGCAGTATTAGCAATATGACTCTGGATAAGTCAGTTAACCTTTTCAGGCTTAAGTTGTTTCATCCATCAAATGGACCTGTTCTCTGCTATGCCCTCTGCACCCTCCATCTATGAGCCTGTGTTAGAGTCAACTAGTCTTGGGCTAAATATGAGGCAGATAACCTGATTTCTGGTTTTGGATTTGCTCTTGACTGGCTGGGTGACCTTGGGTGAATCACTTCACCTAACTGACCCTCTCTTATCCATGTGTAAACATAAAGTTATTTTATAATTTTAAATAAACTGTAACATACCAAAAATATGTATTTTTAATTATTAATCTTTACTCAGATACAGTCAAGAGGATGGGGATGGCCTAAGGGACAGAAAAGTCCTTCTCACACCACTGATAGGGACCTTCTTATGCTGTCTTTATCACTCACTAGATTGGATGTGTGAGTCTCCACTCAGCAGTTTCCAGGAGTATCCTCCCTAGATATCTGATTTCAAATACTGAGAAACCTAGTACAGCTAGTTTTTCTGAGCCCTGAGATGCAGTGAATTGAGTGATGTGGTAATAACAACTCCTCACACTCCTAGTACTGACTGCTTTCCAAGATTCTTCCTTCCCAAGCCCATCACCAGAACCTCATTGCAAGCCCCCTGTTGTGAACAGGCTGGGATCCTTGCTTCCACTTTACAAAGAGATTAAGACTCACAGGTTGGATGACTTGTCCAAGATTATATGTCTAGTCGAAGTAGATATAAGATAAAAATCCAGGTCTCTTTATTCCCTCTTTGTGCTACATTTACCTCTACACCCCACTCAGAAAAAGCAAGCTCAGAAAAAACAAGCAACTCACAGTGGAGTGGCTTGAAAAATCTGAGTAGCAATACAAAGACAGATCATATGAAAATAACACTGTCTTCCTAACACTGGTATTTTACAAGTGTGTTGCTGTGACAGGCTGGGTTCCTCAAGGGCAGAGGCAGAGAGTTATTCATTTCCATGTCCCTAGAACAGGGCCATAGTACATAGTTTCTGATAACAGGGTTGTCAGAAACTTTGAATGAGCAATAATAATGTCCCTTACACTTCACACCTTTCTCTAATAACAGGATGCATGGCACAGATCCACACAGGCTACCTGGGGCATGTGGGAACAGAGGGGACACCGAGACTCGCAGGACATCTGACCTCCACAGAAGGACCCAAATTATTGCCTAGTGAGAGTGGGGCAGGAACAGCACCTTCTTTACACCGAATATGTCTGCCCCTGGATTTCTAGGGTGAGAACTGAGGGAGAAGGAAAGAATTTCAAACTTTATCTTGGCTATTGCCAAGCCAATTCCTTCTTCTGAGAGCAAAGGGATAGCCAAAAGTTTGGGGAAGAAGAGCCAAATAACTGTCTGTCCCCTGCAAATAAAAAAGGAAGTAAATAATTGCTAAAGCTGCTCTGGTTGCCCACCCTTTATCAATAGTTGGGATTCTCTTATGCTTCATTTAAATTGCTTTTGGAAACCCTAACCCTTAAAAATGTGGTGTGTCTCCTTTTTAAGGATAAAGACACTCCAGCTTCATTGTCAAAAATTTTGTGTTTATTTAGGAGATTTTAACATTAAAGGATAGGAAATCTGCTTTCTTATTGGCTGAATATATTAATTTTCTGCTTTAGATAGTATTTTTACAATGGTATTTTAAATTATCCCTTCTTACATTGTGCATAATTTTAAAGCAACCCTAAATTCCTTTCTGAAGCAGAAAGACTACAAGTAAAAATTATAAACTTTCAAAAAGTAGGAATACAGTCAATAAAGGAAAAAAAATTCGATGCCTCAATTCTCTATAAGAGTTGTTCCCTGAATACTTATTGGGTGCCCACTACACACCTACTGCTGCATAAGACAGTGGTTCTGCAGAGGTGATTCTAACATTTCTGCTCAGTGAGATCAGAGGAGAGTGATTCAAATCACATATGTGAAAAGGGCTAAACTATAGCTATGAGAAGGAAGTATAGGGAAAGGGCTCCTTACTAATTCCAGGGGTGGGAAGAAGAAATACTAAAAAGGGAATGAAGGAAGAGAAATGGAAATGATGGGTAAAGGAAAGGGAAGTTATTCAAACCTGAAGTCTGCTGAAGTCATGAGTAGCAAAGATCAAATTCATATACTATAATGTTCTGTCTTTGTAAAAAAACAAACAAAAAAACTACCTAAATTTTTTTTTTAAATGGGAGATTAAGATTGCCAAAACTGGAATTATAACCCATTTGCATTCTTATGTACTAGTATATTATGGAAGACCTGGTAGTCTTGAAATCTTTTCTTTTTCTAAATTCTAATAGTGGAAACCTTTAACTTTCCATTTGGCAAATGGACACAGTTATGTAGCAAAGTCATCATTCTCATAACAACTAGGCTTTTAATGGCTCTATAGTGTTTCTAAGGCTATATATTTACATCAGGAGTTTCTTAACTTTTTCTGTGCTCTGGCAGCCTGGTGAAGCATGTAGATTCCTTTCAATTATAAAATATAAGATGTGTAAATGTATAAAATAAAGTACACAGGAGAATAAAAATTCAATTATTTAAAGTAATTATCAAAATAGTTACCAAAATATTAAACAAACAAATCTGTGATTAGTCAAAATGTTTTTTTATAAATAACAAATATATTTACAGGGGTAAATGTAGTGGCAGGTCTAATAACTACCATGATTCTTTAGTAGTGATGACAGTAATTGTATTTAGAGATATCTGTCACAACTGTATAAAAATACAAGAACCTCTGTGATTACCTGTAGTGACAAAGTCACTCATGCTACTGCTGCTACTATAGCCTGTTGTCTTCGTTCATAACTAGGGAAAATGCTCAATTTCATTTAAAGGCAAATAAAAATAAATATTAATGTTATTTCTCATCTTAGTTCATGGACCCCCACTCCTCCCTGGTTTGAAAGGAACCCAGGCTAAGACTCCCTGACTTAATGGCACCCTCTCTCTGTTCTCTGCCTTGTGGGCCAGATGAGGTTTAACTGAGTACTGGCTGTTAAGTGGAGGCTTGGATTCTCCTCTGAGCTGAGGAGAAAGTGAAGAGTATCTGCTGGGAACCCACCCCACTCACATGTAAGCCTTGTAATTGTTGCCTATCTTCTGGACCCGGATGTCATACTTGGCGTCAATGAAAGGCTCTGCTGTGGCGTAGGTCTGGGTGAGGGCTACCACGCTAGCAATGTCCTGGAAGTCGTAGTGGTTTTCCACTTTGACCTAATTTTGGAGCAAGGCAGAGAGGGAAAAAAGGAGACATACACATACACACACACAGAGTCACAAGGATCCAAGGCCTCCAAACCCATCAAGATTTTTCCATTCCAGTTGCAAGCCTGAGTGCCACATCTTAGGAGAGTCCTCTCTCCAGCTTCCTTTCCTAGGCTCAGGAGCTACACTTACTGCAAAAGGCCCAATGGACCAAGCAGGTGGCCTACACTCGGCTTGTTGAAAAGGCCTGTTTGGGTAACACTCATGGTTTCAGAGGAGCCAAATCATGGAAGAATTAATCAATAACAGAGGGAGAATAGTCCATAACCGGACTCTCTGAAAAGTACCCTTCTTGGCCTCAATTCCAAAGCACAGCAGGCCCCAGCCTTACCTTGCCCATGCCTGAGTGAGCATGGCCAATCTTCACCACCACAGGGAATGTGGGCAATGTCAGCTGAAAGCAGAGGAGAAAAGAATGAATTGGTCAGAGTGTGCCTGTTTTTCTGTGAAATGTTACAAATATTTTTCTTGGGAACACCCTTGGAAGGGCCTTTTAAAAAACTAGTCCAACCTATGTGCTTTACAAATACAAAAAACTGAGGCCCATAGAGTGACAGTAACTTGCTAAAGGTCCCAGCATGTTAATGGCAGATCTATAAGAACTCTGTTTTCCTACTTGGTACTCTACATCTTTAAAACTAATTGTTTCAATCTTCTCTGCATTAGACAAACACAGGGCAGGACTGGAGAATTGGAAAAAATGCATCTTTTTTAAAATATATTTTTATTGATTTCAGAGAGAAAGGGAGAGGGAGAGAGAGATATAAACATCAATTATGACAAGGAATCACTGATCGGCTGCTTCCTGCATGCCCCCTACTGGGGATGGAGCCCGCAACCCTAGCATGTGCCCTTGACCGGAATCGAACAGGTGACCCTTCAGTCCACAGGCCAATGTTCTATCCACTGAGCAAAACCGGCTAGGGTGAAAAAAATGCATCTTTGAAAGGGTGAATTTTACTGCATGCAAATTGTACCCTAGTAAACGATAATTACAAAAGGAATATATCTTTGGAATCTAATGTCCCTTTTGTCATGTCCCTCTTAGT
The DNA here is from genome assembly GCF_000147115.1 of Myotis lucifugus. Taxonomy (NCBI): domain Eukaryota; kingdom Metazoa; phylum Chordata; class Mammalia; order Chiroptera; family Vespertilionidae; genus Myotis; species Myotis lucifugus. The sequence continues at coordinate 13,511,448 of NW_005871056.1, forward strand.
ATCCTCCCCTCCCGCTCAAACATCTAGCTTTCCTATACTGAACCTATCTTTTCTCCACATTTCACAGTCTCTTCATTGCTCACCAACACCCCAAGCTCAACCAACAAACAGTCTAGTACAGTGAAGGCAAACTCATTTTTTTGGTTGATTTCTTTGTTAAATGGCATTTAAATATATAAAATAAATATCAATAATATAAATCTTTGTTTTACTATGGTTGCAAATATCAAAAAATTTCTATATGTGACACGGCACCAGAGTTAAGTTAGGGTTTTTCAAAATGCTGACAGGCCGAGCTCAAAAGGTTCGCCATCACTGGCCTAGTATGTTTTTTCTGCCCAGCTTGGGGTTTGGAAGAGAGCTGACATAAAAAGTCAACATGTTTGTAATTTGAAAGAGATCCTTATGAGGGTAAATTCTACTTTGAGGTAGTTGTATTTTAACAGACAAATAATAAAAACTTAAAAGAACTACTCTCCAAACCTACCTTTGCCCCCACCTTGTATAAGACATGGTCTCTCCAGTGAGTAGCAACATGAGATAGGAATCAGTAGGCTACTATCTGAAGAGGCTTTGAGGTCCCAGGTTTATGCTAGGTAATGAGATACTCTGTGCTTTGAGCTCACACCAAATGCACTGTCCTCGGCCATCTGCAGTCTGAAGCTCTGGGTATGGGAAAGGGTTTCTAAAGCACTGGCTGCTTTCTCTGACATCTCTCCCCACCCCCCAGCCGACAGAGCCAAGACACACACACACACACACACACACACCCCAACTTTCTCTGTCTTATTCCATTACTGTTTACTGTTGCTTTGGAGCCTCCTAAATAGGGCATTGAAAACACTTCCTGCAGCTGAAAGAAGCCCTGAGAAGCTTGTCTCATTCCCAGTGTGCAGCTCAGCAAGGGGTTCGTCCTTCTCTGTCACTGTCTTTTGCCTGTTGTAATTCTGTCTGCCTCTCGATGACTCTGCCTGTCTCACTCTTTCTGTTTGTGCCTCTCCTCACTCTTGTTCTTTCTGCCTGAATCACAGTCCCTTGGTCTTCTGCCTCTTGCATTTGTCTTTGTTGTGCTTTCTTTTTGCCGTTACACCATCCCCTCTCCCAGTGCCTTCCCTCCACTTCTGGGAGGCTTAATTGCTCAGGCACGGAAATGGAAGCTAAGGGCTTCTCCTGGCTTCCCTCTTCATTTTATTGAGGCTGCCAGTCAGGAGGGCTGTGGGTCCTGTAGCTGCGGGTGGCTTACAGCCAAAGGCGGGCGGAGCCCACAGGGCGGGATTGGCCCTAGGTCCACCTCATAAAGCCTAGGGCGAGGGGCGTGAGACGTTCTGAAAGTGCCCTGGAGAGTCTGTTTGATCCGACAGACCCCACAGGCTTAGTTGGGGTTCTGCAGTGTCATGCCCCGGAGCCTCCAGACCGTGTGGAGCTGGGCGCTGTTGCTGCGGCTGCTGGCATTGCTGCGGCCGCCAGGGCTGGGCGAGGCGTGCAGCTGCGCCCCCTCGCACCCCCAGCAGCATGTCTGCCACTCCGCGCTTGGTGAGTCCGGAGGCCTGGGAGGTACACAGCTGGGGGTGGTTGTGTGTGATTAGTACGGGGCATTGCTGTAGACCTGTAGTCTGGAGGGAATGGGAGGAGCTCAAATCCTGCACCAGCTGCCTCCGGTTGGGGTTGATGGGCAAGGCCGGCACCATAGCAACCTTGCAGGGGCAGAGCTTGGCTGACTTGTAAGGAAATTAAGACTGTGTAAGGGGCCTCCATAGCGGCCCCCTCACCCCTGCCTACTGTCATTGAACAAGTCACTGGAACTATCCTGTGATTATTCTGAACTACTGGATGGGGGGAGGGGAAAGCCAGCGCCAGGAGGTTGGGCTTTCCTTATAAACCTCCCTGTGTCCAAGCCTACATATAACTGAGCCATCATACACTCACACCAATACACATCTTTTACCCTTTCTCTTCCCTCTGCCTGGAATGCCCTTCCCCCCATCCTTAAATTCCTGGCAAACACCTATTCATTCTTCAAAGTCTCACTCAGGTATCCCCTTTTCTCTGAAGCCTTCCTGACTCCTTGGTGCTACTATGGCATTTTTAACATTTTTGTGCTTCTACTATGCTGTGCTATTGTTTGCAAATGTGTTCTCCACTAGACCAAGAGTTCTGCAGGATAGAGGACCCTGTCTTAATCACATCTATGACCTGGTACCTAGTGTTAGGCCAGGCACAGAGGAAGAACTTCATGAACAGTTTTTGATTAATTACCAAATGGCAAAAGATGAGCTACCTCTGTGCAGGGTCAGATCATTTATTAATTCAATAAACATTTGGGCTCAAGATACCAAAACTCTGGGCAGGCTCTGTTTTAGTCCTTGGGCTACATCAATAGATGACCACACTGACCTACCCTCAATGGGCTCCTTCTCCCTCCTCTATCCTGATGCCCACCCCCAGTCCCTGGTCTGTGAGCTAGACTCAAAACTAGCAAGTAAAGTGTAGAGACTGTAGGACCTAGTAGGCCTGCCTGCACAGGAGTTTCCAGGTCCCCACTCTCTCATATCCTCCTCCTCACAATCCAGAATTCTCCTACAAAATTCTCCAGGGGCCCCAGGCCATCCACATCCCAAATTACCCCCACAGGTTGCTGAAGGTCCCCTCTTTTGCTTCCTATGCAGTGATCCGGGCCAAGATCTCCAGTGAGAAGGTAATTCCTGCCAGTGCAGATCCTGCTGACACTCAAAAAATGATCCGGTATGAAATCAAACAGATAAAGGTACATGGGGACAGGACAGCACTTTTACCTTCTGGGCTTTGGGGGGGGGGGGTTAGGGTGTGTGTTTTGGGAAGGGTGGTGCTTATAGGTCAGGCAGTCTGGCTCAGTGATCCTGGATGTTGATGCTAAAGTGGAAGTGGATGACATTTTGGGAATACGGCCCACAGAATCTGAATGACAGTGCAGGACAGACCCTCAATGTCCCTCTAGTCCTATAGCTGCCTGTGCATGGGGCTTCTGGAGGTACCTCCCCTCTCACTGGAATAAACCAAGGTTTTTTTTAAAAAGAGAAATGACCCAGTTAGGCCATCTGTGTGCATCAAATCCTGAACTAGACATTTGCTTAATTTCTTTAGACTGAGAAATGAGAAATTTTCCCTGTTAAAATATAAAGTTCACTCATTGACCTAATATAATACTGCTTTTTTGTAATTGTCTTTCAGATGTTTAAAGGGTTTGAGAAAGTCAAGGATATCCAGTATATCTATACACCTTTTGATTCCTCCCTCTGTGGTGTGAAACTAGAAGCAAACAGCCAGAAGCAGTATCTCTTGACTGGTAAGTTAAAGAGCAGCAAGTGGCCCCAATAGTCTCTGTCCTAAGGAAGGCAGCCAAGGAGGAGCCAGGGCTGCCCTTGGGCAGCAAGCTGAGCAGGTAACACATTCTTGGGTATAAAACAGAGCTGTGTTACTTACTAAGAGGCAACCTCTGAATCAGGAGGGGCCTTGGTTACCTCCCTTTCAATGCAAGAATCCTCATTACAGTGACCTTGGCCACTGTTTCACTATTTTAGGAACAGGTTGCTCTCACAGCCTAGGGTAGCTGGTTCCATTTTCAAACAGTTTTAATTGGCATACGATTTTTGGTATCTTGAGCCCAAGTCTGCCCCTCTGAAACTGCTCTTTGTGGATTCAGCTCTGCCCTCTGCTCTATGATGATGCATCAGAGGCCTGAGGACAATAGATGCAAGCACTCTAACTTCAGGTCTGCTGGCCATCTTCTCCAATGGGATATTGTCCCTGTCCCTTTCCTGTCATAGTACAGGACAATGAGCTGGACACAACACTACAGGAAAGGTCTTAATTTCACATAGTAAAGGAAAATTGTGTGTGTGATCCCCTCTCCCTCAACACACACATTATAGTTACTGTAGCCTCTGATGGCATTAGCTTTAGACAGCCACACTGGATCATACCCCTGACTCATAGTGAGTCTGTGTGGCTAACTCACACCCCAGGCCCTATTAGGGGGTAGAGTAAAGCACAAACTCTAACAGGAGCCTTGAGTCTAACATGGTTCTGTTTCCACGAACTTGGGCCCAGGTATAACTACTTGCAATTATAGAAGGTATTCAGCTGGACTGTGCCCCTCCACCTTTGCACAGGATAGTCCCAATGTTCAGAAGTCTTTTCCCCAACTTGTCTGGCAGGTAAACTCCATGCTGAATTGGTTGGGATAGAACAATTAAAGAACCACATAAAACTATGACTCTATAAGTGAGTGAATGCTATACTATAGTATTTTGTAGTTCAGGAAGAAGGTATTTATGTGCTTATAAACAGTTAGGGAAGCTTCATTGTGTAAGTGAGATCTAAATTAGCCCTGAAGGATGAAAAATGCTTAGAAAGGCAAGGAAAAGAAAAACACAGCAGATAAGGAGAAATTCCACTATCTGTCCACCCACTCAGCAATGAATGACCACCTACTTGCTGCCAGGCCTTGGACAGGAGAGTGGAGACTCAGTCACAAGTCATAGTCCTCAAAGAGCTCATAGTCCAAACTTGACTCTTGAGAACTCATAAGCATTGAAGGACACACTGGAAGGGGCTCCCCAGCTCTAAGAATGTGGAATTGTGCTGATCTGGGAGCCTCTGGATGAGAGAGGCAGAGGCAGAGCATGCCACTGAGCCCTCCACATCCCAGGACTAGCAGATGAGGCCATTCCTTCCTTCCTAAGTACCTACCTTCTGTGTGCTTAGCCCACTGCTAGGCACTGTGGTGCATCAGTCAAAGCAAGAGGCATGCTTTCTGCCCTCAAGGAGGTCAAATCTAACCAAGGATGAAAATAAATGACAAAACACAGGTCTAGTGAAAAGTCATCAGAGATGTCCATGCTCTTCAAGAGAAGTCACAAACTCTTTTGCCTAATGGTGAAAGTCCTTTGTGACCATAACACTGCTGACCTCTCCAGTTTTGTCTCCTGCCACTTATCACTGAGTTTCCAGCCCCTCATTTTCCCCAGAGCCAAACTAAACTACTTGCAGTTATAGAAGGTATTCTGCTGGGCTGTGCCCCTCCACCTTGTACAGGAAGTCCCAATGTCCAGAAGTCTTTCCCCCAACTTGTCTGGCAGGTAAACTACTAACCATCCTTTCAAAGCCCAACAGGAGCATCATCTTCTCTTAGACAGCTTCCTTGCCCCCTGCCCCTTCCACAGAGATAATTGTGATTTCCTTTGTTCTTATACTGCATCTTTTATATAAACACTATAGGCCCGGTGCACGAAATTCGTACACTGGAGGGGTGTCCCTCAGCCCAGCCTGCACCCTCTCCAGTGCACAAATTTCATGTACCGGGCCTCTAGTGTTTATATAAAAGATTTGGGACCCCTCAGGGGATGTCTGACTGTCTGTTTAGGCCCAATCCCGCATTGGGCCTAAACCAGCAGTCAAACATCCCTCTCACAATCCGAGACTGCTGGCTCCTAACCGCTCACCTGCCTCCCTGCCTGATTGCCCCTAACCACTTCTACCTGCCAGCCTGATCGCCCCTTAACCACTCCCCTACTGGCCTGATTGATGCCTAACTGCTTCCCTGCTGGTGCGATTGCTCCCAATTGCCCTCCCCTGCCAGCCCGATAGCCCCCAACTGCCCTCCCCTGCCGGCCCTATGGCCCCCAACTACCCTCCCCTGCCGGCCCTATGGCCCCCAACTACCCTCCCCTGCCAGTCCAATGGCCCCCAACTGTCCTCCCCTGCCGGCCTGATGGCCCCCAACTGCCCTCCCCTGCCGGCCCTATGGCCCCCAACTGCCCTCCCCTGCTGGCCCAATCGCCCCCAACTGCCCTCCCCGCTGGCCCAATCGCCCCCAACTGCCCTCCCCTGCCAGCCTGGTCACCCCCAACTGCCCTCCCTTGCAGGCCTGTTCGCCCCCAACTTCTCTCCCCTGCTGGCCTGATTGCCCACAAATGCCCTCCCCTGCCAGCCATCTTGTGGCGGCCATCTTGTGATGACGTGGGGGTGGCCATCTTGTGATGATGTGAGAGTGTTGCGCAAGGGCGCAAGGACCACCTAGGCTTTTATTAGTGTAGATAACAGTATAATTTTTGCCTATTTATCTGTCTGACCTACTTGTTTTTAAGCTCCTTGAGATCAAAGATCCTACCATATTTATTTCTGCATTCATGGTACCAGGTCTAGTAGTTGCTCAGTAAGTAAATGAATGACTAAAGTTCTAAGAGATGTGAGCTAGCATGGTCAGGGATGGCTTTGAGGATGAGGTTGTACTGAAAAGGGTCTTTGGAAGATAGGAAACTATTTGATAAGTAAAGAAGGGGCACTTTCCCATAGAGAAGGAGAAAGACATACCAATATAGGTATCAATGGAGCAGAAGACTGGCCTATGTAGATATTGGGAAGGGTTGGAAAGGGGAAGGGCCCTGTTATTTATTGAGCATCTTCTATGGGCCTACTACTGTGCCAGAAGCTTTACCAAATATTCTCTCATTTAATCCTGACAATAACCTTATCATTCTCATCTTCCAGTTGAGAAGTTACATGACTTTCTTAAGGTCACACATCTAGTAAATGACAGAAAAGAAAGGGGTTTCACTAAGAATCTCCCTTTATAGCCCATGTTTTCTCTGCATCACACTAAAGGAAAAGGCCTTTATCCCACAACTCTCCTTTGTACAAACATAATCTCTGATATAAAGATTATAGAGATATTTTTGGTCCCTTAATTGAGTCTTATGTCACCACTGCCACCAAAAAAAACACACACACAAAACAAAACCAAAAAACAACAAAAAACACACACATTAAAGAGGCTGCAATTCTGGGCTCTTCAAGGATCCAGACTTCTGGAGTTTCACAAACATATTCCTCATGCTAGGTTCTCCTCTATCTCCCTTTGTAGGTCAGGTCCTCAGTGATGGAAAAGTCTTCATCCATCTGTGCAACTACATTGAGCCCTGGGAGAATCTATCCTTTTTGCAAAAAGAAAGTCTGAATCACCACTACCATCTGAACTGTGGCTGCCAAGTAAGAGGATGTCCATTTCTAAGGTCTTTGGTGGGGGGTTGGGGGGGGGAGGGTCTTGAGCCTTTCAGCCTCACCTTTAATGGCACCTGCTGATGGTACTTCTTCCTTCATGCATGCATTTATTCATTTACTATAGTATACTTGAGATATGCCATGGATCAGGTACTGTATAAAGTTAGAGATGGGAAAGCAAGATGATCCATAGTCCCTGATCTCAAAGTACTTAACATTTTGGCAAGGAAGGTGGCATCATATAAGGCAAACTGAAATAGTATAGCTACCATTTTAACAGAAATTACTCTTAATCAGGCCCTCTAATGGTCAATTTATTTTAAATATTTTAATGTAGTCTTTAGAACAAATGTATGAATAATTAAGATTTCCATTTTAAAGAAATGAATGCTCTAGAAAGTAATTTTCTCAAGGTCAGTGGTAGAGTAAGGACCCTCAGGTTTGTCTGACTCCAGAAATGCCATTAGAGAGGCAAAACTATGTGGGAAACCATGGGGAAGGAAAACTTGGGGAATTTTAGAGACTAAGAAGGACTTCATAAGGCTAGGGCATTTGAGCTAGGTTGTAAGGATGTATATGAATCTGAAAAAAAATTGTAGAAAAATGACACCCTACTCACTTTGATGTTGTGTTGTTATGACTCTAGGTCACCACCTGCTATACAGTGCCCTGTACCATCTCAGCCCCCAACGAGTGCCTCTGGACAGACTGGCTGCTGGAACGGAAACTCTATGGGTACCAGGCCCGGCATTATGTCTGCATGAAGCATGTTGATGGCACCTGCAGCTGGTACCAGGGACGCCTGCCCCTCAGGAAGGAGTTTCTTGACATAATCCAGCCCTAGTAAAGAACAATGACCACCACATTCCTTCAGGAGTTCTGAAGAACAAGCCAGTTCTTCCTCTCTACAAAGCTCTGGCTATCACCACTTGCCTCATTGCTGCCAGCCAAGGGGAAGTACCAAGTGGACAGTCTGGCTAGTGTTAGAACAGGGCTAGGGTATGTTACAGCTTGTGCCTGAAACCCCAGCCCAAACATGTCAAAGGCTAGGGAAAGTATCCTGCCCTCAGCCCTTCTTTCCTGCCTCCCAAACCTTTTTCTTCTAGCCAATACCTGTTACTGAAAGTTTTGATTCTGGATTAGAATCAAAATAGTTCTGGCCAGAAATATTCCCTTTTCTCTCTAGGAAAATGTATTTTCTCTTACCTTAATTGATCTAATAGTGAAGAAATGGTGAATGCTATTCATATGAGATAGTGTAGCTATCTGATGTACAACACCAGAAGACAGGTTGACAGTATCATAAACAGGCTGATTTGGAAGAATGAAAAGACCAGCATAGTATGGCTGTGTATCCTCTACTCCAATCTCAGCTCATCTTGATCCTCTCTTACACTTTCATTTGTTTGGGGAAGTGACTTACAAGGGCATAGAATCACTCAATATGAGACCTACAATGGCCTAACCTCCCACTACACGCTGTAATCTCCTCTGTCCCATTCCTGGCAGAGGGTCTGGCCCCCTAGCACACCTCTTTGGATAAGAATAGACTTAGGTATTATCTCTGCAGGTTAACTACCATTAATACCTTCACCTGATGTCCATAAGTCTTCTTTTATGTTTCTTTTAGAAAGTCCTTCTCTACTAGATTACTAATGTCTTCATTCCTACTTCAAAACTTTTTTTTTAAGCCAGAAAAGCCTAGAGTTGAAATTCTCCTTTAGATTTTAACACATCAGAGAGATCTCAGGAGGTCTTCTTTGGAGGGCAAATTTCAGGATAGAGAACAAGAGAGAAATAACACAAGGGCTCTTGGGGGAAAAGGATGGTAGATTAGACAATATACTTTGCAATTTTTTCAAAAAAAATTTTGTGGTTAGCCCTGCTAAATATTACAGCAAGAAAAATCCAGCTTTGCTCCCCATCCTTCCTTCAACTCAGTCCCCCTACCACTGTGTATTGGACTCCCTGAGAACTCCAAGCATAGATCTCTTAAGCCCTGATGTTGGTCTCAAGGATTTATTAAGGACAAGAGCTTAAAGTTCCAGAGCCTCTCCCTGGGAAGCTCTACCTCTAAGGAGGTAGTTCTATTCAAGGCTCAAGGTTGTTGTTATTTGTTTTCTATACGTTGTTTGATGAGAAGCAAGGCCATGCACAATATGCCAGAAGAAGGCTCTTGATTCACAGAAATGGTACAAATGTAGTTCCTTTTTGAGAAGGGAGTAGAGGGTAACAAACATAATCTCTGTCCCAGAGTACAACTAGAATGCTATGGCAGAGAGTCTCCATTGGTGAGTTAAGCATGATCACCAACTGACCATGCAGGCCTGGGGCAGAGAGTGTGGAGATAGAGGGGAAGAAGAGGGAGCGAGCTCCAGGTCTCCATGGAGGAAAAACCAATCAACCATGCCATCTCTCTGCCCCTTCTGATATCCTAGGATGGCCTCAGAGAAGGCATAATGTTAACCCAGTCTTCTCACAATCTTGACAAAGCCAAGGGAATGAAAGGCCTTGGTAATAATAGCAGGAATAACACCTGACATCTGAGGGATGCTTCACATTTTCCCAGAAGGCTATTACTTAAATTTTGTACCAAATTCAAGATCCTGGTTAGGAACAATTATGCCCATTTGACTTTCCAGTTGGGAAAGTGACACAAAGTGAGTAAATTTAACTAGTCCAATGACATGTGGCAGGGCCAGGGCTAGAATCCAAAGAGTGGGATCTTTTGATTACTGACCCATAGGTTTGTTATTTTCTCAGCTTGATAAAATGGCTTGTTTCTGCTCTTCCCTATTCTGTCTCCAGATTTTAGAGACAAGGGACTATAAGCTAAAATACAGCCACTCTGGCCTCACAAAGCAGGTCTGCAGTTCAGCTCCAACTGGGGTTAAGATACTAAAACCCTCTTCAGAGCCCCACAGTTATAATGTGAATAAGTTCAGAGTGGAAATAACAGAGACTAAAGTCCCCACCTGATCACCTACCATCTCTTTGTGGTTGGGGTAGTATGTCTGCTCAATTAGTGGGAACTTTTCTCCTCCCAATGTCTTGTAGATGGCCACCAGCTGGGCAAACTGTAAAAGAGAAACAAATGTTTCAGCTTATCTAGACAACTTATAGAACAGACAAAACAGCAATCTATCAAAAAATATTTATTGAGCATTTGCTCTGTTGAGGAATTTGTGCTCTGAGGATATAAAAGAGGTGTACAATTCCTATTCTCAAGGAACATATTCTTTAACTGAGAAAATGAGAGAGTGAGCTAACATTCATTCAGTACCTACTCAATTTTAATGATAATTCATTGAAGCCTCATATTAAAATGAGGAACTGGGTACTTTATCATCTTCATTTTACACATAACACTCAGAGAGGGTACAAAAGTTGCCTAAAGTCACAGAGCTGCAAAGAGGTGAAGCTGAGATTGAAATTTGGTTCTCTAATTCTAAACACCTGCATCTCTAGAAATGGCAAGTGATGAAGCTGGATAGGTAACATGGGCCAAGTTTGGGAAGTTTAAATGCCAGGCAAAGAAACAGTATCTTTTCCCTATAGGTAGTATGAAATAATCAGAGTTTGAGCAGGGGGGTAATGAATGAAGCTGTTCTTCAGGAAGATTTTGATGGTCCTGGTATATAGGATAGACAGACTCAGTCTTTGTGGGACTTACTACTCATCTAAGAACTGAACTCAACTAGCCCCTTCACCTATGAGAAACCAGAACAGCTCCATGAGGAAGAGGTGAAGTATGCATACTTACAGTGTCAGGGTTGAAAGGCCTTTGGCAAATATCTAGCATCCTCTGCTCCCCTCCCCTACAATTTTATAAGTGAAGAAGCTGAGACCCAGTCAAATCATTTCCCCAAGGTCACATGGTTGAGCCAGATTCATAGTTAGGTCCCTTTATTCTCAATTCATAACTCTTTCTATTCCTCCAAGTAGCTGCCTTTCAGTCTCTGCAGAAACCATGCTCTTCACACAGGAAACACAGGTTACTTCCCTACTCAATCCATTCACACACACCACACACACCTATCCCCAGTACACTGGCAGCAGGGGTAATCCAGCATCCTTCCTCTAGTGCTACTGGGTTACTTCACAGTCTAAGCCCCAATTTCTGGAACTGCTAGAAGGAAAAGTTGCCAGATCAAACCTGCCTTCTATTTATCAGAGAAAGGAAAGCTAGAACATTTTTCCAAAGCTTAGATCCTGTTCTCTATAAGGAATGTTGGCACATGAGCCTGGGGGGAAAGAGGCTGAAGTAATAAAAGCTCAGAACTGGGTTATTAGAAAACTGGAGTCTTCTGATTCTTGTTCTGCCTCTAACTTGCTAGGTGTCCTTTGGCAAATGATTTCTCCTCTCCAGGCCTCCTTTTCTTTATATACAAAATGAGAGAAATGAACTTGATCAGTTCCTCAAACTTTTTACCACAAATAACATCCTTTATTATATTTCCTCCCAAACTCCATCATCAAACTGCAGTTTAAGTGATCATCTCTTGTGGTCCTTTTGCGGGAAAAGAGAATTTTGTTACTGTTTTTGAAATGCTGGAAAATGTTGAAATTTCTGCATCACTTCCTTAGTGATTGGTTGGTGACTCTAGATCTCTAAACATCCACCAGGACTAAAAGCATGATTCACAGACGCGCAAGCCCCTAGGAGGTTATTACTGAAAGAGACTTTAGAGAGCTCTGGACTAAACATCTCATTTTACAGGTGAGGAGACTGAACCTAGAGAAGCGAAGGAAAGCCTTGGCTCCCAGACCATGCCTGGAATTGAGGCTACCAGGTCTCTTCTTTCCCACTGCATTCTTCATTGCACCTTGCTGTTCTCACCACTCTATGGTTCTTCAACTGGCTTTGACTATCCAGACCATTGCTTCATACCTTTCCTGTCTCTGATTCTCTCCACCACCTGATCTGATCTTTAAGTCTCAATCTGGCTAGACTCCTGCTCTGCCTGAGCTCCCAAGGCCCTTCAGCATCCCCAGCCAGCTCTGCTTAACAACCTCTGTCCTGCTGCAGCCCACGCCCTGGCAAAGCACAAAGGCATGTGGGTCCCTATCTTCCCAACATGTGGGATAGTTACACAGGCACCACACTGATGCCAGAAAGGCCCACGGCACACTCCCAGAGTCCTGGGACAGCCAAGACTAAAATGGTAGCCAGTTCCCAGGCATTAGCTGGGTCCCTGGTAGCTCACCCTACCCTTCTCAACCTTATCTCCAGTAGTCCTGTCTGCTCAAGGTACTGGGCTTGGCATCTAACCCCTGCCTTCTTGGAACCTTAGATTAAGTCACAAGCACACAGTCACCAATTAAACAAATGTAATATTCGATAAGGGTTATTTCCTCTATCTATAGACAAAAGAATGGATTTGGGACCTGGGGGTGATATTGGCAACAAATAGGAAGATAATGTTCATTGAAACCACTTAACCAATGAATCAGGAAAGACTTTTTGGAAGAAATGGGACTTCAAGATCAGTCTGAATTTAATAATTTGCCCTCATCCCTCCTAGAAATAAAACACTTAATTCAACCCTAGTGCATCTGTCTCTAAAAAACCTAAAAAGTGTGACAGGAATTTCAGATAAATGTGTAGTAATATGGTATGGAGATGTTCTTGCTTTCTCTGGAATGCTACTTTCATTGATAAGACCACTTCTATTTCCAAAATCCAAGTGTGCCTGCCCTGACCAATTTATGAGATAGCAGATGTAAGGTAGGACGTTTTCCAACCAACTAAGGCCTCACACCAAGGATACCCACAATAAAGAAATTTAAGAAAATATGCACCAAAGCCACATCTTAGAGGGAACCCCTCCCCTCACAGTCACCAAATTTGTCCACTCCCATTAACAGGCAGAGGACAATATATAAAATGCCATTAGTATGGTAGCTGCTGAGTAAAAATGAAGGGAGAACTTGGTGTCTAGCCAGGAAGCCCTGCTGTTCTCATGCAATGCCAAAAGCAATGTGCTGGGATTGTGAATGGGTAAGAATGTGAACCCTCACCAGATCCTGATCCCTGGAGGGGCAAAGCCCTAGGCACAGGCTCTCTGATTCTCCCCTCCCTGGCCTCTGGCACAGTTTTGAAACATAAAGCAGGGAACCAGCTTTTATAAGATACCCCAAATAGTAGGAGATTGTAACAACCCAGGCTAGCAAACTGGTGGCAGGTACTACTATTATTGCTAGTTGACAAAACAAAAACAAAAAAAACACATAGCATAGAGAGATGTTTAGTCAGAAGGCTGATTAGTGAAATCACCCAGAAAAAGCTAATAATAGCAGACTCACCCTGTGTGACTATGAGGGAGCCAAATTCTAATAGGTATTGAAGGGATGAGGGAAGGACTAGGGCATATGTGCAGTAAGGAAGGGCACATGACTAAGTAGAAAGGAGAGGACCTCAGAAAAGAAGTTTGGTGAAGGCCTCATATGTGCTCTTCTGCAAATAGCAACACACTCAAAGCACACAACTCTTTTAGCCTGTTCCTATAACACTAGGATTCCAGATGCCACAGGCCACACAGAGGGAAAGGCTGAACACGTAGAGGTTGGGAACCCAACCTCCCTCCTCAACCACAACAGCTCCCAGATCTTTTGACTCCTCATTCATTGCTTTTTCTCTTATACTGTCAGATTTTGCTGGCTTCCAAGGGAACAGGAAAACTGTGAGTTCAGGTGTGAAAAGAAAAAAAAAAAGATCAAGAGCAGAGGCAATGGATCTATTTGGTTAAAACATCCCCTCCAGTTCCCTGAGTGGTGGAGAGGCTTGGGGTTCAGGAACTTCAAAATCAGCCACCAGTGCCTTGACTCTCGGCAGGCTAGTGTGTGAAAACTGAAATTTGATTTTTGAAAAATAAGAAAAGAATGTGATTAGGGGCAGGTATTTCCTTCTAAGAGGGCCAGCCTGGAGTAGCAGAGTTATAGGAGCTGGGTTGCCCCAGCTATCAGAGGGGAGGCCAGAGCACCCCAGTAGCCATCATAGGTCACTCTCCCTCCTAGCCTCACTCTTTCTCTCTGCTCAGAAATTTCCACTGCCTCCTAGATTTCCAGACTGGCCAAAGAAGAGAACACTAGCTTCTTCCTCACATGCTAACTTAATTTATGTGTATGGTAGTGCAATCTAGAGAAATCCTGGCTCTATAACTTTGGTAAGTAACTTAATCTTCTCTGGGTCTCATTTCTCTATAAAGAGTGATAATAATGATAATAATATCTTCCTTGTAAGGTTATTGTGAGGATTAAATAAAATTAAAATAGGAAAATCTCAGAATTTGGCACCATATAGTAAGTGGTTTTACACTCCTTACTTTCCTTTTTTAATTTTCATATATCTACATGAAGGGCAGAGATTTGATTATCCCTAAGGGCACTTACATCTCATATAAGTGTCTGATTCATATATTTATAGATAAATCTGATTTTGAGGTTGTTAAAACACTTGGTAAGACTGTCACTAACACCCCTTTGAGATGGACCATCCTTTTGATCCCCATTGGCCTCAGACCTTTCCAATGGTTAGACCATTCAAAGGCAGAAACAGTTATTTTTATCGTTGTATCCTATGGCTGAGGGCAGAGTTTACAGATTTGTTAGGGCTTCTGCACAGAATCTTGGTGTGACTTTGTTGTAAGGCCAAAGGTCCACATGCAGCTAAGGTGCCCCAGCCCATGATGATAATGTTTTCTTGTGAGAGCCTATCCTTCCCATGTTCCAGCTGAAGCTCTTCCCATATCCTTTCAACTGGTAAGTACTGCATCTTGTTTACCAGTGGTCCCTCCTGGGGGACTGGGAGATATAGGACCTGGATCCTACCCTTTTACCTAGAGGGAAGGGAACCTCACTTACCACCCATGGCTTGTCACAGAAGTTGTAAATGGATTCAAGTGAGTTGATGCTGGGGAGGCCTGCATACTGCATGCCAATGATCAGGTGGCGGAAGTCCTCATTCTCCGCCATGCCAAATGCATGCTGCCGGATGAGCACAAAATCTGGCCGGAAGGACCTGGTAAAAATGTAGAGGCAAGTTTGCCATTAACCAGCACCTCAGGTTGTACATCACCTTGTCTCCCATTTCCAAAGCCCAAGACAGAGAAGGGGTCTTCGGGGCCACCTGGTCCAAGTCCTTTATTTTATTATTATTATTCTTTATGGACTAAAAATGAGGTATTACGGCATATCTCAAAGAGAAACATATTCCTTTTGTTGTTGTTAATCCTCGCCCAAGGATATTTTTTTCCCCATTGATTTTTAGAGAGAGTGGAAAGGAGGGGGAGAGACAGAGAGAGAGAAACATCGATGTGAGAGAGACACATTGAAAGGTTGCCTCCCGCACGCGCCCAACCAGGGCCAGTGACCAAGCCTGCAACCAAAGTATGTGCCCTTGACTGGAATCGAACCCATGACCCTTCAGTCCGCAGGCCAACCCTTTAAACACTAAACCAAACCGGCTAGGGCTGAGAAACATATTTCTAAAATTCCCTTATTCCTATTGGTTAAGCACTGCCTTTTCATAAGGTACAAATGCCCTCAGGAGGAAAGAAACACTTTTAGATCCTCACACCTTAAATGAACAAGAATTTTCCCTATCACTATGGGGTAGTATAAAAGTTGAAGCTCCTTGTGGCTCCAGAATTGGTGTTCCAAGGGGGTCCCAGCAGACACTGTCCTGTTTTGAGTCAATAAAGCTGCTCCTTAAAATAGGCAATGCCCTCATCAGGCCCCCAGGAGAGCAAGGGTCCAAGCTGGCTGAAACCAGATGCCAGACTTCCCAATGTTATTCTTCCAAAACGGACACTGGGGAGAGGTACAAATATTTTTTGCAGAACTGAGGTTGAGCAACAGCTACAGGAAACACTGAGAGTACAGAATGTTCCCATGCATGGGAAGGCTCCCTGTATTTCACCTCTAGCCAGAAAAGCTCTTAACCACAGCTGCTCTACAGGACTAGGGCCCCTATGTTCATGCCCTTACTCCTGAGGAACCTCATCTCAGAAATTCAATTCTGTGGCAGCTTCCACCCTTAAGGCTCTAGGACTCAGCAATTTCACACCATATGCAATGATCTACCTGGTTCTCTGTCCAGGCACCTATCCAACCTCCCCCTACAACTACAGCCCCACCCAGGCACAAAGATCAATCTTTTAAAGTGGGGATGGAAGGAGCCCTCCTCCGTCACTCAGGAGACTTAGCATCAAGTGCTGGAGCTGCTCTGACCTCCTAGTGCCCCAATTCTGGGAAACTGGCTTCAGCTGTACCTAAGATCAAATCTTAAACCCCAGTTATAGGAATTGAGCTCTAGATTTGTGGCCAGCTCTTGAGATCCTATACTGGTACCTGGAAGGGCCTGCCTTATTCTTGCCAGATCCCTCCCGGCACCTGTAACTATCTGCTTGTGTGCATGCACCCCTATGACTCACTCTACCTGTAGCTTGAGAAACCCATTATTATCTCTCTTGTAGGATCTCCCCAATCTCACTCCCGTATGGACAGACATCTATCTCTTTTTCTGTCCTCCTTAGTCTCCAGGATGAATGAACTCAGGATGGACAAGCTCACATTTCCTGTTGTTAGGTTCCAGAAACCTGAGTTTTGCCTGTCCTGTCACTGACCCAGTTCCTATTGGACACTGGAGGCATCAGTGTCAGGGTACTGCAGATTGGTATAGGGAAGAGAGTGAAGTGAAGACTCTTCGTGGAGCAAGACTCACACATCTGAAAACCGGAAGCCACATCGAGCCCTGGGTAAGAATAATACTGTTGAAATCATTTTCCCAGTCTGGAATTCTCATCACCTCCCTCACAGAAATGTTGTATTATGTTTGATCACATCTATGAGTGCCCATTGCACTACCTGGCATATAAGTGCTCTGTAATTGATATTTTTCTTCCACCCATAATGTCCCTTCTGACTCTAGGCTTTCTTATTAGAGTTATGAGTTCCCAGGGATGAGGAATATAGAAATAACACAGGACTTGGAGTTAAGAGAATGCACATAGAACACAGGGCTCTGCTAACAACTCACTGAGTCAATCTGAGCAAATCAATGTAAAATAAGAGGCTGAAATAGATCAGAGGTTTTCAAACTTTATTTTTAAGCAATAGAGTCCTGATTTCCAGGGAAAATATATGCAGAGATAAAAGCACATGGCTGTACTGGCTGAAGTGGGGCTGGAGTCCTGGAATCCCTCTAACAGGAATCCAGTTACCTCTAAGTAAGCTCTTAGTCCATGAAGCTTTCTCTACCATTGGACTAAGAGCTCCCTGAGGCAGGAGCTGGTTTCCTCTGACTTCCTGTACCACTTCTGCACAGCACACATCATTAAGTTCTACACACTATACATAGTAATATTATCCCACTCCAACACTTGATTTTGAAACTGCCTCTGCAAGCCAGAGAAGGTAATTCTGGAGACAGTGACAGTAACCCCAAGGAGAGAAAGGACCTTACCGGACAACCTTTGTGCCATTCCGGAGTACCTGCATATCCACAGCACAGGTCCCATCTGCATGGGCCACCAGGTTGAGCTCTGAAAATTCTGCCTGGAAAGTAACAGTAGGGATTAAGAAGGCTATGTGTTTTTTACTATGGTAAAAAGTAAATAATAATAACAGTAGAGGAATAAGTCCACAGTCCTAACTTTGCCAAATCCCCCACATAGCAGCAGCAATAACATCCTCACCACCATTTTATTTACAATTTTCAAAGCACTTTCACAAACTGATCTCATTTAACTCATAGCAACTCTATGAGGCAGGAGGAACAGAGATAAAGAGCAGTTAAGTAGCTTTCCTAGACAAAAACAAAACAAAAAACTTATTGTTGGCAGTAAAGAAGCAAAACTCAGGTCTTCAGACTCCCAGCATCCTTTGTGCTGCCTCTCTGAGAGCAGGAATTTGAACCAGGGCAAATGTGCCCTTTATCAGTTTCAACATAAAAGCACTAGATTTTAGATTAGGCAACTGGGTTTTAGTTCTGCTCTACTCCCAACTAGCTGTGTACGACATTAGACAAATTACTTATACTCTCTGGAGGAAAAGTTCCTCCCATGTGTAAAATGGAAAAAATTTTGTCCTAGCTGGATGGCTCAGTTGGTTGGAGCATCATCCTATACACCAAAGGATTGCAGGTTCAATTCCTGGTCAGGGCACATACCTAGGTTGCGGATTCAATCCCCACTTGTTCAGTGTATGGGAGGCAACTGATCAATATTTTCTTTTTCTCTCTCTCTCTCTCTCTCTCTCTCTCTCTCTCTCTCTCTCTTCCTTCCCCTCTCTCTAAAAATCAATGAAAACATATCCTTGGGTGAGAATTTAAAAAAAGGAAAATTTTGATCAACCCTGTCTATATAACAACTTATTTTAAGAACTGAATGCAATGCAATAATGGATAGGAAAGTACTCTGTAAACCACAGCACATTGTGTAAGGAATAATGAGTAACTTCTATTATTACATAGAAAATACATAATTGCTTAAATTGCATATCCCCCACCTCTCTACCCAAATGAATCTAATTTCTATTTATCATGAAGCAAAGAATAGAGAAAGATAGAAAATGAGCCTTTCAGGACTTTACTGCATTAAAACAAGGAGGTGTTCTTTTCTAAGTTCTCTCTGAATTATAGTCTTAAGCCCAGAGTAGTCACCAGTGGAGGCCACACACCTGAATGCCAAACATGTGCCTACCCAGGAATACCATGCCACCAATAACATGGAGCTGTGGCCAGTGATTTGGAAAGACATTCCTCTAAGGTTTTCCTCAGCCTGAGAACCCTGCACTACATGAAGGCCCTAAGAGCCACACTATTTGCCTCCCTATGGACACCAGAACCATGGTAAAAAGTCAGAAAAATTGAAAAATACAGCCTTCAGGACTATGTCTCATTAAAAGAAAAGCCCTGGGCCCTAACCGGTTTGGCTCAGTGGATAGAGCGTTGGCCTGTGGACTCAAGGGTCCCAGGTTTGATTCCGGTCAAGGGCATGTACCTTGGCTGCTGGCACATCCCCAGTAGGGGGCATGCAGGAGGCAGCTGATCGATGTTTCTCGCTCATCGATGTTTCTGGCTCTCTATCCCTCTCCCTTCCTCTCTGTAAAAAATCAATAAAATATATTTTAAAAAAGAAAAGAAAAAGAAAAGCCCTGGGGAAAGGGTGGGGTTCAAGAGATAGCCTGAAACCCAGCGAGGGATGCTGTCTTCCACTCAGCAGGACTAGATGGTTCACTCTGGAATGCCAAGAGGGATTGATGATGACACAGATCCAGCTCTGGGCTTCGGGCTGATTACCTGTTCCACTTTGATATCATAATCTCCAAGGACTTTTTTGCCCCGAAAGCACTTGGCCCTGGAAAAATAAAAAATAAAAAAACACAAATTAGTTTTGTACATGTGTTTGAGGTCAGAAATTCATTATCCCAAAGACGAGCCTACAGCAAACAGAACCCCAGAATGACAGTCAAGAGTCGTGGGTTAGGGTTAGAGCCTAACTTTGCAATTGGATCACCATAATTGAGAGCCTCAAGCAAACCATTTCCCCTCCTTTACATGTTCAACTTATCCACCTATAAAATAAATCAAAGCACTTTTCACTCTCAGGTTTTGTAATCCTATATAATAAAAGGCTAATATGCAAACTGTCCCCATGGGCAGGAGTTCAACCAACCAGGAGTTAGACATGCGCTGACCACCAGGGGGCAGCGCGGAACATGGCAGGCGTAGGCAACACGGTGCTGGCAGCGGCGTCAGTGGAGGCACTGCCAGTCCCAATAGGCCCCGATGAGAGCGGGACCATGGCGGGATGGTGGAGCAGGTGAGCAGGCAGCGCCAGGCCAAGGCAGGTGCGAAGGGAGACCCTGGCCGGCGGCGGTGGCAGGCAGCTGGGGGAAGAGAAGCCCCAGCCAGCAGCCAGTAGCTGCTAAGGACCCTACCCATGCACGAATTTTGTGCACTGGGCATCTAGTCTATATATATAAAAGCTTAAGTGACCATTTGACCATTTGACCAGTAGCTATGATGCACAATGACCCCAGGGGACAGATGCTCCAACCAGTAGAGGAGGGAGTCTGATTCCTCACGGAATCAGTCGTGGGTTAGGTTGCTGCTGGGGCACTGTTGGCCCTGAATCTTCTTCAGCTGCACCCCTAACCCAAAGAGGAGGGAGGAGGGAGCCCGATTCCTCACGGAATTGGCCATGGGTTAGGTTGCTGCTGGGCACTGTCAGCCCCTAATCTGCTTCACCAACATCCCGGACCCATCGGGGGATGTCAGAGAGCTGGTTTCCACCCAATCCCCATGGACCAGGCTGAGGGACCCCACCAGTGCACGAATCTGTGCACAGGGCCTCTAGTTTTATATCTCGGGTCTTTTGGCTACCAAAGAAATCTAAAAGTAAGAATTTCCCTAATATTGTTCCTGGTAAAGACTAAGTCAATCTTCTATAGTTTCTTTATCTTCCCCCATCTGACATTTCACTCTGATTTTCTATTTGGTTTCCACCTTTGAAAGTTTACTTTTAAAGAAACGTATTTTGCTTCTTCATACCATACTTCAAAAAAGAATGTGAGGCTACCAGAAAAAGAAAAAAAAGAGAAGGATGCTGAGTAAAGCTACTATAATTGAACACAACACCTATCCTGTATTTCTGAGCAATCAAGAAAATGACTCAAGCCCTGGCCAGCTAGCTCAATTGGTTAGAGCATCATCCTAGTATGCCAAGGTTGTGGGTTCAATCCCTGGTCAGGGCACACACAAGAATCAACCAATGAATGCATCAATAAGTGAAACAATAAATCAGTGTTCCCCTCTCTCTCTCTCCCTCCCTCTATCTCTAAAATTAATAAATTAAAAATTAAAAAGAAAAAAAATGAGTCAAACTGTTATATAGTATTTATTCACCTTCCATTTTGTCATGGATCTGGAGGAACCTCACATTAATGCATTAATGGCTTCACAGTCTCTGATAAACAGATTGTGTTATGCTTATATTTATATCCATTCCTACTTTATCCTTAACCTGTCCTCCCTGCCATAAGCTTTTCTTATCTGTCTACTTTGGCTGGTTCTCTATTTGTAAAAAGGGCCTTTCCACACTGTACCTGTTAGCTAGGTTGGCTTGCTTTCCCAGTGCTTGAAATTTCAAATTAGCATGTTTCACTGAAGATTTTCTAGAAGTCCCTCTCCAAAATAAAGGAATATATTAAAATATTGTCCATCACATTCTAGGAACTGTGTATTACTTGCTTTCAATAACATATTTAATCCTCTTAACAACTCATGAGATAGGGGAAAAGGTCTTTATTTTCAAGATGAAGAAATCAAGATTCAGAGGAAAAAAGTGTCATAGGGCAAGTTAATGACAGAGCAAGCATTCACACCCAAGTCTGAGTCCAGTCACCTTGTCACTGCATAGCACTCTCTCCCTCTGTTGATTCATTCTCTCCATCTTCACTCCCACCATTACAAAAACTAACTTGTCATGTGTACTGCATTGCATTCCCCCCTCCCCCATTTCCTTCTTCCGTTCAAAAGGGACTTGATGTTGTAGTTCCACTACAAATACTTCCTACCCTGGTTCCTGTGAACTACCCAGGACGAGGCCAAGCTATTTCCTTTCCTCTCTGGGTTCTGGAACAGTCCGTTCTAGGAAGTTGTCATTTGTCCTATCCAAGTCCCTGGCCACACTCAAATTGCTCCTCAGAGGCATTCAGCCATCCTGGAGTTGAATCACTGAAGTCCATCCCTCCACCTCTGCCCTAATTCCTTACTTAGCTTCTCAGTTTGCTTCCAGGACCCTGTTCAACATTCATAGTTCAGCAAGCCCCTTGGGCAAGGGACCTATAGCATATCCTGTCCCTTTGGCTACTGTTCCATCTTACTTACTGGTTTAAATAATAGTCTATGCATGGCACTATCATTGCTCTGAAGCTTTTGCACTCTGTAGGTCTTTGTCCATGACTATAAAAGGGAGGAACTAGAAGATATGACCCATGGGGTTCCTTTTTGGTATTGGTTAGGTGTGCTACCTTGTTACCAGCAATGCTTTTTGGATGCTTTCTCCCATTTTCCATCTCAAAATAGCTCTTCTTCTCTGAGGTAAGTCTCAGAAACATTAACAGTAACTTCTTATCCTTGCATTAACAGTAGGATGCCTTGCATTTTCTTTCTTTTTTTTTTTAAATATATTTTATTGATTTTTTACAGAGAGGAAGGGAGAGAGATAGAGAGTTAGAAACATCGATGAGAGAGAAACATCGATCAGCTGCCTCCTGCACATCTCCTACTGGGGATGTGCCCGCAACCCAGGTACATGCCCTTGACCGGAATCGAACCTGGGACCTTTCAGTCTGCAGGCCGACGCTCTATCCACTGAGCCAAACCGGTTTCGGCGCCTTGCATTTTCCATTCCTTGCCTTATTTGTTTCTTACAACTCTGTGAAGCAGCCAAGACAGATAGTGCTGTCCATTTGACCAGTGGAGAAACTGAAACCCAGAGCAGTTAAATAATATGCCCAAATCACACAAAAAATTCATGAGTTAAATTTAGAACTAAGAGTTTATATCTAGGTGCCAACGTTTTTTAATTCGCTAATTTATTTTATAGGTTTTGAATACTAATATTAAAGTATATTTATAGATTCTGGCTGGGTTTATCTGCCACTTCCTGCATCTGCCCATTGACCAAGTTGGCTAATGATACTGTTTTCATGCCTTCTCCCCACCCCCAACTCTCCAATTATGTTAATGCCTTTTCCTTAAGGTAATTTGTCCTGTTAGAAATCTTAGTCTGTATTTCCTGGCTCCAGGTCACTGACCTCTCTTGGCTGAGCTACAATTTTATAAAAAAGGATCCAAGATGGCAGGCGGATGGGGGCACAAAACCTTCTTCTGGAGAATGAGCACATTCTCCTAGCTCATGGCCTTTGGATGTTTTGATTCTAGGTATTTTCGTGAAAAATTTTATAGCTTACAAGCAAGAGACAGAAGTACTTCCTGATACTAAGAGCACTGTTAGGAGGCAATGTGCTAGAATCCAGAAAAGTTCTGGATCACAGGGCTCTGGCTCACAGTCGGGGTGGGAATCCTAGCTTTGCCCTCTCCTGGCTGTGTGATCTTGAGCAAATGGCTTAAATTTATATACTAGAGGCCTGGTGCATGAAAATTCATGCACTGGAGTGGTGGTGGGGGGGGGGGGGGGTCCCTCAGCCTGGCCTGCCCCCTCTCACAGTCTGGGAGCCCTCAGGGGCAGGAGACAACCCAGCGATCAGGGGAAGGCGACGCCCCTATCACACCTCTGCTGCTGCCACTGCCGGCAGAGCAAGCCTTGGCCGGCCCTGGTTACCTGAGCCTTGAGCAGCCCTGGGAGGCTGGGCAGCTGCCATCCAAGGTTTGCCTGCACCTCAGGCCGACCCTAGGTGGCTCGGCAGCCAACATCTGGGGCTTGCCTTCGCCTTGGGTGTCGGCTGAGTAGCTGCCATCCAAGGCTTGCCTGTGACTCAGGCTGGCCCTGGGCGGCTGGGGGGCTGAGGGGACCGGGGGACTTCGGAAGTAGGCGCATGGAGTGGCCAGGCCCACCTGGGAGTGGGCCTGGCCTTGCCGCACACCTGCTGCCCTGGCAGAGCTGAGGGGACTGGACGCCACCATCTTGTGGCTGTGGGTGCCGCAATCTTTGAGGGCATGGCAGTCAATTAACATATTCCCTCCTTATTGACTGTGGGTGCCGCCATCTTTGCGACAGCATGACAGCAATGAGCATATTCCCTCTTTATTAGATAGGATATATATATGTGTATATGGTATGTCATACAATCAAGTCAATCAAATAATAAATCAAAGGATAAAATAAAAAATAAGTTTATCCTTCCCCATTCCTCTATCATCACACATACTCCCCATTATCAGTGCAAGCATATCCTCCCGTTGTGGGGGAAATGTGTGCATATAGCTGCATACACATATGTTTCAATATGCAAATGGCATCATCCTATATCAGTGATGGTGAACCTTTTGAGCTCGGCGTGTCAGCATTTTGAAAAATCCTAACTTAACTCTGGTGCCATGTCACATATAGAAATTTTTTGATATTTGCAACCATAGTAAAACAAAGACATATTTTTGATATTTATTTTATATATTTAAATGCCATTTAACAAAGAAAAATCAACCAAAAAAATGAGTTCGTGTGTCACCTCTGACACGCGTGTCATAGGTTCGCCATCACTGTCCTATATAATAAAAGGCTAATATGCAAATTGACTGAACGGTGGAACTACCAGTCACTATGATGTGCACTGACCACCAGGAGACAAACGCTCAATGCAGGAGCTGCCCGCTGTGGGAGTGCACTGCTCAGCCAGAAGCCCTGAGCCGGCTCACGGCTGGCAAACGTAGCAGCAGTGGTGGGATGTCTGACTGCTGAGTTAGGCACCCTCCTCCTGGGGAGTGGGCCTAAGCCATCAGTCAGACATCCCCAGAAGTCTCCCGGACTGCGAGAGGGCACAGGCCGGGACTGCTGAGGGACCACTCCCCCGACCCCCGGAGTGCACAAATTTCACGCACTGGGCCTCTAGTACTATATAAACTCTTCTTTTTTGAACTTTGATTTTTATTGCACTTAAAAATACATCTTTTTAAAAAATATATTTTTATTGATTTCAGAGAGGAAAGGAGAGGGAGAGATAGAAACATCAATGATGAGAGAATCTTTGATTGGCTACCTCCTGCATGCTCCACACTGGGGATCGAGCCTGCAACCTGGGCATATGCCCTGATCAGGAATCCAACCATGACCTCCTGGTTCATAGGTCAACACTCAACCACTGAGCCACACTGGCCGGGCAAAAAATACATCTTAGTGATATGTTTTCATCACATATTGATAGACCTCTCTCTTAACAGTTGTATGAAATTCCACTTGAAGGTCCTACAGTAATCTAAACAATATTTATTGATGAGCATTTAGATCTCCAGTTTTTTGGGTTGTTTGTGCTATAACAGTGTTACAATGGCTTACATTTAAAAATATATCCATAGGATAAAGAATTTATTTTTTTCTAGCTTTACTATAGTATAATTGATAAATGAAATTATATATAAAGTGTATACCATAATGATTTGGTATACATATACTTTGTGAAATGGGATTACCACAGTCAGGTTAACAAATCCATCACCTAACATAGTTACCATTTGGGTGTGTGTGTGTGTGTGTGTGTGTGTGTTGAGAACACTTAAAATCTACTCAGCAAATTTCAAGTATACATACAGTATTATTAACTATACTCATCATGTTGTACATTAAAAAGACAAATAATTTATGGCAAAATTGTTGGTGCAATGAATAGACACAGTTATAGTTTTTACTGATAGTTCCATACTGCCCCCAAACCAAGAAAAAGATTATAGCACCTGCCTAGTGTTTGAAAGTTTGAAAAAGTTATTAGTCTATGACACGCACACACACATAGTTCCTTCCATAAGCTGGGCCCACTAAAAGTGCTCAGTATGGACTCTCTGACTACTAGTCTTGTCAAATCAATCCAAATTCACCCCCTTGTGCTCAGTCCTAAACAGAACCCAAGATGTACATCCTTGAATCACAGACTAAAAATACCTACGGGTGCCTGTGTTGTCAATTTCCCCCTATTGTGACATTTTCTTAACAAGCCTACCAGCTGAGGATGTATGTGAGTTTAATGGCTTGCAGCTTCCGTGATGGACCATCTCCCCTTATTGCTAAAATGAGTAGAGGCTTCTAGATTTAACTCTTCTTATTCAAGGCACTGAATACTCTCATCAATTCCCATCTACCTGCCAAAAAAGGCTCGTGAAGCTGAGGAGCATTATTTCAGAGACTTCTCTGCTAAAGCCACCTCCAAAGTTGGCCCAACCTAGGCAATCCCAGCTTAAATATCCCCTCCTACATGCATGGGATAATGGAGAAAGGTCTAGAAACAGGAGCCAGGGAAGCTGAGTTCAGGCTTAATTCCACCACTTGTCAGGTATGTGATTTGGGGTAAGTAAATGCCCCTCTCAGCCTCAGTTTCCTCATACATAAAATAGAGCTAATAACAGCAAATATTCACTATGTGCTAACCACTATTCTAAGTATTTTATGTACTTCACCCTCATTTAATAACACCTGAGTCACAGGTTGTAATGAAAACTTAATGAAACCAGATGAGCATTACTGACATTAAAGTGTTGGAAACTCTGAAATGCTATGCAAATATGAAGCACTATAAGCAAAATGCAAGACATTTATATACCAGGTATTATTTCTGTTTTACTTACCACAGCCAACATGGCTTCTTCTCCTTCTGAACTTTCATCCAATTTACTGTCTGCTCATATTTGGCTCATAGCATCATCATCTGATACCACCTTTTAAGATTATGTAATAATGCTTCAAAGCAAGGACCATGTGAGCCCTGGATTTTCCAGAACATTTTGAATTTTAAATACTGATTATTTCCTTTTGTCAGATTATATTCTCTGAGCTAAGTAAAGCCTGTACAAGTATAATCATTGTATCTAAAAATTTCCAACTCCTTCACTGAGCTGTGTACTTAGTAAGTTCACAATCAGGGCTCGCTTATTGACTGGAGATCTTAGGAGTGATGTGGTTTGGGCTGGACAAATATAGAAAACCAGAAGAGACCACTGTAAGGATTCAGTGGATTGAGTCTCCCTCTGCAGGCCCAGCCATCTTCTCCTGTGTTCTTGCATGTCTATATTCAGGGTGTGATGCTCTTTCTTCTCTATCCTTACATACATGAAAATTTGTTCTCAATCTCCATCCAACTGGAACTAAAGGACCTAAAAACAGCCTAGTGTATAAATCCTCCCTAGATGGCTGAGGTTTTCACAAGGATCAAAACCTCAAGCTAAAATATAAAGGCACTAATAATGCATTTACAGTCTCTAGAAGTCACTTAGGGAGGAGAAGGCTTTCTAGGAGCTCTGGAAACTAGCACATAGTAAATACATAGCACTGGTTTGGACATTTATCTTTAACAAGGTGCTTAGTCTCTGGCTCTCACTGTCTCTAATTCAGGCCTTGTTCTTTCCCAAGCATCTTCAGATATCAAGAAGTCAGAAAATAAACTAGAAATAGTAGAGACTACCTATTTCCCACCCTACATGCAAAGCGTAAAATCAGGGCTGCAGATCTTGAAGAGAATTTGTGAGCATCTGCTGCCACCCCCTGGCAAGATGTGGACTGCAGACACGCTGCAGTCAGCCAATAGAACAGTCAGATTCCACTGGCCCAGTGACATCCCTCCGGGTGCTTAATTGCTGCGCTGACAAACCATGCCTGAAAATTAGTGGTTTCTTCTAAAAGGTGTATGTCCACACACCCCAAGCTAGATAGCTGGCTTTTTGTAAGCTGTAGAAAAAGGTCTGTGATTTGTCAGTAAATTCAGCAACAATTTACTGAGCACAAAGTGGTAGGTGCTGAAAATAGAAAAATGCATTAGCAGTTGCCAAGTAGAGAAAACACTGTCTAGAAAAGGAGAAGGAGATCCATATGGGTAATTGCTAAGGTCCCTTTCAGCTCTTAGGATTTATAACTACTATTCACATTCTCACCTTTCAACCTTTTCCTTTAAAAATATTTACAAAATAACTAAAACAACAAAGGTTTCATATAGCCCAAAAAGACATACAGTGAAAAATAAGTTTCCTCTACCTTATTTTCTCCCCTCCCCCATTTTATTAATTTATTGGGATGACACTGGTTAACAAAAGTATACAGTATTGTGTGTTTACCACCCTAAGTCAAGTCTCCACCCATCCCCCCTATGCCCTCCTCCACCCACCCACTCCCCAATCCCACCCCCACCCCCATTTCCTCTACCTTCAAGAAGCTCACAGGTTAGTGGAGAGCAGAGCATAAATAAAAGATCTTATTCTAAGGCATATAAGCTGTAGCAGGAGTACAAGCAAGGAACTGTGGGAACCCCAAAGGAGAGAGTTCTCACTGCCTGGAGAAGTCCGGGAAGGCTGAATTTTGAAGAATGAGTAGAAATCTGCCGCATAAAGAGGAAGCAGAATGGAAAGGTGACTGCAAAGGCACAGAGGCTGTATGAGCACAGAGCAAAGCTGACTGCAGGGAGGGCACTGTGGGGTAAGCAGTGACAGCTCAGTCTCCTGAAAAACAGAGGAGATAGACTGGCAAAGGGCTTCAAATGTCAGGCTGAGTAGCTGGGACTTAATGGATAGCTTCCAAAAAAATTTTTGTAACTTTTATTATGAAAAAATTCTATTCTCAATAGTTATTAACATTTTGCCAATCTTTTTCATCTATCACCTTCAACTATTGTTATTGAGACTATTGTTTAAGTGTTTTAAGGAAAATCCAAATAACAAACATGTCATCGCTCCTGTAAACTTTCGAGTGTTATCTCTGATAATGACAAAAAAATTTTATTGTAGCAATACATATATAACAAAATTTGCCATTTTAACCATTTTTAAGTGTACAATTCAATGGCATTAAGTACATTCATGATGTTGTGCAACCATCATCACTATTTCCAAAACTTTTTAACCATCCCAAACAAACTCTGAGCCATTAAGCAATAACTGCCCATTCCTCTCTCCTCAGTCCCTGATAATCCCTAATCTATTATCTTTGTACGAATTTGCCAATCCTTTAGTAATGCCTTTTTAATAATTTATTATTTAATAATTAATAATAATTTTAAAATCTTTATTGAGTCTATACAGGCATACCTCATTTTATTGCACTTTGCAGATAACAGCATTTTCATCAACATCAAGGCAAGATCCTCCACCAGCAAAATGAAGGCTCAGATGATGGTTGGCATTATTTAGCAATAAATTATTTTTAAATTAAGGTATGTATGTTGTTTTATAGATATGCTATCACACACTTAATATACTATAGTATAAACAAAACTTTCATATGCATAGGAAAACTGAAAAATTTGTGTGACTTCATGCCCTAGCCCGTTTTGCTCACTGGTTAGAACATTGGCCTGAGGACCAAAGGATCTGGGGTTCAATTCTGGTCAAGGGCACATACCTCCACTGCAGGCTCAGATCCCCGGCCCCAGTCGGGGCACGTGCGGGAGGCAACTAATAGATATGTCACTCACATCTATGTTTCTCTGCCTCTCCCACTCCCTTCCACTCTCTCTAAAAACCAATGGAAAAAATACCCTTGGGCAAGAATTAACAACTACAAAATTTGTGAGATTTGCTTTATTGCAATATTCATTTTATTGCAGTGGTCTGGAACTAAACCTACAATATTTTTGAGGTATGCCTGTATTCAAGTTTTCCCAAATGTCTCCAAAAATACTATCAAAGATTTTAAGCAAAGGCAGGTGAGAGGATGGGGGGTAATAGATCAAAGGACTTGTATACATGCATATAAGCATAACCCATGGAAACAGACAGTAGGGGAGTGAGGGCATGTGCTGGGGGGCAGGGTGTGGGAATGGCTGGGGAGAGGTCAATGGGGGGAAAAGGAGACTTATGTAATACTTTAAACAATAAAGAATTTTTTATATATATATTTTATTGATTTTTTACAGAGAGGAAGGGAGAGAGATAGAGAGTTAGAAACATCGATGAGAGAGAAACATCGATTAGCTGCCTCCTGCACGTCTCCTACTGGGGATGTGCTCGCAACCCAGGTACATGCCCTTGACCGGAATCGAACCTGGGACCTTTCAGTCCGCAAGCCGACGCTCTATCCACTGAGCCAAACCGGTTTCGGCAATAAAGAATTTTTTTAAGAAGATTTTAAGCAGAGAGGTGGCATGATCAAATGTGCCTAAGATCTGAGAGACCATTTTGTCTGTAATGCAGAAGAGACTGGTGGGAGTGAATGAGGGCTCAAGATCATTTAGAAGCTGGTGCAATAACTAGACTTCAGGACTTGCTTTTTTACTGGTACATGGCAAACCAATAGCTATTAGACAGCACTCACCTAACAATTCAATTGATCATTTGATTGATTAGGCCTAGGAACTTAGAATCCAGCTGGGAAATGACAGTGATATTAAACAGTAGAATTTAGCCCAGCCAGTGTGGCGCAGTGTTTGAGCGTTGACCTACGAACTAGGAGGTCACAATTCGATTCCTGGTCAGAGTACATGCCCGGATTGCAGGCTCGATCCCCAGTGAGGGGTGCACAAGAGGCAGCTGATCAATGACTCTCTCATCATTGATGTTTCTATTTCACTCTCCCTCTCCCTTCCTCTCTGAAATCAATAAAAAATATATTTTTTAAAAAAATAGGACTTAATTAAGTGATAGAAAATGGTATAGGATTCCTACTATAGATGTTCTGGAACAGTGACATAAATGAGGCCTAAAATAGTCAAATAGGACCTTACATTGGTAAAAGCGTTCTTATCTCAAATTTGGACTTAATCTAATTCGTGAACCATAAAACTTTCTTTCAGTACATGGAGAAATGTCTGTTATGGATAGTTAGTTTAGGAATAAGAAAGAAAGAATAAACGTGAACACCTTTCTGGATAAAGGCAAATCCTGTGGCTTGTCCTTCAATTATTAATTCAGTGATTAAGTTGTTAAACCAAATGCTCTGCAACTAAGGCACTTCTTAGATAGAAAGCGAGCTGCATGGTGTCTCAGTTAACATTCATATAAACAATCTGGAAGAGAATGCATGGGAAAATTGCCAAGTTTGCAGATGGCATTCAGTTCTTCCAGGGATTAAAATGCCAAGCTGATTAGGGATAAACTGAAAGATGATGTGAACGTGGGCAGAAAAGTGGCAGAGGAGTTTTAATGTGACTAAGTGTAAGAAAACATTCAGGGGAAATAATCTTATCAGAAGATCATGAGTGTTCAACTACAATCCAGTAGAGGAACCTAAAATGACAGAAAACAGTTTTCCTTAAGATATCAGTCCTATGAGATGTCACAAAGCACAAAAGACCAAGAAAGTGAAAGGTGAAAAAATATTGAAAATTGATTGAAAATCCAACATTAGCCCTAACCGGTTTGGCTCAATGGCTAGAGCGTCGGCCTACGGACTCAAGGGTCCCAGGTTCGATTCCGGTCAAGGGCATGTACCTTGGTTGCGGGCACATACCCAGTAGGGAGTGTGCAGGAGGCAGCTGATTGATGTTTCTCTCTCATCGATGTTTCCAACTCTCTATCCCTCTCCCTTCCTCTCTGAAAAAAAAATCAATAAAATATATCTTTTTTAAAAGAAAATTCAATGTTAAGGGTTTCTTACACTCTTAAGTACTTCATCTTATACAAGTCTTAGTACTTTCATACTGTTTGTGATAAGGAGTATAAGTTCCACTTATCTACAAACAAATGACATGATAAAAGTAGAAATAGGCCAAAGAAAAACACAGAACAAAATGAAAAGGCTGAAATAATGAGTCTCTTTTCAGTCTTTAAAGCTAAAGATCCAAAGGTGACAGAAGAGTGTGAAGGAGGGAAAGAGAACCCTGAATGACTACACACTTCATTCATCCCACATAACCAAATTCATCTTACAATTTTTCATGCCTTACAGGAATATCATCTCAGTGTGTTACTGGTTTTATAGGAAAATGAGGCTCAGATAAATTAAGTGACATGTTCAATGGTAGCACTTAGTAGGTGGCAGAGCTAGTTGGTAAAATTAAATCTTGGTGCTTTTGATGATCAGGTTTTGAGATTGTATATACTTCATTAGATGGGAACTGTACTCTCTATTCATCTTTGTATTCCCAATATCTGTCCTACTATTTGGCACATAGTAGATATTCAGGAAATGTTAATGGGGTGATTGAATTGAATACAGCTAGACATTTGGAGGTTAATATCAGAGAGGGCAACCATGCACAATCCGATAGAGTCCCAGGTTTGTAGATCTCTGATGATACCTACTTAAAATTTATAAGACCCCCCTAAGAAAAACAGCAATCTCAAGGCCCTGAAAATTACTAATTTCTGAGTAAATAGCCCAGCTGTGACTTCAGTTGAGAACAGAAAATCATTTTTTCTGAGCAAATTTTATGGAAGTCTCTATTTTGGGAATAATTAAATGACGCACTATCACTGGATAACAGGATTATCAAATACTGGGGGGAAAAGGATCCTGTATCTCAGAAGAACACATGATGGGAAGATTAGATGCATTTGCCTATAATTATAGTGGAGCTACAGAACAGAATGCTTTGGAGTCATGGGACAGATTCTCTTTCCATGACTTGCTTATAAAATTAAATCAGGCTGATTTGATACTAGGCCAAAGTAGGTCAGTTATAAAGTTTTAAAGTGCTTTGGAGAAATACTGAGCATATATAATTTTCAAAAGATGTGGATTTTATGCCAGATAAATAGGGTTCCTAGCATAGAAAAATATCAAGTTTAACTACAGCATAGGGTCACATCATACCCATAATCACCACTACCATCAAAGCTACACATTTCCATCAAGCAATCTATATACAAAGAAATATCCTTTATGATATGGCCCCATCATTTATTTCAAAAAAATCTTCCACTATTTCCCTCCTGCAAGACTCCTGCAGAGTCTTTATGTAAATTAGAAAAAGGCACCCCTTCCTCCAGATGGACACACTCCTGAACCAGGGTACTTGGCTTGAAAGAATATGGGGCTGTATTTCATCCCACTTGTCTCCTTGTGGTTAATACCCTTGTGCTGTGAAGAAGCATATGAAGGAACCCCTGCCTACTACCATTCAGACACTGAATGGTACTATTACATCAATCTCCCATTCAGACACTATTTCCCAACTACCTCTTGTCAAACTAAAGCCTCTGTGCATTGGTCCACTTATAAATCATCCCTCTCTCACAGTAGCCACATACGGAAACAATGTAAATGTTTATTGATGGACAAATGGATAAGAAAATGTGATTATATATATATGTATATATATACATATATATGAAATATTATTCATCCTTAAAAAAAAACAGGAATCCTGCCATTTGCAACAATGTGGATAAATCTGAAGGACATTATGCTAAGTGAAATAAGCCAGACACAAAAAGATAAATATTGAAATATTGCATGATCTCACTTATTTGTAAATCTAAAATAGTCAAACTCAAAAAAAAAAGAATAAAATAGTCAAACTCAGAAGCAGAGACTAGAATAGTGATTGCCAGGGGCTGAGGGGGGGAGAAATGATGAGTGTTGGCTAAAGAATTCAAAGTTTCAGTTAGGCAAGATAAATAAGTTTTGTATGGCATGGTGATGATAGCTAACAATACTATATTGTATACTTAAAATTTGCCAAGAATTCTCAACACACACACACACACACACACACACACACACACACACACAAAGTGATCTCAAAGGCTTTTTATGCATCTATTGAGATACTGTTGTTTTTCTTATTAAGTTTGCTGGTGTGGTCAATTACATTGACTGATATTCAAATGTTATATGAAACTTGAGTTTCTGGGATGAACCCCATTGGGTCATGATGCATGATCCTTTTTGGATATCATAGAATCCAATTTGCTAAAATGCTGTTAAAATTGTTGAGTCTATGTTCATTGGGGATTTGGGTTTGTGGTTTTCTTTTCCTGTGGTGTATTTGATTTGGTGTCAGAGTAATGATGCTGGCTACATAGAACATGTTAGGATATAAGAGCTTTTGTGGAGCTTGTATTTTCTCTACAATAAATGTTTGGGAGACTTCAACTGTGAAGCAATCATTGATTTTCTACTTTTCTTCCAGTCTTTGAATCCAGCAATAAATCTTACTTTATGATATAGTGTTCTTTTTATTTTTTTATTTTTAAATATAGTTTTTATTTATTTCAGAGAGAAAGGGAGAGGGAGAGAAATAGAAACATTAATGATGAGAGAGAATCATTGATTGGCTGCCTCCTGTATGGGATGAAGCCCGTAACACGGGCATGTGACCTGACCGGGAATCAAACCTTGACCTCCTGGTTCATAGGTTGACACTCAACCACTGAGCCACGCAGGCGGGGCTCATATAATGTTTTCTTTAAAACCAAACTGGATTCCATTAGTTAATATGTTACGAAGAATGATTGTATCTATATTTGTAAGTGGAATGGGACAAAAATCATTTTCTCATTTCTCTTATCCAAATTATTGTCAAGGTCAATCTAGCCTGAAGAAAACTGGATGGAGAGTCTTCCATTTTCTTTTTTGATATAAATTGTATGAATTATCTTAGTATATATCCTAAAGCTTCTTAAAGGTCACTTGAAAAGTAATATTTTTTTTAAATAAGAGAAATCACCTCTCTCCTCATTAAGGTTCAAAACAAGTTCTGCTCCCTTATAAAATCTTTCCTGTACTCTTCTGCAGTGGTTTCTCCTTCCTCTGAAAGCTTACTGTGAAACTCATTTAGTTGTTGCTGTAAATAGACCCAGCTTAGTATCATCCACTGATTTCTTATTTACAGGGGTGGGCAAAAGTAGGTGTACAGTTGTTCTTAATAAATAATAATACAAGAATAAACTCTGGCCCTAGCCAGTTTTGATCAGTGGATAGAGCATCAGCCCTCGGACTGAAAGGTCTCGGGTTTGATTCCAGTCAAGGGCAAGTATGTGGGTTGCAGGCCCAGCAGGGCGAGTGCGAGAGGCAACCAATCAGTGTGTCTCTCTCACATTGATTTTTCTCTTTCTCTGACCCCCTCTCCCTTCCACTCTCTCTAAAAATCAATGGGAAAATATCCTCAGGTGAGAATTAACAACAACAAAGAAAGGAGAACAAACACTGTGTTTTGAGTATTAACAACTGTAAACCTATTTTTGTCCACCCTGTGTATGTGCTTCTTCCTCCCTCCTGTATCAGAAGCCCCCCGAGGGTGCACACTGTCTTATGCTTTCTTCTAGTCCCCAGTCACTCACCCCTACCTTATACAAAGCATAGCTGGGAGAGAGTTAATTTTATGTGTTAACTTGACAGGACCACAGGTGTCCGATAATTGGCTAAACATTATTCTGGGTGTGTCTGTGAAGGTGTTTCTAGATGAGATTAATATTTGAATCAGACTGAGTAAAACAGATTGCCTTCCCCAGTATGACTGAGCTTTACCCAATCCAAACCTGAAAAGAACAAAAAGGTGTAGTTAGGGAGAATTTACTCTCTCTGTCTGTCTTTGAGCTGGGGCATCCCTCTTCTCCTGCCTTTGAACTTAGACTGAAACTTACACCATCAGCTCTCCTGAGTCTTCAGCTTGCTGACAGATCTAGGGACTTCTCAGTCTCCATAACTGCGAGAGCCAGTTTCTTACAATAAATCTCGATTCTTTCTATCTCTCTCTCTCTATAGCTGTCTAGAGATAGATAGATGATAGATAGATAGATAGATAGATGATAGATAGATAGATAAATGATAGAATTGATCCTTGAACAACATGCAGGTTAGGAGTGCCAACCACTGCACAGCCAAAAATCCATGGATAGCCCAGCCAGAGTGGTTCAGTGGTTGAACGGGGTCACAGTTCGATTCCCGGTCAGGGCACATGCCTGGATTGCGGACTTGATCCCCAGTTTGGAGCATGCAGGAGGCAGCTGATTAATGATTCTCTCTCATCATTGATGTTTCTATCTCTCCCTCTTCCTTCCTCTCTGAAACAAAAAAATATATATTTTTTAAAAATCCATGTATAATTATTAGTTGGCCCTTTTGCATATGAGGTTTGAACCACTGATTGAAAATACAGTTGACCCTTGAACAACATGGATTTGAAATGCATAGGTCTACTTATACATGAATTTAGATATATCTACTATATATATACATATTATCTATTTATTATCTATATACAGATATACAGAAATAGACATAGATAGACATCTACCTACTCAAGCTGCTATAACAAAATACAATAGACTGGGTGCTTAATTTATTTCTCACAGTTCTAGGGGCTGGGAAGTCCAGATCAAGGTGCTAGCCTATTTGATTCCTGGTAAGACCCTCTTCCTATCTTGCAGACAGCCACCTTCTTGCTGTGTTCTCACATGGTAGAGAGAGAGAGGAGCACTGGTGTCTCTTCCTATTCTTATAAGGACTCCAATCCCATCCTGGGGGCCCCACCCTCATGACCTCATCTGAACCTAATTACCTCGGAAAGGCTTCACTTCTAAATACCACCACATTGGGAGTTAGAGCTTTAAGATATGAATTGGGGGAGGGGAGTACAAACATTCAGCCCACAACAACATTTATATATCTACACTAATAAAAGAGAAACATGGTAATTAGCGTACGACCGCTACCCTTCCCATTGGCTAATCAGCATATCCTTATGCAAATTAACTGTCAGCCAAGATGGCGGCCGGCAGCCATGAACTGAAGCGAACAGGGAGGCTTGCTTGCTCCAGTTACTGCGGACTCCAATGTTCCCCGCCTGACTTGCCGGCCTCTCAGCTGCAACTCTAAGCAACTATGTTGCAAATATAGAAGCTAAACAAAACCCTAGAAACCGGCTTTCAGTCAGCCGGGCTTCAGCCAGCCGGACCGCAACATTGTATCAAATACAGAAGGTAAAGGCCAGAAACCTGCTTTCAGCAGCGAGGCCTCAGAGCTAAAGCTGGCCCAGAATAAAAAAAAAAAAAAGAAAAAAAGGAGCAGTTGGGAGCTTCAGTCACCCGCCAGCCTGAAAACGGCCCTCAGCCCCTCACCCAGACTGGCCAGGCACCCCAGTGGGGACCCCCACCCTGATCCAGGACACCCTTCAGGGCAAACCAGCCGGCCCCCACCCGTGCACCAGGCCTCTATTCTATATAGTAAAAGGGTAATATGCCTCCCAGCACCGGGATCAGCGGAGCAGCGAGGCACCCGGCACCGGGATCAGCGTGACAGGGGGCAGCGACCAAACCCCTTGATCGCCCTGCAGCTCTGTGTGTGACAGGGGGCGGGGCCACAACCTCCCTATCTGCCCTGCTCTGTCGTGACAGGGGAAGGCGCCCCAACCCCCTGATCAGCCCTGCTCTGTGCCTGATAGGGGGGAGCTCCCCAACCCCCTGATCACCCTGTGGCTCTGTGTGTGACAGGGTGCGGCGCCCCAACCCCGCCCCCCACGGGCCCTGCTCTGTGACAGGGTAGAGCCATAACCTCTCCATCGGCCCTGCCCTGAGTGTGACAGTGGCGGCGCCCCAACCCCCTGATCGGCCCTACTCTGTGGGTGATAGAGGGTGGCGCCCCAACCCCCCTCCACGGGCCTTGCTCTGTGTGTGACAGGGTAGAGCCATAACCTCCCCATTGGCCCTGCCCTGAGTGTGACAGGGTGCAGCGCCCCAACCCCCTGATCCGCCCTGCTTTGTGTGTGACAGGGGGCGGTGCCCCAACTCCCCTATCGGCCCTACTCTGTGAGTGACGGGGGGAGCTCCTCAACCCCCTGATCGGCCCTGCTCTGTGAGTGACGGGGGGAGCTCCTCAACCCCCTGATCGGCCCTGCTCTGTGCGTGACAGGGGGGAGCTCCCCAACCCCCTGATCGACCCTGCTCTGTGTGTGACAGGGTACGGAGCCCCAACCCCCCTGATGGGCCCTGCTCTGTGAGTGACAGGGGGCAGCGCCCCAACCCCTGATCGGCCCTGCTCTGTGAGTGACAGGGGGCAGCGCCCCAACCCCCTGATCGGCCCTGCTCTGTGAGTGACAGGGGGGAGCTCCTCAACTCCCTGATCAGCCCTGCTCTGTGCGTGACAGGGGGTGGCGCTGCAACTTCCCCATCGACCCTGCCTTGAGTGTGACAGGGGGCGGTGTCCCAACCCCCCAATCGGCCCTACCCTGAGCGTGACTGAGGGTGGCATCGCAACCTCTCGATCCGCCCTGCTCTGTGCATGACAGGGGGCGGCGCCCCAACTCCCCAATCGGCCCTGCTCTGAGCCTGACCAGGGGCTGCACCTAGGGATTGGGCGTGCCCTCTGCCACCCGGGAGCAGGCCTAAGCCAGCAGGTCGTTATCTCCCGAGGGGTCCCAGACTGCGAGAGGGCACAGGCCGGGCTGGGGGACCCCCCTCCCCCCCCGAGTGCACAAATTTTTGTGCACCGGGCCTCTAGTATATATATATATATACTATATATACACACACACACACACACACACTGATTTCAGAGAGGAAGGGAGAGGATAGAAACATCAATGATGAAGAGAATCATTGATCAGCTGCCTGGCAGCCTCACACTGGGGATCGAGCCCCCAATCCAGGCAAGTGCCCTGACCAGGAATCAAACCATGACCTCCTGGTTCATAGGTTGACGGTCAACCACTGAGCCATGCTGGCCAAACTCATAACAACATTCTTAACAAAAATCTGTTGCTTGATCCCTGACAGAGGACAACCACCTACCTGAAACCCACCTATCTTGAGGGAACAAGGAGTCACAATACATAAAAGAGTATCATAGAAGAATACACAATACTGTATGGTCATTACATGCAAATAACAAATAGCCATTTACACCTTCAGCTGGGGTATACACTCCCTGAATCAAAAGAAAGAGTACCTTCCCCACCATGTCACTGAGAAACAAATTATTCAAGCCAACTCAGAAACTGTATTTTAATCAATTGCTGAGAGGCATTCCACAGTGGAAAGAGCATGGATTTTAAAGCCAGCCTAACCTGGATTTACATCTCAGGTCCTCAACTTACTACTTGAACTTGGGCTCTTTATTCCTCTGTATCTTCAACTACAAGACAATGATAATATCTATTTCTAAAGTTTGTTAGATTTAAATGACCATGCCTTTAATGTATTCCTCAACCATGCTAAACTTACCATCTCTTTTGGGCTTTTGCACTTGCTACTGATACATCTTTCCCCCAGATCTCTGTACTATTCAAGTCTCAGCTCACACATTACTTCTTCGGTGATGTTTTTCCTGACTACCTGAACTGTAGTCTCCTCCCCTTGCAGTCATTTTATCTGTTATCTTCATAAACATTATATTTATTTTAAAGTTTCCTTGATTATTTGTTTATTATCCATCTCCCCAACCAAAATGTAAGTTCCGTGACAGCAGTGACCTTGCTATCATGATAACTGTTGTATCAGTCCAATGCCCATTATAATGCCTGGTACATGTAAAATACCCAATATTTGTTAAATAAATAGGTAAGTATGTAAAATATCTAGCACAGCACCCATCCACATATTTTAGGTCCTTTCCTCCCCCCATTTTTATATAAAAATCATTGGATTAAATATGCGCCTGTATGAGTCCTTTGAAATGGAAAGCATTTTAACAAAATGGATTCATTGTTTGAATGCTGATCAGGCACTTATAAATAGACAGAAATATGATCATTTACTCCAATGTACCATAAGACCATCCTCTGTCTTAATGATCTATTTTAGGTACAAATCAACATACTAGTTATTGAATTATTTATAAATTTTAGTCTCATATGAGACATTAATAACATATTCTCTTAGCCATCTGAGAGGGAAATTTTTTGCTTAGAGGCCTTTTATTTATGAGGAAACAGAGGCCCAGAGAGAGGAAATACTTAACTAGTTCAAAGTCAAACTCCTAGTTAGAGACAGACCACATGCCCTTTCCATTCTACAATGCTGCCTCCTTAGAGCAAGAAAGACAACTCTCACCAAAATTAAAGCACACTCTAATTCAACAGAGATCCCTAAATGATATTACAGGATGGGGGAACTGAGGACCTGATTTCCATTTAGAATGCTTGTGAGATCAAGTATGATAAAGAATACAGGCTGGGGCCCACTTTTCAGACGCCACAGCCCCGAAGCCACCCATGACCAGCCATGGTGAACCCCACAGTGTTCTTCTTTGACATCACCGTCGACTGCGAGCCCTTGGTCCGCGTCTCCTTTGAGCTGTTTGAAGACAAAGTTCCAAAGACAGCAGAAAACTTCTGTGCTCTGAGCACTGGGGAGAAAGGATTTGGTTATAAAGGTTCCTGCTTTCACAGAATTATTCTGGGATTTATGTGCCAGGGTGGTGACTTCACACACCATATGGTACAAGCGGCAAGTCCATCTATGGCAGCGGTTCTCAACCTGTGGGTCACGACCCCTTTGGGGGTCAAACGACCCTTTCACAGGGGTCGCCTAAGACCATCGGAAAACACATGTATAATTACACATTGTTTTTGTGATTAATCACTATGCTTTAATTATGTTCAATTTGTAATAATGAAAATACATCCTGCATATCAGATATTTACATTACAATTCATAACAGTAGCAAAATTACAGTTAAGAAGTAGCAACGAAAATAATTTTATGGTTGGGGGTCACCACAACATGAGGAACTGTATTAAAGGGTCGCGGCATTAGGAAGGTTGAGAACCACTGATCTATGGGGAGAAATTTGAGGATGAGAACTTGGTCCTGAAACATACAGGTCCTGGCATTTTGTCCATGGCAAATGCTGGACCTAACACAAACGGTTCCCAGTTCTTCATCTGCACTGCCAAGACTGAGTGGTTGGATGGCAAGCATGTGGCCTTAGGTCAGAAGGCATGCATATTGTGACAATAATGGAGCGCTTTGGGTCCAGGAATGGCAAGACCAGCAAGATCACCATTGCTGACTGTGTACAACTCTAATAAATTTGACTTGTGTTTTATCTTAACCATCAGACCATTCCTTCTGTAGCTCAGGAGAGCACCCCTTCACCCTGATTTACTTGGAATGTTATATAATCTTTGTGCTCTTGCCAGTTTATTGGGTTGGTTCCATAATTTCCTTAACCTTCCCAGTCTAGCTGGATTGCAGAGTTAAGTTTATGATTATAAAATAAAAACTAAACAGTAAAAAAAAAAAGAATACAGGGTGGGACAAAAGTAGGATATGAGTACATGAAACACAGTTTATCCTTCTACTAGAGGCCAGGTGCACAAATCTGTGTACCATTGGGGTCCCTCAGCCTGGCCTGCAGGATCAGGCTAAAACTGGCTCTCTGACATCCCCTTAGGTGTCCCGGATTGTGAGAGGGCGCAGGTCAGGCTGAGGGACCCCACTGGTGCACAATCAGGGCCAGGGAGGGACGCGGGAGGTTGGCCAGCAAGAGAGGGACCACGGGAGGGCTCCAGGGCATGTCCAGCCCATCTCACTCAGTCCTGATCAGCTGGACCCCAGCAGCAAGCTAACCTACCAGTCGGAGCGTCTGCCCCCTGGTGGTCACTGCATGTCATAGTGAGCAGTTGAGCAGTCCTAGCATATCATTAGCATATTACGCTTTGATTGGTTGAACAGACAACTGGACACTTAGCATATTAGGTTTTTATTATATAAGATTATTACTTATTAATTGTGTTATTTTCCATACAAACAACTGTAACCCTACTTTTGCCCCACCCTCTATAAACAGCAAAGCATTATGGAAGCATAAGAAAGTTTTATTTGTTTTTTATCACTTTACTGATTCATTGATACACTTTGTGATACTGCATCACCAGGGCACATTTCACATAGCAAATTGCAGGAAGGTAATAAAAAAAAGAATTCTGCCTGGCTGGAGTGGCTGTTGTTGAGCACCATCCCGTGCACTGAAGTGTTGCTGGTTCCATTATGGGTCAGGGCACATATCTGGGTTGTGGGTTTGATTTCCAGTCGGGAGTGTATGGAAGGCAAACAGTCAATGTTTCTGTTATATCTCTCCCTCCCTCCCTCCCTCCCTTCCTTTCTCTAAGCATGTCCTCAGGTGAGGATTAAATTTAAAAAATAAAAGAGTAATCCCCTCATTCTGCTCTCATTAGAGAAGGGGACGACCCTCTTTTCCTGATCCAAGCGCAAGCTGCCATGGCTGGTATGATCAGCTCACTCACCACCATGGCTTTTCAGAAACATCCTTATGCCTCAAGGCAACAACACTTTTGATTTCCAAATCCAAACCCAGGTGGCACATTCCATTCTACAATTTCCAACTGGCAACGATTCAGGGAGAGATGTTATTCATCAGAATAGGCACTAATGACTGAATTTTGGCAGGCTGGGAGAAGAACTGGCACTGTCGTGGAAGAGACATTCCACAAGGTCCTAGTTACACCTGAATTTAGCAACATGGAACCACACATGTTCTAAATGGAGAAATGGACCTTAGATGCTATCCGCAAAGTGTCCCCTCAGGAGTTCAACCAACTGGGAGTTTGATCACTCACTATGACATGCGTTGACAACCAGGGGGCAGTGTGGAAGGAAGGCCCCAGCCAGCAGCTGGCAGACAGGAAAGGGAAGCTGGAAGGGAGGCCCCAGCCAGCAACCAGCAGCCGCTAGAGACCCTTTCCGTGCAAGAATTTCGTGCACTGGGCCTATAGTTTTTGTACAAGAAACTGAGGTTTAAAGAGGAAAAGTTGTCCAAGGTCATACAGTGGGAACCCCGTGGGAACGCTGATCTCTTCTCAATTCAGTGCTCTTTTTGTTATACCAAGTTTAGTCCAGAATGGATCTGGATAGAAGCTCATGCCTTAGTACAGAAGTGCAACGATATATTGTGTGGTTCTGACTATCTTCTGCTCAGTGAATTTGTCCATCCTTTCAGTTACCTCTAATGATCCACTGAAATGCTCTTCACATTCAATAAGCCCCAAAACTGTAGTTTTAAAAACCAACCCAAACTGATTTGCCTGAAAATCCAGTTCATTTTATCCTTAGTGTAGTCTATTATTAGTGCTGTTATAATAAAATGTATTCTATAAACTTTTTAAAACATTATCATCGTTCACTCATTAACAAAGATTAATTAGATTAGGTACCTACTATTTGTCCAGCAGTAGACAAAGTACTGGTTGGCACGGTAGGGGAAATAAAGACTATAGACTTTGTCCCAGCTCTGGCACAAAGAAGAATAAAAATAAAAGTGTTAACAGAAGTATAGATTATTAATCCTAGAGACCAAGTACCAGAATTATATTAACTTATAGTAAAATTAATAATAGCTAATATTTGTTAAGTACTTAGTAAGTACTAGTTATTGTATTGACTTTACACCTCTTATTCAATTATCCTCACATCAATCAAATAAGAGAGGTAGCACAGCCGGTGTGGCTCAATAGTTGAGCATCAACCCATGAACCACAGTTTGATTCCCAGTCAGGGCACATGCCCAGGTTGTGGGCTTGTTCCCCAATAGGGGGTGTGCCAATCAATGATTCTCTCTCATCATTGATGTTTTTACCCCTCTCCTCCTCTCCCTTCCTCTCTCTGAAATCAATAAAAACATATTTTTTTAAAATTTTTAATAAGGGAGATAGCATCCTATATAATCAAAGGCTAATATGCAAATTGTCCCCTTGGCAGTTTGACTGGGAGACCGGGAGTTCGATCACTTGCTATGATGTGCGCTGACCACCAGGGGGCAGCACAGAATATGGCGGGTGACCAGTGGTGGCAATGGGGTGCTGAGAGAGGGGGAAGGAGGAGGCGGGGAGGCTGGGAGACAGGGAACAGTAAGGTGGCACGCGGGCGGCGAGGGAAGGAGGAAGCCAGCAGGTGGGGAGGTGGGGAACCTGATCAGCCCTGATCACAGGCCAGGCCTAGGGACCCTACCCAGGCCCCAGGCATGAATTTTGTGCACCGGGCCTCTAGTTATCTCATAATCTTACAGCTAAAATAGATAGTGTAGATAAGATAATCTAGGCAACCCCTCCCTAAAGCAGGGAGTTTTCTGTAATAAAACTGCTTTCACTCAAAAAAATAATAATAATCTTACAGCCAAGCCATAGAGAGATTAACTTGTTCAAGGTCATACAGCTATTGAGTGGTGGATTCAGAATT
Organism: Myotis lucifugus; assembly: GCF_000147115.1. Lineage (NCBI taxonomy): Eukaryota > Metazoa > Chordata > Mammalia > Chiroptera > Vespertilionidae > Myotis > Myotis lucifugus. The sequence continues at coordinate 13,555,222 of NW_005871056.1, forward strand.
CAAGACCATACAATCTAACTCCAGAACAGATATTATTAATCACTTCACACTACTTCTAAAATATCTAATTATTCAAAAAAATTTAAAAGAGGATTTATTTTTTAAAATCTCACAATGTACTAATTTTCTAAAACATTCACTTTTATGCATGCTTTTCTATTTAATTTTAGATTAAATAAAATTTTATAATAAAAAATAATTGAGATAACAATTTCAATTTCTATTTTTAAATGGCTTCCTAGGAAGTATGGCTTTGTTGACGTAAGAAACATCCAAACCTATAGAGAATTTTCATAAGAATTTGAATCAAACTGACAACATTGCCCAGAAGCAAGATCTCAAGTGCTCTAGAGAATGAATTTTGCAGTTTCTTTTATACATTTGAAATTAAAGAGGGAACACGAAGATTACTTGAAGGTGGGAGAAAACAAGGTACAGGATAGTTAATAAGATTATGTGCTTTCTTGAGGGTGGTTAAAGTTTTCCTTGAGAGATCTGAATAAGAGGATTACTTCTGGCATTCCAAAGGTGTGTAAACCTAGATGCACAAGAACAATGGACAGGACTTGCTTAAAAATCTTTTACTAAAGAAATTATACACCTGGGCATGACTATCCACCATGACCTGCCCAGTTAGAAATTCACAACCAGATCACTCCTTAAGGTTACTTTTGGTCACTAAACTTATGCATACCCCTTTTTCGTCCACAACTTTTATAATAAAAATATAGCTGTAAAATGGATACTTATACAAAATGATATAGACAACTAAAACCTGTAGGTACAATTTGCTAACTTTCTTACTAATAATCAACCATTATAAATATTAATCTTTTTTCTCACAGTAGCTTTTAAGAGAAAACGTTTTTCTTCATGAGGCTTCTAAATAATTCTCAAACTCTTGAAATTAAAGTTTTCAGTTTCTTTTTACTTAAATTCCTTTATTTTATCACACCATATAGGATAAAACACGTCTTTAGAAATCCTTGTGTTCAATGGGGATTTGTTGTTGATGGATACAGAAATTCAGTTTGGCAAGATTAAAAGAGTTATGCAGATTGGTTTCAAAATTCTGTGAGTACCTTAGCACTATTAAATTATACACTTAAAAGTAGTTAATGCCTGGTTGGTGTGGCTCAGTGATTGAGAGTTGACCCATGAACCAGGAAGTCATGATTTGATTCCCGGTCACAGCACATGCCTGCATTGCAGGCTTGATCCCCAGTAGGAGTTGTGCAGGAGGCAGCCAATCAATGATTTGCATCATTGATGTTTCTAGCTCTCTCTCCCTCTCCTTTCTTCTCTCTGAAATCAATTTTTTAAAAACATATTTTAAAAAATAGTTAAGATGATAAATTTTATGTTATGTGTATTTTACCACAATTTAAAAAATTCCTTGTGCTCTTTTAGAGTGAGGATATTTAAACTTGAAATAAATTAATTCAGAACAGATCAGGTCTCAGATATTCTACATACATGATTTTCTGTTTGTGCTATAGTACAGAGAACGGAGTGATAAATTCTGATTATAGGGTGAATGGGAGAAATTTTGTATAGCTTAGGAATTCATCTGAATTGCATTTTCTTCATATGTAAATGAGAACATTTAACCACATGGTTTCTAAAGTCATTATCAGGCTCTGAAGTTAAACAGTAAGATTTTAGTATGCGGTGTGGAAAGGGCATTCCAAGTAGAGAAGTGGCTTACACAAAAATATTGCAGTATGAATGTATAATTCACAAAGCCATGCTAAATAGTGGTACAGTTATGGTATAACATAGGATATGTTTATGGCATAGAGGAAGTGACAGGGCAGTGGGGATAAGGCTAAAAGATGGAGCTAGTTCTTGCTTCCTGGCTTGCCAGTAACTAGGAGAGGGGCCTCTGAAGACCCATGAAGCCAATAATTTGGAGTTTGGGGAATAATGAAACAGAAACCTTGACAATACTCTTGAAAAGAGATTTCTACTTAAATGCTCTTTATTTCCCAGGGTCTAGATTGTGTACTTTGGGGATTTTCATAAAGCTGAAATCCTAAAGCCAAGAGTAGCTTTTCCCTTTGTATTAACAATTCTGATACATGACTATGTTTCTTGAATGGTCTAAAGACTTACAAGTCTGTCTCTCTATCATCCATGTATAGGAAACTTAAAACTAGGTCTTCAAATCCTACCTCCCAACCTCAATGCAAGAATCTACAATATTCGTAACAAGGGATCATCAGAAAAATTACTATTTTTCAGGTGTGTGTGTGTGTGTGTGTTTCCAATTTCAGACAGCTGGTTTTTAAATTGTGCTGAAATTTGCTGTCTTGAAGTTTGCTGTGGGTTTTTTTATTGTTTTTTCCATTACACTTTACAGTCAATATTATTTTGTATTAGTTTCAGGTATACAGCATAATGGTTAGACAATCATATACTTTACAAAATGTTCCCCCTGATATTTCCAGTACCCACCTAGTACCATAGATCTTTATTACAATATTATTGACTATATTTCCTATGCAGTACTTTACAACCCATGACTATTTTCTAAATACCAACCTGTACTTCTCAATCCTTTCACCCTTTTCACCTAGTCTCCCAACCCCTGACCCCCTTCTCTGTCAACCATCAATCTGTTCTCTGTATCTATGAGTTTATTTCTGTTTTGTTTGTTCATTTATGTTGTTCTTTAGCTTCCACATATAAATGAAATCATATGGCATTAATCTTTCTCTGACTGACTTATTTCACTTAGCATAATACCCTCTAGGTCCATCCATGCTGTTGCAAATTGTTAAGATTTCATTCTTTTTTATGGCCAAGTAATATTCCATTGTATATATTTACCACAGCTTTTTAAAAAATATATACGTTTTGCATTTTATTTTGTTGTGAACTCACAACTTTATTTTTTTAATATTTTTTTTATTGATTTCAGGGAGAGAAAGGGAGAAGGAGAGGGAGAGATAGAAACATCAACATCAATGATCAGCTGCCTCCTGCACGCCCCCTACTGGGGATCAAGTCCGCAACCTGGGCATGTGCCCTGACCAGGAATCAAACTGTGACTTCCTGGTTCATGGGTTGAAGCTCAACCACTGAGCAACACTAGCCAGGTTGTACCACAGCTTTTTATCCACTCATATATTGATACCATAGCTTTTTTATCCACTCATATATAAATAACACTGCAATAAATATAGAGGTGCACATATTCTTTTGAATTAGTGTTTTGTTTACCCTCACTCTTGAATTAAGATTTAAATAGGCGAAAAATTCTAGATTAAGTGGGGTTTATTTTCCCTCTCAGCTTTTAAGGATATTATTCCTTTGTTTATTTTGCCACTATTTTCAGTTTGTCATTTCTTGTAAGCTATCTCTTTTACTTTCGATGCTCTTAAGAACTACTTTCATAGTTGTGTTATGCAGTTCCATTATAATATGTCTAGAAGTAGTTTTATGTTCATTTATCCTTTGGAACTCGATGTGCTTCCTAATTTTAGAAAATTTTCGACCATTACCTCTAGATATTGCTTCTTTTCCATTCTCTCTATTCTTTCCTTTTAGAACAATTATTAAACATATATTGGATCTTCTCATTCTATCCTCATGTCTCTTAACTGTGCTTTCATATTTTCCCTCTCTGTGAAGCATCATGGGTAATTTCTGCCTTACTTTCCATTCACCAATTTTCTCTTCAGCAGTGTCTAATCTCCCGTTTAAACCATTCATGATGTTTTTAATTTCAATGCTCTGTGTTTTTATTTCTAGAAATTCTATTTGACACATCTGCCTTATATTATTCGTGATATCTGACTCTATCCTCTCATTTTTCATTTGTTTGTCCTTAACCATTTTAAATATATTCATTTTACAGCTATTTTTTTAATATATTTTATTGATTTTTTACAGAGAAAGGAAGGGAGAAAGATAGTTAGAAATATCGATGAGAGAGAAACATCGATCAGCTGCCTCCTGCACACCCCCTACTGGGGATGTGCCCGCAACCAAGGTACATGCCCTTGACCGGAATCGAACCTGGGAGCCTTCAGTCCACAGGCTGATGCTCTGTCCACTGAGGCAAGCCAGTCAGGGCTACAGCTATTTTTATCATCTTATGGTTTTAGATCTTTTATCACCTTAAGAAGGTTTGTGTGTTTTTCTGCTAGGCACCCCCAGGTATCACTGGCTGGGCATACTTTTATGTTCATTAATCAACTTGTAGGACCTCAGGGCACATAGATAGTATACATCCAAACTCCAAACCCAACTGAGGACAGATTTATAGTTTTGTTTTAATTTTTTTATTGATTTTTGAGGGGGTGGGGGGAACAACGTTGATTTGTTCTTCCACTTATTTATGCATTTATTGGTTGCCCTGAACTAGAATTGAACCCATAACCTTGGTGTATCGGGACAATATTCTAACCAACTTACTTACCTACCCGGCCTGGACCAGACCTATGGTTTTTGATTCTCAAAGAGAGGCCTTTTTTTTTTTTTTTTTTTTTTTTTTTTTCCTATCTAGAGGATAGGCTGAGATCTGCAACTTTCTTGCGTCCATGCATTAATTTGATTTTTTTCTATCCACCATTTCACTGAATGTCCCAATCTCACTTGTAGGTCTTACCTTTAAGGTCTGTCTTATCTCCTTTTCCCAAGTCCCAAAGTTACCATAATAAATATCCCAACAGGCTTGATAAAAACATCTCATAGACTTACTACTCAGTCTGTCTTCATTTTCAGCCATTGGAGAGTCCCTTTCTTTCTTACAAGTTCAGTTATGTATCTTAAAAGGTGTTTTTATTTTTTATTTAGAGCTGTTGGGAGGAGTTTAGATGGTGGGGGATTTTTAAGTTATAAAGTTCAAATTACTGCTGGAAACAGAAGTGAAATTGTTCTCCTTTACTGAGCTTTAGATAAGAACCTCAAAGGCATATTTTAATTAAGCAAACATTTATTGGTCACTTACTGTGATGATTAAATTTTGTGTAAACTTGGCTAGGCTATGGTGCCCTGTTGTTTGGTCAAACACTAATCTACATGGTACTATGAAGGTGCTTTGTAGATGTCAGCTGACTTTAAGTAAAGGTGATTATCCTTGACAATCTGTATAGGCCTCATTTCATCAGCGAAGAGCCTTGAAGGCAAAACCTGAGTTTCCCAGAGAAGGAATTATGTCTCAAGACTAGAAACCCTGCCTGAGTGGATTTCTAGCCTGCTGGCCTGCCCTATAGATTTCAGACTTGCCAGCTCCACTCATGTAAGCCAATTCCTTAAAACATATCTCCTACTGGTTCTGTTCCTCTGGAGAACCCTAATTGATATGCTCACTAAGAATGAGGCTCTAAGAGGGACAAAAAGATGAGTAGGATTCAATGCCTTTCTTTATCCTCACAGAATTAATTTATAGTCTAGAGGTAGATAAATATTTACAAAAAATGTAGACTATAACTCAAGCCATTATAATAACATAAAAGTAATTTATTCATCTATCCTACAAATATTTATTAAGCATCTACTATTGGTGAAATGCTAGATGCTAGAAATTATAAGGCAGAAAACACTGTCTAGTGTGTGAGTCAGGTACAAATAGATAAAATATAGCATGTAAGTACAAAGATAGAAATAAGTATATTCTATTATGGGGGGGAGCCTGAATCAGTGTGGAGGGGTCAGGAAAGCCATCTTGGAATAAATTTACATAGGAGTGAGCTGAGTAAAAGTGAAGTAAAAATTAGGGCAGGGAAGTCGGGGCAAATGGACAGCATAAGCAAAGGCATAGAAGTGAGGAACAACATAGCATGTACAAAATCGTTATACATAAAACATGAGGCAGGGAATGATGGGCGATGAGGCTAAAAACTCATAATACTACAAAAGAGGGAGATGGCATACAGTTGGAAATTGAGAAGTCTTCTTGAAAAGGTAGTATTTAAAATGATGAGTAATATTTAATAGGTGAGGAGACAAAACACAGTAGTCTCAGAAAAAAACCTAGGATACATGAAGGGGACACTGGAAACTAAGAATACAGAGATAAATTATGGCCAGACCACAGAGAGCTCTGAATGATTGATGACTCTCAGAGTAGAGACTTAGATGTATTACCTCAGGTAGTGGCTAGAAGCCTGTGGAAAACAGAAGATAATGAGGAAACTGCGGTTATAAACACCTACCACATCCAAGAGCTTGGAAGGCCCTGAAAGACACACCTGGCCATGGCATTCTGCTGCCTCTGAAAGACATAGCCAGACTAGCCAAGGGACAGGAAATATCTGTGCCACCATGACCTGCCTGAATCCGCTCTCTCCCTATCCATCTTGGCACTGCAAAAACTGGGAACAGAACAAAGGCTAAAACAAGCCCCAGCCTGGGTTTCAGAGAAAAACAATAACAAGAGGGGGCCAAACTGATTTACTAGAAGGGAAGAAGAGGTGGACCCTGTCAGATCTCACCAAGGAGGATAAAATAAAAGACTCATTGTTACCATTTTCTCCCCTTAGGAAATAAGGCTCTAAATAGTAAAATGTCATTAACAGAACACAGGCCTGGAAAGGAAACCTAGGTGCTAGTCCAGATCTTGTCACTAGCTTGCTGTATGGATTAGGCAAGCTGTTTCACTTCTCTAGATCTTGATTTCACTATTTGTATTGTGAGGAAACAACTAGATTAGTGGTTCTCAAACCTTGTTCTGTGGAGCCCCCAGATTATATCTGGCAACCCCTAACCCCATTTTAATGAAAGCAGCTCCATTTTCACCAGTTTTATATATAGGGTTCTGTCTAAAGCCTTGTTTGAAAAAAGAATTTAGCTACTTTAAAAAATGTGAAGACCCCTGAACTTGAATCTCTATGATCCTTTTCATTTCAGTAGTCTATAACTTTGTGTTTTCATGATAGGTTACTATTAGGGAGCTCCTATCTTAAAGTCAAGTCAGCAGGTTATATAACAGATTCTGGCACTATTCACTCATATCATCCAGAGTGCTGTTGGTTCCAGGTCCCGATGTTATTTGGGAGGGTGGGCTGGGATATAGTCAATTTTTTGTCTCCTAGGTCCTTTTTAAACAATGAGTTATGAGATCTTATATGAGCCACCACTGAGTTGTACAAAATCCAGAGCAGTATATCTAAAGTAATTTCTAGCATTTCTTTGTAGATTTTAAAATCAGATTTAAATAAAATAAGATATCCCTTTTCCTTCAGATTATACCTTAGTAAGGTACAATTTAGGGACTAAATCTCTCTATCTCAACATTGAATCAAAAGCACCTTGCAAAGCTGTCATTCAATAAATTCATGCTGAATGACTCAATAGTCATTAACTGGAAGAAACTGCTTTGTAGTTTTCTCTAGGAATAAAAACTGGATCCAATGATCTTGTACTTGGAAGCTTTTGTGAGCACAGTGATAGTACACCTTAAGTGAGTCTTTTTACATATCTATGAAGGTGAGGGAAGGGGCTATTCAGGGGTGGGCAAACTTTTTGACTCGAGGGCCACAATGGGTTCTTAAACTGCACCGGAGGGCCGGAACAAAAGCATGGATGGAGTGTTTGTGTGAACTAATATAAATTCAAAGTAAACATCATTACATAAAAGGGTACGGTCTTTTTTTTTTTTTAGTTTTATTCATTTCAAAAATTCATTTCAAACGGGCCGGATCCGGCCCGCGGGCCGTAGTTTGCCCACGGCTGGGCTATATGGTTGTAACTAACTGCACTGACTTTATATACTAGTAACTTCTAGACAATATATTTAATCTATAAACAATTCTTGGATGACACTAAAATTGCAATGACTTCTTCCTTCAATCAAGAACGCCCTAGATCTAGAGTTTACAGCAACATTTGTTATTAATAAGAGGGAACCCTCTCTAAAATATCAGAAACTCTTCTGAGAATCTTTATTGTGGAGGAGGATAGCTGTTATTTAATGCCTCCTCACTCTTTCTCCACAAAACACGTAGAGCTCACTCTGGATCCCAAGGTCCCACAAGACTAGAAAAGGGTTAGGAGGATGGTGACAACTACAGTCAAACCTAATGCAGTGGATATTCTGGCCACTATGAGGAAAGATCTGCCCAACAAAAATTTGCTTGCAAACAGATCACTGACCAATCACAAAACCAGGATGAAGCCACAGCCACTATTCTTTCAGGTCAACTTTCTCTCCCTCTGCATTTTAGCTACCTTTCTCCTATTCCCTCTCCCAACTATGTCCCCATTCTCTTCCCCTCTTCTCCCAACCTTCTCTGACCATGCTCCCCATTTCCCTGCTGGCAATTGGAAACATAGCATCTTCACACAAATTCCTAGTTTCAAGCCCAGAAATATGATTAAGGAAAACATTTGCATTTCCTTTTTGCCCAGGACTTCAGGAAGATCCACAATTTTTGCTGTTTGCGGGTTATCAATTCATTATTGCTAGTCTTTGACTTATCTAGGTCACCTCTCCAAATAAAAAGCTGGCATGGTATCAAGCAAACATATCAGCTAAACTCAGTCTATCTTTTCTGGATTATCATTAACCCTTTGATCCTGACTCAATGGCTTATTCATGGCCCTGTCACTCATAGTTGAGAAATGTGTAGTTAAAAAGATAAGTACTTCCCTCAAAGTGAAGTAAAAAATCTTAATTTAATTCTTTAAAAAAATATTGAATATCTATTTTATGCTAGGAGGTACTGTATTAGATGATGGGCATGTAGAGATGAGTAAGTCCAGACCCTGCTCTGAGAAAACCAACAATTACCCAATTTATCAAAAATTCACAGAATGCCCACTATGTACTATTTACTCTATTAACTGCTAGGGAAAGAATAGTGGTACAGTATTCTGGGGAGCAAAATAATACTCCAAAAACATAATCTCTCATCCCATAGTAAAATTATGGAGATAAACATCAAATACCCTCAACCAGAAATCCTTAGGATTTAAGTTATTATGTAAATTGGAACTCCAGATTCCTTGCATACCTTTCTCCAATAACTTGTGTGGGGATTTTTTTAACTTTATTTTTATTGCTGACACTATTATAGTTGTCCCCATTTCCCCCTTCCCTCTGGCCATTATCTAATCCCTTCACTTTTTTTCATACAGTCTCCCAACCCCCATCCCTCTTGACAGCTGTCAATCTGTTCCATATATCCATGCCTCTGTTTCTATTTTGTTCATCTGTTTATTTTGTTCATTAGATTCCACATATAACTGATTACAATGACCCTGAAGTATGTTTGATATCAGGTAATGTGATACCTCCAACTTTGTTCTCCTTTCTCAGTATTGGTTCCATATACATTTTTGGAATATTTGTTCTAGGTCTGTGAACTAAGCCATTGGTATTTTAATAGAATTTCATTGAACCACAATGAAAGAAAATTATAGGCCAGTATTCCTGATGAACATAAATGCTAAAACCCTCTACAAAATATTAGCAAACCTATAGATTGCTTTGGGTATTATGGACATTTTAATAATGTTAATTCTTCCAATTCATGAACATGGTATATGCTTCCACTTTTTTGCATCTTCTCAATTTCTTTCTCCAATGCCCTATAGTTTTCCGAGTACAGGTCTTACCTCCTTGGTAAAATTTATTCCTAGGTATCTATTTTTTTTGTTGCAATAGTAAATTGGATTGTTTTCTGTTTCTCTCTCTGATAGTTCATTATTGGTGTATAAAAATGCCACTGATTTCTGAATATTAATTTTGTATCCTGCTACTTTGTCAAATTCAGTTATTAGATCCAGTAGCTTTTTGGTGGAGACTTTAGGGCTTTCTATATACAATATCATGTTATCTGCAAATAATGACATTTTTACTTTCTCCTTTCCAACTTGGATGCCTTTTCCTCTTCTTGTCTGATTGCTGTGGCTAGGACTTCCAGTACTATGTTGAATAACAGTGGTGAAAGCAGACATCCTTGTCTTATTCCTGATCTAAGGGAAAATCTTTTCATTTTTGCCCATTGAGTATAATGTTGGCTGTGGGTTTGTCATATACAGCCTTTATTACATTGAGGTATGTTCCTTCTATTCTTACTTTGCTGACAGTTTTTATCATAAATGGGTGCTGGATTTTATCAAATGCTTTTTCTGCATCTATCGATATGATCATGTGGTTTTTATCCTTAATTTTATTTATGTGGTGTATCACATTTATTGATTTGCAGATATTGTACCAATCTTACATACCCAGAATAAAACCCACTTGATCATGGTATATGATCTTTTTAATGTGTTGCTGGATCTGGTTTGCTAATATTTTGTAGAGGATTTTAACATTTAATATTTTGTAGAGGATTCATCAGGAATACTGGACTATAATTTTCTTTCTTTGTGGTGTCTTTATCTGGTTTTGGAATTTGAATAAAGTTTGGGAGTCTTCCCTCCTCTTGAATTTTTTGGAATAGTTTAAGAAGGATAGGTGTTAGTTCTTTGAATGTTTGGTAAAATCTACCTGTGAAGCCATTCAGTCCATGACTTTTATTTGTTGGGAATTTTTAATTTTTTTTTCTGCTTCAATTTCACTAGTTGTAATCTGTCTATTTAGATTCTCTGATTCTTCCTGATTCAGTTTGGAAGATTGTATGTTTCTAGGAATTTATCCATTTTTATCCAGATTGTCCAATTTATTGGCATATAGTTGTTCATAATACTTTCTTACAATCCTTTGTATTTCTTTGGTGTCAGTTGTACTGCTCTTCTTTCATTTCTGATTTTATTTATTTGGGTCCTCTCTCTTTTTTTCTAGATGAATCTAGTTAAAGGTTTGTCGATCTTGTTTATCTTGTCAAAGAATCAGCTCTTGGTTCCATTGATCTTTTGTATTTTTTTTTTTAGACTCTATTTCATTTATTTCTGCTCTGATTTCCTTCCTTCTACTCACTTTGGCCTCTGTTGTTGTTTTTTGTGTGTGTGTTTTTTTTTCCTAATTCCTTTAAGTGTAAAGTTAGGTTGTTTGAGATTTTCCTTGTTTCCTGAGGTAGGTCTGTAATGCTATGAATTTTCTTCTTAGGACTTCTTTCGCTGTGTCCCATAGACTTTCAGTTGTTATGTTCTCATTTTCATTTTTTTCAAGGTATCTTTTGATTTCTTCCTTGATCTAATTAACTCATTTATTGTTTAGTGACATGTTATTTAGCCTCCAGGACTTCATGTGTTTTTCAGGGGTTGTTTTTTTTCCTGTGGTTTATTTCTAGTTTCATACAATAATGGTCAGTGAAGATGCTTGATATGATTTCAAATTTCTTAAATCTATTGAGACTTCTTTTGTGTCCAATCCTAGAAAATGTTCCATATGCACTTGAAAATGTATATTCTGCTGCTTTGGGGGTAAAATGCTCTAAAGATATCAATTAAATCCATCTGATCTAAGGCTACCATTTATTTGTTGATTTGCTGTCTGGAAGATCTCTCCATTGATGTCAAGGGGGGCATTTAAATCTCCTACTATGACTGTATTATTGTCAATCTCTCCCTTTATGTCCATCAAGATTCACTTTGCAGCCGAAACCGGTTTGGCTCAGTGGATAGAGCGTCGGCCTGTGGACTGAAAGGTCCCAGGTTCGATTCCGGTCAAGGGCATGTACCTGGGTTGCGGGCACATCCCCAGTGGGAGATGTGCAGGAGGCAGCTGATCGATGTTTCTCTCTCATCGATGTTTCTAACTCTCTATCTCTCTCCCTTCCTCTCTGTAAAAAATCAATAAAATATATTAAAAAAAAAAAGATTCACTTTGCATATTTAGGTGCTCCTATGTTGGGTGCATAAATGTTTATCAGAGTTATATCCTCTTGTTGGATTGCTCCTTTTATCATTATGTAGTATCCTTCTTTATCTCTTATTATAGCCTTTGTTTTAAAGTCTATTTTGTTAGATATAAGTATTGCTACCCCAGCTTTTTTTTTTCCTATTTTCATAAAATATCTTTTTCCATCCCTTTACTATTTTTTTCTCATTAATCCTCACCTGAGATTATTTTTTCCACTGATTTTTAGAGAGAGTAGAAGGAAGGGATGGGGGAGATAGAGAGAGAGAACATCAATGTGAGAGAAACACATCGATTGGTTGCATCCCACACGTGTTCTCGGGCCCAGGGATTGAACCTGCAACCCAGGTACATGTCCTTGACTGGAGTCGAATCTGTGACCCTTTGGTGCACAGGCCGATGCTCTGACCACTAAACCCACCAGCCAGGGCTCCATCCCTTTACTTTTAGTCTGTGTGTATCTTTCGTTCTGAGGTGGGTCTCATGTAGACAGCATATATTTAGGTCTTGCCTTCTTATCTATTCAGCTACCCTGAATCTTTTGATTGGTACATTTAAGCCATTTATATTTAAAGTGATTATTGATAGGTATGTATTTATTGCCATTTTATTCTTTTTAGTGTTCCTATGGATGGTCTCCTCCCTTTGCCCCTCTACCACAACACCCCCTCCTTCTCCTGAGAATTGGCTGTGGGCTCCCTCTCTACTCTAAGGCAGGTAACTGTCCATAAACAGGATTCAAGGGGTAAAGTAAGTCCCTTGCCGTCTGAAATCCACCACACATTCCCTTAAGTCCTAAAGATCAGGAACTCATGGGTCTAAATCTGGCTCTACCATTTATCAGTTGTTTAATCCCTGCACAAATCACTTACCTGATTCTACTCTAGAATACAAGTCTCTGACCTCCCAATCAACTATCCTTTCCGAAAAAAAAAAAATGCCTTTGTTCAGATAAAAATTAGATGGTTCTTGGAATGATAAAGGTGTAATTTTTTCAGGGCACTAAGACATTTCTCCAACAGAAACAGGTTCAGTAGTTAGGGATAAGATTGGAGACTGATATGCAAGTTTCTTGGGGGCATTTGTAGAAGAGAGACTCCAGGTGAAAACATAGTAGGAGTTATGGGTAATAGAAAGTTGTCATGGTAACTTGGAACCTGATGAGTGAACTCCTACTACATTTATCTTCTCCAGCATTTGCCTTTATCTCACATTACTAGTATGCTCATTTTATGAGGCTGAGAAGAAGGGGGTAGAAGAGAATGACAGAAGAGGATAGAAGAGGAACTAGCAAGTTTCCATATTTGATTTGCTTCCTTCCCTCACCATTTTATTATGGAGAATTTCAAGTGCACAGCAAAATTGAAAGTTGAAAGAATTTTACAGAGAACTCACCACCTAGATTCTACCATCAACATTATATTATACTTGCTTTATGACATAGCTATCCAACTGTCTATACCTCTATCCATCCATTAATCCAGCGGTTCTCAACCTGTGGGTTCGCACTTTGGGGGTCGAACGATACTTTCACAGGGGTCGCCTAAGACCATCCTGCATATCAGATATTTACATTACGATTCATAACAGTAGCAAAATTATAGTTATGAAGTCGAAACAAAAATAATTTTATGGTTGGGGGTCACAACATGAGGAACTGTATTTAAAGGGCCAGAAGGTTGAGAACCACTGCATTAATCCATCTTTTTTAAATCAATGTCAAAATAATTTGCAAACATGAGTATACTTCCCCCTAAATACATATCAATATTTAATTCCTTTTTTTCTCTTTTTTTTTTTTTGGCTTTAAACAGCAGAAATGTATTCTCTCATAATTCTGGAGGCTAGGCATCTAACATCAAAGTGTTAGGAGGGTCATGCTCCCTCCACATGTTCTAGGAAAAGATTCTTGTCTGCTCTGAGCTTCTGGTGGTTCTTGGCATTCCTTAGCTTACAGGTGCATTATTTCAATCTCTGCCTAGATCTCCACATGGCAGTCTTCCCTCTGTGTGGCTGTCTCTTTGTCTCTTCTTATAAAGACAGAGCCATTGGATTAGGATCCACCCTAATGCAGTAATCTTCATCTCAATCTGAACACATCTGCAAAGAAATGCTGAAGACTTGAAGTCATGATAAAGTGTTAGCAGGTTTGGTTACTTCTGAGTCCTGTCTCCTTGGCTCATAGGTAGCTGTCTTCTTTCTGTATCTTTATATGGTATTCCTTCTATGCCTCTTTTTTTTCCTTTTGGTATAATATTTATATACAAGGAAATGCCTCAAATTAAGTGCATTTGCTGAGTTCTGACAAGAGCACACCCTTATGTAACCCAAAACCCTAAATGCATATACAACATTACTATAACCCCAGAAAACTTCCTCATACCCCTTTCCCATCAATCCCCACCCAACATTCCCAAAGCCACTGTTGATATGATTTTTTCCATAATAAAGTAGTTTTGCCTCTTCTAGAATGTCAAATGAAATCATACAGTAAGGCTTTTTCCACTTAGCATAATCTTTTAAGGATTATTCAGTTTTTTCTATGCATCAGTAGTTGTTCCTTTTTATTGCTGAATAGTATTCCAGTATATGAAGATAAGAGTTTGTTTATCTAGTCTCCATTAATGGACAACAAGATGTTTCCAGTTTGGAGCTATTATAAATAAAGATGCTACCAACATTCTAGTATGAGTCTTTTTTGTAAATGTGTGTTGCTTTTAATTTTTA
>NW_005871056.1:13569806-13585256 GCF_000147115.1 Myotis lucifugus
GTTAAACTCCCAGTCGAGGGAACAATTTGCATATTAGGCTTTTATTATATAGGATGAGATTGAATTCTGCAAACAAGAATAAAATTAGAAGATATTTATCTCCCTGCATCTCCAGACGAGAACTCAGCCCAGCCAGCACACCTTGATTTTGACCTTATGATACTCTGAGAACCCAACCACATTATGTCAGACTAATGACCTACAGAACTATAAGCTAATAAATGAGTATTGTTATGCAGCAATAGAAAACTAATACCACATATTATGCTAACTGAAATAAGTCAAAGTCAAATACCATATGATTTCACTCATATACGGAATCTGAAGAGCAAAACAAACAAACAAAATAGAAACAGACGCATAGATAGAGAACAGACTGATGGCTGCCAGAGGGAAGGAGGTTGGGGGCTGTGTCAAAAAGGTGAAGGGATTAAAAAATTACAAATTGGTAGTCACAAAATAGTCATGAGGATGTAATGTACAGCATAGGGGATATAGTCAACAATATTGTAATAACTATGTATGGTGCCAGATGGGTACTTGAAATATCAGGAGGAACACTTTGTAAAACATGATTGTCTAACCACTATGCTGTACACCTGAAACTAATACAAAATAATATTGAATGCAAACTGTAATTAAAAAGTTAAAATAAAATTCTCTTCTTAAAAAAAAGAAAAACCAACAATATCACAAAACACGTCCATAGGAATTGTATGAGTTCATAGTTCTATTAAGATGGCAAGGTGGGTCTGGGATAGCACATAGCTCCACTTCAAGCCAGGTTAGAAAAGTTTTCTCTATATTATGAAAGAGTTCATGTGTTCTCCAGAAATCCTGAGAAAAAAACTCCATGTGAGGCTATGTGAATTCTACAGTGAAAAGTCTTTGAAAATATCATGGATTGTTTGAATGGAAGCTTCTGAAGCTTTCCTTCTATATAAAGCACCAGAGTTGCCCTAGAGCAAGGCTTTTTCTGATTAAATCAAGTGTTCTTTCCTATCCTAGGATGCTACCCAGGACAAAAACACCTGGAAGGCATGGACCTTCTCTTTTTCCCTCTTTCCCTTCTATTCTGTCATTTAAACATTTGTTAGATGTCCACTTTGGGCCAAACATTATGCATAGATAAAAGATTGTTGTGACTCAGAGGAGATGGAGGTTACTTCAGGCTATGTGGGAGTGGGGTATATTTGAAAAGGCCAAAATTTACTTTACCAGGCTTTTTGATATGCAAAGAGGTCTAAGTTTAGGAGTCAAGAATGCTGATGAAGGGGTTCTGCCCCAGAATTCCAGTGACTGGATATAAAGCCCTTGTCTAACACTGCAGCTGCTGCATGAGTTGGCATTCTCCTAATTTAAACTTTATGAACAGATGAAATTAGATTGCTCATACAATTCAATTATGTTATCAAAGATGCAAGCAATTCCCTCTCAATTTATGGCAGAGTCTGCAAATTTTGAAAGTGGCTGAGTTTCACAGGAATGATTAAAGCTTCAAAACCAGTGATTACAAGTATACTGCTCAAAATCAAGAAAAGACCTAAAACAAGAATCTTATAAAGCCCATCTTATCTATATCACTCTTATCTATATTACCACCATCTCTTCCTTCTTAGTTAAGTTTTGTTTGGTTTTGAACAATGCTTCACATGTACTTAAGAAGGATGTATATTCTCTAGTTGTTGGATGCAGGATCTATATATATATATATATATATATATATATGTGCCTGTTAGATCATGCTTATTAATTATGTTGTTTAAATGTTCTATAACTTTACTGCTTTTTTGATTTTTGAACTTCAAATAATTAGGATGTATTGAAATCTCCTAACAAGTATATTGCATTTATAAATTTCTTCCTGTGGTTCTTCAATTTTGCTTTATATATTTTGAGACTATTTTAGAATTATTAAATATTCTGAGTTGAACCATTTTGCCTTAAAATATATTTTGTCTGATATTAATATGGCTATCCCACCATTATAGTTTTTTTTCTAAACAGCTTTGTTGAGGTATTGTTGCTACCCTAGTTTAGTGTTTGCCTGATATGTCTTTTTTCCTATTTTCACTTTCACGATCTTATGTTTTGTGTATGTATGTATGTATGTATGTATGTATGTATAGATAGATAGATAGATGGCTAAGCGACCGTCCAACCATCTGACCAGCTGGTAGGTATGACACACACTGACCACCAGGGGGCAGACGATCAACACAGGAACTGTCGAGCGACAGCAACTTTGCAGAGTGCCCTCTCGCACTCCGAGACCCCTCAGGGGATGTCAGAGAGCTGGTTTCAGCCTGGCCAGGCCTAGGGACCCCATCTGCCAGAGGGACCCAGCTCACTCCACAGACGCCCTTCGAGCCAAGGCGCCGCCCCAGGTGCAGCTGGCCGGGAAGGGACTGAGGGAGGTTGGCTGGAGGGTGTGTCCGGCCATCTCACCCAGTCCCGCCCCTCCGCCACCTTCTAACTAATTTCCTTTCAATGTGCACAAATCCGTGCACCAGGCCACTAGTGTTTCTTATAAAAGGCATATAGTTAAATTATTTTTAAATCCTATTAAATAATTTCTTGTAACTGGTAAATTTTGGCCACTTACACTTATTGGGATTACTGTTATGCTTCACCTCAAATGTGCTTTTCATTTGCCCTATACATCTTTTTTACTCTTTTCCTCCCCCCTTCTTGTTAATTTTCTGAGTTCTATGCTGATTTAAAAGTTATATAAGGCCATTTCTTTTCTTTCCATAGTTAACCTTGAAATTATATTGTTGACTTTAACTACATTTGAAGTTAATTGATTGCATAATCCCCATCCCAAACAATGTAAGCACCTTGGAAGTGTGCTCCTCAACCTTTAGTGTGCGTATGAATCACCTGGGGAATGTGTTAAAATGTAGATTCCAATTCAGTAAGTCTGAGGTGCTTCTGTATTCTGTATTCCTAAGCTCCCAAGTGATGCCATGCTACTGAGAATCAAGGCCTTAGAATTAGTAGACGTTTGGGTTTGTTCCACTTTTGGGGCCAATATGAAAATGCTGCTATGGAGCATGTTTAATGTGCATTTTTTTAATGGATATATAGCTTTAGTTCTCTTGGGTTTATACTGAAGAATGGAACTTCTGGGTCATATTGTAATTCTGTCTAATCTTGTGAGGAACTGACAGACTTTTCCAAAGTGGCTACAACATTTTACATTTCCAGAAGCAGTATATTAGGGTTCCCACTTCCCCACTTTCTTGCCAGCCAGCACTTGTTATTGTCCATCTTTATTTTTATTTTTTTAATCCTCACCCAAGGATATTTTTCCATTCATTTTTAGAGAGAGTAGAAAAGAGAGGTAAAGACAGAGTGAAATATCGATGTAAGAGAAATACATCTATGGACTGCCTCCTGCATGTGGCCCACCAGGGCCCAGGCCAGGGAGGAGCCTACAACCAAGGTACTTGCCCTTGACTGGAATCGAATCCAGGACCCTTCTGTCCAAAGGCCGATGCTCTATCCACTAAGCCAAACCAGCTAGGGCTTGTCCATCTTTTTTATTATAACAATCCTAGAGGGTGTAATAATATACCACTATGGTTCTGATTTGCATTTCCCTGGCAAATGATGCTGAACATCTTTTAAACTGCTTGATGGACATCTGTATATGTTCTTTTTTTTTAATATATTTTTTTATTGATTTCTTACAGTGAGGAAGGGAGAGGGATAGAGAGTTAGAAACATCGATGAGAGAGAAACATCAATCAGCTGCCTCCTGCACACTCCCTAATGGATATGTGCCTGCAACCAAGGTACATGCCCTTGACCGGAATCGAACCTGGGACCCTTGAGTCCCCAGGCCGACGCTCTATCCATTGAGCCAAACCAGTTAGGGCATGTATATGTTCTTTAGAGAAATGTCTATTTAAATCCTTCAACCATTTTTTCACTGGGTTGTCTTTTCAAGTTATGGTGGTTTTTGTTTTTTCAATCCTCACCCAAGGATATTTTTTCCCTATTGATTTTCAGACAGAGCAGAAGAAAGGGCAGAATGGGGGAGAGAAATATTGATGTGAGAGAGACATATCGATTGGTTGCTTCCCATACAAGGCCTCGGTGGGAGACAGGGATCAAACCCACAACCGAGGTATGTGCCCTTGATCAAAAATTGAACCCGAGATCCTTTGGTCCTCGAGCTGACACTCTAACCACTGAGAAAAACTGGCCAGAACTATAACTGTTTTCTATATATCCTGTTTACTAGACCCACTTCAGATCAATGACTTACAAATATTTTCTCCCATTTATTCATAAGTATTTTACTATTTCTTTTTACTTTATTGATAGTATCATGTGAAGCACAAAAATTTTAAATCTTGATGAACTGTATCAAATTTTTTCTTTTATTGCTTTTGCTTTCGGTGTCATATTTAAGGAACCATTCTATAATTAAGGTCACAAAGAATAATGTCTATAGTTTCTTCCAAGCATCTTACAGTTTTAGCTCTTATAATTGAGTCTCTGATCCATTTTAAGTTAATTGTTGATATAGTGTGAGGTAGAAGTCCAATCTAATTCTTTTGCATATGGGTATTCTGTTGCTCCAGTACCATTTACTGAAAAGACTCTTCTTTGCCTGTTTAATTATTTTGACACTCTCGTTAACAATCAATCGACTAAAGATGTCTGGACTTATTTCTGGGCAATCAGTTGAATTTCATATATCCTATCTAATAAAAGAGAAACATGGTAATTAGCCGTACAGCCGCTACCCTTCCCATTGGCTAATCAGTGAGATATGCAAATTAACTGCCAACCAAGATGGCGGCCGGCAGCCAGGCAGCTGACGCGAACAGGAAGGCTTGCTTGCTTCAGTGACAGAGGAAGCCAAGCTTCCCCGCCTGCCTTGCCAGCCTCTCAGCTGCACTCTAAGCAACACTGTAACAAATATAGAAGCTAAACAAAAGCCCGGGCTTCAGCCAGCAGGACCGCAACATTGTTTCAAATACAGAAGGTAAACAAAGGCCAGAAACCTGCTTTCAGCAGCGGAGGTCTCATAGCTGGAGCCGAGCCTCAGAGCTAAAGCTGGCCCAGAATAAAAAGAAAAGGAAAAAAGGACAGGTTGGGAGCTTCAGTCACCTGCCAGCCTGAAAACGGCCCTCAGCCCCTCACCCAGGCTGGCCAGGCACCCCAGTGGGGACCCCCACCCTGAAGGGGGTGTGACCAGATGCAAACAGCCATCATCCCCTCACCCAGGCTGGCCAGGCACCCAAGCGGGACCCCCACCCTGATCCAGGACACCCTTCAGGGCAAACCAGCCAGCCCCCACCCATGCACCAGGCTTCTATCCTATATAGTAAAAGGGTAATATGCCTCCCAGCACCGGAATCAGCGGAGCAGCGAGGCCTCCCGGCACCGGGATCAGCGTGACAGGGGGCAGTGACCAAACCCCCTGATCGCCCTGCAGCTCTGTGTGTGACAGGGTGCGGTGCCCCAACTCCCCTACTGGCCTTGCTCTGTGAGTGACAGGGGGGAGCTCCTCAACCCCCTGATTGGCCCTGCTCTGTGCGTGACAGGGGGGAGCTCCTCAACCCCCTGATTGGCCCTGCTCTGTGTGTGACAGGGGGGAGCTCCCCAACCCCCTGATGGGCCCTGCTCTGTGCATGACAGGGGGGAGCTCCCCAACCTCCTGATGGGCCCTGCTCTGTGCGTGACAGGGGGGAGCTCCTCAACCCCCTGATCGGCCCTGCTCTGTGTGTGACAGGGTATGGAGTCCCAACCCCCTGATCAGCCCTGCTCTGTGCGTGACAGGGGGTGGCGCCGCAACCTCCCCATCGACCCTGCCTTGAGTGTGACAGGGGGCGGTGTCCCAACCCCCCAATCGGCCCTACCCTGAGCGTGATTAGGGGTGGCATCGCAACCTCCCGATCCGCCCTGCTCTGTGCATGACAGGGGGCGGCGCCCCAACTCCCCAATAGGCCCTGCTCTGAGCCCGACCAGGGGCTGCACCTAGGGATTGGGCCTGCCCTCTGCCACCCGGGAGCAGGCCTAAGCCAGCAGGTCATTATCTCCCGAGCGGTCCCAGACTGCGAGAGGGCACAGGCCGGGCTGAGAGGCCCCCTTCCCCCCCCCCCCCCCAGTGCACAAATTTTTGTGCACCGGGCCTCTAGTATATATATAAAAACCATGGGTGGTGTTCATCACGACCATCAGAATCGCGACCAAGCGGAAGGAAGTCAGTCCTGCAGGGGTTGTCTATTGAGATATTGAACTGTGACTTTTGTATATTGAACCAACCTTATATTCCTGGGACATTCCACTTGGATCATGTGGTATAATCCTTTTTATATAGTGCTGAATTCAATTTGCTATTATTTTGTTGAAGTTGTTCATAAGAGATATTGGTCTGCAGTTTTCTTCTTTTTTTTGGTAATGTGTTATCTGTTTTGATATCAGCTAATATTGGCCTCTTAGGGTGAGATTTAAAATGTCCTATTCTCTTCCTTTTTTTTTTTTTTAAGAGTTTCTAAAAAATCAGTGTTAATCCCTTAAATATCTGCTACAAATCACCACTGAAGCCATCTGGTCCTGAGCTTTTGTTGGTGGGATTTAAATATATATATATAATTATTAATTCAATTTCTTTAATTTTATGAGTTTATAGATTGCCTATTTCTTCTTAATTTATTTTCAGTATTCTGTCTTTCTAGGAATTTATCCATTTTAACTAAGTTATCTAATTTACTGGCATACAAGAGTTCATAGTGTGCCCCTTATATTCTTTTTCTTTCTCTAAGATAGTAATATTCCTTCTTTCATTCTTTTTTTTAATATGTTTTTTTATTTATGTTAGAGAGAGGAAGGGAGAGGAATAGAGAGATAGAAACATCAATAAGAGAGAATCATTGATCGGCTGCCTCCTGCATGCCCCTACTGGTGATCGAGCCAGCAACCCAGGTATGTGCCCTTGACTGGAATCAAACCCGGGACCGTTCAGTCTGCAGGCCGATTCTCTATCTATTAAACCAAACCAGCTAGGGCCATATTTTTTTTTTTTGGCATGTCTTTTTATTTGAAAAGCAGGCATTTTAATGTGGCAACCTAGAAATCAGAATCTCTCATTTCTCCAGGATTTGTTATTGATTTTGCTACTGCTATTTGTTGGTTTAGTGACTTTGATGAACAGTCTGTATTCTTTATCATGTGGATCCAGTAAAGTCTCTGCTCGATTAGTTTAGCAGTATCACAATTATTGGGTGGAGATTTCCTTAAATACCTGGAACCAATAAGTCTCCTAGTCTTTGCTGAGGGATATGTGCATGTTGGGGCAGGAATGCAACTCAGTCAGGAAGTTTACAACTTTGCTCCAGCCTATACATCCTGCTTGTACTGAGCCTCATGTCAACCAGAAGTGAGAGATTATGATCTTGGTCTCCAGTGGTGCCTTGCATCTAGACCAGGGCACATAGTGGTACCAGCAGATGCCCACATTCTTTTAATTGGGCACCTGGACCCTGTTGGGCTCCTTGATTTTCTTCCATGGGAAAAAGAGCAAGCCATGAGGTGACGTACAACAAAAGGACGTCTTCCCTGTGCCAAATGATGAATTAGAGAAAAGAAGTATCTCAATAAATGAAATAACTGAATCCCTGGGAGGGTTTTCTGTGGAAATACTGTCACATATAAGGAAGATTTTATTACAATTACTGACAAGATCCTCAACTATTAGAAATCATGGACTGGTGGCCCTGGACCAGAATCATGACTGACTGCTGAATTCTGAAAACCAGAACTTTGGTTCAGCATATAAATTTGACAGAGGCCTTGATTTCCAGTTTATAATTGTAAAAAGTGTACACATTTAATTTTGCTGTAAAATATGATCACTAATAATATGCAATAAATACTTCCTTAAGGAAAGGAAAAAAAGAATTTTTGTTTAATTATAAAGAGCAGCCACTGAAGTAGGGGAAAGAAGGAAGGAATGGCGGCTAGCTGCTAGCTGTTTTGAATATTACTGATGGAGCAAGTTCAATGAGGATAGAGAAATGCTCATTGAATTGGTTGAAAAGAGACATTTCAGTGCAGTTAATGAGATAATGCAGAAGCCAGACTGAACTGAGTTGAAGAGTAAATGGAAGATGAGAAAGAAAAGACACTACGTATAGACAATTTTTCTTAAAATGTTTCCTTCCCTTGGCTTCAGTGACACTTCCGTGGTTCTCCAACCTACCTCGCTGTCTTTTTTTCAGTCACCTTTCTTGTGTTATCTTCTACTCACCTTTAAATTTTGAAAATTTCCAGAAACTATGTCATCTAACTCTGCTTTCTCTCTTCCACATAAGGTCTTCGGTTACCACATGTCGCTGTACCTTTTGCTCAGATTTCTCCACTGAGCTCTAGACTTGTGTATTGTATTGCCTATTCAACATCATTAAACTCATCATTCTCCTTCCACTGTTTTTCTTCCAGTGTTTCAGATTCTCTGTAATCTATATTATTATCTTCTCAGTTATTCAAGATAGACACCTGGGAGCTATGCTTCACTTTTTCTTTTCTCCCCTTCTGTACCACAACCAATTCAATAGCAAGCCCTGTCCATTCCACCCACAATTATGTCTCATTTATAGATTGTCTATGAGCCAAGCATCCGAAGGTTCCTTATCTCCATTATCTTTCTCATTAAGGTTCACAAGTACCCAACAAGGTTGATATTATCCCTATCTGGAAACTGAAGCTCAGAAAGGTTAAGTAACACAAAACGTAAAAGGCAGAGAGGGAGGGATTTAACACTAATATGCCTTACTCCACACTGACTCTGACCCCCCTACTTAATGTGTCTGAGGCCAAGTCTCCTCAGGAGTAAAATGGACCTAATATTTCCTATCTTTAGGCTGTTGTGAAAATTTAGAAATAAACTATGAAGTACATATCCCGGTACAAAGTATGAATATATCCCTAGTACAAGGTATGAATTCAATAAATGTTAAGTCCCCCCCTGACTGGTTTGGCTCAGTGGATAGAGCATCGGCCTGTGGACTGAAGGGTCCGGGTTCGATTCCAGTCAAGGGCATATTCCTTGGTTGCGGACAAATCCCCAGTGGGGGGTGTGCAGGAGGCAGCTGGTCGATGTTTCTCTCTCATCGATGTTTCTAACTCTCTATCCCTCTCCCTTCCTCTCTGTAAAAAATGAAAAAAATATATTTAAAAAAAAATAAATGTTAAGTCCCTTACACTCTTTTATTCCTTCCTCTATACCAGTGGTTCTCAACCTTCCTAATGCCATGACCCTTTAATACAGTTCCTCATGTTGTGGTGACCCCCAACCATAAAATTATTTTCGTTGCTACTTCATAACTGTAATTTTGCTACTGTTATGAATCGTAATGTAAATATCTGATATGCAGGATGTATTTTCATTATTACAAATTGAACATAATTAAAGCATAGTGATTAATCACAAAAACAATATGTAATTATATATTCAATATGTGTTTTCCGATGGTCTTAGGCGACCCCTGAGAAAGGGTCGTTCGACCCCCAAAGGGGTCACGACCGACAGGTTGAGAACTGCTGCTCTATACTGTTTTTGGTAGGATCACAGAGCTGAATGAAGATTGCTCTGTGCCTTCAAGATGCAAATAATTTAAGGAGACAAAATGAACATACACAAAAAGTGATATCCTTTATAATAAAAGCCTAATATGCAAATTGACCAAACAGTGGACCAACCAGCAGAATGACTGGTCGCTATGATGCATACTGACCACCAGGGGGCAGACGCTCAATGCAGGAGCTGCCCCCAGCCCGCAGTCCCCAGGCCAGCCAAGATGGATGCCAGTGGCGGCCCTACCCCCCCCCCATCACCCCGCCAGCCGCCCTGCAGAGGGAGGTGACCAGCGGCAGTGACGGGGGGAGTGGCCATTAAGTGGGCGGTGCCAGGCCGGCCAAGGTGGGTGCCAGCGGGGGCCCCCCAATCGCCCCACCATTTTCCCCACAGATTGGCTCTGATCACCGGCCAGGCCTAGGGACCCTACCCGTGCATGAATTTTGTGCACCGGGCCTCTAGTAATAATATAAGATGGTACAGAACTAAGTAATATATTGCATAGTATAGGCTCCTTTTAATAGAATTTCAGAGAGAGAAGAAAGTGCAATTGGGGGATTGGGATGGGAGTGGGCTTTTGAAAATATTTAATAAGGGTATCAACAAAGAGGGGCAGGATATTCAGAAAAAAGATACTGATTTAGAAAGAGGAATAACATGCTCAAGGCCAGGGATTAGAACAAAAGGTACTTATTTTTTTCTACATCAAAGTATTTTTACTACGAAATTTCCTTGTTACAGTTTAAGTTCCCAATGGAACAAAGGAAAAATTGAGCACATTATTAAGACCAAATGTCCTGGCAGGCAAAGCCATCAATTAAACTGTCTACTGCCTTCTCAGAGAAGAGAAACAAGCCCCAGACTCTGACCCACAACAGATAAAAATAACTCAGATGCTGGAGTGTGTTCTGAGAATAATACCACACGGTCAAATTGGTCTAATGACGTCAGTCACCTTTTCCAAGCTTTCATCTCTCGGTTGCAGCTGCTAAGTGCTAAGATGGACAAATGTCACCATTCCTATGTCCAAAATTTCCTTTGATAAAAATCCATGGAGACTATCAATACTAATATGCCCACTAAGTCTGGGGCTTGAAAGTTTTTATTCTCCAGAACCTGTTCAGTGAACCAATTTGGCTTCTATGACAAAGAAATTGATATATAATTTGCTTCATATTTCAGTAGAACTTCTGGACAGTAACATCATAAAATATTAGAAGTGGAAAGAAACTTAAGGATTATTTTGATCTTATTTTATTAATGAGGACATAGAGGCCCAAAGGGGGGAAATGATAAATTCAAGGTCAAAGGGATTGTGCAGGAGAGGAAGGGTTATGAGGATGATCAACAGACCCTGGAGAAAAGTAACATAGAGCCCCTGTTAAGAATAGTAATGAAAAGTAAGGGAAAAGAAAAAATAGTATAGAGCTATTCTCAGAGCTCCAATAGTTCTTTGATACTGATAAGAAACCTAAAAGATTATTCCAGAGTCACCTCACCTCAAACTTTGGTCCAATAGCCCTTTTCCCAATTTCCTAAGTGTTCCAGGTGGTCAGTCAATAAACATTTACTGTGCACCAACTATGTAAATATAGTCCCTTACTTCAAAAAGCCTGTAGACTGGCTGAGGACATAAGAAATAATACATGAGGGGGCAATACAACAGCACTTGGAGGGCAGATGAGGTGGGGTAGCCAGTCTTGTCCTCACCACGAGGCTGCAGCAGGCACCAGTGTTCATGAAGATATTCATTCAGCAAGTATACAGCAGTGGCACATGCTGCCAGTTCCAGACCAAGTTCCTGCAGAGCTGGAGAGCCAGCCTGAAAGGCAGCAGTTTGAAGAAACAGTTCGAATTCTAAGTAACCTTTATGCAGAAACACAGAAGCTTGAGAGTCAATCATATGTTGAAGCACGTTTAACAGCATACACCATCTTCTTATGCATAGAAATTCATTATGAAAATATTCTCAAAAAAGTCTCCAAATACACTCAAGATCAAAATGAGAAAATATATGCTCCCCAAGACCTCCTCCTGACAGATCTCATTGAAAGAGATCTGAGATTACCATTTATGAAGACAGAGGTATGAGCTGTGGAAGATAAACCATAAATTAAAGATCCCAGCTCCAGCTCCATCAATCCACTGGCTAATCACAGAGTGTCCCCTACCTCCTCTCTAGAGTATCATTCCTTTGTATCTGCTGCCAGAGCCACAGTGCCATTTACTCTAAAGACTTTCTACAATTCCACACCTGGAATGACCTCTAGTCACTCAGCATCCAATTTGTGTCTTCAAATTGTGTAGAAATCTGTAATCTTTTGATTGGTTTCTAAGAAAACAAATTAAGAATTTTAATTTTTTATTAAAAGCCATTTTACTTTTTGTATTCTATCCAAAATACAATGAAGCATTTAACTTTTTAAATAAAATAATCCAGTTGGTCAGTCTAAGTTTATTTCTATCTGCTACCAATACCAATGGTTCTCATCATATAGCCCAGGTGGCTATTGACTTCAAAGTCATATCTTTGCCAGTGTCCAGTCTTATTCCCTCAAATTAATAAAATGCTTTTCTCCAGAATTTCAGTGAAGGGTAGGCTGTATCTGTGGTTTTGCTAATATATCTCCCAGATTTCAAAGAACTACAATTCTCAATGACTCGAATCTTAAAGTTCTATTTCTGCTGTTAAGATTCTCAAACTGAAGGTCATCGGAAAAAATAATGTATGATGTTATTTGTTTTATTATAGCAATTATCTATATATATAAAAGCCTAAGCAACCAAATGACCAAACGACCAATTGCTATGACGCGCACTGACCACCAGGGGCAGACGCTCAACATAGGAGCTGCCCCCTGGTGGTCAGTACGCTCCCTCAGCCAACCTCCTGCAGCTGGCCAGCCAACCTCCCGCGGTCCCTCCTCCCAGCCTACCAGCACCGCCCTCTGGATGAAATTGAAAAGAGTGCGATAGATAGAAATATAGTGAGAAGACTTCTGGAGAAACTAGGACATGACTAGAATAAGAACAGGCTAGAAGAGAAAACAGTGGAGACCCTTTAGGCCTGGAGCTGAGGCCCTAAATTTGTAGATCTCATCACTGATGAAGAGGAGATATACTCAGAGGAATAATAACAAAAGATGAAATTGGAAGCTGCAGCAAATACTAAGTAAATAAAAATTTTTAAAAGCACAGTTAACCTTAGTTTCAAGATTCAGTTCTGTCACCTACTAGTAATGTGGCCTTGAGTAGTTACGTAATCTCTGTAGAAATGAGAATAACAATTCCAAAGGGTATTATTGTAAGAATTATAAAGTAAACATGGATATATACTTAGAATAGCACCAGGGATGTAATAGATGGATAATAAGTGGTTGGGTATTTTTGTTGTTGCTGGTGTTATTTATTTTGTGTTTGTTTTTTGTTTGAAAGTAGGTGTGGGAAGGGAAGTGCTGGGTCAAGAAAATGTTGAAAAAATATGAATGAACGGACCAAGTCTTGGATATGAATAGTAAGAAATAGGAGAGCTGGAAACAAATTTTCTACTTCTGAAGTGGTGGAAATTCAATGACAAGGAGGATTGGTCTAGACCTGTGGTTCTCAAACAGCTCTGACTGGTTGTATAAGAATCATCTGGAAAGCTTATTCAAACAAAAATCTAGGATCCCAATACTGAGGGTCTAACTAAAGAGATTTGAGTAAGAAATTTGGAATCATTATTTTTTTTAAAAAAGTCCTGCATGGATTTCTGATGCACAGGGAGGTATAATTATTTCTAGACTAGAAAACACTTTAAAGTCTCTTCCAAACCAAAAAACCTCTGATTCCAAGGAGTGAATTATGAAGGTGTGATGTATTATCCTTAAAATTCAGGCATTCAAAGATTCAGGAAATTAAAGCTTAGCTAGCCATACTACATGCTTTTTTTTTTATCCTTACCAGATGATGTTTATTGGTTTTGGAGAAGAGGGGGGAGAAATATTGATCAGTTGCCTCTTGTACATGCCCCAATTGGGGATCAAACCCACAACCCAGGTATTCACCCTGACCAGGGATTGAACCCACAACCTTTTGGTGTACAGGACAATGCTCCAACCAACTAAGCCACCCAGCCAGGGCTCAATTGCTCTCACATTACTTGGGACGCATGTAAAAAAGGAGGTAGATTTAGATATGCCTCAGTGGTGGGATCCAGCTCTTGATCATATACTAATTATCCCTTATCAAATTTATGTCAATCTGAGGCTCAAGTGCTATCACTAGAGGATGGTTTTCCAAAATAAGAAAGTAGGTGGAATCAGCATGAAACTGGAATGAGAAGAGACTGTCAGGACACAGCGCAGGGTGGAATGATAGGGATAATAAAGGTGAGTGCTCTGTTTAGAAGCCATTCTCAGCATTGTTATGACACTCCAACATAATATTATGACTAGGTCATGAAGAGCAAAATTATCAAATAGATCTCCAGCATCCATTCTTCTTTCTGGGTCTTTCTCTGCCCATCTCTCTCTCCCTGTTTCAGCACTGCCTTCATATTCCCTTCCCCAATGCTTTTATCTTGACTTATTTACTGGATCCACTTTGATATGCTAGAAGTTAACTATTAACAGAAGGGCTGATACTAGAATAAGTGGGAATAATAGAGGCAAACTGTGTATCCTTGCAAGAAACAGTTTGCTTCAGGAGAGTTTCCTGCTACTGGTATATTTAAACAGAGAGGAAAAAGAAGTAAATGACTGTTATCTTACACCACACAAACATACAAAGGTTAATGATTGGAATAACTAACTCATTCTAGAGAAAAATTCTGAGTCTTGATCCCCCTTTTAGTCTTATACTATATACACACAACATAATAACGTATTTTTTCTTTTTTAAATATATTTTTATTGATTTCAGAGAGGAAGGGAAAGGGAGAGATAGAAACATCAATGATGAGAGAATCATTGATCAACTGTCTCCTGCACGCCCCACATTGGGGATCAATCCCACAACCCCGGCATGTGCCCTGACTGGGAATTGAACCATGACCTCCTGGTTCTTAGGTCCAGGCTCAACCGCTGAGCAACGCCAGCCGGGCCATAATAGCATATCTTAATTAAGGTCTTTGAGAATGCAGCTAAGAATCATTCAGAAATCATTTATTAAATTTAAAGGGATCATTAATTTGTTGGAAAGAAAAATGCATTTATGCTGTCAAGATCTCCAACTTACATCAGAAATCTATTGTTGCAAAAACATGCAAATGGTCTACCAAATCAACCTCCAGATAGCCAACTGATATCTACATATCCTTATAGATACTATAGATAAGAAATTCAAACAAGTGAAGAAATAAATAGGGAAAGTGAAAAAAGAATAAGAATCAAATTCTAGGTACACACACATTAAAAAATGCTGATTCTGATTCAGAAGGGTTGGGGTGGGACTTAGAGAGTATGCTCTTGGGAGGGGGGTATGGTTTTATTTTTTAAACTTATTTTATTGTTGAGAGTATTACAGATGTCCCTGATTTTATCTCCTCCCCCCTCCACCCGGCTCCCATCCCACACCAGGTATTCACCTAATTGTCTGTATCCATGGGCTATACATATCCTATATAATAAAAGGCTAATATGCAAATTGTCCCATTGGGGGGAGTTCAGATGTGCGCTGACCACCAGGGGGCGATGTGAAACATGGTGGGCGTCGGTGAGTGCCCACTTGCCAATGGCCTGCAGTGGATGTGCTGCCGGCCCCTGATGGCCCCAAACAAAAAGCAGGAACCCATGGCGGGATAGTAGAGCCGGTGGAGCGGGCAGCAACAAGGGCCAAGGAAATTTCAAGGAGGGGGCCGCAAATTGCCCTGCGGG
>NW_005871056.1:13585736-13614323 GCF_000147115.1 Myotis lucifugus
TGTGTCAAAGTTCAGAGGCATATTCCAGCACAATTTGGCAAGAGTTAAGAAGCAGGGCAGGCTTGTAGAAGAGTCAGAAAAAGTCTTTTGGAACTGATTCATTAAAGCAGAGTTGTTTTAGAATCACAAGTTGTACTCCCATAGTTTTATATTTATTGATCTTAAAGGAGAAACAGACTGAAGTAAACACCCTTTTACCTATAGGGGAATGAACTAACCAAGAGGAAAACAAACTAGAAGATACTTTGAGTGTCTTAATCTACAAGTGCTGGCTGTCCACTGGTAAATATTTCCCACCCCCAAATGAGCACCATTTATAAATGAATATGAGTCCAGAAATCAATATAAAATATTTTAAGTAAACTATAATTGAAAAATAAAAATAAATGCATAAAATAAAATTATATAACCAACTCAATTTATACACTTAGTTTACGTATTGTCATATTTTTTTATAAAATCTTCCCTGATTGCCTCATATTAACAATAGAAGGGAGTGGAAAAACCAAAAGACAGAGAGAGTAGAAGAGACCGGTTCTCTGTAAATTAAGAGTACAAATAGCCCTGGCTGGGCATGACTCAGTGGTTAGTGTTGGCCTGCGCACTGGATGGTTGTGGGTTTGATTCCCAGTTAAGGGCACGTACCTGGGTTGCAGGTTTGATTCCCAGACCTGGCTGGGGCACGTGTGGAAGGCAACCAATTGATATGTCTCTCTCATGTCGATGTTTCTCTCTCTCTGTCTCCTCCCCCTACCTCTCCCTTCCACTCTTTCAAAAAAATCAATGGAAAAAATATCCTCACTCCTTGAGTCAGGATTTAAAAAATGAAAAGAGTACAAATAAAGCTATCAACAGATAAAATGCTAAGAAAAATAAATCTAAATCTAAATTAAAACCATAAATATAAAACCAACTTTCTAAAATCAAACTGCAGGTAACAAAAGGAAAGTAGACTTGGGGTGGTGTGCATGCAATAAAATACACATATGTAAAATTATAATCTTGTACACCTGAAAAGAAAATGATGAACTGTTATCAACCAATGTTGCCAATAATTTTTTTTAAATAAAACTGCAACCAAATAAATCTATAGGCATGTCTAATCCAAGTTGATACAGTGTTCAGGGCTAAAATCAACACCACATAAAATATTGAAAATAAAATACCTCCTTGTATCTTGTATTTCTAAATGTTTAAGATTGTTCTGATACTGCTCAGCTGCTGGACTATATTTGAGATTCATTTCAAATAATTTTACTCATGTAAACAATTTCTCTAAAAATAGGAGATATAAAGATAGCACCTTATTTTCATACCTTATGTTGTCTTCTTAAAATAATCATTTTTTTCTGTTAGAATGAGTAATACAACTGGTCTTTTTAAAGATCATTGGAGGAAAAACATTTAATATACACATTTCCATAGAGTTTTTAATATACACAAAGGACATAACTTTTCAGAAGAGTGACCAACTGAGGGATAGATAATATAGACACTGAATTTAGAGAGAAATTAGTGTGCTACCAACATCAGCCAATGAGGAAAGTAGGAGTCTATAGTTTGGAAAAAGATCGGGTTTGGGCTTGAATATCTATCTACTCTGCTACTCATTACCATGAGCAACTTATTTAACTTCTATGAGACTTAGTCAAACAGAGGTAGTAATTTTGAATATTAAGATAACATCTGTGAAATGCCCTAGCACAGAGCCTAGCATAGAGTAGTTTAAAAAAAAACACACAACTTTTTAAAGGTATATAGCTCTCTTCTTTCTCCTCTCTGCCCACTAATCTTCCTGTTTATTAGTGTGGACCACAGAAGACATTCTTTTCTTTAACCTTTATATTGTAAATAAAGATACAAGAATACAGAAATAAAGATACAGGAAGCCATACCAAAAAATATACTGCTTAATGAGTTTAATGAATTGGTATAATGCAAAAACTCATGTATCCACCATCTAGGTTAAGAAACAGAATTTTGCCTGTGGCCACCCCAGCAGCTCTCCCAGTAAATAGCTTATCCAAATTAACTTCCTTCCTTTCTTCTTTTCTTCAAAAGTAACCTCCATCCTGACATTTATAGTAATCACTTCCTTATATTTGCACCCAAGTGTACATTTTTAGACACTATAATTTAGAGCTATCCGTTTAAAAAAAAACAAACAAACAAAAACACTGTATGTGTCTCGACCTATGAACCAGGAGGTCAGGGTTTGATTCCTGGTCAGGGCACATGCCCAGGTTGTGGGCTCCATCCCCAGTAGGGGGCATGCAGGAGGCAGCCAATTGATGATTCTCTCTCATCATTGATGTTTCTATCTCTCCCTCTCTCTTCCTCTCTGAAATCAATAAACACACATTTAAAAAAAAAAACACCGTGTGTGTCTTCTAAATCCCTTTTAATCCACAGGTTTGCCACTTCATCTGTTTCTTGTCCTACGGTTCATCTGTTAAAGAATCTAGACCTTTATGTTTTTTTATCAGGAACTCACATCTGCTTATCTCTTTTTGTGATGTTAACAGCTATTGATGTCCAATGCCTAAATACATTAATTCACTAGGACAAGGGTGGGCAACCCCCGGCACGAGTGCCAAACATGACACGCCAGTAACTTTTGCTGGCACGCGAAACCCTCTCTTATAATCTTCCATTTACAATTTTTTTCTTAATATTGACTTTTTTATTTTTCAGATAAATTCAGTGTAGGTGCATCTTAGATAGATAAATAATTTTACATAATAAGTTATCTTAAAGACCATAGACATGGATTGACGAGAGAGGGGAAGAACAATTTCTATGCCTCTGCCTTAACTCTCCCTGCCTTCCTAGATCCAACCAGTGTTTTGGTTTCATCCTCATACGCTTGTGAATCTTTGTTCTCAGTGATGAATTTTGTTAAGTCTCGTAATAGGAGTAGCCTGACGGATGAAAGTAGTAGCTCGTGCATATCTCTGAAGGTCACGAAATATAAACCTGATGAAAAATCTCTGTCATCAGTGATGCAGCAGCCAAAGTCCCACTGATAATATCAAACGGAGTCATAAAGTTTTCTGTCGGACTATCAGTGTACATGTATACATTAAAAAATAAATGTATTTTTCATCATCATATACTGTGTTTTTGTCGCTCGAATGAATTTTATTATTTCTTCAAGGTTCTTCACATACGTACACCTTAAGAGATATCAAGTAGGCGTAACATGTTCTCAAAAAATTAGGGTTGGCACGCAGAAGAATTTTGAGTCAGAGATTTTGCTGGTTTTGGCACGCATTCACAAAAAGGTTGCCCACCCCTGCACTAGGAGTTGCAAAATGGTAATACTCAATTTTTTCATTTTATGCAAAAATATAATTATTTCGATATGTCAGCAACCACTAGAAAGGTAATAAAATTCAAAGAGTAAAACCACTTATAACATCAAAAGAACCACCAAACACCAAAAGACAAAAGCAATAAAATATATGAAAGACTTCTACACTGAAAAATCACAATATTAAATTGAGAGAAATTATAGAAACACCTAATAAATGGTGGGATACATCATGTTTATGAACTAAAAGATTCATATTGCAAAGATGTCATTTCTCCCAAAGTTGATCCACAGAGTGAATGCAATCATAAAACCTGAGCAGGTCTTTACTGTGTGCATGAAAATCCATTCTTTTTTTGTTTTTTGTTTTCCTTTGAGTTTCTTCTCTTCATTTCTATCTTCATAAAAAGAACACAGCTCATTCTTTTAAAAGTTTTCTTATCAAATGTATGTATCTAAAGTATGTTTTCTGCAAAACTGCACCTTTGCTGTATCCCTTAAGTATTACTACATAATGTTTTCATATCATTCAGTTCTAGGTATTTTAAATTTGTTTTAATTATTTAGCAGTGTGTTTTTAAATTTTCAAAATACATGGGTAATTTTAAAAATTCATCATTTCACATTAACTCCTAATTTCATTGAGTTGTAGTCAAAGATCGTTCTTTATAATATCTATTTTTGAAATTTTTATGTGCTCTGACTTGTTCCTATCAATTTTTTAAAATGTTCCATGTATTGAGAAAAATATGTATTCTTACATTGTCAGATATAAAAATCTATATATCCAAATGATCAAGCATCAAGCTTTTAAATTTTTAATTCTGCCTTCCTGACCTATCAATATTAAACTTTTCGATAGTAATATAAGATGCTAGAAGACAGAAGCAATAATTTTCTAAATTTTGGAGAAAAATCACTTTCAATCTAGAAATCTGTATTCTACTACACTGTACTAGTAAATCAAATGTATGAGAAGAATAACAATACTTTTAAACATGCAATTTCTCAGGAGGTTGATCTATTAGGCACACTTTTTTGAAAAACTACTGGGATATGTGCTCCTGCAAAGTGAGAGAGTAAAGTAAAGCAAAAGGAAAAAGTGGAATCCATGAAACAGTAGCTACTCCCCAGGAGAGCAGAAAAAAAAAAGTTCAAGGATTAAATAGGCCTAAATAGCAAACAGTACAAATTGAAACAAAAACATATTTCTGGGAGGGAGATCTCTAGATAGGGCATGGGAGAGGAAGAATTGGTAGATTTTTCAGATATTGTTAACAACTGATTGTATCAGACACATCTCTTGCTCCTTGTTAGATTCTCTCAGTTTTACTCAACCTATCTTCAGCTGCCATCACAGTGATTCTGTGTGGGTTCAAATAGTTCTATCTCCTCCCACAACTTCCAGATTCAGATGAAGTGTCACACTACAGAATGTAGAATCATGTCTCCCTCCAAATTACCAGACACATCTGATGATATAACCATGAAGGGTGAGGGGGGAGCTGTATTCTTCATGGGGCAAGTTTTAACCACAGGGAGACAGACAAAACCCTGGAAGTAAACAGATAAAATCCCTTCCCCTCTTTCCAATGGACTATTCTAACAATTTTCAGTACAGCCTGTATGAAAATGTCTGAGTGGGTGAGTAGGTGAACCTGCCATATGACCAGCTCTTATCTCTTCAAGGCTTGTTGTGAACAGTGGCCAGTACAGTAATGCATCATCTCACATTTGCTTCCCATTCTTCCTGCCTCACTTCCTTCTACCCTCATTCTTGCTGTCCTGGGATTACACCTCCCAATAAAGGAATAGCATTTAATAACTGCTCAATCGCTGTTGTCTAAGGAACATGGACCAAGTCATAGGTATATGATGGAGTCTGATGAAACATTATAAAATTTTTCAATTTAGAATTGTAAAAATTATTCAAGGAAAAACATCGGAATACTATTAACTCCAAGGGGGAAAAGTTGTATAAGGTTAGCATTGTAATCATAATACAATATATCATTTAGCTCTGCAGAAAACAATATTTACATAATTCTAATAATGTAAACACTGATCACTGATATAAGTACAAATTGTGGAATAATTAAATTTGATGGATGGAGAGTAGAGGAGGAGTGTGAGAACTAAATTTACCTCTATCGGGTAATAAGAAAAAAGGACCACAGAATCAAAATCCTATTCCCAGCTCTAAAGTAATTATTCAATGTGTGATGTTGTATAAATTGTCTAATTTACCTTTGCCTGAGTCTATTCATTTGTCAAATGGGAATAATACCTGACATGCCTTTTGTAGCCAAGTTGTTGCAAAGGCAAAATTAAGCAATGTGTGTGGAAGTATGTTGAAAAAAGAGAAAGGTCATCTTTCAGAATAGGCATGGGAACCATCAGCAAGTTCAAAGCAGCATTTTGGGGTTAAAGGAAGAGAAGTGGGAGATGAGTCCAAATCCCCTAACCTACCACTTTTTTGAAAATCTGCAGACTAAACTGCAGGGACCAAGCTAAAAAATTCAAGAATGTGATGATCCTTTGGCATTAAAACCATATCTCTTTTCCCTAGGGAGGTGGAAGACAGGACCAGGCCTAGCTCCTATGGGTAATCTTGATTAAAACAACCTCCTAACTTGTTTTCCTGCCTCTATTCTCCCCATCAATCTATCTATGTGCCTTAGTATTCCTAACATAACTCTTTATCATGTTATCTACAGATCAGGGACATAAAAACACAGGTCCTTCAATTTAGGTTCTATATCCTCTCTATAAGTTTGTATTAGTTTCTCTAGTCCATTCAGAT
Organism: Myotis lucifugus; assembly: GCF_000147115.1. Classification (NCBI taxonomy): domain Eukaryota; kingdom Metazoa; phylum Chordata; class Mammalia; order Chiroptera; family Vespertilionidae; genus Myotis; species Myotis lucifugus. The sequence continues at coordinate 13,591,853 of NW_005871056.1, forward strand.
TTTGATTTGTCTTGCCCTTTTCCAATAGCCAACTTAATTTTTTTCTTAGAAGTATAACAACAATTAATTTTTTATAAAATTGATTTCAGAGAGGAAGGGAGAAGGAGAGAGAGAAAAACACCAATGATGAGAGAGAATCATTGATTGGCTGCCCTCCTGCATACCCTACACTGGGATCGAGCCTGAAACCTGGGCATGTGCCAGAACCAGGAATCGATCCGTGACCTGGTTCATAGGTCAATGCTCAACCACAGAGCCATGCCAGCTGGGCTAACAACAATTACTTTTAACATTTGATTAAATTCTACCCCATCTTTACAAAGCTTGACTGCCTCAGACAATGCATGAGTTCTTAAGAACAGCAAGCATGTCTTTTACTTCTCCTAAGTGCTAAGCACAGTTCTAAACAGGTTGCAGGTATGTATGTATGTATGTATGTATGTATAAATAAATAAATAAACACATAAACACATAAACAAATAAATAAATAAATACATAAACACATAAACAAACAAACAAATAAATAAACACATAAACAAACAAACAAATAAGCAAACAAATAAATAAATAAAGTCCTAGGTTCTATTCCAGTCAAAGACACATGCCCAGGTTGCAGGCTCGATCCCCAGTAAGACACGTGCAGGAGGCAGCCAATAAATGATTTTTTCTCATCAGTGATGTTTCTATCTCTCTCTCCCTCTCCCTTCCTCTCTGAAATCAATAAAAATGCTCTTTTTAAAAAGAGAGAGAGAGAAAGAATTCACCATTTGCAACAGCATAGATGGACCTGGAGAGCATTATGCTAAGGGAAATAAGCCAGTCAGAGAAATTTAAGCATCACATGATCTCACTCATATGTGGCATATAATTAACAACATAAACTGATTAACAAAAATAGATCCAGAGACATAGAGGCATTTATTTATTTATACCTGAAACCTGTTTAAACTGTTAAACCTCAGAGGGAAGGCAGGGAAGTGTGGGTGGGTGGGAAGAGATCAACCAATGAACTTCTATGCATATATGCATAACCCATGAACACAGACAATAGGGTGGTGAAGGCCTGGGGTTGGGGGCGGGGTGGGCTGGGAGAGGTCAATGGGGGAAAGGGGGACATATGTAATACTTTCAACAATGAAGATTTTTAAAAAAACAAAGAAGTTGACACTATAGATCCCCTTGACTCTGTCCTATGAGGTCATCTTAAATTCCTGTTAATTCAGAAAACTATAATTTTTTTCTAAAAATAGTGTGTGGGATTTATTATTTATGTTATCCTCCGAATGTGAGCTACTTTTATTGAGAAGATACTTAAACAATCAAAAGTAGGATTCTTGTCCAGACTTTTCTAATGACTTGCTGTATTCCCTTTCACACAGCACTTACCCTTTTGCTATTCTCCTTCTGAATCTGTTTTCTCTATTTTTCTAATGAAGAAGTTAGATGAGATAACTCCAAAGATCTACAAACCTATGAAATCACTCCAAACTGGAGCCATCACTGTCAAGGAATCTACACTAAATTAAGGGAGTAATTTAGGATCTAAATCAAAGATTCTTGCAGAGATTATATCATTAACAGTCTAACACTGCTAAGATTGGTTTGTGTTGTGCAGGTCTAGTGCCCGCTTGGGAACCCATGTGTGGCAGTTAAAAATTGGGAGGGATATCTCAAATATGGAGGTCCTCCCTGAGGAGCAAGGAATTCCAACCCCACATCAGGACCCCAGCCCATGGTTCCAGTGCTGGGAAGAGACATCTGAATAAGTTCTGGCTGTGAAAATCAGCGTGGAATGTGGCTGCGTGAGACAGAGGGCTGCTGAAGTCCCAGGCATTCCTCTTTTTTATTTAAATATATTTTTATTGATTTTAGAGAGGAAGTGAGAGGGAGAGAGAGAATAATTAATTGGCTGCCTTCTGCACGCCTCCTACTGGGGATTGAGCCCACAACCCAGGCATGTATCCTTGATAGGAATTGAACCCCAGACCCTTCAGTTCGCAGGTCAATGCTCTATCCACTGAGCCAAATTGGCTAAGGCCCAGGCATTCCTTTTTTTTAATTATTATTGTTTAAAGTATTACATATGTCTCCCTTTTCCCCGACTGACCCCTCCCCAGCCACTCCCACCCTGCAGGACAAGCCCCCACCACCCCAGTGTCCGTATCGGTTGGTTATGCTAATATGCATGCATACAAGTCCTTGGTTGATCTCTTACCACCCCCCAACCCTCCCCTGCCTTCCCTCTGAGGTTGGGACGGTCTGTTCGGTGTTTCTTTGTCTCTGGATCTATTTTTGTTCATCACTTTATGTTGTTCATTATATCGCACATATGAGTGAGATCATGTGATATTTATCTTTCTCCAACTGGCTTATTTTGCTTAGCATAATGCTCTCCAGGTCCATCCATGCTGTTGCAAATGGTAAAAGTTCCTTCTTTTTTATAGCAGCATAGTATTCCATTGTGTAGATGTACCACCATTTTTAATCCACTCATCTGCTGATGGGCACTTAGGCTGTTTCCAAATCTTAGCTATTGTAAATTGTGCTTCTATGAACATAGGGGTGCATATATCCTTTCTGATTTTGGGGGATATATTACTAGAAGTGGGATTACTGGGTCAAATGGGAGTTCCATTTTTAACTTTTTTAGGAAACACCATAATATTTTCCACAGTGGCTGCACCAGTATGCATTCCCACCAGTAGTGCACAAGGATTCCTTTTCTCCACATCCTTGCCAGCACTTGTCATTTGTTGATTTGTTGATGATAGCCATTCTGACAAGTGTGAGATAGTACCTCCTTATTGTTTTGATTTGCATCTCTCGGATGATTAGTGACTTTGAGCATGTTTTCATACGTCTTTTGGCCTTCTGTATGTCCTCTTTCAAAAAGTGTTTATTTAGGTCCTTTGCCCAGATTTTGATTGGATTGTTTATCTTCCTTTTGTTAAGTTGTATGAGTTCCCTGTAAATTTTGGAAATTAAACGCTTATCAGAGATAGCATTGGCAAATATGTTCTACCATGCAGTGGTCTTTCTTGTTGTTTTATTGATGGGTTCTTTTGCTGTGCAGAAGCTTTTTATTTTGATGTAGTCCCATTTGTTTATTTTCTCCTTAGTTTCCATTGTCCTAGGAGCTGTATCGGTAAAGATATTGCTACGACATATGTATGATATTTCCAGGCATTCCTCTTAAAGTGCCCGTGTGCACAGATTTACTCAGAATCACTCACTCTGATCTCCACCTCTGGGACAGCAGCTTGAAAGGCACCAGGGACCTATAAGAAGGAACTGAATTGTCTGGCATCAAGGCAAGGGCTGGAGGGGAAGCTTTCTCCCAGACAGAAGCACTGGCAGAGACCAATGTTCCTTTTCTGGGCCCTCCTCACACCAAGCCAGCAGGTGGTACCATATCTTAGTCTCCCATCAACCAGGCTAACACTGTTCACCCCTCCTTGGTGATTCCCTGAAACCTTGACCCACCCAACTTGTGGGCTCACCCATGACATTTCCAGTAGCTTTTCTATACAAATAGCATGTCTTGGCTCTGCTGCAAACTTTTCTAAAATCTCTCAGAGGTTTGCAAACCCTAAATAAGCGGCATCTGGCCTCAGCATGCCCTGTACCTCCTGCTAAGTGGCCCCAGTTCTGACACTAGTGGCAGCCATCCTTGGTTTGCAGCTTGGCCTCTCCCAAGCCTCTCCAAGCCCAGCACAAGTAGCAGCCATCTGGAGATCACTTTGTAGCTCATGTTGGGAGACCTCAGACAAGGCATTATTTGACCTTGGCCTGCACCTCCCAGGAGGCTCCAGAGCATGCGTACCCAGTGAACAGTCAGAGCAAAAACTGTGTTAATAGCTCTCTTTAAATTACAGAGAACACTCACATACTGCCTCCTTAATATCTACAACAACCAAGTGAGAAAGGCATCAGAAAGAAGCAAATTATCCAAAAGATTCTGATGAACACTCAAGTTTAAGAACCACTGTCTGTCCATCACTCTGGTCCTATCTTCTTTTGCCTCTCTATTCAACTTGGATTCCATGACCTAGTATTTCAATAACTTCCCTTTCCCTTTCATCCTCTCCACCTCATAAAAAAACCTCAAAAAACCTTTGATAAGCTCAATTATTCACCTTCTCCAAATGTGTCCCTAAGTTGATGAGGAAAGCCAGTAAAAAAAAGAAAGATTGGCACCTCAACAAGGCCTTCAAAGGTCAGTAAATCTGCCCTAGCCAGTTTGGCTCAGTGGATAGATCGTCGGCCTGTGGACCAAAGGGCCCCAGGTTTAATTTTGGTCAAGGGCACGTACCTGTACCTCAGTTGCAGACTCCCAGCTCTGGTCGGTAGCATGCGGGAGGCAACCAATCAACATTGGTGGGTTTTTTTGTTTGTTTGTTTTTATTGTTGGTGGTGTTTTTCTCTGTCTCTCCCTCTCCCTTCCACTCTCTCTAAAAATCAATGGAAAAAATATCCTTGGGTGAGGATTAAATAATAATAATAATAATAATAATAATAATAATACATCGTGTTTGGTCAAAAGACAATGACGATTTCAAATCTTATTCATTCCCTTCAAATAATACCCCTTCCCCTCTTTCTTCCTCATTCTCAGTATATGACCTAGCCTCCTATTTAACTAAGAAAATAGAATCCACCAGATGGAAACATCCTCAACTTCCCACCATCTAATATACACAACTTTCTATATCTTTAACCATTCTCCTCCATCCCTTCTGTTTTTAAAATAAATCAGGTGGACTTCCTCTTATTTAAGACTAAAACCACCTCTGAGTTGGACCTCATTTCCTCTTTCTCTTAAAGAAAACTCACATTATCAATTATTCTCCTCTCTCCATATTATTTACCTTTTCCTTAATTATGGCACATAATTGGTACCTTAGTATGTACCAGTGATCGGCAAACCGTGGCTCGTGAGCCACATTCGGCTCTTTGGCCCCTTGAGTGTGGCTCTTCCACAAAATACCACGTGCGGGCACACACGTACAGTGCGATTGAAACTTTGTGGCCCATGCACAGAAGTCGGTTTTCGGAAAGGAGATAGACGAAACAAGTATACAAGACGAGTGTGGATGGGAGAGTTGGAAGGGGTCGACCTCAGCGAATGTACCTCAATCAGATTGAGGATGTTTTTAGCAAAGGCCAGCTTAGGAGTACCCTAATTAAGTTAATAACAATGTACCTACCTATATAGTTTAAGTTTAAAAAATTTGGCTCTCAAAAGAAATTTCAATCGTTGTACTGTTGATATTTGGCTCTGTTGATTAATGAGTTTGCTGACCACTGGTATATACAATGAAATACCATGCCATCATAAAAAAAATAAAAAGGTTCTTTCTGTCTTCTTGTGGAACAGTTGTGAACTATAATATGCTTTCCTGAAGTTCAAACCCATATACCCAACTGCCTATCGTCAACTTCTACTTACATGTCTCAAAAGCACTTCAAACACAACATGTCTGAAGTAACTCTCATTTCCTCCTAAAATCCGTTCCTTTAGGCTCCTCCAGTGTTCATCTCAGTAAACAGACCCCCATCTACCCAGGTACTCAATCAAAAACCTAATTGACATACTTTGCTACCTCCCTCTCCTTCATCTCCTATCTATCAATCATCAAGTCCTGATAATATTACCTGTTAAATATTTCTTGTATTATTCCACCTCTCTCCATCTCTACCGCCATTATCTTTGTCCAAACCACCAGGTTTCTGCAATAGCCTTAAAAATATATATTAAATTTATTGGTATGACATTAGTTAATAAAAGTATATAGGTTTCAAGTGTACAGTTCTATAATACATCAGTTGTATATTATGTTGTGTTCACCATCCAAAGTCAAGTCTCTTTCCATCATCATTTATCCCCCCTTCAACATCTTCTACCTCCCCTCACCTTCCTTTCCCTCTTATATAAGTTTTTGATTTTTTAAAAAAATACATTTTTATTGATTTCAGAGAGGAAGGGAGAGGGAGAGAGAGATATAAACATCAATGATGAGAGAGAATCATTGATTGGCTGCTTTCTGCATGCCCCCCACTGGGGATTGAGCCCGCAAGCCAGGCATGTGCCCTTGACTGGAATCAAACCCGGAACCTTTCAGTCTGCAGGCCCACACTCTATCCACTGAGCCAAACCAGCTAGGCTTGATGGCTTCTTTTTTGTTTGTTTTGTTTTGTTTTGCTTAATCCGTTCATCCTTTGCATCCGGCCCTATAACCCCCCACCCCTGGAGAGTACTATGCGACATGAAATAAGCCAGTCAGAGAAAGACAAATATCATATGATTTTACTTATATATGTAGTATCTAATGAACAAAATAAACAAAGAATATAGAAACAGACTCATAGATATACAATAGCCTTTTTTAATGGTTTCCCAGCAAACATATTTCTCCTCATCCAATCCAATCTCCACTAGATTGCAGCCACAGCAGTCATTTCAAAACAAACATCTAATCATGGCTCTCTTCTACCAAAACCGTTATAACTTCCCATTTCTATTAGAATAAAGTGTAAAATCCTTAGAAAAGTCTGGAAGCCTATGCATGACTTAACTAACCTCTGTTTAATCTCATTTCACTCCACTCTCCCCCTCTCTACATTCCAGTCACAAAGGGCTGTATTTCTTCAAACTATGCTCTTTCCCTTTCAGGAGCTAAACAGATGTTCTTTCTCCTGGAATGTTGTTCTACTCATTTGTCTTGCTAACTCCTACTCATTCTTTAGGTCTCAATTTAAATGTAATATCCTCAGAGAAACCTTTTCGAACCCTTCAGATTGGGTCAAGCCAATTTTAATACCCAATTTATCAGATATTCATTCATTTATTTATTCAACAAACATTTATTGGGCACCTAAACTATACCAGTTCCTGTGCTGAATGCAAGGAATATAACTGTGAACAATACTGACAGTCTCTTTCCTAGTGGAAAATATAATCATTAAACAAATGATTATTTAATTACAGTTGTAACAAATACTATTAAGGAGAAGTACAGGAGCTTTGATAAAGAATGAATATTGGTAAATGGGGGAAGGAAGGAATTAAAATCCAGATCTCCTGACTCCAAAGTCTATGCTTTGTTCCCACTACACTCTACTGTAAATCCAAGCTTCATTTTTATTTCTAAGTATAATTGATTTTAACTTTTTTCTTCTTAATTCCAGCAGATACAAATTCTGCACAGTTTTCTCCTGTACCTCTAGGAGGCAGTACTAAGCTTACCACCACTCAACATGAAAGTACTGCAACTCCACGGGGCCCACAATCAGATCACAGTGAACACTGTTCTGGGAGTGGGGTAGGGACTGAGGAGGGTAAATAAAAAATAGTTAAAATACAGTGCAGGACTATGTGCAGAGGACAATGGGAAAACAAAAGATGGAAAGATTAATTCTGGAGCAATAACCTAAAAGAAAATACTCTGTATAATGTAAAACATTACTCAAATGATTACTAGTGGTGGCAGTAGTGTGCTGATCTCTAAGCAATTGAATCCTTCAAGGACAAAAAATGACACCTATTCAAATATAAAAATAGTATAGCCATTTACTTATTTAACCCAGAAAAAAAACTAAAATATGTTTCTCCTCATTCACTCTTGGCATCTCATTGTAATTCATTTTACAAACAAACTTCTATTTGTAACAAAGGACAAATTAATTTATATATTTTACTTTTTATACACTCTATTGCATCAGAAAAATCCTAAAAGTCTGATACTTGTAATTTATTATAATCACATCTCAGTCATTAAGTTGGCACTGAAATTAAAAACACATACACTAAAATACCAAATGCAATAAACTTCATTTAAATTCATTTTTAGCACATTTTGTTACGCTACAGTTACCGCCCCCTGGTGGTGGTATAGTGGAATGACATTGAATTGAAAGGGGACATAACTTTTTTCCCATTACAGTTTACATTCAATATGATTGTATTAGTTTCAGGTGTACAGCATATTGGTTAGACAATCATATGCTTTACAAAATGTTTCCCCTCATATATTCCAGTACCCAGCTGGCACCATAGTTATTACAGTATTACTGACTCTATTTCCTATGCTGTACATTACATCCCCATTACTATCTTGTAACTATCAATCTGTACTTCTCAATCCCTTCACCTTTTTCACCTAGTCCTCCAATGCCCCTCCCCTCTGGCAGCCCTCAGTCTGTTCTCTGTATCTAGGAGTCAGTTTCTGTTTTGTTTATTAATTTATATTGTTCTTTAGATTCCACATATAAATGCAATCATATGTTATTTGTCTTTTTTAATATTTTTATTTTTATTGATTTCAGAGAGGAAGGGAGAGAGAAACATCAATGATAAGAGAGATCATTTTTTTAATTAAATCTTTATTGTTCAGATTATTACATTTGTTCCTCTTTTTTCCCCCCATAACTCCCCTCCTTCCAGCTCCCACCCCACCCTCCGCCCTCACTCCCCACCCACTGTCCTCATCCATAGGTGCACGATTTTTGTCCAGTCTCTTCCCGCATCTCCCACACCCCCTTCCCCCCCAAGAATAGTCAGTCCATTCCCTTTCTATGTCCCTGATTCTATTATAATCACCAGTTCATTCTGTACATCAGGTTATTTATTCACTTGATTCTTAGATTCATTTGTTGATAGATGCATATTTGTTGTTCATAATTTGTATCTTTACCTTTTTCTTCTTCTTCCTCTTCTTAAAGGATACCTTTCAGCATTTCATATAATACTGGTTTGGTGGTGATGAACTCCTTTAGCTTTTCCTTATCTGTGAAGCTCTTTATCTGACCTTCAATTCTGAATGATAGCTTTGCTGGATAAAGTAATCTTGGTTGTAGGTTCTCGCTATTCATCACTTTGAATATTTCTTACCACTCCCTTCTGGCCTGCAAAGTTTCTGTTGAGAAATCAGCTGACAGTCGTATGGGTACTCCCTTGTACGTAATTGACTGTCTTTCTCTTGCTGCTTTTAAGATTCTCTCTTTGTCTTTTGCTCTTGGCATTTTAATTATGATGTGTCTTGGTGTGGTCCTCTTTGGATTCCTTTTGTTTGGGGTTCTCTGCGCTTCCTGGACTTGGAAGTCTATTTCTTTCACCAGGTGGGGGAAGTTTTCTGTCATTATTTCTTCAAATAGGTTTTCAATATCTTGCTCTCTGTCATCTTCTGGTACCCCTATAATTCTGATGTTGGTACGTTTGAAGCTGTCCCAGAGGCTCCTTACACTATCTTCATATTTTTGGGTTCTTTTTTCATTTTGCTTTTCCGGTTGGGTGTTTCTCGCTTCTTCGCATTTCAAATCTTTGACTTGATTCTTGTGCTCCTCTGGTTTGCTGTTGGGAGTCTGCATAATATTCTTTATTTCAGTCAGTGTATGTTTACTTTCTAGATGGTCCTTTATCACACCATCGAGGGTCTCATTAGATTTCCTGTACATCTCATCAAGTTTATTGACAGACTCTAGAAGCCTCTTGAGAGACCTCAAAAGTGTGGTTCTGAACTCAATATCCTCCCTTGATAGTTTTGTCCTGTTTCTTTGTCTCCGCATTTTTTACGCTTTCTTGGTACACCCCCTAGTGGTCTTTGTGCGCAGTCTTGTTGTAGTTAAGCCTTGATTGTTATAGTTAATACTAGAGGGATTTGACCTCCAGGCCGACTGGCTGTGCTAATCTAGCCTTTGCCTGAGGCTATCCGGCAAATGGCTCTGTGCAGGGCTTGGGCTGGGCGGGTCCCAAGGGATCAACAGGGCGGAGGAGGGAGCAGCTCTCAGTCCGTCCCCACGGGCTCTGCCTCTCTGTCCCAGCAACAGCTGCAAACCTCGGAGGGACCGTAGCCAGACAGTCCTGCTTCTCCCGTTTGAGTCTGGGTCCCTAGAGACTCGCCCGGATCTGGAGCTCTGAGTCTGAGGCTCCCTCCGGATTGAAACAGACAACCACGCCCTCAGCCACCAGCCCGCGCCGCGGGCACTCCGCACCTTAGTATTTTACTTCAGCACTGCGCCTCCTCTGATTCTCGGTTCCTCCTAGTTGTAGAACTTCCATTCAGCCAGCCTTCCTGTGGTTTTGGATGATGTCTGTTCCGTCTTTTAGTTGTATTTTTGAAGTGGTTGTTCGAGACAGCAAACTCCGGCGTTAACCTATGCCGCCATCTTGGTTTCTCCAAGAGAGATCATTGATCGGCTGCCTCCTGCACGCCCTCTACTGGGGATTAAGCCTGCAACCCAGGTACATGCCCTTGACTGGAATCAAACCCAGACCCTTCAGTCCGTAGGCTGACGCTCTATCCACTGAGCCAAACCAGCTAGGGCTGTTATTTGTCTTTATCTAACTGATTTCACTTAGCATAATACCCTCTAGGTCCATCCATGCTGTTGCAAATGGTAAAATCCCATTCTTTTTTATAGCTGAGTAATATTCCATTGTATGTACCACAGCCTTGTCATCCACTCATCCATTGATGGGCACTTGAGTTGCTTCTATATATTGGCTATCTCTCTCTCCCTCTCCCTTCCTCTCTGAAATCAATAGTATATATATAAATAATATATAAATAATATATAAATAATCAATAATATATATATATAATAATAAAATGCTTAAGACATATCTGACCTTTTACATAAGAGACCTTTTAGTAAATATTAATTTTTCTTCCCTTCTGTATTAGTTTCCTAAGACTGCCATAACAAATTACCACAATGTAGTGGCTTAAAACTTGTAAATTTTATTCTCTCACAGTTTGGGAGACTAGAAGTCTGAAATCAAGGTGTTGGTAGGGCTATGTTCCCTCAAACGCAGTAGTGGACCATAGTTCCTTGCTTCTTCCAGCTTCCAGTGGCTATCAGCAATCCTTGCTGTTCCTAGCTTTAGCTACACAGCAAGCATGTCAAACTCGCGGCCCTTGGGCCACATGTGGCCCACAACAAATATTTTTGTGGCCCAGCCAATATAATGGTATGTAAAAAGCGTTTTAATAAAAATTTCATAATTTAATTTTTACAATATCCTGTTATACATAATTATTAATAACGAACTACAACGTTCGATAATGACTGATTACTATAATCATGTTGCATTCATTTCCCTTACACACCTTACACGCAGGCGCACCATTTCTCTCCACTCATACTAGCAGCGAATATTTCAGCAGCTGATTGCCATGTCATTTGTCTTGTACTGACTTGTTTGGTGTGCACAACAGGAAATATTTAGCTTTTGGAGAACAAGAAAAATAGATTTGTGTTACGCTTATTAATTTGTGCAGTTATTCAGTGTCTGTTAAGTTAATGTTCAAGAAAAAATATTAATTTCTATTAAAATGTTCTATTATTTTATGTTAACAATTACTCATTTATTTCAGCCCTTTGTATTCAGCATGTCTCTATCGAAATAAACCTACATTCCTATGAAAATTGAAGCTTTTGTTTTTTTGCAGCCCACACAAACTTAAACCTTGTTTATTTGGCCCATGTTAGCCTTTGAGTTTGACATGCTTGCTACACAGCTCCCATTTCTGCCTCCATCTTCTCATAGCTTTGTCCTCTGTTTATCTATGTCCTTTCTTCTTCTCATAAGAGCACTAGTCACTGGATTTAGAGTCCACCCTAAATATAGGATGACTTCACTCCAAGATCCTTAACTAATTATATCTACAAAGACCCTATTTCCAAAAAAAAGGTCACATTCTGAGTGCTAGGTGGACATGAATTTGGAGGGGACCACTATTCAACCCACTACACCTTCAAATGCACTTGAGTCTGAAACACTCACATCTTTTATAACTGTCTAGTTCATAGGGAAACATTGCCTTTTCATTGCACTCCCAGAATATTTCCATGGTATTAAATAACAATATCTAAAATTCCCTTAAGCAAAATTGGGATTTTAAGAAAACCTGAGGCAAGTTGGCATTTCCAACATACCCAAAAACTTGGGCACCAGTTCTGACTCTACCAGTGAGCAACTGTGAGACTTTGGGCAAATTATATCAGCTCTTTAAGGTTCCATTTCTTCATCTTTCAATGGGAATATCACAAAATTGGGGGAAGAATTAAATAAGATGATAAATGTGAAAGCATTTTGTGAACTCTAAAATAAAATACTAATGCTAGGTATTATTTACAAAACTTCCAATAATTAATTATTTAACAAAATGTACTGATATATTCCAGGTGCCCTCTTAAATACCTTGGGGAGATAAGAGGAACAAAATATGGTCTATAACTTCAAAGGGCTCACAGTCCAACACTAATATACAAATAAAGATTATAAAACAATTTACCACTAAATTATATGGAAATTACTATGTATGTTTGAAAGAACAGAGAAGTCAGTGATCAATGCTAGTTTAAAGGAGGAAGAAATTGAGCTAAGTCTTATAAGACAGGTAGGTTTTAGCTAGGGAAGAAAGGAATGAATGCTGGGGAGGAAGATAAAACATTAAGGCCAGATATAACAAATTTCAAAGCTAGACAGTACACCTAGACTTGATGCAGAGCATCAGCTACTGGAGGTACATGAATGGAGATTGCCATGATGAAAGCAGGGTTTTAGAGGAAAAAATCCTGGCAGCATTTGCAATCTAAATTGGCAGAAGAGAGACTAAAGGCAAGGACACACCAACTAAAAGCCTGTGGCCCTAATCCAGAACGTGTTCTTCTTTGGTTGCTAAAATCGTGACTGGCAGCAAGATCTATAATTTCTGGGAAACCATTTACTTTTTTTTCTTTTTTTAACATATTTTTTATTAATTACAGAGAGGAAGGGAAAGAGAGAGAGAGAGAAACATCAATGCATGCTGTCACTGGGAATCGAGCCCACAACCCAGGCATGTGCTCTGACCAGGAATCAAACTGTAACCTTGTGGTTCATAGGTCGATGCTCAACCACTGAGCCACACCAGCCAGGCAGCACTTAATTCGTAGGCAATATTCTGAGTCTTTTCCAGGGTTTTTTCCTGTGTTAACCTCACTAAAGCAATCGCTGGACTGTATAGGAGCTTCTATTTCACATTTCTCATAATCTCAGGGCAGAAAAATAGTATAGAGGACACACAGGCAATCGAATCCAATGTAAAATCCTCAACATGGGTTGGTGGAGTCATCCACTGAAGTCACTTCTGCTTAAACACTTCAGCCTAAGAAATGCAAATTTAATCAAAGCTACTGTCCCTGGAAACAATCGAAGTCAAATACATCAGCTCTTTGAAGAACACTTGGTTGGCCGGAGTCCTGGGAAGCTCTTCATATGGGAAAGTTAGAATTTGCTATTGCTAGAGTCGAAGAAAGAATGACATGATCCTGTAACTTTTGACAGAGATTTATGTCATACCCAGTAGTGTCTGGCTACAGGGAGGCAGATCTGAGTCAGTCTGTCAGGCAATGAAATCCTCACTCCATCTGCTCTGAGGGAGTTGTCTGCCAAGTTTGATGCCTGGACACATGAGCTTCCACTCCCACACCCACCACTTTCTCCTCTGAGAAGTAGAAACAAAATCTGTTTCTAAGCTTCATCTTTTTTCCTCTTCCCAAAACCCATCTCTAAGAAACTACCTGTCAATTATAGGTCATAGAACAGAATAGAGAAGCACATATTCCCTCTAATAACTCCAAACGAGCAAGATGACTATAATACAACATACATTAAGCAAAGACTGCCTGGCTTTTCCATTGTTATCACATTAGTTCTTTGCTGGGACTTGATTCCCTTTCTTTATTCCTACATCTTTCTTTTATTTCCTCCTTTTTTGAATGAAATATTGAATATATTAAAAATGTGATGTATACAGAGGTTATAAAGTTTCATGATAAAAAGAACATTCATGAAACCAAGATGGCGGCATAGATCAACACTGGAAATTGCTGCTTCGCACAACCACTTCAAAAATACAACTAAAAGACAAAATGGACATCATCCAGAACCACAGGAAGGCTGGCTGAGTAGAAATTCTACAACTAGAAGGAAAGAGAAAAGCACACTGAGACTCAGAGGAGGTGCGGAAGTAGAGTGCAGAGGTACGGAGGCGCACGCGGAAAGGGCTGGCAACTGAGGATGCGGCACACGTGGAGAGGGCTGGCAGCTGAGGATGCAGCGCACGTGGAGAGAGCTGGAAACTGAGGACATGGTTGTCTTTTTCAATCGGGAAGGAGTCTCAAGCTCCCAACTGCTCTGAACTCCTGTTCCAGGTGAGTCTCTGGGGACCCAGACTCATACAGGGAGAAAATGGACTGTGTGGCATCGGGCAGAACTCAAGGGCGGCTTTCTCTCAGAGGTGCTTGCAGCGATTACCGGGACACTGAGCTGCAGGGCCTCTTAGGGTAGGACTGGGGAGCAGCCATAGCTGCTTGCTCCACCCTGTTGATCCCCTGAGACCCCGCCCCACCCAAGCTGTGCGCAGAGGCTTTTGCATATGAAAGGCCTGGCCCTTTGCAACTTGAAAATTACCTAACAAACTGCAGCTGAATCAGAGAGACCCAGAACTTCCAAAAGAGGGTCCAAGGTCCCACAGCAGCTTGCATTGCTTCACAGCTGGGCCTCATCTGGGCACCTCCAAACCCCAAACAAAGAAGAGGAATCTCTCCATAGCTCCTGCTGGGTAGCCTCAGGCAGAGGCTAAATTAGCACCTCCTTAGAGATCCAAGAGCCAGTGTATCCAGTGCTCAGAGTGGGACCATCCAAATTACAACTCCTCAGATCCATAAGGGACACACTGAGGGGGCAGACTCAGTGAGCACCAAAGCCCCACTGAAGTAAGTCTTGCCCCAGAAGGGTGTCTCCAGCTCAAAAGTTCTCCCACTGCAGACACAGCTGATTCTCACAGCCAATTGGCCTGGAGGTCAATTCCTCCCAGTGATACCCACAACAATCAAGGCTTAACTACAACAAAACTGTGCACACAGCCCACAAGGCTGTGCACCAAGAGTGTCCACCTCAGGTAATTGGGGAGGCTGAGCCACTGGGCCCTATAGGACACCTAACACAGAAAGCCACTCTATCAACACAGGGAAGCATAAAAAATGCGGAGACAAAGAAACAGGTCACAAATGACAGAAATGGAGGAAAGCAAACTACTGGATATAGAGTTCAAAACCACACTTTTAAGGTTTTTCAAGAATTTTCTAGAAACTGCCAATAAATTTAGTGAGACCCTCAAGAAATCTAGTGAGACCACCGATAAATTTAATGAGACCCTCAAGAAATCTAGTGAGAACCTCGAGGTTATGAAAAAGGACCAACTAGAAATTAAGCATGCACTGACTGAAATAAAGGATATTATGCAGAGTTCCAACAGCAGACTAGAAGATCGCAAGAATCAAGTCAAAGATTTGAAATACAAAGAAGCAAAAATCACCCAACCGGAAAAACAAAAAAGAAAAAAGAATAAAAAAATATGAAGATAGTTTAAGGAGCCTCTGGGACAACTTCAAGCGTACCAACATCCGAATTATGGGGGTGCCAGAAGAAGAGAGAGAGCAAGATATTGAAAACCTATTTGAAGAAATAATGACAGAAAACTTCCCCTACCTGGTGAAAGAAATAGACTTACAAGTCCAGGAAGCGCAGAGAACCCCAAACAAAAGGAATCCAAAGAGGACCACACCAAGACACATCATAATTAAAATGCCAAGAGCAAAAGACAAAGAGAGAGCCCTAACCGGTTTTGCTCAGTGGGTAGAGCATCAGCCTGTGGACTCAAGGGTCCCAGGTTTGATTCCGGTCAAGGGTATGTACCTTGGTTGCGGGCACATCCCCAGTAGGGAGTGTGCAAGAGCCAGCTGATCGATGTTTCTCTCTCATCGATGTTTCTAACTCTCTATCCCTCTCCCTTCCTCTCTGTAAAAAATCAATAAAATATATTTTAAAAAAAAAGACAAAGAGAGAATCTTAAAAGCAGCAAGAGAAAAAAAGTCAGTTACCTACAAGGAAGTACCCATACAACTGTCAGCTGATTTCTCAACAGAAACTATGCAGGCCAGAAGGGAGTGGCAAGAAATATTCAAAGTGATGAATAGCAAGAACCTACAACCTAGATTACTTTACCCAGCAAAGCTATCATTCAGAATTGAAGGTCAGATAAAGAGCTTCACAGATATGAAAAAGCTAAAGGAGTTCATCACCACCAAACCAGTATTATATGAAATGCTGAAAAGTATCCTTTAAGAAGAGGAAGAAGAAGAAAAAGGTAAAGATACAAATTATGAACAACAAATACACATCTATCAACAAGTGAATCTAAAAATCAAGTGAATAAATAATCTGATGAACAGAATAAACTGGTGAATATAATAGAATCAGGGGCATAGAAAGGGAGTGGACTATTTTCTTCGGGGGGGGGGGGTTTGGGGGGTGTGGGAAGAGACTGGACAAAAATTGTACACCTATGGATGAGAACAGTGGGTGGCGGGGGTAAGGGCAGAGGGTGGGGTGGGAACCGGGTGGAGGGGAGCTATGGGGGGAAAAAAGAGGAACAACTGTAATAATCTGAACAATAAAGATTTAATTTTTTAAAAAAAGAACATTCATGTACCTATCACTCACTTTATGAAATAGAACTTACATTGATAAGTATTTACCATTAAAACTATACCCTCCTGCCTCACCTTGGCGTCCATCAGAAGTAGCCATGTACCACAAAATGTCAATAATGGAATGCATCTACAACAGTGATCCTAAAAGATTATAATAGAGCTGATAAATGCCTATCACCTAGTAGCTGTCACAACATCATAGTGCAATGCATTACTCACATGTTTATGATGATGCTGGAATAAACAAACCTACTTCACAGCCAGTGGTATAAAAGTATAGCACCTACAATTATGTACAGTCTATAGTTCTTGATAATGATAATAAATGACTATGGTACTGGTTTGTGTATTCACTATACTTTTTATCGTTACTTTAGAGTGTACTCTGTACTCTTTCTACTTATAAAAAAAGGTTTGCTGTAAAAAAAAGTATGCCGTATTATGCCCCAGCAGCCTCATACATCTCGTGTTTACCATTCCTCTTAATTGCATCATTTTCTCTTTTGCTTCATTTAATTTCATGTTGTTTGGTACAGTAACATGCTATACCATATATCATGTATACCTGTGTATATATATTTGAATTTCTGTCCCATAATTCTTTATACTGAAGGCGCCAAGAGATCGATGCCAGGCGGCGGCAGCAAGTGCAAGCAGTGGCTCTGGCGCCGGCTGCAGGTGCAAGAGGTGGCTGCTGGCCCCGATTGCCCCCCAAAAGCAGGGGGAGATGGAGAAGCCCTGAGGGGCGATTGGGGCCAGTGCCGGGCGCAGGCAGTGGGTGCGAGCGCTGGGTGGGACTGTGGCGCACGGGAGCAAAGAATTTTCAGTAACCACCAGAGGCTCTCACTGATGACAGCGACCAACCAGCACCCTGCCTTGGTCTGGCGCCCCCGCTCACCTGCTCCACCATACCGCCACAGCCGACGCCCGCCATGTTCTGCCCTATGCCACCTGCTGCTGGCGCCTACCATGTTCTGCGAGCACCCCCTGGTGGTCAGTGCACATCATAGCAACCAGTTGTTCGGTTGTTCCGCTGTTCGGTCTATTTGCATATTAGCCTTTTATTATATAGGATGGCATTTATTATGCTACAAATTCTTTATAACTGACTTAGTCATTTGCCATTTTGCAGCTTATGTCCTGAAATGTAAACATCCTGTGGAGAAAAATGACTTTAGATTATGAACTCTATTCAAATAATGGCTTAAAATGGGGTCCTGTTCTGGACAAAGGAACTAAGAATGCAAATATCAGAATTGTCCTGAGGTGAAAAGTGTAATTTGGCTTACAAGAGATATAGTATATTAATTAAATCTTTTATCATTATTTCTTATTTCTTAGACCAGAATCATTTCTGGCTTTTTCAAAGCAAAATATTAATCAATGAGTACTACAATTTTCTGCATTTTTCTCATTTTAGCCTTTGAGATACTGGTAATTATCAGACATAATGCCCTTTTAAAGTCTAATTTTATTAAAAAAAATTATCTTATTACCTTGACTATGTAGAATACCACCTAATGGATATAACAATTTTTGTACTTACGAACACGGCCATTTACTTAGAGATTACTTGTTGAGTAGAGTAACGCTTTGATTTTAAAGCTTGCAGTAGCCGAAACCGGTTTGGCTCAGTGGATAGAGCGTCGGCCTGTGGACCGAAAGGTCCCAGGTTCGATTCCGGTCTGGGTTGTGGGCACATCCCCAGTAGGAGATGTGCAGGAGGCAGCTGGTCGATGTTTCTCTCTCATCGATGTTTCTAACTCTCTATCTCTCTCCCTTCCTCTCTGTAAAAAATCAATAAAATATATTTTAAAAAAAAAGCTTGCAGTAAAAATGCCAAACTGGTACTTTGGAACCAGTTTATTCTTACCTGTGCTAAGTAGAAATGTGAAGGGGTTAAAATGTCTTATGTGATAATTTGCTGATTATACAGATACCATTTTTTATTCCATTCTTTGTTTTAACTCATGTCCTATACTTTTTGATCAAACAAGTTTGTGGTGAAAATTAAAATTTCAAATTTCTTTTAAGGAACTCTTAAGAGTAAATAATATTTCATAAGTGGAAAAGAAAGGCTTAACATTTGGGAAAACTTTGTGCAACACAGTAGTAATTGGGTGAAAAAGATAAATTATGTCAAAATGAGAATGTGTTATAATTAGAAATAAAAAGCTAAAGGATATTTCTTTCAGTTAAGTAATATAACTGGAACTCTTTACTATGAAACATGGCTTTTATAAATGCATGGTCTGATCATTTTACTTGCAGTCAGTATTTAATAGCTTAACATTTTCCTCATTTCTAATAATGAATTTTAAATTACAGAAATTGTCCAACAGCTTTAATTTAAAAGTGAAAGTAGATGTTGAAATAAATTTGAAATTTTAAAAGGAATAAAAGTAAAAAATATTTCACTGAAAAGAAAATATTTGCAACTCAACAACAAAAAGACCCAATTTAACCAACCCAATTCAGAAATGGGAAAGGGTTTAAATACACATTTCTATAAAAAAGATATACAAATAGTCAATAAGTACATGAAAATATGCTCAGCATCATTAATCAGAAGGCATATGCAAATCAAAACTATAATGAGATACCACTTCACACATACTATGATGGCTATACTTTTTTTTAAAAGGACAATAACAAGTGTTGCCAAGGATATGAATAAAGTAGAATTATCTTTCCTTCCTGGTGGGAATTTAAAATGGTGCAGTCATATTGGAAAATAATTTGGCAGTTCCTTAAAAAGTTAAACACAGAATTACTATAGAACCCAGCAATTCCACCAGATATATACCTAAGAGAACTGAAAACATATGTTCACATAACTACTTGTACACAAATGTTCATAGCAGCATTATTCATAATAGCACAGAAGTGGAAACAACCCACATGTCCATCAACTGATGAATGGATAAATAAAAGGTGGTTCATCCATACACTAGAATATTATATAAAAAGGAATAAAGGGCCCCGGCCAGTTTGCTCAGTGGTTAGAGTGTCGGCCTGTGGACTGAAGGTTCGTGGGTTGGATTTCTGGTCAAGGGCACTTATCTCGGTTGCAGGGTCCTCAACCCTGGTAGGGGCACATGGGGGAGGCAGCCAGCTGATATGTCTCTCTCATGTTGATGTTTCTCTCCCCCACTCCCTTCCTTGTCTCTCTAGAAATCAATGGGAAAAATATCCTGGGGTGAAGATTAAAAATCAAAAGGAATAAAGGCATAAAATTTCAAAGAAAGGAACTAAGTATTAATATATTCTACAATGTGGATAAACCTTGAAAACATTATGCTAAGTGAAAGAAGCCAGACATAGGAAAAAAGGTCATAAGTTGTATAATTTTATTTACATGAAATGTCTATAATAGGCAAATCCATCAACAAAAAGTAAATAACTGGTTGCCTAGGACTGGAGAAAGGAGACATAGAGAATGACTGCTAATGGGTATGGAGTTTCTTTATGGAGTGATGTAGATGTTCTGTAATTAGATAGCTAGTGGTGATGGTTATACAACCTTGTGAATATACTAGCACCAATGAATTGTACACTTTAAAAAGGTGATTTTTATGGTATGCAAATTATATCTCCTTTAAAAAAAAAAAAAAAGCCCAACCTACATTTCATATCAATCTCACACCTGGAAATTATCTAAACTCACCATTGCCCACAGCATAATGTTTCCATTTCCAAAGTGAGGTAAGTACCAAAATTACTTATAACTCTTTATTCTGCGTACTTTATGAAGGTTATTCTTCTGATCAAGTGTTGATTCTCTAAAACCTCTTTTCTGACCTTACTGCCTAAAGTCCTCTCCCTAAACTTTTTTCCATTGAACTACAAAATTGCTATGACTCAAACAGCACAATTATTCTGTCAGAATCATGAAGGGGGAAAAACATGGATTTTGAATTCAGACAGAAAAATTCAAATCCTCATTTTGACTTTTTAGCTGTATGTAACTTTGGGGAAGTTACTTAACCATCTGCTCATATGTAATATGGCAATAATATCTCTTTGGAAGTGTAAGAATTCAATGAGATAATGTATGTGAAGTGCCTGGTCAAAGTAACTTTTCTATTAATGCCAGTTCACTCCTCCCTGTTTTGTAAAATGGATGAAGTTGATATTATCCCCAACTGGGCAGGTATTATGCCCCAACCTGAAACCTGTCCTCAACCAGGAGAGGATTCATGACATCTAGGGACATCTCAAGGGCACAAATGATAAAAAGGGTGCAAATGGGCATTTTAATTGGGAACCTGACTCCCAACCTACTGCAATTCACAGGGTTATTATGTTAGTCTCTGAGGATCTCTAGGCAGGGAGACGGGTATTTGACAAAAGAATGAAAAGGCACACTGCTCCAATGACCACAAATGGAATTCATTACAAATAAACATATGTTTCTGGGAAAGAATGCGGAGATCTGTCATGGAGAAGAGCTGGGAAGCCTGAGCCACAAAGCTGACTCTAATTTTTTACACAGGAGGTAAAATTACAATCTCACCACTTCCACCACTGATAATGAGTTTAAATGGTAAGGACATAACTGAGTCTATTACAGGGTGGAAACTTGCTGCCTATCATCAGAGCCTCCCCCCTGCCCCTGTCCCCGCCCTTTTGTTTTACACTGGCATTTACACATATACCCAAAACTGAGCCAATTAAGAAGAAATTAATGTAGACTGCAGGTAACCAAGGCTCTCCCTAATCAAAAATAGTTCTGAGTGTGTGAGCACCACAATTGCCATTGCTAGCATCTAAATATTTCTGTGTGTGATATATATACCTTATGTACACCAACTGAGAGTTAATGGTTATATTTGGAGAGATTTAACATGGCAACATGTTAATTTCTGTTAGACCTGTGTGGTAGTATACAAGTATTTTTATATTATTTTTGGTATAGTTTTAAGTGTTTGAAATAGTTCATAATAATAAAGAACTCTGTAGATTAGAATTAAAAGGAAAAATAAATAATTAATTAATTAATATTCCTGTTTGGATCAGGGGTCCTGAGTCTAAAGGAACACAAAATTTATTAAACAGTACTAATTCAAATGGTATTTCCAATTTTTCATTAGTCCTGATCACTGTAACATTCAAATCCCTTTACAAAGTAGTCCAGTGACCCTCCCAACCTCATCTCCTAGCATGCTTCATTCTCCTTTCATAATACAAAATATCTGCACAATGAATACAGTATTTCCAAAATAGCAATGTCTTTTATGTCTTTTTGCTTCATTCCTCTACCTGAAATGCCTTATTCCCCCTAATCTCCTAATTCACCTAGTGAACTTCTATCCTTCAAGTCCAGCTCAGATGTCTCCTCTTGGTTTAACCCTTTCCAACTCCCTATCCTAGGGGTAAAATTATACCCCTTCTCTTGCCTCATGGTGGTCAAAGGATAGTGATACTTTCAATTAGTAGAGATTGTCTACTCTAGTGGATTTCAAGTTTATATTTGTCATATAATCCTTTGCTTTAACTAAAATCTCAGAAAGAAGCTCAATAGGTATACAAGAAATAAAATCAGAGTTTTTCTGGTTGTCATAATATATAGAGAGGATCCAAAGTTATCTCTGACTTGGATCTTCCCACAGTTGGCCCTGAGGATGGCCCATGGCACAAGTCCCAATCCAACCCCCCCTCCCCTTTTTGTAAATTAGAAAACCTCAGTCAAGAGAAGATACATGTGGTTTTCAAGAGCATACAACAATTTAGTATTAGGGCTAGGATCTAGGTCTTCTGCCTTCCTACTCTTGGGGGCGGGAAGTGGGAGAGCTATAAGAAAACTGATGAGAGGAGAATTAGAGGCTTGGCTAGCCTTAAAAATTCTATGGGAGCTTCTTCCGTCAGCCTGCCAGCTGGGAGCAGAGATGTGTCAGTATAATATCTACCTTAAGACAGTCTTAATGAC
>NW_005871056.1:13614423-13626192 GCF_000147115.1 Myotis lucifugus
AAGATTATGATGTTAGGTAGCTTTTGATAGATATTGCTACTGGTATACTGCTTTCTATAAGAGGGATTTCCAATGTGAAGTTTAGCAACCATTTTCACCTCACTTTCCAGCACACAGTATTAGTATCTTTTTAAGTGTTAATATATAGATATAAAAGCTGTATTTAACCATTTTAATATATATTTCTATTAGTACAGGTAAGGCTGAATGTTTCCCTCACGTTTGTTTATAAATATGTTATGTGAAAAAAATTGCCTTGTCTTTTGGCAATTTACTTGCTGATTGGCAGACAGGGAAACACCTCATTGACAAACTGTAGTTTCCATGTAAGCAAATCAGCAAGTAAATTGCCAAAAGACAAGGCAATTTTTTCACATAACATATTTATAAACAAACGTGAGGGAAAACATTCAGCCTTACCTGTACTAATAGAAATATATATTAAAATAGTTAAATACAGCTTTTATATCTATATATTAACACTTAAAAAGATACTAATACTGTGTGCTGGAAAGTGAGGTGAAAATGGTTGATAAACTTCAAATTGGAAATCCCTTTTATAGAAAGCAGTATACCAGTAGCAATATCTATCAAAAGCTACCTAACATCATAATCTTTGATCAAGTAGTTCCTTTCCTGAAAATTGAGAATGCCTACGGTTTTACTATGTTAATAATGGTAAAAATTGGAAGTCAACGTAAGTTCTCTAGTAGAAATATAATTGAATAAATCATGGTACAACAGCTATGAAAAATATAATTATTAGGACTATGTAACAATATGTAAAAATTATTTAAAAGTGGAAAAACAACATGAAATTATAGCTAGACAACAATCACAATTATGTAAAAATATGTTTGCATATGGACAAATATTGGAAGAAAATATAGAAAAATGTGAAAGCAGTTGCTTTATTGCTATGGTAAAATTATGAGAGAAACATGCTCTATTTAAAACTTCCTTTAATCATGTTACTATAACAATAAATCACACTTTATTACATTGCTTGTTTAATTACCTACCTTTCCAACTAAACTATATACTTTGTTAAGACAGAGCAAAGTCTCCTGTTCTGAAGGTTATAGCACCAGTTCCTATTGAATAATTCATGAAAGAACAAATGAAATATGTGGGAAACCTCAAAATAAATGAATACCCCCTAAGAAAAGGAGGGGATGTGAACCATTAAAAACAAAATGTTGACCTCTAGGTGCCAGTTTCTAAGCTTTAACTGTGGGGAAAAAAACAAATCAACCCATTAAAATGTCTCTGGGAAGTCTTTCTTCCCAGAAGGCCACTGCCCAGATCTTAGCTCCTAAACCAGCGGTTCTCAACCTGTGAGTCGCAACCCCTTTGGGGGTCGAACGACCCTTTCACAGGGATCGCCTAAGACCATCGGAAAACACATATTGAATACATAATTACATATTGTTTTTGTGATTAATCACTATGCTTTAATTATGTTCAATTTGTAACAATGAAAATACATCCTGCATATCAGATATTTACATTCCGATTCATAACAGTAGCAAAGTTACAGTTATGAAGTAGCAACGAAAATAATTTTATGGTTGGGGGTCACCACAACACGAGGAACTGTATTAAAGGGTCGCGGCATTAGGAAGGTTGAGAACCACTGTCCTAAACAATCTGAAGAAATAGCACAGGGTCCTGGGAACTAGGCATAGCAGCAGGGTACTCCCAGGATTTTCAGGAACACATGGAGTTAGAAAGGACAAGAGCTTCACATCCTTTCCCAACCCCAAACTCATTACCTTTTGACTTTCAGAACCTTCCATATAACTATAGCTGGAAGTAAAGGAAATGTAGGGTGTAGGGAGAGAGGCTGGCTATATGAGAGAGAGAGAGAGAGAGAGAGAGAGAGAGAGAGAGAGAGAGAGAGAGAGAGAAAGTAGGTCAGCAGGAAACATCTCTTAGAAGGAACTTAAGTCTGAAACTACCCTGAGCTCTGGCTAAGAAATAAATTTCCAGGTGCGAGGGAAAATAAGAAGCTTTAAAGGAATTGAGCTCTAGAGTGAAAATCTCCTTTCTTGACAACTTCAATTCAGTCTGAAATATACCAGAGGCACCAGAAGGACTCTAAGTCATGAAGTATTATAAGCATTAACAAAAACACATAGGAAAAAGAGACAACCTTTAAGTTATTTTTCAACCAACCTACGCAGCACCTGTCACAGGCCATACAGGCTCTTTTCAGCTTAAGCAATTTTTTAGCCATCTTTGGTGCTTTTAAGTAAAAGTATCATAATTGACTAATGTAAGCTTGGAAAGACATTTAGCTGCATGGAGAAAAGGGACACTGAGTAAGGATAAAAGTGTAGAGAGAGAAGAATCTAGATTTTACATGCAGCTCTACCTATTTTATGTTATAACTTTAAGCAAATCACAGTCTCACTGAGCCTTGGTTTTCTTGGTTTCCTGTTTCCTAATCAAAACAGAAAATTATACCAACTTAACTGACAAGGTTAAGGTAATAATTAAATAAGAAGATACATGCAAGTCAAAGTATATAATAAATTATGAAGTTTTACTTAAATATATGACCTTATTACAGAATCACAAATGCTACAATTTCCTTCAAGGGTCATGCATTTTCATCTGGAGACTAAAGGAAAATCAGTCTCATCCCACTTTGCTTAATCAACTAATTTATTTATCAAAGTGCAGACTTTTGCCCTAGCCAGTTTGGCTCAGTGATTAGAGCATCGGCCAGCAAACCAGAGTCCCAGGTTCGATTTCGGTCAAGGGCATGTACCTTGGTTGGGTTTCAGGCTCCTCCCCAGCCAGGGGCCTGGTCAGAGAGTGTGCAGGAGGCAACTAATCGAAGTGTTTCTCTCACATTGATATTTCTCTCTTTCTTTTCCTCTCTCTTCTACTCTCTCGAAAAAAATCAATGTAAAAATATCCTCGGGTGAGGATTAAAAAAACAAAACAAAAAAAACAGAGCACACTTTTCATATAGGCAGGTAGCAAAAAAGAATGATTCTCCTTTTCCCCCAATCTTAGTGCTGAAACTTCACTATTCATTACTTAGGGTTAGAGAAGTTTTTCTATTTTCCACCTCCTATGAAAACATAAAAACCTGAAAAGGGATTACCAATAACCATTAATAACTCATAGTTGAGCTAAAATTAACTTAGATTGCTGAAAACTAAAATCTAAGAAATAGGGATGCCAACTACAATTTGGCCTACAACTCTCAAGAACCTCCTGATTCCAAGTTTTCAGTCTTATTGTCTCCAACGACCAAAATTTCCCAGAAATACCCACATTTCAGTATGTGAAAATCTCCCAGACTATTTCTTGCACTGAAAAATAAGACTGTGTGTCTCAATTTTGTTTCAGAAAATATGTTCACCTCTGAAATGAGTCCCAGGATATAGGACATATGCCCATAGAACAGAATGAGAGGTATCAGTCATGAAAGAAGGCACAGAAAAGTAAAAACACTCAACTTCACCACATCCACAGTTCTGACTAAAATTAGCAGCCCTGATACTAGGGAAAAACTATCTTCTCTCCTAAATTCTAGAAAAACTAGAAAAATTGCCTATGTCAATACTTAAAAGGAAATTAAGTAGGGAATTCTCCCTCATATCTATATATATTTAGTCCATATATATTTAAATCTTGTGTGTTATGGCTTGCAATCTGACCTCACAACAATCCTATGAAGAAAGTTGGGCAGGTATTATTTCTCTAATTTTAAGGATGAGGAAACCAAGATTTAGAGAAAAGTAGCAACTTGCTATGGACTGAATTAAATCCAGATCATGACTCTAAATCTCCTATGCTTTCCAGAGCATCATGATGCTTCTTGAGGTCTTTTAGCTCCATTCTCTCCAGATAAGATAAATTCCAGTACCAACCAACCTTCTTGTCACCACCTTTCATGGCACTGTTCCCTGACTTTTTGTGTCAGCAGTTCCTGACACAAAGTAGCACTAAAAGGAACTCATTAAGCTAAATACCTTTGGAAAACAAAGAAGTTTGTTAAATGCCTGGAAGAACTGATATTCTTGCCCACTTAATACAAGTTTCCAACTAGATTAGCTAACCACCTAGTTCTATGGCACTTGGAACTTCATCTAGGAAGCCCACAGAAAAATACACAAGCTCCCAAGTCAAAGACCTAACTAAGTTCTAATCCTGACTCTTACCACTCCCTGGCTTTGTGAGCTTGGGTAACCATCACACCCTCCCTGGATCTTAATTCCTTCATATGTAAAATGAGAATAACATTAATTACTCCTCTACAAATACTACTGTGTGGAGGATTAAATAAAACAATGGATGTGATAGTGCTCAAAGTATCAAGTTTCTACAAATAAGCCATTGCAAAACATCTTCCTCAGAGACGGTTTCAAAACACTAGTTATCAGTGTTTTCTAAACTATGTGCAACAAGCTACCCCATCCAAAATTAAGGAATATTCATCTAGGTTTGTGCTATTTTTAGTGTCATGGAAACCTGTCTACTATTTTACTTGAAGTTCCTATAAATATTCTTATGGTAAATGTGTCTTACAGCTGCTATGAAAATCTGCTTGTCATAATGGAACACTTATTGGACATTTCTCATGTGCCAGTCACCAGGTTAGACATTTATTTCAATTGATTCTCATAAGAACCCTTTGAGATATTTTATCTCCTTTTTATAAAGAAACTGCAATTAAGAGAAAACAAGAAATTGCCCAAGATCAAACAAGTGTCTGTGTCATTGAAGAAAGGAATGGTGGTTAAGACACAGAGTTGGGGCTGAACTACCTGGGTTCAAAACCTGAGTCCAGTGAGAAAGATACCTACTGAACTGAAAAAGGCCCCTAGTGGACTCGAAGATCCCAGTAGACAAGGTCTATGCCCAACTTATCCTTGTATCTAACATAAGCACCTGGCTTATGTTAGATGATCAATTGTACTGAATCATATTCCAGTTAAATTGTTTTGTAAATTTGAGGGGAAGGTAGGCAATTCTGGAAAACTTTCTACTTAGGCCTCCATTACATATTGCTTAGCAAAATACTGACAAACCTATTCACAAAGATATGCACCCCATCCTAGCTGATTTGGCTCAGTGGATAGAGTGTTGGCCCTCAGACCAAAGGGTCCCAGGTTCAATTCCGGCCAAGGGCACATACCTCGGTTGCAGGCTCAATCCCCGTGCGGGAGGCAACCAATCGATGCGTCTCTCTCACATCGATGTTTCTCTCTCTGTATCTCTTCCCCTCCCTTTCACTCTGTCTAAAAATCAATAGACAAAATATTAAACAACAAATAAAAGATATATGCACCCCTATGTTCATTGCAGCATTATTCACGGTGGCCAAGACATGGAAACAACCAAAGTGTCCTGCAATAGAGGACTGCATAAAGAAGATGTGGTACATAAACACAATGGAGTACTACTCAGCCATAAGAAAGGATGAAATAGCGCTATTTCCAACAACATGGATGGACCTTGAAAACATTATGCTAAGTGAAATAAGTCAGTCAGAAAAAGCTAAGAACTATATGATTTCACTCATATATAGAATATAAAACTGAAACTCATGAACACAAACAGCAGTATGGTGGTTGCCAAAGGGAAGGGGGTGGGGGAAGAAGGGGATCCTAATATATGGTGACAGGAGAAGATTTGACTTTGGGTAATGGGCACACAGTATACAGATCTTGTAATATAGAAACCCACACCTGAAACCTATATGTTCATGTTGACCAATGTCACCTCAGTAAGTTTAATAAATAAATAATTTAAAAAGATATTGACAAGCCTAATGTTACTGCAAATCTGAACTTGGATACAAAAAGACAATAAGCAATCTTAGGTAGATGGGGATACTAAGATAAAAATGGGCCCCTGAAAGGAAGGTCATCATTGTACCACAATCCCATTAACTTAAGAATATTGTTGGATTTTGATGACTAGCTCTCTGAGAGTCTCCTTCAACCATTTTATAATGACCTTTGCTGAAATATCAATAACACAAATAAAACAGTGAAATTGCTAGTATAGATACAGTGTGATATGCTCATGTGGTTTTTTTTTAAGCATTTACCAGCAATTCCACAACAAGTCTTTAAAAGAAACAGATTTTTAAGGGGAAAAAAAGGATTAAATTTGAGGGATCTACTCAGAGTGACTTAAAAGTAGAAAGAAACTTGAGTTGGAGTCGCAAGATGTGAGTTCTAGTCTCCATTCTCTCACTAACTTCTTATTTGACTTTGGGCAAATCATCCCATTTCTCTGGGCTAGATGATGGTTCAGATTCCTTTGAATTCAAATGCTATAATAAGATCAAAAGTCCCTATCGGTCCTTCAGAGAATCAGAAAGAGAGAAAGAGAAAGGTTAGGAAGGTATAAAGATGGTAAAATAGAGGGGTACTGTAACATGGTAAAGAAGGAAAAAAGGCTTAGTATAGAAACTGAAGTTCTAGATTCTAGTTCTGTCATCAACTAGTTGAGTAATCTTTGAACAAGTCACTTTCCTTCTTTAGATCAAGATTTCCCCCCATTTGTAAAGTAATCCAGATGATCTTCCAGCTCTAATAATGCTGCTATGAACAATGAAATTCTATGGAATTACTATGCTTGTATTAATCAGAAACAGAACACATAAATAAAATATTTAGCAGAGAGAAGCCTCAAACTTCACTTGAGCTTTCCCCCAGCCTTCAATTCAAATATTTTTCTAGAGCCACTCACAAGCACTGGTCCAGACCCCTGCCCCTGCACTTCAAATTCCCCTATTCTTTTTTTCCCCCTTTTTGTGTTAATCCTCATATTTTTTCCACTGATTTTTAGAAAGAGTGGAAGGGAGGGAGGGACAGAGAGAGAGAGAAACATCAATTGGTTGCCTCCAGCACGGGCCCTCAACTGGGGCCAAGGATTGAACCTGCAATCCAGATATGTGCCCTTGACGGGGAATTGAACTTGCAACTCTTTGATCTGCAGGCCGACACTCTAATCACTGAACAAAACTGGCCAGAACATTAATGTCCCCTATTCTTAATGAAATGCCAAAAGTCTGAATAGAAACAGCTGCTGCTCTGCCTGCATGGCTCAGTGGTTGAGCGTCGACCTATGAATCAGGAGGTCACAGTTCGATTCCAGGTCAGGTCATGTGCCCAGGTTACAGGCTGGATCCCCAGTATGGGAGGCAGGAGGCAGCCAATCAATGATTCTCTCTCATCATTGATGTTTGTATCTCTCTCTCCCTTTCCCTTTCTCTCTGAAATAAAAAATGGTTTTAAAAAAATAAAAACAGCGGCTGCCTAGCTAATCCATCAATCCAGTTTCTTTGTTGTTTCCCTTCTTTCCTGCCACTGTACTTTCCTTTTACTACCCACTGTTTGGACTGAGCCACACCTATCTCTTTTGATTCAAATTCTTCAAGGCTCCATTCAAAGCACACTGCTTTCATTAAGCATTCCCTTCCCACTCTAGACCATATCCATCTCTCACTCTTTTAAATTTCTATAGTACTACATTGCTGTGATATAGATTAAATGATATTTGTAATATCTGGGATATGGTAAAACATCTGGAATATAGTAGTTGTTCGATAAATTATAGCAGTGTTGTTTTCACACCTTTAGCACTAATCACATACACTTTAGTTCAATGCACCTTTAATGTGCATGTGAATCACCTGGAGATCTTATTTAAATACAAATTATTATTCAGTAGGCATAGGTGAGACCTGATCATCTGTAGTTCAAAAAGCTCCTGGTTGCTGCCAATGCAGTTGATCCAAGGACCATACTATGAATTATGGATACAAGAGGTAGTTTTCTGTGTGTGTGTTTGTTTGTTTTTTATTGGTTTCAGAGAGGAAGAAAGAGGTAGAGAGAGATAGAAACATCAAGGATGAGAGAGAATCATTAATCAGCTGCCTCCTGCACGCCCCACACGGGGGATCAAGCCCACAACCTGGGTATGTGCCCTTGACTGGAATCAAACCCGGGACCCTTCAGTCCACAGGCTGACACTCTATCCACTGAGCCAAACCAGCTAGGGCACAAGGGGTAGTTTTTAGCAAGTTTTTAAAACATGTATTCATTTTATCTACCCAAATGGACAGAAAGACCTTAGAAAACATATACAATGTCTCATTTTTCTTAGCATATATGCCCTTTACAGAGAAGGTGCTCAAAAAACATCAGTGGATTTGTCTATCTGCAGTCTCTAGGTAATCTAGGTAAGTTTTAGGATGCCTGTGTTGTACTGATTTTCAAAGCAAACACTGAGACATGCCAGGAGGAAAAAACTCACATGATTACTGGGATTGGAATCACTAGAAGATGGGGCAGGAGAGAATCTGAGGGAAAACTTACCTCTTCACCAGTGAAAGTGTAAAACACAGGAAGAAAAACAAGCACCAACATATACAAATGGATACCTGTTCCTTGTTTAAGCACAAGATCATTTATTAAAATGCAGTCTTAACTGTACTTCAAATTTATGTATGAGCCTTAAAAGAAGATACATATTCAGGATATATATAGATATAACACACACATATATATAATCCTGATATAGTATACACACACACATATCCTGAAAAAATACACATTCACTCATGCACACATACAATTAGTGGTTTACATATATATCAACCACTAATAATAACCACTATTGTCCTGTGAGTGTGGCTCAGTGGTTGAGCTTCAACCTGTGAATGAGGAGGTCACGGTGGATTCCTGGTCAGGGCACATGCCAGGTTTCAGGCTCAATCTCCAGCAGGGGGCATAGAGGAGGCAGCCGATCAATGATTCTCTCTCACCATTGTTTCTATCTCTCTCTTCCTCTTCCTTCCTCTCTGAAATCAATAAAAATATATTAAAAAATAATAATAATTACTAGTAAGGTACATAATGAGTTTTATTTCATTTTTTAGTGAAACAGATACATTTTGCAATAATCCTTTAGTGTGCAATTAATCTAAGATCTTACACAACCAATAAAAACATATTTCAAGCAAAAGAGGGAGAAAAAGAGAAACACCTCCAATTTCCCCATCAACTTGGTTGGTGGTAAGGTCTCTAAATTCCACTGCCCACAATTACACTGACAGAAATTCAAAGGAATCTGCTGTGCATTAAGGCTGTTCTGAGAGACTGCCTATTTTAACCTCTTCTTTTAAATCTCCAATTATTTAAATGCTTGTTAAAAACCCTCTTTGTTTTAGCATTCTATATTCAGATGGGACCAATATGCTTAAATTCTACTGAGAGCTACACTCTGACTTCCTATTCAAGCACCAGGAAAATAATATTGGGCATATAATGACACCTGCTCATTGCATAATATCTAGGAGTTTAAACTATGAGACTAATTTACTAAAACCAGCCTTTACAGCAAAAAGCACCTTTAAGTCACTGTGCTTGTCATAAGCAGGCACCTGCTCCTTAAGTCAAAGACCTTTCAATAAAACCATTCATCAGTATTTAACCAAGATGTTTGTGTGGTTTTTAATTTAGACATGTTAGAAGACAAACAGCAATTCTGAGGATTGCTATGAAGCACAGAAACACAAGCAGAGAACTGCTGTCAAGCACCAGACTTAAACTGGGTTTATGAGTTTTAATAAATCAATGTTATTACTTCAGAGAAAATCAGTAAACAGTTGGGAGTCAGCCCATAGGAAAGTGGCTTCCATTATTTCCCTCAGAAGTCTGGTCTTCAGGGCAAGGCAAATTCTCTGGTTCATGCCAGGCAATCTTTCTAAAGAATAATCATATCCAAGCAAAGTTTCCAACTTCAAGCCCCTTGACACTGTTAGAGCTAAACGCAAATCCACAGCAGCCTCATCATACCCATACAAATGAGTACCTTTCTACCTGCGGGTACCTAACTGGTACATTAAATCCCAAACAAATGCCTTCAACTGGATAAGGTGCAAGAGGATCAGATTCTTGCATAGAAAAATGAAGCACCAATGTCATTCCCATTTCTCCCCTCCTTTAGCTGGCCTTTCTTCAAAACTCCTCTTTTGTGACTCTTTCTCCAATAACTCCATTCACTGAATGTCTTAATAATTCTAGATTCCTTTTTGTTAACTGCTTCGTGCTTCCATTGTGTCTCCTAAACTTGAGTTCTCGGGGAGGCCCCTACACTGCCTGGCCCCTAGAGGGAGCCTATTATTAATATTGCTAATAACATAATAACAATGAAGCAACAGTGAAGCAGTGCAGTGGCAACAGTGGAGTCAAATGGGCCTAAATTCAAATCCTGGTTCTATCATTCGCTGGCTATATGACTGCAAACACATTGCTTGGTTTTGCTAAGCCTCAGTTGGTGGTGAGAATTCAATGCGATGTATATTAGAGCACCTAGCACAGGGTTTGGCATATAACGGATGCTCAGTGAAGCTTATTACCTTCCCTCCCCACTAATAACCACTTGTTGATTTAAACTGAGTTAGAGTAATCCTACTAGGCGGCTGTCAGTGGCACCGTCATTTATACTCTTTGCGGTCCCTTCAGATTTTTCTACTCCCCTGTCTTGAGAAAAGGCCAAGGACACAAGTGACCTAAATGACTATTCAGAATGGTCATATTAGGGGCCAGCAGGAGGGCACCTCCACATCTGCATCTCCCTCCCACCACACCCACCCTCCTCCCTCCCTCCGGGTCACCCAGTGAGAAAGCGATAGAGAAATAAACGCAGTGGAGCAGCCAAAAGAGAAGATGGAGATAAACAGCGCTGCAGTCTCTCTGTGCCTGCCTCTGGGGAGGAAACACTCAGGTCCAGTCTCCAACCTCAACTCCTGTGAGAAAGAAAAACAAACACACACACACACACACACACACACACACACTCCCCTTTCCACATTCCAGAAAAAAAGCAACCCAGATTTCTGGCTTCTTCACTTCTTCAAGCCTTTCCCCAGTCAATTCCACCATCACCTCCCACCCCAACCATTATCCCCTGGGTCAACCTCCTGCCACAGAAAATAGCACCGCTTTTCATTGATTGGTCTTAACTGGATCTCATTCCTGCTTTTATCAACTAGAGGTAACATCCCCCTTCCCCCGCCCCAGCCTTCCCATTCTAAGTTGGAATATCCCTTAATAATTAATAATAATGATGATAATGATAATAATAATAATTCTTGAAGTCCCTTGTCTGCTGCATTAAAGCAGATCTCTTGATTTGCCGCCCTTTAATGATCCAGAATATTTTGCCACGGTCACCATCTTTCTAGCAGGAAAAAAAACAAAAACAAACAAATAAACAAAAAAACAACACACCATGACTTCCATTCCCCACACACATACCAAAACCAAAAAAATCCACAAATCCCCTCCCTGCTGCGCAAAATAC
This sequence comes from Myotis lucifugus, assembly GCF_000147115.1. Lineage (NCBI taxonomy): Eukaryota > Metazoa > Chordata > Mammalia > Chiroptera > Vespertilionidae > Myotis > Myotis lucifugus. Next base: position 13,625,770 of record NW_005871056.1, read on the forward strand.
AAACATGACACGGTTCCTGAGCGGCCTGCAGCTGCGCTGCCGGGAGCCAGCCCGCTACACCTGGGCTCCCGCATCTGTGATTGGCTCCATCGCGATGTCAATATTGACACCAGCCCCCCACGGGCCAGGTGAAAACCAGCCTCTCCTCCGTCCCCGAAAAATTCCCAGTTCCTTCCCCAAGTCACTCGTGCCTCATTAAGTAGAACCTTTTCTTTCTTTTTCTTTTTTTTTTTTTTTTGGCTGAAGCATCCCTTCGCGATGTGGAACCATGTCCACCTCCTCCTGTCCGCGCCTGGGCTGAAACGCCCGTCCCCTCCGCCCGCCCCTCCAACACAAACTCTGCTTCTCAGACTCCCCCCTGTTGCACGCAGCAGCCCCTCCGGTGTGTGCGGGAGGATCCGAGGCCACCGGGGAAAACTTTTC